>NW_020664393.1:14845690-14866278 GCF_002925995.2 Terrapene triunguis
AGAACTCGAAAGCTTGTCTCTTTTACCAACAGAAGTTGGCCAATAAATGAATTACCTTGCCCACCTTCTGTTACTTAGGTGTCACTTCTACAGCTAGCCCTAAGCTCAGGGTTCTTTTTTAAGGTCTAAGTAAGACTTAACTCAATCATCACACTTGTGATATTATTTTATTAGCTTACGCATGTAGGAAAAATGGTGAGTTACAAATGATTATCAGAGTCCCAGGTACTCTATATGACAGGTCCAATTCTATGGAATCCTGGAATAGTCAAAGACTTTTGTGTTGATTTTATATAGGTTACATGTATCTTTAAGGGCTGGCCAACTATTCCTGGCTAAATGGGTCTGAGACAGAATGTTTCCTGCAGGAATTAAAGCCAATGGGGGTAATTAATGCAAATTAATGCAATACTGAAACAATGCAGGTAACAAATGTTTTGAAGCTTCATTCCCCTGTGGAAACAGCATCCAAACTGGTTTGACCTGGTTCAAATAATGAATAAAGGACTTGAAACTGTATAAAGTGACAGCCCAGACTTGGGAGATGGTCACTTGCACTTGATCCAAGAACTCACAGGAGTCTGACCAGAGACAGAAAAGGAACAAAAAATACCTTTAAACCAGAGTCTACATATGGAAGATGGGTGACCATTAGTAAACTAGCATGAATATAAGCTGTTTATTGTTTTTAAGATATGGTTTTTTTGAAATGCTTGTGTTCTGAATAAATAGTACTCTGCTTTATGAGTGCTTGCTGGCTGCTGATTTACCTTGTCATTGTCCCTGAGAGAACAGAACTGTGGGTGTTGACTAAAGTCACATCTGCTGAGGTGATCACAGTGAATTGCAGGAATCTGAAACCTAGTCCCTGCTCTGGATGGAGAGGATACGTGGATCCTAACCCCAAAGAGATCAAGGGTAAAGGTCTGAGATCAAGCAGGGTGCCCTTGTGGAGGCCACCAGGGAACCCTGGAGGTCAGAGGTGCAGTTAAGTTGGGAATTGTGCCACTCAGTAGTACATTGGGACCAAATTCTGAGACATTTTATTCCATCAGCAAGCAACACCTTTTTTCCCCCCATCCCTCCACCCACAAACACACACAGCTATGTTTCATAGGCTACGTCTTCACTACGGGGGGGGTCGATTTAAGATACGCAAATTCAGCTATGCGAATAGCGTAGCTGAATTCGACGTATCGCAGTCGACTTACCCCGCTGTAGGGACGGTGGCAAAATCGACCTCTGCGGCTTCCTGTCGACGACGCTTACTCCCACCTTCGCTGGTGGAGTAAGACCGTCGATTCGGGGATCGATTGTCGCGTCCCAACGGGACGCGATAAATCGATCCCCGAGAGGTTGATTTCTACCCGCCGATTCAGGTGGGTAGTGTAGACCTAGCCATAGTTGAAAATACTCATTGATAGAATATTTGTTGATTATTTTTTACCATGATTATTTTTCAGAATGGATTTTGTCATTATGCTCTCCAGGCTTCATCTCCTAGGACGCAGTCCAAGCGACCAATCTCAACCTCCTTCTCCCTTACGTCTTATGGAAGGGGAGAGCTTGTAGCCAGTTTCAGTAGCTTCCCAGCTTCCAGGCCTCAAGTGCTTCACTGTTCTCCAGACAGCTTAATTTGCTATGTTATGTCTCCAGATCCCCTTGCTCCTCAGTTACAAGCTGGCCTCCATCCCTCACTCCCCAACATCCTCCACCACTGCCTAGCTCCCTGGGGCACAGCAAGGAGCATGTGGTGTAATCCAATTAACTTTGCTTTGTGGGGAAATCTGTAGAGTAAGGAACAGCAGTGGGGTGGCCTAGGCATAGCAGGGAGACAGAAAACAAAATGTTGGGCACTTGTCAGCAGAAAGAATGCAGAATCCTGTAGCATCTTGGGAAAATTCCAAATTACACAGAATTGGGGAGTTCAATTCTGGTTAAAGTGAGCAGGGCAGGTCACACCTCTCAGAGCTATTGTTTTGGGCTGTCAGTAGATGCGGGCAGATGACACTGCATGGGTTTACAGTCAGTTCTTGGTTTACTCTGCAACTATATGGGCTAGAAACATTTTATTTTAAATGAAAGCTGAGTTTCTGGAGCAAAGTTCTGCCACAAGGGGCTGAATTCTATGACAAATTCCATAACCACGGATAAATGGGACTCTGATAATCATTGTTTGTATTAAAGTAGTACCCAGAGGCACCATGAAGAATCAGAGCTCCATAGCGCTGGGCACTATGCAAACAAATTAAAAGATAGCCCCTGTCCCAACAAGCTTGAAAACCTAGTTTTCCTTTAGTAAGTGGTGGAAATAATAACTGGGGTTCAGCCAAGGTAGTTTAAGTTTGCTTACACAGTTCTTCATATCCCCAGCTGAACACAATCAAACAGATAAGAGAGGAGACAAGAGAAGAAAAACAGGAAAAACAGGTGCTTCTTTCGCAAGGAGGTGCTAGGCAGGCGATGACTGTTAACCTCAAGCTAAAGTGGCAGCTCCTGCCTTAGGCAGGCAGAATCCACAGTTCATTTGTCAGGTTAGAGGGCTGGTGAGGTAAAGGTTAGTTCCAACTTCATCTTCTCTCCTATTGTCATAAGCTAACAGAGATAGACGACCAAAGTCAGGACCATCTGTGATACTTTTTTAAACCCCCCAAAACACCCAGCCTCAGATTTGATTAGAAATAAAGAACAGCAAAGGACAGAAAAAGCAAACCAAGCCAACAGACTTGGACTGGCCTGGTTTACCCCAAGCTTTATACATTCCCTGGCCATGGAACACTACCCAGGCTGTTATGTCTTGCACATGTCTAACATACAGCTGACAGACATGAATCATGGTACCAAGTCCACATCAGAGAATGTTTATGTAGAGTGAAAGTTCTTTGGAGCAGGAATCATCTTTTTGTTCTGTGTTTGTACAGCACCTACCACAACGGGGCCCTGGTCCATGACTGGGGCTCTTCAGTGCTACTGCAATACAAATAATAAAATAATAATGAGAGAAGAGGATGCAATCTCCTGACCAGACACAGATGGAAAAAAAGCCATGCCACTCACCACTGATAGTCAAAAAGAAGCGAGGACTCTAACCAGACTCCCAATTTACAAGCTTTGGTAACAAGTGGTAGACAGATCCTCAACTTTGGGAAGGGAGTCTGATATAACCTCAGCCAAATATTTTAGTGGCTTTTTCCTCTACCCATTATAGTCATCTCAGTCTTCTCTGGATTGAGTGTCAACCAATACACTCCCATCCATATTCCAAGATCATGGAAACACTAAAATATAGATTTTCCAGCCTGGGAAGTGCAAGAATGAGAAACAAAGCGGAGTGAAACTACAATATTGAAAGCACTTCAGCTCTGTCTCCTTACTAACTCTCCCAATGGCCTGTCATATGCAATGAGTAAGAGGGGTGATAGCACAGAACTCTGCAGGAGTTACTCTCTGGGATCTCCCTGAGAAAAAGGAACAAAGACATCTGAGGACAATTCCATCTACTCCTACCAGGGACCAAAAGCAATTTAATAAACACCTCATGATCCCCGGTATCAAAGGCAGCTGATAGAACTAGTTAATAGCTACATGGATCTTGCCAAGAAAAGATCATCAACTAGTTTTCTCAGCGATGTGCCCAGGTCAAGACCCAAACTGAAAAAGATCAGGAAAGTCAGAGGTATCAAGATACGCTCAGAGTTGTCACCTCCATGACATTTTGAATAATTTTAACTGAAAATCGATGATTAAATACTGGTTGATTGCTGGATAGATTGTCAACATGAAGGGGTGGCTTTTTGGGCAGAGGTCAAACACATGCTGCTGTAATTGTAATCATTAACAGTACACCTCTACCCCGATATAACACGACCCGATATAACATGAATTCGGATATAACGCAGTAAAGCAGCGCTCTGGGGGGGCGGGGCTGCGCACTCCGGCGGATCAAAGCAAGTTCGATATAACTCAATTTCACCTATAACGTGGTAAGATTTTTTGGCTCCCGAGGACAGTGTTATATCGGGGTAGAGCTCATAGACTCATAGGACTTTAAGGTCAGAAGGGACCATTATGGTCATCTAGTCTGACCCCCCGCATGATGCAGGCCACAAAAGCTGGCCCACCCAATTTCCCTTATCTCAGCTGTTGAAGTCTCCAGATCGTGATTTGAAGACTTCAAGTCGCAGAGAATCCTCCAGCTTGAGACCCCTGCCCTATGCTGCGGAGGAAGGCAAAAAACCTCCAGGGCCTCTGCCAATTTACCCTGGAGGAAAATTCCTTCCCGACCCCAAATATGGCGATCAGTAGAACCCCGAGCATACAGGCAAGATTCTCCAGCCGGACCCACATTTTACCAGCGATGGCACGTTATTGCCTAATTGACTAAAATCACGTTATCCCATCAAACCATTCCCTCCATAAACTTATCTAGCCTAATCTTGAAGCCAGAGAGGTCTTTCGCCCCCACCGTTTCCCTCGGAAGGCTGTTCCAGAATTTCACCCCTCTGACAGTTAGAAACCTTCGTCTAATTTCAAGCCTAAACTTCCCCACGGCCAGTTTATATCCATTCGTTCTCGTGTCCACATTAGTACTGAGCTGAAATAATTCCTCTCCCTCCCTGGTATTTATCCCTTTGATATATTTAAAGAGAGCAATCATATCCCCCCTCAGCCTTCTTTTGGTTAGGCTAAACAAACCGAGCTCCTCGAGTCTCCTTTCATAGGAAAGGTTTTCCATTCCTCGGATCATGCTAGTGGCCCTTCTCTGTATCCTTTCCAGTTTGAGTTCGTCCTTTTTAAACATGGGAGACCAGAACTGCACACAGTACTCCAAATGAGGTCTCAGCAGCGCCTTGTATAACGGAAGCAGCACCTCCTTGTCCCTACTAGAAATACCTCGCCTAATGCATCCCAAGATCGCATTAGCTTTTTTCACAGCCACGTCACATTGCCGGCTCATAGTCATCCTGCAATCAACCAGGACTCCAAGGTCCTTCTCCTCCTCCGTCACTTCCAACCTATGCGTCCCCAGCTTATAACTAAAATTCTTGTTAGTCATCCCTAAATGCATCACCTTACACTTCTCACTATTAAATCTCATCCTATTATTATTACTCCAATTTACAAGGTCATCCAAGTCTCCCTGCAGAATATCCCGATCCTTTTCCGAATTGGCAATGCCTCCCAACTTTGTGTCATCCGCAAACTTTATAAGCCCACTCCTACATTCGGTTCCAAGGTCAGTAATAAATAGATTAAATAAAATCGGACCCAAAACCGAACCTTGAGGAACCCCACTGGTGACCTCCCTCCAACCTGACAGTTCACCTTTCAGTACTACCCGCTGCAGTCTCCCCTTTAACCAGTTCTTTATCCACCTCTGGATTTTTATATCGATCCCCATCTTTTCTAATTTAACCAATAATTCCTCATGCGGTACCGTATCAAACGCTTTACTAAAATCGAGGTATATTAGATCCACCGCATTTCCTTTATCTAGAAGGTCTGTTACCTTCTCAAAGAAGGAGATCAGGTTGGTTTGGCATGATCTGCCTTTCGTAAGCCCACGTTGTAATCTGTCCGAATTGCCATTCACCTCAAGGTCCTTAACTACTTTCTCCTTCAAAAGTTTTTCCAAGACCTTGCATACTACAGATGTTAAACTAACAGGCCTGTAGTTACCCGGGTCACTTTTTTCCCCCTTCTTGAAAATAGGAACCACATTAGCTATTTTCCAGTCCAACGGTACCACCCCCGAGTTTACAGATTCATTAAAAATTATCGCTAAGGGGCTCGCAATTTCTCGCGCCAGTTCCTTCAATATTCTAGGATGAAGATCATCCGGTCCGCCCGATTTAGTCCCGTTTAGCTGGTGAAGTTTGGCTTCCACCTCTAATACTGTAATGTCAATCCCCCCTCCTTTATTCCCCTCTGTCCTGCTCCCTCTATTCCTAAACCCTTCATTAGCCTTATTAAAGACCGATGCAAAATATTCATTTAGATATTGTGCCATGCCTAAATTATCCTTAATCTCCACTCCATCTACATTCTTCAGCGGTCCCACTTCCTCTTTCTTTGTTTTCTTCCTATTTATGTGGCTATAAAACCTCTTACTATTGGATTTAATTCCCCTCGCAAGGTCCAACTCTACACGGCTTTTGGCCTTTCTCACCGCATCCCTACATGTTCTGACCTCAATAAGGTAGGTTTCTTTGCTGATCCCTCCCCCCTTCCATTCTTTGTACGCTTTCTGTTTTTTCTTAATCGCCTGTTTGAGACGCCCACTCATCCAGCTAGGTCTAAATCTCCTGCCTAATAACCGTTTTCCCTTTCTCGGGATACAGGCCTCGGACAGCTCGTGCAACTTCAACTTGAAACAATCCCAGGCGTCATCTGCCTTTAGATCCCTAAGTATGTTAGCCCAATCCACTTCCCTAAGTAGTCGCCTTAATTTATTAAAGTTGGCCTTTTTGAAATCATAAACCTTAGTCCCAGTTTTATTTCTGTTAATCCTTCCATTTAGTTTAAACCGAATCAGCTCATGGTCACTCGAGCCAAGGTTGTCCCCTACAACCATTTCCTCAACGAGGTCCTCATCACTCACTAGCACCAAATCTAAAATTGCATCCCCCCTCGTCGGTTCAGTTACTACTTGATGAAGGAATTCATCTGCTAGCACATCTAAGAACATCTGAGCCCTATTATTGTTACTAGCATTTGTTCCCCAATTTATATCTGGGAAGTTAAAGTCCCCCATAATTACACAGTTCTTATTAGTTTTTACTTGCCTAAAAACATTAAATAGTTCTCTGTCCGCATCCAGGCTAGATCCCGGCGGTCTATAGCACACCCCGAGCACTATCTCAGGGGAGGCTTTAGTAGTTCTTTTACCCAGTGTAATTAGTGCCCAGACAGACTCAGTCTTATCCATTCCATCACTTATTATTTCTTTACATTTTACCTCATCATTGACATACAATGCCACTCCCCCACCTTTACCTTTTTTCCGGTCATTCCTAAACAGCACATACCCTTCCATACCTGTACTCCAGTCATGACTACCGTTCCACCAAGTTTCGGTTATTCCTACGATATCTGGTTTCATTTCTCGGACCAGGAGCTCCAATTCCTCCATTTTGTTACCTAGGCTTCTCGCATTGGTGTATAAACATCTTACCGTATGCTGTCTATCCTTTCTCCCATTAGTTATGCAATTTGGTACGGACCCCATACTGTCCATCCGCCCCCTCCTTCTTATGTCCAATCCCCTACCCCTATCTATATCTGTGCTTATCTCTTCACTCTCTTTTTCAGTGTTGGAATCTGGCGTGGAGATTAACTGGACATCTCCCAACCGTCTCCCCCAACTTCCTAGTTTAAAGCCCTTTTGATGAGATGAGCCAGCCTCCCTCCCAGAAGTCTATTTCCTTCCCTACTCAGGTGAAGTCCATCCTGCGAGAACAGCTGTCTGTCCCCGAAAGCCTCCCAGTGGCCATACATCCCAAAGCCCTCCTTATAGCACCACTCCCTTAGCCAGCTATTTATCCTCACAATTCTGTCAGCCCTTTGCTGTCCTTCTCTAGGAACAGGCAGAATCCCACTGAAGATAATCTGAGCCTCAACTTCCTTAAGCGTCTTCCCCAGCCTGGCATAATCCCCCTTAATTCTCTCTAGCGAGAACCTAGCCGTGTCATTCGTTCCTACGTGAAGGATGATCAAGGGGTTCTTACCCGCTCCTTTGAGGATCCTTTTCAACCGCAGGTCCACATCCCGTATCTTAGCGCCTGGCAGACAGCAGACCCTTCTGTTTTCTGGGTCCGCTCTGGTCACAGGCCTGTCCAACCTCCTCAGCAAGGAGTCTCCAATCACATAAACCTGCCTTTGCCTGGTGACAGTACGATCTACAAATCTATCCCCTGTTCCCTGTAGTCGTACCTCCTGTGTCTTTCTATTTTCCCTTATAGTCCCCCTAGTGCCATCCTCTATCCTACTGGGGCCCGGCATTGATGCTGTCTCCATCAACTCCTCCCCTCTCTCTATGGGACTAGCCGCTCTTCTCTTCTTCCTCTGCCTCCCACCATCAGTTACCACCTGCTGCCTCTCCTCCTCGTTATCCAAACACCCAAACCTGTTCCTGAGTTCTATTTCCCCCTCACTAGCTCTCCTTTTCCTTGGCCTGCTCCTCACAGTCACATGCTTCCATTGCTCTTGTTCTGCCCCTGACATTCCCCCCCCCCCCGCAGAGCTGTACTAGTTGCACTGAGTACCACTTGTTTGTTATTTGGTAGGATTCCCACTACTCTGCAGACTCTGCTAGAATAAATTAAACTGGAGCACCTAACTACAAGGGAGTAAGTTGAAAACTGAGCTTCAGGATAACATTTTACCAAACAGTTGTTTTGTGTGTGTGATTTCAGTAATGAAAGGATTTTCCAACCACAAGATGGCACTCCCACTGAAATATTAAATCTGTTTTCCTGGTTTGCTGAAGTGCTGTCAGAGACCGGTCACAGAGCCACATACACCACTTGTGTAACCGAAAAAGCTTAAAGCCACATCATGGGTGAATGCCCTTACTTTTCGGAGAGTTTTAAGAGAACATTGACTGCAACCCAAACATGTGAAAGAAACTGACAACTCATTTTACAAGAGCTCATTTCAGAAATAGCATTTGTCAGGAAGTACAATAAAGCTGTAAACAACACACCTAATAAGAGAGACTGATTTTAATCTTAATTTTCAAATGGTAGGATTCCTTCTGTTTTCCTACATAATGGCTAAAAAGAACTTTGAATTTCTCTTATTGCAATATTGATTGAATAAGATAAAAACTTACAGAGACAGCTAACGTAATATATTCATGTAGGTAGGTGAGTGTTTCAAAGACAAATAGTTTTTTGTGGCAAAAAATGCGCTAGCCAAAAATAGTTTTAAAATGATTTTTTCCTTTATTTACAGAGTAGATACAGTTTCCCATTTGGCTTTCAGAAATGGAAGAGAGTTCTAATATAAATGCGGATTTAAAAACAATGTACATATTGAGCCTGAATTTCAGAAGTGCTGAACACTCACAACTCCAGTTGAAGGTAATAGGGACTTCAGATATCCAGAACTTCTGAAAAGTCCAGCCCATTGATGTCTAAAACATCCTTTATACACACATATTGTAAGGCTGTTCTAATCCCAGGCAGGCTGGAAAGCAAGTCCCAGCTAGAGTCAAGCCAAAAGACTGTCTTGACCCATGAATCAAACTCTCAACAATTGGGAAAAAGACACAGATACAAAATGATATAGGAGATCCCTGTGATTAGCATGGTCTCACTCATTCTTCTCAATGTCAAATGCTTTGTTGGTTTACAAGAATTTTAAAACCCAAGGAGACTGCTGAATTTTTTGGTAATGTAGCAGCATCTTTACAACATCGGGAAAGAGAAAAAACCCACACTGGTTGTAAAAGTCCGGAACAATCTGTTAAGCATTACCTAACGGCTATATCGACACTCTGACCTAGGGATTCCCAGCTTGCGTAAACATACTTGGGCTAGTTCTCATCTGAGCTAGCATGCTAAAAATAGTAGTGTAGCACTAGCAGCAGTAGAGGCAGCACAAGCTAGCCACTGTGAGTACAGTACCCATGAGATTCAGGTGGGTTTGTATTCAGGGTGACTAGCCCATGCTGCCACTGCCCATGTTGCACTACTAAGCATGCCAGCTCAGATGAGAGCTAGCATGAGTATGTCTACAAGAGCTAAGAACCACATCCCTTAGATGTAGCCTAAGCATTAGAACACAGAACTTAGTCGGGAGAGCTTGGTACTAATCCTTACTATGCCACTGACTTGTTGTGTGACCTGTGTTTCAGTTTCTGCACCGTTACTGCAGTAAAATAAGAATAATGGTTAACCACTTTTATAATATGCTTTAAGTTCCTCAGATGTAAGGGGCTATTTCAGTGCAAAGTATTATTATTGATTATCATATATTAAAAATGTGTGAGATAATGTACTCTATGGGGATAAAAACCCCAATTCAGCAAAGCAGTTTAGCTTTTGTTTGAATCAGTGGGACTCAAGCCCTTGATGGTTGTGGGCTTTGCTGCATCAAAGCCAAAATTATTTACAGGAACACTGAGTTTCTTTCAGTCTACATACTCTTCTTTATTGACAAGATCCCTTGATTCCCCTCTGATGATTTTCAAAGGGAGATTTCATATAGTCAGATATAGAAAGAATCCATGGGAAGGGTGTGGCCAGTCGATCTTTTATAACAATGTCTATGTTGCACTGTGTTTATAGCACTATGCATGTATTGGAAGAGTCTGTCAAACTGACAAATTCTGTAAAGATGATGACTGTATTCTGTTTTAATAGGTTGTTATTTAATAAATTCAAAAGTAGAAAATTAAGGCATTTTTGCCGAAAAGTTCATTACCAGGGGCTTACTGAGAACCTACTTCATAGACCATGTTACTAAAATTGACTATGTATTGGCTGAGAAAATTTGTTGCTTGATAAACAGACTTGGTACATCTATGTATAGTTGGTGCAAACAGGAATAAACAGGATTGTTATTCCTTAAATTTTGTTTTTAAAATATATTTATCTCCTTTATGTACTGGAGGCCTCATTGTTTGTTGTTGTTCTGATGTGATTAGGGACTGTGGGATGAATTCAGTCAGTTGTGCGGTTTGTAATATGAAGAAAAATACACTTTTCTAGCATTTTATTTTCTGAGATAATCATTTTAGTTTCAATTTCAGTTCTTTTATGGGCATAGCAAAGTATATAATATTACATGTATATATAATATACATCAACAGTCTGTGTATAGGACAGGTTTCACAGTGGTAACAGTGCAGATGGGTTTATATAATGAGCCAGTTTCTGCTCTAAGGTATATGCATAAAACCATACTAAACATTAATGGAGTTATACATCTACAAACAAGAATGTGACTCATGTTCATTTTGATTTGATGGGAGCTGTCACACATTTCAAGGCCAATTATTCTGCAGTAATTTTCCAGCATTACATTCCAGGGGAAGGGGAGCATGGTTTAGGGATCTGGACACAGGACTGCAAGTCAGGTATTCCTGAATTCTAACAATACTGTGGCCTCAGAGTAATCATTTGACCTCTCTCTCAATGTTCCTATCTGTAAAATAGTATTTTAATGACCAACTTTGCATGGTTAGTAAGATTGATTACTGAATGTTTGTAAAGCATTTTGAAGATATAAAGCAAATTTAGGCACAAAGAATTATTATACCACACAAAGAACTATTATGCACACAATTGGCCTGATCCTGATAGTACTAAGCCAGGAGAAACTCCACTGAAGTCAGTTAAGCTACACCGGGGTAAAACTAGTAGGAGAACAGAATCAGGGTCATTCTATACCACCGAATCATGAGATCAGGATCAAGGCTCAGGCCCTCTAGAAAAAAAAAAAAAAAACCCCAAAGTGGGAGAAATATTTTATTATTTACTCAATAGTTATAACTTGAGTTTTAATATAATTTATTCCACTGAAAAATCAATTTCCCCTTAAAACCAAAAATCTTCCATCAATAATTAGGATAAAACATGGTCTGCCCATGTGTATTTGACTGCACCATTGGGGCCTAAATTTCTCTCTTTATCCCTCCATTTCAGTCCCGAGGATGAAAGAACTTCAGAAATTTAAATTTCAGGTAGCATTCTCACGCTATTTCCAAAGACAGATGACAAATTAAGTTTCTTAATTTTAATAACCTTTAACAACATCTTGGAAACAATGAACTGTACTGCTAACTTCATAGAATACCAAACATTTCCACTAGAGGTCTCAAATATCCCAGAAAAGAAGGCTAAGTTTTTAGTTATATAGCATTTCAGTTTACAGATGAAACTTAGAATGGTTTACAAAATTTAAAGAAAAACAGATGAAAGATTAAATACTTAAACCAGTTTAGATAGCCTATCTTACAAGTAGTAAGTCTACACTACAGCTTATACTAGCTGTAAATCACCCCCGAGTGACAAAAGTTACACAGACATAAGCACCAGTGTGGACAGCGCTATGTCGGCGGGAGAGCTTCTCCCACTGACATAGCTACTGCCTCTTGCAGGAGCAGGTAAGCCGACATTGGTACAGCTGCACCGCTCTAAACTCTCTAGTGTAGCCGTGTCCTGTGACATCCCGGATAGAATTTCCCCACCCTGTATAACTATTAGGGTATGTCTACACTACGAGAGTAGTTCGATTTCACTTAAATCGAATATGTGAAATCGATATTGCAAAGTCGAACGTGTGTGTCCACACTAAGGACAGTAATTTGACTTTATGAGTCCACACTAACGGGGGAAGCATCGACATTGGAAGCGGAGCACTGTGGGCAGCTATCCCACAGTTCCCGCAGTCCCCGCTGCCCATTGGAATTCTGGGTCGAGCCGCCAATGCCTTCTGGGTAAAAAAATGTGTCGAGGATGCTTTTGGGTAACTGTCGTCATCCGTCCGTCACTACCGCCCTCCCTCCCTCCCTGAAAGCGCCGGCGGGAAATCAGTTCGCGCACTTTTCTGGTCAGTGACAGCGCGGACGCCACAGCACTGCGAGCATGGAGCCCGCTGCGACCATCGCTGCAGTTGTGTCCGTTGTCAATGCCTCGCAGCTTATCATCCACCTTTCCCAGAGGCAGATGCAGATAAATCGGGCAAGGAGGCTACGGCACCGCGGTGAGGGCCTGAAGTCTGAGAGTAGCACAGGCCTGTCAGAAAGCACGGGACCCCACGCCAAGGACATCACGGTGACAATGGGTCATGTGGATGTTGTGGAACGGCGATTCTGGGCCCGGGAAACAAGCACGGACTGGTGGGACCGCATAGTGCTGCAGGTCTGGGATGAATCCCAGTGGCTGCGAAACTTTTGCATGCGGAAGGGGACTTTCATGGAACTTTGTGAGTTGCTGTCCCCTGCCCTGAAGCGCAATGACACCCGGATGCGAGCAGCCCTGACTGTCCAGAAGCGAGTAGCCATAGCTCTCTGGAAGCTTGCAACGCCAGACAGCTACCGGTCAGTCGCGAACCACTTTGGCGTGGGCAAATCTACCGTGGGGGTTGTTGTCATGCAAGTAGCCAACGTAATCGTTGAGGTACTGCTCTCAAAGGTAGTGACCCTGGGAAACACGCAGGCCATCATAGATGGCTTCGCCGCGATGGGATTCCCAAACTGCGGTGGTGCTATAGATGGAACTCACATCCCTATCCTGGGACCGGACCACCAGGCCAGCCAGTACATTAACAGAAAGGGCTACTTTTCAATGGTGCTGCAAGCACTGGTGGACCATCAGGGACGTTTTACAAACATCAACGTCGGATGGCCGGGCAAGGTTCATGACGCTCGCGTTTTCAGGAACTCTGGTCTGTTTAGACGGCTGCAGGAAGGTATTTACTTCCCGGACCACAAAATAACTCTTGGGGATGTGGAGATGCCTACAGTGATCCTCGGGGACCCAGCCTACCCGCTAATGCCCTGGCTCATGAAGCCCTATACTGGCGCCCTGGACACAGAAAAAGAACTGTTCAACTACCGGCTGAGCAAGTGCAGAATGGTGGTGGAGTGTGCTTTTGGCCGTCTCAAGGGGAGATGGAGAAGCTTACTGACTCGCTGTGATCTCAGCGAAACCAATATCCCCATTGTTATTGCAGCTTGCTGTGTGCTCCACAATCTCTGTGAGAGCAAGGGGGAGACCTTTATGGCGGGGTGGGAGGTTGAGGCAAATAGCCTGGCTTCTGATTACGCACAGCCAGACAGCCGGGCGATTAGAAGAGCCCAGCGGGACGCGCTGTGCATCCGGGAGGCTCTGAAAGCTAGGTTCCAGAGTGAGCAGGGTAACCTGTGACTTTTAAGTTTGTGTACAGAGAAGCTGAACCTGCCCCCGTTTCTTTACCCAGTCAATGTTGACTATCCTCTACAGTTACATACCCCCTTCACCCCCTTCCAACAGTCGCAGATGTGGCTGTGGGAATGGGAAAAAGGGAGTGAATTCCTCAGAAAGATAAATGTAGTTGTGAACAAAGAACATCGTCTTTCTCTGTGAACAAGACCATGCACTGTACCTATCACATGCGCACTCAGGACTCAGAATTTTCGGCCTTCGCATTCAGTGCCTGGGGTCTTGCACTGCCGATTTGAGAAGCGGGGCAGGACACCGGAATTTGGGTAGCAGGCAGACATGGTAAGCCGTATACTTGTGGCTGCTTAAAACTTTGATAGTAGCACTGGCCTCCTTTCACATTGAAAGCAATGCTAGTCCCTGCTGCCAGCAATCCGGCCAGCATCAACTCTGCCCCTGTCCCACTCCCTCGTGGCTGTCCCAGGGAAAAATCCCTGTATGCCGCCCCTCTCCCGCCTCCACCGCGTGGCTGTAAACCGGCGGTTAAAGTTCTGTAAAGGAACGGGCAAGCAGTCCCAATACTAACATTCCCCTACCTAATTCAAAGCAGGTCACCATGAGCGACATCACCCTGATGAGGATCTCAGACAGAGATAAAGAAAGAATGCTCCGGGAAAGCCTGCAAAGACCAGGGCCGTATGCCGCCATGCTCTGCAGAGCAATGATCCCTGAGTACCTGATGGTCTCCTGGCGCGGAAATGTTAGCTACTACGGAGGACCCAATAAGGCCGCTCTCCCCAGGAACCTGATGCAAAGGCTTTCCAATTACCTCCAGGAGAGCTTCGTGGAGATGTCCCAGGAGGATTTCTGCTCTATCCCCGGACATGTAGACCGCATTTTACTGTAGCTGCAGTGGCAGGGACTAAACAGTAGAGCGGCTTGGGCAGAACAATCATGCAAAACCGGACATTGTTAGATTTGTTTTTAATAGTTGCACTGCCAGGGACTGAAACGTTAAGCGCCTAGGGCAAACTAATCATGAGAAACCCATTGTTGGTATTGTTAAAATTCCTGTTCTGTTAAAAATAAATGTTTAGAGGTTTAAAGCACTTACTGGCTGATCCTTCCCCTGATTCTGTGTCCTGGTTAACGGCTGGGGACGGTTGGTAGGGGATCTCTGTGAGGGTGATGAAGAGATCCTGGCTGTCGGGGAAATCAGCGTTGGAAGCGCTGTCGACTGCCCCGTCCTCCTCATCTCCTTCCTCATCTTCCCCGTCCGCTAAGATGTCCGAGGAACCGGCCGTGGACAATATCCCATCCTCAGAGTCGACGGTCACTGGTGGGGTAGTGGTGGCGGCCACACCAAGGATGGAATGCAGTGCCTCGTAGAAACGGGATGTGTGGGGCTGGGCTCCGGAGCGTCCATTTGCCTCTTTGGTCTTCTGGTAGCCTTGTCTCAGCTCCTTGATTTTCACGCGGCACTGCGTTGCATCCTGGCTGTATCCTCTCTCTGCCATGGCTTTAGAGATCTTCTCATAGATCTTTGCATTCCGTCTTTTGGAGCGCAGCTCGGAAAGCACGGACTCATCTCCCCACACAGCAATGAGATCCAAGACTTCCCGATCAGTCCATGCTGGGGCCCTCTTTCTAGTCTGCGATTGCACGGCCATCTCTGCTGGAGAGCTCTGCATCGTTGCCAGTGCTGCTGAGCTCGCCACGATGTCCAAACAGGAAATGAGATTCAAACTGCCCAGACAGGAAAGGGAATTCAAATTTTCCCGGGGCTTTTCCTGTGTGGCTGGTCAGAGCATCCGAGCTCGGACTGCTGTTCAGAGCGTCAACAGAGTGTTGCACTGTGGGATAGCTCCCGGAGCTATTAGCGTCGATTTCCATCCACACCTAGCCTAATTCGATATGGCCATGTCGAATTTAGCGCTACTCCCCTCGTTGGGGAGGAGTACAGAAGTCGAATTTAAGAGACCTCTATATCGAACTAAATAGCATCGTGGTGTGGACGGGTGCAGGGTTTATTCGATGTAACGGCGCTAAATTCGACATAAACGCCTAGTGTAGACCAGGCCTTAGTCACCATACCAGGAGACAGAGACACAGAGAGAGAAAAGCCCTCTTAAAAATGAGGCTTGAAACAGATCTTCATCCAGAAACTGAGTGCCAGCCATTTGGTTGATTTTGTCTATGAAATGTAGGGTCCCTTCTGTGGCAGGGGTTATGCTAGGAAACTGATCAGAAGCAATAGGTAACTTGTATTAGAAAAGAGAGTTTATCGAATTTGAAAGTGTAAAGCCTGAGGTTGCATTCTTATGTTCATATACAAGTTATACAGAAAATATTTGCTTTTCTGTACTATTTTATCTTTGAATCTGTCGTTTTTCTACTAAGTAAACCTTTTGTTTATTTTTACCCAGAGCCGGTGTGCAAAGTCTGTGGAGTGTGTGTATCAAAGTCAGCTGGTATCTGGGGGTCTGGTTTCATGCCTTTGGAGATGATGAACAGAGGGAGTTCAGGGAAGTCAGAGTGTCTGGTAGTTAAGAACTCAGGGTGAATGGATTTGGGGAGACTTGGGACAGGAAGGGCTGTTGGTGTCACCCTGCAATGAGTAACGAGGCTGGTGGAAGCCAGGGTGAGACCTTGTACTTGTGTGCAGGTAACTGGTGTCAGGGCTCTGAACCAAAGACAAAGCATAAAGGCATCAAAGGTTATAGGGTAGATGCTGATGGTACCCCTTACTGGTCTAGGAGATCCCAAAAATGTCACATATTGTTCTTTCTATATTTGTTTCTGTTTTTATTGGCATACAATCCTTTAACTCTTTTTTTGTGAAAGATTATCCACTTGACCATCCCAATGATTGTAATGAGAAGTTACTGGGGGGGTTGGTACGCAGAGTAATATTTTCCATTACAAAAAATACTCAAATAACTTACCATCAACTTAGCATCAAGACTCCCAACAATTTGAGTCACCTCATAAGCACTGTGGTTTCACATTTACATGACAATTTCCTAATTCAAGAAGGGTTACAATCAACACCGGGAAATTCTACATTAGACCTGGTCTGACAAAAGAGAGAAACTGATCACCAAACTTAAAATTAATGGTAGCTTATGTACCTGTGATCTTGACTTCACCACATTTATAATTTGCAAGTAGAATAAAAACCAGACCAGTAATAGATAAATATAGACAGAGACAGGCACTCACAGCTAGCGCTTTGAAAGGGCCAATTTCACAAAGCTGAAAACAATTATGGGCCAAATCAGCTGTGAGGAAGAATTTAATCAGAAAAATGTGAATAATAACTGGGAATTGTTTAGGAGCACTTTTATAGATGCCCCCCAAAAAAGCCAAAATTGAGGAAAGCCATGTTGTTTAAAAAAACAACCTGGTTTAGAGGGGAAGTGAAGGCAGCTATAAAAAAATATATATACAAAACAAATGGAAGGGAAAGTTGATAATAATGAATATAAATCAGAATTTAGGAATTCTAGAAAATTGATAAAGGAAGCAAAGGGACACAAGGAGAAATCTATGTTCAGCAAAGGGACACAAAGAGAAATCTATACTCAGCAGAGTTAAGGACAAAAAGAAGTTTTTAAAGTACATTAGGAACAAAAATTTAAAAAAGGGTAAATGAGATGACCTGGGTAATTATAGGCCTGTCACTCTGACATTGATCCTGGACAAGATAATGGAGTGAGTGATTATTAGAGAATAAAAGATGGGTAATTAATGTCAATCAACACAGGCTTAAGAAAAACAGACCCTGTCAAACTAACTTGATATCTGTTTGGCTGATAACAGGTAACAGTGTTGATGTAATACACTTAGATGTCTACAAGGCATTTCACTTGGTGCTGCCTGACATTTTGGTCAAAAAACCTAGAACAATATAAAATTAACATGGCACACATTAAAATGGGTTAAAAGCTGGCTAACTGATAGGTCTCAAAATGTAATAGTAAATGGGGAGTCATCATCAACCAGTGTGTTTCTATTGGGGTCCCATAGGGATTTGTTCCTGGCCTTATGCTATTTAACATTTTTATCAACAACCTGATAAAGTTTGCAGATGGACACAAATAATGAAGATGACAGGTGACTAATACAGAGCAATCTTAGATTGTTCGTACACTGGACACAAACAAATATACATCCCTAAATGTATATGTATTCATCTAGGAACAAAAAACCTAGGCAATAGTTACAGGATGGGGGACTCTATCCTGGGAAGCAGGGACTCTGAAAATGATTTAGAGGTTGTAATCATCTAAACAGGAGTGCCCAGTGTGATGCTGTGGCCAAAAGAGCTAATACAATCCTGGGATGTATAAACAAGGGAATCTCAAGTGTGAAGAGACAGGGTTTTTTACCTCTATATTTGGCACTGGTGCAACTGCTGCTGGAACTCTGTGACCAGTTCTGATGTTCACAGTTCAGGAAGGATGTTGATAAATTGGAGAGGATTTAGAGAAAAGCCATGAGAATGACTTTGCATTAGAAAGGATTAGAAAATATGCCCTCTAGTGATGGAATCAGTGAGTTGAAATCTATTTAGCTTAAAACAGAGTAGGTTAAGGGGTGACTTGATTTCAGTCTATAAATACCTACCTGCTGTTGCAATCTAGCAGAGAAACTTAAAACATGATCCAATGTCTGGAAGTTGAAATTCAGACTGGAAATATAGTCGCAATTTTTTAATGGTGAGAGTAATCAACCATTGGAACAATTTACCAAAAGATATAGTGGATTCTCCATCACTGTCAATTTTTAAATAACGATTGGAAGCTTTTCTAAAAGATATGCTCTAGGAATTATTTTGGGGAAGTTCTATGGCCTGTGTTATACAGTGGGTCATCTTAGATGATCACAATCGTCCCTTGAATCTATTAATAAAGATCAGTTCACAACGGAAAGCATTAAAAACACATTAGGGAAACATCATATTGTTTCTGTAGTTCTGAGACTGCATATCATTGTCTGAGCTATATTTATGAAAACATGATTAATACTACTCTTCAATGGCACTTCTTATTTGTTTACACTTTCATATTAGCATTTGGTAGGTCTGATACAGAGAGGAGAACATAGGCCCCAATCCTGCAAACACTTTCACGCATGAGCAACTTTACACATGTGAATAGTACCAGTTAATTTACCAGGCCAACTCATATGTAAAATAGCTCACAAGAGTAAGAGTTTGCAGGATCAAGGCTGCAAAACTGGAAGGCACCTATTTTTCAATAGAGGATTGTAGACATTATGTCACCCTGGGGAAGCTCTTGTAGATCTTATTCAAAAACCGAAGAAAGTATGCTGGTATCTTTTAATCACTGGCACAATTTAATAAATTATATCAGTAGTATATTTCAGAATAATAAAAATAATGCTTTGCACTTATATAGGTGCTTTCATCTGAGGCTTTCAAAGTGATTTATGAACATTAGTTAATAAAGACTCTGAATACCATTCAGAGATAGGTGAGTATTATTATCTCCATTTAATAGATGGGAAACCTCAGGCACAAAAAAGTGTAGAGCCAGATTTTCAGCAGTGCCTGGTAATTTTGAGGTATCCCAGTTTAGAGAGCAAGGGCCCTGCTTTGAGGGAAAGTAAGCACCTACTGCCTTCACTGACTTCAACTGCAGTTGGAGATGCTTGGCTGCTATGAAAATAAGGCATGATATGTCTGAAATTGGACACTCAAAATGCTTTGAAGGATAATGAAGCCTATTTTCAAAATTAAATGAGCCAGTGCAGTAACAGAACCTGGAATTCCTGGTTCATTGACAAGAAAGTTTTAACCATTAAATCATACTTTCTCCTCTGGGTTGGCATATTTTCACTGTCATAAAAATAATACATTCTTCACTAGTAGCACGAGAAAGAAAAGCATTTAAAAAAAACCCTTCCATCTTATTAAGGAATTCAAGAATACTTAGCTTGAAGGAAGAACAAAATGAGTATGCATGACATGCTTTCAGGATACATACAGCAAAAGGCACTGCTGAACAATGGCTGAATTTCTACCCTTCTTATATATGGCAGAGGGAAAACTTCTTTGAAGAATTTTTATATTCTTCAAACTGACAGAGAGTTAGTCTATAAAACCAAAATTAATTTGTTTACTTCTTTGTTGTCTGTGCCACTTGGCTTGGTGACAAAGAAAACAACTTTTCTAAAATCAGTTCAAACAGATTTTATGCCTTCAGAATTTAATTTTCTCTTTATTTATTTGTTTAATTATTTCTTTATACAGAAATTATGGGTATACAATCTAACCACATTTTGGAAGCAGATATATTAATTAGATTTTTACAACCTTGTGCAATAATGAAATGGTAACCGATTCTTTTTTCGAAATTAAACAACAGCGAATGTTCACCATGGGATCTATCTACTAAATAAGCAATATTTCCAGCAATAGTCTGGTTAGCCAAAGTTTCCATAAATAAGAGAAAATTCAACAGTTTATGTATTCCTGATGTCTGCAAGAATAAACATACACATTTTTTAAACAGGTTTCAGAGTAGCAGCCGTGTTAGTCTGTATCCGCAAAAAGAACAGGAGTACTTGTGGCACCTTAGAGACTAACAAATTTATTAGAGCATAAGCTTTCGTGGGCTACAACCCACTTCTTCGGATGCATATAAAGAAGTGGGTTGTAGCCCACGAAAGCTTATGCTCTAATAAATTTGT
>NW_020664393.1:14866678-14929180 GCF_002925995.2 Terrapene triunguis
GCACCAGGATCTGGCGTTAGAACGTCCAAGGCACTAGGCCAGAACCCCACCGCTCTACGGTCCCTTCGCCGCTTCTCTGTTCTTAGGCTGGTTTGTTGTGTCTGGAGCCATCCCCTTGCGCCGTCTGTGTTTGCTGCTCTGAGTTCCAGCTCAGATACCTGCAGCTATTTCTCCAGGCGATGGGTCGGCTTCTCAATGGAACAACTGTCCCTCCGCTGCTTTTTCTAGAGTCCCTTTGCTCTCGGACAACTTTTCCCTTCCTGTCGCTGCCCCTGAAGGTGCTGGGCGGACGTTTTGTCCGTACTATTTGCTTTACTTTCACTGCAGCTCACTTCCTCCTCATTTCTTAAGCCCGTTTCTCTTTGCTCACAGCTGGTTTCTGTCACGTTTCATTCGTGCTTTTACTTCTCCTGCAGTTTTCTAACAATTGCTTAGGTACTTAGAAATAACAGGAGTACTTGTGGCACCTTAGAGACTAACAAATTTATTAGAGCATAAGCTTTCGTGGGCTACAACCCACTTCTTCGGATGCATATAAAGAAGTGGGTTGTAGCCCACGAAAGCTTATGCTCTAATAAATTTGTTAGTCTCTAAGGTGCCAAAAGTACTCCTATTTTTTAAACAGTTTCTTGTGCATGGTACCTAACAGTTTAGAGTTGGCGCAGCTTTGGTCTCCACATTTAAAGTAAAACTGACAAATTGGAAAGCACAAAGATGAACAATGTGAGTGACAAAGTTTGTGAGATTAGATTTTAAAAACTGGGCATATTCCGTTTATAAAAGGAGGCGGGGAGGGGGGACAAAGGATCTAATTCTCCATTGAAATCAGGAGTAACATAATTTAAATCAAATTTGTGCTGCTGTAAGAGAGTGAATAATCAAGCCCAACAAAGTCTACTAAAAGATTCCAGTCTAAGGGAATGTCTACACTGGAGCTGTAAATTCTAGCTGAAGGAGACGTACTTGCACTAATTCTGATCTAGTTGGCCCACTAAATATGAAAATGTAGCTGTGGCAGCATGAGGGGCCAGCTTCCCCGAGTATGCCCTATAATCTAGGGCAGGATTGTATTTAGGAACGCTGCTCATCTATTTTTAGCACATTAGCTCAATCAGACCTAGAGCGAGTATATTTCCTCAAAGTGAAATTTACACCTTCCAGACCTAGTGTAGACATACCCTAAGACTTGGAATGTCACATGGTATTTTAAAACTAGTTTTTAAAAAACAAAACAGTAACAAACCCAAGGTAACTGGATTAAAAACTGAATATTCTTAGCAATTAAGGAGCAGACAAAAATGTCTTCCAGTAACTTTCAGAGACAGGAATGTCATTTGCAGAAGCATGGATTAGGAACTTTAATTTATAGGTCAACTACTGAAGGTCACTGGTCTGGGACATAGCTTTTTGTTTTATCATCACCTTTCTACATTCAGAGGGGGTTTGTTTTTATCCTGATAATGTTAGGTGGTATGCATCCTGTTTCCACCAACATTAAATAGATCTTTAGTACCATAAAAAGTCATTTCAGATAGATCAAGGCTCCCAACCTTTTCAGAGTGTGGACCACATCTTAGCAGAGAGACTGTCTCAGGGATCACCTTCTGCTGCGATTAGTGAACTTAACATCTGTGGCATCTACAACAAGTGCTTCCAGGAAGATTTATTATCAGGAAAGTCTTTAGTGTATTTTTTTCCATTTTTTAAATAGGATATAGCAGATGGATATCGTGAAGATTAAAATCATGTGATCAGCCAGCTTTCTGCAGACCACCACCGAGTGCTCTATGGACTATCATTGGCTCAAGCCATCATGACAAAAAGTGATGCAACCACCTTATATAAATTAATCTAGACCATATTTCCATAATTTGCTTATGAGAATGTCATGTGAGACTGTCTCAAAAGCCTTATTAATATCAAGATATATCACATCTACTGGATTTCAATAAAGATTACCTTAAACTCAGATAACTGGTATGAAGGGTTCCCGGGGCGGGGGGGGAGAGGGGAGAGAATCTAAACGATAAAGGAGCTCAGGAGAGCTGATAGTTTCTCAAAGAGTTAATATTAAAGGCACACCAGCAAACTATCCCAATGGGAAGTAAACATAGAATAATCTGAAGCCAATATGGCTTCATTAAAACCTCTTTAATACCTGAAAAATCTAAAAGGAATCCTACAAAAAGTGGAAACAGAGACTAATTGCTAATACAAATGAATAGCACAAGTATGAGGGATAAACTTACAAAGGCTAAGACACAAAATGAGTTACACCTAGCAAAGGGATATAAAAGCCAATAAGAAGAGGTTCTATAAATACATCTGAGCCTGCTCAAGCCCCACTGTCCTGGGTGGGAGGACCAAATCCGGAGCCTCACTGCTCTGGGCAGAAGGGCCAAAGCTGACGCTCAAGGGCTTCAGACCCAGGCAAGGGGCCTGCAACCTGAGCCCTGCCACCCAGGGCTGAAGCCCTCGGGCTTCGGCCCTGGGCAGTGGGGCTCGGGCTTCAGCCCTGAGCCCCAGCAAGTCTAAGCCAGCCATGGCCACCCCATTTGGAGTCCCAACCTACAGTTTGAGAACCACTGGGTTAGACAAAAACCTGTCAGAATGGTCTAGGCATAGTTGGTCCTGCCTCAGTGCAGGGGGCTAAACTAGATGACCTCTTGAGATCCCTTCTAACCCTACATTTTTGGGATTCTAGGATTTCAGAACTACTAGGATAAAGAGATTTTTCTGTTTTATATGGATTCATAGATTCTTAGATTCTAGGACTGGAAGGGACCTCGAGAGGTCATCGAGTCGATCCCCTGCCCTCATGGCAGGACCAAATACTGTCTAGACCATCCCGGATAGACATTTATCTAACCTACTCTTAAAGATCTCCAGAGATGGAGATTCCACAACCTCCCTAGGCAGTTTATTCCAGTGTTTAACCACCCTGACAGTTAGGAACTTTTTCCTAATGTCCAACCTAAACCTCCCTTGCTGCAGTTTAAGCCCATTGCTTCTTGTTCTATCCTTAGAGGCTAAGGTGAACAAGTTTTCTCCCTCCTCCTTATGACACCCTTTTAGATACCTGAAAACTGCTATCATGTCCCCTCTCAGTCTTCTCTTTTCCAAACTAAACAAACCCAATTCTTTCAGCCTTCCTTCATAGGTCATGTTCTCAAGACCTTTAATCATTCTTGTTGCTCTTCTCTGGACCCTCTCCAATTTCTCCACATCTTTCTTGAAATGCGGTGCCCAGAAATGGACACAATACTCCAGTTGAGGCCTAACCAGCGCAGAGTAGAGCGGAAGAATGACTTCTCGTGTCTTGCTCACAACACACCTGTTAATGCATCCCAGAATCATGTTTGCTTTTTTTTGCAACAGCATCACACTGTTGACTCATATTTAGCTTGTGGTCCACTATAACCCCTAGATCCCTTTCTGCTGTACTCCTTCCTAGACAGTCTCTTCCCATTCTGTATGTGTGAAACTGATTGTTCCTTCCTAAGTGGAGCACTTTGCATTTGTCTTTGTTAAACTTCATCCTGTTTACCTCAGACCATTTCTCCAATTTGTCCAGATCATTTTGAATTATGACCCTATCCTCCAAAGCAGTTGCAATCCATCCCAGTTTGGTATCATCTGCAAACTTAATAAGTGTACTTTCTATGCCGATATCTAAGTTGTTGATGAAGATATTGAACAGAGCCAGTCCCAAAACCGACCCCTGCGGAACCCCACTTGTTATACCTTTCCAGCAGGATTGGGAACCATTAATAACTACTCTCTGAGTATGGTTATCCAGCCAGTTATGCACCCACCTTATAGTAGCCCCATCTAAGTTGTATTTGCCTAGTTTATTGATATGAATATCATGCGAGACCGTATCAAATGCCTTACTAAAGTCTAGGTATACCACATCCACCGCTTCTCCCTTATCCATAAGACTCGTTATCCTATCAAAGAAAGCTATCAGATTGGTTTGACATGATTTGTTCTTTACAAATCCATGCTGGCTATTCCCTTCCACCTTACCACCTTCCAAGTGTTTGCACATGATTTCCTTAATTACTTGCTCCATTATCTTCCCTGGCACAGAAGTTAAACTAACTGGTCTGTAGTCTCCTGGGTTGTTTTTATTTCTCTTTTTACAGATGGGCACTATATTTGCTCTTTTCCAGTCTTCTGGAATCTCTCCTGTCTCCCAAGATTTTCCAAAGATAATAGCTAGAGGCTCAGATACCTCCTCTATTAGCTCCTTGAGTATTCTAGGATGCATTTCATCAGGCCCTGGTGACTTGCAGGCATCTAACTTTGCTAAGTGATTTTTAACTTGTTCTTTATTTATCTTCTAAACTTACCCCATTCCCATTAGCATTCCAGAAAATAATATCCACTCCAAAGTAAAGTCCATTAATTTTTGTATTGACATGCCCAAACACTTCATACTTTGCAAGTGCGGAAGATTAATAATATCAAATTTAAAACTTGTATAGCTGACACTTAGCATTAGTTTCTATAGTAGCAAGAATGATTTTATTTTTTGATTTGTGTGTTTGAATTTGAAGAATTGTACAATACCTGTCCAGTGTATGCAAAGTCCAGGGCCTGCTTTAAACCTAGGCTTGTGACACCATGCAAATTCACTTCATCAGCTCCACTCTCAACCATACAGAGACTGAACATTGCCTAAGAAGAGAAAAGAAACAAACATTTGCAGACATTAAAAATGAGATCGAGGGAGAAACATGAGAAGTTTCAGATGAACACTGTTGATTTTTGCTACCTAACCACCCCTTGCTATTCTCCAGGTAAAACACCTCCATAGCACCATGACTAGTATTGAGGTGCCAGGGCTCAAGCAATTTTTTTACATTTATAACTGATGCAGCAAGCCCAGATGTGCCAGAGCTATGAACTGCCAAGCCTAGAGGTGCCGGGGCTCAGCCCTGGCATAAATTAAGCACTGATAAGATCTATACCAAGTTTTCATTATTACGGTTTCCTTTGACTCCCCCTCAATAAGTAGGTTAGCAACTGAGCTGTTTCACTGATAAAGAAGTGCAAAGACATATCCCTGAAGAGGAAAACTGCAACTAATCCAACAAGATCCAATTCTGAAAGCTTTACACTGAGTAATACTTTACTATGCAAGTAATTCCACTAAAACCAATGGGACCACTCACATAGTATGGTACTATTCAGTGTAAGTGGGCAACTTGGACCCTGAAAAATCATTCTAATCAAAAACCACTAGAACAGTAAATTAGACTTGTAGGTCTATAAAATATTTAAAGATTTAAAAAGGGCAAGGTAAACCCTCCATGGTTATTTGAAGAAGTAAATTAGTGTATTAAGACAGTTAAAGCATCTTTTTAAGAAGTGGTAATCCTACCCAAATAGCACAAAAGAATGCCAGGAAATTAGAAATAAAAAAGGCAAAGAGGTAACATGAAGAACAGTCATCTACCGTTATTAAGGTACACAAAATATTAAAGTACATTAAGAGCAAGGCCACATATGTATGGATGCAGACCTGTTAGGCCCCATTTTTACGCTCCCCAGAAAATGGAATGAGTCAATAAACTCAGTCATTTGTCAATAGTGACAAACTTAAGGCAAATAAAAAGAAATACTTCACAAAGTTTGTAGCTGGCTGCTGGACAGTACTGCATAATTGACCAGGGCACATGATCTTGGTTTCCTTTCTCTCCCACCTTCCTCCAAGGCATAGTATGCTGACTGAGGAAGGATGCTAGACTTGACAGGCCAAACTTGCATGGCCTATTTGGTTTAAGATCATTCTCTCCCAACATGATTTGGTACTTAAGATCTAAAAACTGAAAATGAGCTCATCAGAGTTCATTTTTAATATTTGCACAGAATGTCATTGAGTTGTAGACAGTGTCAATCCCTTCCCTTAAAACAATGTGAACTTCCTCTTAAATTAGAAACTGAAATTTGCTGTTTCAAAATTATTTTCCTCCCTTAAGGGTGGGGTTTCCTTCCCCACTTTATGAATACTTTCAAGCTTCCAAAGACACTAAGAACAGACATTTCAAATGTTGTGATAATTAATAAAATATTTTTATTAGGCCTAGTTCTACCTTCAGATACATATGTCTAAATCTCATTAACTTTGGCATGTACATATATGAGGGCAACAATTAGCCCTTGCGTAACACATTATTTGCTCCAACTCATACTATCTTCCCTTCCCCAAGCCTGATCCATGTAACCTGTCTTTATTCATGTCCATCAATGGCTATTAGCCAAGATTCAAGAAGCTGGGAGGGGAAGATGGGTGGATCACTCCAACTGCCCCATTCTGTACATTCCTCCTGAAGTTCTGTTACTGGCCACTGTTGGAGGCAAGATACTGGGCTAGGTGGACCACTGGTCTTACTCCAGTATGGCAGTTCTTATGTTTATGCAGCACCATTTTGGATTGTCAAATAAACTGCAATCTGCCTTGTACTGGCTATTTGAGTGGTGTGGCTAGGGATGTGACTGAAGCCACAGACCACTAATTGAGTGTTGAAGCAGAAACATTCACTTATCAGCTACTGCAGAGAGCCACCCAGGCCCACACCTTCTCTTTGAGATGGACTCCAAGGGTGAAATCCTGATCCTATTGAAATCAATGGCAAAACTCGAGCTGATTTCCAGGTTGCATGTGTCAATCATATATGACAGTGGGAGTGACATGATGGGAGGCACCTGGTGTGGAGGGTGAGCTCTTCTTGTCTGAGTGACAGCCAAGAAGTTATTGAAGAGGTCGAGGAGCTCCTGAGCCTACCATCCTAGCTAACATCTCCCCATAAGTAGCCTCAAGACCCTCACATCCCCAAAAAATCAGCCTTTTTTTAGGGCTCATACTGAGTTCTCCTATAGTCTCTCTCCCTTCCACATGCTGCTGAGCAGGGATCATTGCAATCCAAATGCTAGTGTAGCTAGTGAGAGAAAAACACTAGGGCAAGATTCAGAGGGGCCAATCATGGGGCTACATGAATTTCCCACCCCCATCAGTGGGTCTGCAGGTCCCAACTCTATAGCCCCTTATATCACTACTAAAGTCAATGGAAGACGCAAGAGCTCAGCACCTCTAAAATCTGGTGCATGGTATCTCAGTTGGGACTGAGGAGTTTCAGTACAAAAACTGAAGCACCCAAAAATGTGTGTCCACTTCCAAAAGCATTGTTCTGATTGCCACTGAAATGAACTGTTCTGAAATGAATTTGTTGCCTGGCAGTGATCCAATTTAAGCAAACATGCCATTTATCAAGGTACTTGTTCTGCTCTTCTGCAATTTGTATTTCAATTGAAATTTTATCAAGGTTTTCCCTAACTGGCAGTATAATAGAATATGTGTTAAACTAGGTATCACATTAACACAGTAAGAAATAGTCATTCTAAGTTTACCCAACTGAAAAGAAATCAGAACTGAAAAATTCAATGACTTGTCCAGCTCAGTAAAAACTGTAGTTTATTAATTACCACGCATGTCACCCAAAATACCAGTTGTCATTTATTTGTATATAGTATGCCAGGATGGCTATTTCATTCTGGCTTTCAACAATATTTCTCACCCTTGAGCTGGTTATAGCTACAACCTTCTTCCTTGCATTAATCACATAACACATTATGAATCCTCTCCCTCCAATGTGCTCTGTTCAGTGCCATGTTCTCTATCACATCACATGCTGGCATGTCTTCATTTATGACATCCCACCACTTCTCTGCTTGGCCTGTCTTTTTCCTTCGGTCTGATCTGTTGGACTCTCTTACCTACGGTGTTGTCAGAACTGAACTTTATAGCTACAATATGTAATATTGAAATATGTAGCTCACCTGGCTAGCTGCAGATCTCTTGCCGCCCCCCCCCCCCCCAACTGAGTTACTGTAAACATGAAAACTAGAAAGGTAGCAGTTTCCAAACATATGAACTGCAAACCTGTTTGTAGGGAGTGATTTCACACAGCATGAAAAGCACTCTAACCAAAATGATGAAAAGCATTCTGTAATGGGGTGTAGGATGCCATGTAGTGAAGTCATTTTAAATGGCAGTCCATAACCTGTGGAATATAGCAAATGACTCAGAATAACCATCACTCCTTTCGGAAATAATTGCACTGAGCTGTGTGGTGCCCCACATCAGATCTCTAAATAAAGTACGTTGAACTGGTAATTTATAAATACCCTGTCATTCAAAAGCAGTGGGTTTTGTTATGCACAAAATATGATTATTAAGTTTTATTTTCTTCAGTCAGAAAGCAAACACCAATTAGATCCTATCCTACAATTGTCAGAAGACATTAGAAGATAATTTCAACAGAACAAACTTATCTCCTTACTGTTTTATCCTAATTATTCTCAGACCTTGTCTGAATCGTAAACCACTTATTTTTTTCTTAAATTTAGGGCCTTAGTTGGTGAATCTAATAAAAAATTAGGAAAAAAAAAAGATTAACACCAACTGCTGCTCGCAAATGCCAGGGCTAGCGGGGTTCTGATGTTATTTTGCTAAACTTCTGCACTTCAAAGAAAGAATTCACATTCCAAACACTACACCACATCCAAGTATTTACATTTTCATATATTCAAATGATATACATGTCATTAGATTTAATTAAAACATATTGATGATACAGAATTTAAACTAAAGCACAGTTACAGAGCTTATTCTGCCTCAGTGCAAGCAGGAAAAGAGTGCTATTCAAAATTGGTTATGCATGTGCAAATCCACATTATTGCTAATGATATGGTGGAAAACGATTTGTGCATCAACTATTATTTATTATAAAGTGCAAATTACCGTTCTAGCACCAGGCATTGTCGCAGTGCTGACTACCTGTTTACTTAGTATGAAGTGTGGAACAGAAAAGTAACAGCAACAATATGGAACTCATTTAAGATATGCAGAGCTAGATCTTCACCCATTGTAGTCGGCATAGCTGCACTGGCTTTGATGTAACTATGCTGGTTTATTCCAGCGGAGGGTCTGGCCTGAAGTTGGAAGGAAGTTTCCAGAAGTTCCCTATTATTATTAAATTATATTTCAAAGCTCAGAAACACCAGTGCAAACACTTTAACAAACTATTCTGAAGTTACATAAAGGATATATTGTTGTATTGGCAAAAAAGCAGCAATTATTTATACCAGATACAATTTACTTGGCTGATTATCTGTACTTTCTTTCCTACTAGGGCCAAATCCTGGTCTCACTAAAAATCAATGGCAAAACTCCCATTGACTTTGATGAGAAAAGGATTTTGCTCTAATTACAGATATTTCGTATTGGGGGGGGGGCAGAACCTATTTCCCCACAGCCCATATTCCCCCTCTACTTAAGCTCACTACAGAGTCAATATCACATCATAGTGTGTTGCCAGTGACTACACTGTTTCAAATATAGCAATATAATATAAGAGCTTGTTGCTGTTGTCAAAAGAGAAAACAAGATTGCATGAGGAATGCAAGGTTGCATAAAGAATAGTATGGTAAATATTCTCCATATTATTATATGCCTTTATCTAAAACAATGGTGCAGCCTCCTCTAGAATACTGTGTGCAGTGCTGATCATCCCCATCTCAAAAAGGAGATCACAGCACTAGAGGGGGTTCAGGGAAGGGTGACAATTATGATTGGGGCAGGGAAAAATTCTCATCTGAAGAGAGATTGAAACAATCCGGATTGTTTACCTTAGAGAGGAGATGAAAAAGAAAGGACGCGATAACAGTATGTAAAATAATAAATGGTCTGGAGAAGGTACATAGGAAACTTCTGTTCTCCCTGTCTCCTAACACAAAAACAAGGGAACATTCAATGCAATTAAAAAGATGGCAAATTCAAAAGCTGATGCAAGGAAATACTTTTTCATGCAATGAACCACTGAACTGTGGAACTCACTGTGATAAGATGCTGTTGAGGCCAATAAGAGTCAGAAAGGGATTTTACAAGATGTGACACCCTGTACCCCATGTTCACCATTTGTATATGGTTATGGTATGTTGTTTTTTTTTTTTTTTTTTTTTTTTACTAAGTATGCCTTGTGAGGTATCATTTGAAAAGCCATAATCTGTTGAGCATCATTATCCTGTTAAAATGTGTGTACCAATATTGTATATGGAGTTAAAAGATTTTGCTATATGTTTGTTACTGAAACATGTTGTAATTCTGGGGAACATTCACAGACTAGCTCCCCAGTGTCAACAAAGGACTGACCACAGTTAGAAAACTATTAACTACTGAGGCAACCATTCACTGTCAGAGGGTACTTCAAATCAAAGATTTGAATATCATCCCTCACATACACAGAAGGTATGAACAAGAAATATACAATTCACGTGGAAGATACTTCGAATCTCAAGTAGGCCACACACTGATTGTCTGTGCCCCTGCAGGGGGTAATCCTCAAACAGAGGAGGAGGATATAAAAATAAGAGACAATGGCTTCCCCATTATCTCTCCTCCCCCACCTCTACTCAGGGAGCAAGATAGTTCAATGATGTTTCTTTGTTTGGAAGACTGGGGGGAGTGGTCGTAACACGGACTGCTGTAAGCTTTTGGGTGAGAGAAACCTTTTTGCTTTCTAATCTTATTTAGCTTGCTAAAGTTTAGGAATTAGATTGTGGTTTTATTCTTTATTTCTTTGGTAACTAATTTTGTCTTTTATGCCTTAAACACTTATAGTCACTTAAAATCTATCTTTCTTTAGTTAAGAAACTTGTTTAATTATTTATCAAATCCAGCATGGTTTTGGTTGAAATGTCTGGGGAATCTCTACTCAGGTTAACAAAAGCTGTTGCATAATCATTACCCTTTGATGGAATGACTTTAATGAGTTTACACTGTTGGGGGTGGCATAAACAGTATAAGATGTACATTTCTGCGGTGAAAGGCTGGAACTGAGGAATATGCTAGTGTTGCCCTGTATCTGTTTCATGAGTGGCTGGGAGAGCATTCATGTAACTTTGCTGTGTGAGCAGAGCCTGGAGAGGCTGCTTTTCACAAGCAGAGCAGTGTAAGAGACACCCTGGTCTGGAGAATTAAGGTGACAGCAGTTCAGTGGTCCCCCAGATTGTACCCTGGGAATGTCATACAGGGATTCTAGATAACAAGAATATCCAGAGTTATAACAGCCAATGCTAATATACATGATGGAAGTGGTTTAATATCTCATCTTTCAGGGCTGTAGTCAGTCTCCAACTACTAGGATTGGGGCATTCTTTGCACCTTCCTCTGAAGCTCCTGGTGCTGGTCACTGTCAGATGCAGGATGCTAGACTAGATGGACAACTTGCCTGATGCAGTGCAACAATTCCTATGTTCTTTAAATAAAAGTATCTGAAATGATTATTAGAAATACTGTCGCAAAAAAGACATGAAAAATAAGTACAGCTAAAGAAGCTTAAATTTTTTGGCTGAAGTCCCTTCCCCAGACTCAAAACAAATTATAGTATAAACAGACTATGTATATTGATCTACGTGGTATTAGAGGTGTAGGGAATAGTAATCATCATCTGACTCACAGGCAGGGGCAGAACAGTTTCAGAGCCACACCATGGCTGCGACTTCAGCCCTGGATTGGAATAAGGAGTGTGTTCCATGCATCCTATGTGTAGGGGTTCATTGCCACTGGGTCAACATAAATATGGACCGCGTAGAAATATTAACAAGCGGCCTCCAGCTCACCTTCAGACCCTCAACCCTCTATGCAGAACTGGTACAGATCCCAGATCTGCTGAGCTTTAGAGCCAGAGTCTTATACCACTCATTACAGTAGTATCTGAGTGTCTTCTAGTAGTGCATTAAACAGTATGACTGACATCTGTCACATGTGTTTTATTCTCTCTCATACTCTCTCCAGGGTGAGAACTGTGTGTACAGTGGAGTGTTTTGGTTTGGTGCTGCTTTCGTTTTACCTTTTAAAAGCTACATGCTGTTGTTTATCTTGGAGAAGGCAAGGTCAAAGAAGTACTCCTTGCATTTGGTGCAGAAGGTGATGAGGTTTGTGATGGTCCTTAGTTCCTGTGGGAATCCCTTCAACAGGGATGGACTGGCCCCAAGAAAGTGGTCTCCTGCCCAGAAGAGCTTTATCCTGTAAATCCTTCCATGGTGCTTTCATCCATCAACAAATTTCACACTCAGCCTAATATGATTGAAAGGTTAACCCAGCATGAAATCCCCTCTCAAAGACCCATACAAGCAAGGGAGTTCAGAATTCCAGTTGAAATTCAGTGCAGATGCTCAGTCCTTAATTCATGCTACTGTGCCTGAATATTATAGTAGATACAGTATGCACATATGGATCATAATATTCTGTTTTGAAACTTTTGCAATACTTAGGGAGTGAGTTAAGCATGAACTGTCAAAATCAGATTTCAGCTGCACCTCTGAATTGTTCGGTTTTGTGAGATTAAGTAAATCTATCAATACTGTTTTTATGTAGTGCTAGTATCTCAGTTTATTTTCCCCATAGTACAGTTAAAGGGGGGGGGGGGGACATCTCAGCTGGATGCACAGTAACAGAAAGGATATAAACTAAATACTAAATATTTAGACAATTGTCAAAATCTGCCTTAAATTTACTCAGCTCATAGTCAACTGTATCATATTTGATTTGAATATATGTATACAAAGTCTTTTAAAAAAGTGAATGAAGTTTAAAGTAAATCTATAAAATCATTGATCAGACTTTGCTTGCACAAAAAATATTGGAGAATGCCCCTCTCTTCCACCTAAATGAGGCTTTTGTGGACCCAGCTGTCCTCTCAGTTTAATCTTTTCAGTCGCTGTTCTGCTACCCCCCCCCTTCCACTCAGTCAATGAGAGTATTAATAATGCATAAAATTAGGTATTTGTTTGTCTTTGCTGAGCAGGGTCATAGTTTGTTTACCCAAACAAAAAATAAATCCTGAATGAAAAGAAAATATCATCCAGTGGCCAGAATGTGGAAAGAGAGAAAAAAATCCAGTTATTAACAGGGCTGGCTCCAGCTTTTTTGCCGCCCCAAGAGGCGAAGTGGGGGGGAAAAAAAAGCCGCGATTGGCGGCACTTCAGTGGCAGCTCTACCGCACCACTTCATTCTTCGGCGGCAATTCGGCAGCCAGTCCTTCCCTCCGAGAGGGACAGAGGGACCCGCCGCCGAATTGCCACCGAATACCCAGACGTGCTGTGCTGGTGCCTGGAGCCAGCCCTGGTTATTAAACATGTCTTCATTCACAAATGGTTTCACCAGAGATCAGAGCATTTTTAGCAGCTATGTGCCTCACCAGCCATTTTTGATGCCCCACCTTTGTTACTATTCAAAGGAAGTCAGCAATCTGCTTACAGATATTATCCTGTTCCAGATAAGACATACCTATTTAGGAAATACAGCTAGGAGACAACTGCCCTGTGAACTATTTTTATTGACGGAAATTTGTATAGCAAAGCTCTCTTTCAGCATACTGACTTGAGAGGGTGACAGTAAAATATTATTGAAAAGTTTGAAATACTGCACAGCAAAACTCAAGTGCAAGATAAACATTTTTCCAACTTGTCTGGATTTGCAGTAACTTCCCCCTCCCACCCATAATATGTTATACATCTGCTTTCACACTAACAATGAAAATTCATACTATCCAAGTGTCTCATTCACTTTTTACAGGCTTGTTGGTACCTACTTAAAAAACAGATAAAATTGCATCTGCTCTAAAAAGAGCACAGAAAAATCCATCCTCCCTTCTTTCTCAATTTGAGCTCTGAATTTAACCTGATATGGAATAGGGAACGGGAAAGAGAAAATGATTATTTTCAAATAGGAAAAAGAAAGAAAGGACATAATCCTTCTGATAAGCATACTCTCGATAGCCATTTTAAATAATTCTATTTGAGAGTAGCAAACTTCACACTTTTCTACAAATGCAAATTTTCTTCACGAAAATGTATTGCAAAAGCTTTTATGCCAGCAGAGGAATCTGAAATAAAGCAGTGAACAGGATTTTTGATTCATCTAGTATAGTTCTCTCAAGAACTACACTGAATTTTAAGAGCAGTCTAAAAACACGAGAGTCCACTCCTGGGGGGGAACCACTTAGATGTATCAGCACAATAATTATATTTCCATTACACTTTTTCCTGTTCTTAAAGTATCGGCTACAATTAAGTGTTCTGTGTTGAAGACTGAGATTAGAAAAATTGTTAAAAGAAAGTTTAGTCTGATAATTTTGATTAAATAATTTACAGTAATTCAGTCAGTTTTCAATGGTTCTTTCCTGTTAGCTGCCATTTATTATTTGTTTACGTTCACAAAACGATGTAGTTAAGGAGGAATAAATTATAGCAACTTTTAAAAAAAAATTGCCTTATGAAATCCTTAGATCTGTACATACATATCAGTATAATACTGTTAGAAGAGAATAATGCTCAGCGATTATGTCCAAAGAACTGTAAAAACAATGGCTAATTAAACATACACCTCATCTATGTATGTAGAGACTGTCTAATCCCCATTTTGCAGATTGAGAAACTCATGGGTTGCAGGTGTAAGAGGCCAGGGGAGGCTAAGCCTCCCAAAAGAGAATGTGACGCATCTCCCTCTGGAGGCATGCCAGTCTGCCGCCTTTGGAGCGCCGCCGCTGAAAGAGTGCCCGGGCAGTAGCCCCAACTATGTTGCACCCCAAAGCCCCATTCCCATTCATCCTTTTTCCTGTGTCCCCACCCATGCTACTCCTCTTCCTGCCCCACCTCTTCCCCCCTGAGGTCCTGCCCTCACGCTGCTTCCTCACACGACCCCCCACCACCTGCCACTTGTGCCTCTTCACACACTCCTCCCCAAGACCCCCCCCAACCCGCTGAGAAGTTGTTGGCTGACAGACTGGGGGGGAGGGGGAAGAGGCGCAAGCGGGGGGGGCCAAGAAGAGTGGGTGGAGGGTCTCGGGGGGGGTTGAGAGGAGTGGGCGGCGGAGGACTCGGGGGGGAGGCGAGTGGAAGCAAGCCTCAGGGCAGAGCAGGGGGTGGGGCCCCGGTCTGGGAGCCAGTGGCCCCCTCCAGTTCTAGGAAGCTTCCGGGGCTCATGCCCAGCCTCCCCAAATGCAGGAGTCACAAGCCGCCCATGGAGAAACTGAAGTACAAAAGGGATAAAAGCCTCACTTTTCAGAGGTCTTCCATAATTGTGGTTCTCAGTTTCTGGGTGCACAAACTAAGGTATTTTCAAAGGTCGTGAGCTCCTACAATTGCTGTTGACTCCACTGGGAGTGGTGGGTACCCAGCACCTCTGAAAATCAAGCCCAAAATATCAGAAGTTGCCACAATCAAACCATAGGTGCCACCTAAATGTTGATGCATTCAAAATTAGTAGACACTTAAAAATTTGACCCCAAGCAACTTGACCAACCTAGGGCTGGTGATTAGTACACAGCATAACACATGCAGATGTAGTGTGCAGCTTCCTTTGTCTGCCCTTCCAGGAGCCTCAGCACTCCAGCCAAACAGATCTTCGCACATCAGCCTTCCCCCTCCCCCCCCCCCCAAGTACAGAATAGAAAGTAAGATCAGAGCTTAGAATTGTATATAGAACTGTACAAGGGTGATGAGGAGCAGAGGTATCACACTGATGGATCGGATATAAGAACCTACATACAGCAGAACGTCCATCTGGACAGACATTAGGCCTAATTTTCCAGTGCCTTACCTTATGTAGCAACTTACAAATATACAAGGTAAGCACAAAATGGATGTAAATGCTACCAAATCAGAAAAGTAATGTTTAGCAACACTTTGCATAGGTATAAGCCACTACATGAGATACAAAGCAGTGGAAAATTTGGCCCATTGATTTGATCAATGCAGCAAACAGAAGGCAGCTTCTGCAACCACATTTAACAGACTCTTTCAAAATGTGCAGGTTTAAAAACAGAGTCCAGGGAAGAAGAAACAAGAAATCAATGTCCAAGTGCCCAGAAGATGCAATTTCATTCACTGCCATAAGTGATGGGATGCCACATTCCTGTCTGCCTTGGAATTACTTTTCCGCACATTCATTCAAAAGAATCAAAGCAGCAGATGTCCAATGTCTGTGATAATATCAGGTTCATCCCTGTTTGTATACATTATTCTCTCAGCTGTGTCTTGCATATCAGATACTAAATCATCACAAACTAATTAAATTGACTATCAATTTATGCAGCAGTTTGCATCAGCCAAATGTGTGAGCTAATTCTATGTGAGTCAGAGTTCTTTTTTAAGATGATGAATAGAATTATGGCATGTACATTGGCTCAGAGGATTGTTAAAATCAATATAAGATCAAATGGACAGGTTTAAAAAAACCCACACACAAACCTGCATCTAGTCCACTAAATTAGGGTTGTGAAAAAACAAACAATTTTATTTTTATTTTAGAAAAAAAACAACCTATTTACTTTTTAATGGGTTTTAATGGGTTTTTTTCCTGTGAGTTTTCATTTTTTAACTTCTACGTCACTCCAAATTATTTACAAGGACATAACATTTTTGAAAGATTTTTGATATTTAGAATCAAACGTTTTTATTTCAATCCTTGTTTAAAACTTTATTTTAAAATATTAACAGGAAAGTGATGAGATCAGCAAGAAACTGGTTATACTTATTGGGAAGTAATATGGTATTAGAATTGTGTGGAAGCCTGAGGGGAAATAAGTAGAATCATTGGTGATTGGAGAGAGAGGGAATAACCAATGTTTAATGACAGTTGATTATACCTATTAAAGAGAGAGGAGTGGTTGGAACTGTGACCCTTTTAGGGGAGGACTACATTTTCTAGAACATAGAAACTTCTAGAAAGTGGGAAAGGCAACCGATAACATGGTTCTCTCTACAATGCTGACTCACTTATCTTATTTTCCATTTTTAGTGGTGATTTCACTTGGTGGCTGCTTCTCATTCTAACTGTAGTAAATGTGAAAGCTGCTGATCAATACTGCAAACAGGATTGGTGATTAGAAATGATCAAACATCAGTGGATGTATGAATGTATCGGACTCAACATGCCTCAAGTTGAAGGAAGTGTAAAGAAACAAGTGATTGAATGAACTGAAGTAATGGGACAGAACAGAAAATAAAAATACAAATTTTGACTATAGTTCTTAAGCAGCAAGATAAGAATGATTCAGCCTTATCACAAGAACTACTGAAAATGAGTTTCTTTGCATTCTTCAAGATAAAAAAGTGCCAGTGAATGCAATTTTGTCTATTCAAGTAGAAGAGATCAACACTGACTAGTTGGATGGTTCTGCAAGCGAGACATTTTCAACGGCATCATCATCATCAAAATATATGCATGTAAACCACAAGTCCTCTCCATAATTAAGGCACAAAACTGGGATTCAGGAGACCTGCATTCAGTTCCCCACTCTCCCATAGACTCCCTGTGTGACCCTGGGAAAATCAACTAACCTTTGTGCCTCACTTCCCCAGCTGCAAAATGGGGATAATAATCCTCTCTTATTTATTTAGATTATAAACTCTTCATGGCAAGGACTATCTGTTACTATGTGTCCATCTAGTGCTTAGAACAGGGGCTTCTGGTCACTACTGGAATATGACTAGGGTTCCTGGGTGCTATGATAATACTAATAAATAAAAAATAAATCTAGTTTTCTGAATGCTCTCCTGAGACACTTCCTAAGAGTGCAATAACTTCCATAAAGTATTTCACTCCATTGGTGTTAATATGCTTTGAATTAAGGCCAATTCTGTTGTTCTGCTCTCAACCCCACCTATGAGACAATTTAAGTCACTTTAGTCCACTCCCACTCCCTCATCTTTGATGCTGATTGCCACTTCGATCCTGCTGTGACAGATGTCACCGAACCTGCCCTGGATAATCTCCAGTGTTATCCTTGTCTGGAAGGCCAGAAACCTGACACTTACGGTCTTGAAGCGTGTAAGTATTTCGGAACCTTTTCCTCACAATCAGAGTAGACAGAGAGAATGGAAAGTTGGTATAATGTGAATGTGGGTGCTTTCTCCACGTCTTTCACTACAACATACACAAAAAGTGAATATCCAACAGGAAGATATGAACTTAATATGTCAGCCCTGATGCTCAACTTCTCTATTTTCAGAGAAGATAAGTTCTCTGTTGAAAACTGTGTCTGCTATTTTTCCAGCAAAACAATGTCACAGTATACTCTATAACACACATACATCCTGGCCAAAGCAATCTAAGCAGGAAGGTTCTCGGTCTTCGCTGGCACAAGTTAACCAATACATATATATGCCTTCCTGCCACACTTAGCCCTCTCCTCACAGATGAATAACTCCATAGGCAGTACAATTGGACAGTAGCTGGATAACTTGTTTGGCAGACACATGTGTTAGAGATGGTGTAATGCCATTATTTTTACCATGAGAGGTGAGATATCTTTTATTGGACCAACTTCTGTTGATCAGAAAGACAAGCTTTCAATAACATTGCATACTTTTTATCACGTAATTTGCAAAAGTTATCCCAAGAACGTGAGAGATCTTCATAACTGGTTACTATAATCAAACACCACCAAAAATATGTTGGTGCACAAAACAACTGTGCATCTGTTCTGACTTTCTAGCAAGTTAACTGTTACTCACAATTCCCTACCATGCCAAGCTTTTCCTTAATTTAGATTGTAAAATCACATACTGTGGAAAGTAGTTTTTATAACTTTTTTTAGGTGAGCAGAATCAGCACTGTAGATTTTTTAACTATCCTCCACACTTTCACAGTGACTACCTAGACTGGTCTTTTTTATTTAATAAATTTAGTACCTTCATTTTGTAAGTACTATATTTTGTTTATGCTTACTTTCCACAGTACATACATTTATGTCTATGCTCTGGTGTTCCCCTTCAGTTTTATTCCCCTCTCTGTTTTAGGTAGTTCATAGTTTGTATGATCTAACATCCCTCAGCCCGCACTGCTTCCCGCCGCCCCCATTGGCCTGGAGCGGTGAACCGCGGCCAACGGGAGCCGCGATCGGCCGAACCTGCAGACACGGCAGGTAAACAAACCAGCCCGGCCCGCCAGGGTGCTTATCCTGGCGGGCCACGTGCCAAAGGTTGCCGATCCCTGCAATAGTCCAACCAACGCTGAAGAAACCCTGAAAACTTCAGTGCTAGCCAACCACTATCCAGTGTCAAGCTTCCATTCCTGAGCAAGCTCATAAAGAAACTAGCAAATGGCCAAGATCATCTAGCTGAAGCCAACATTCTAAACCCAGCACAGTCTGGATTCAGGCCAGAACACTGAACTGAAACCACTTCAGTGGCACTGATGGGTGATCTGCTCCTGTCAACGGAAACAGGACAGACATCCATTTCCATCCTCCTGGACCTCGACACTGTACTGCTGTCTTGCCTGAAAGCAGTGGCAAGAGTTCAGGGTAAAATGCTCAAATGGCTTTAGTCCTTCCTGGAGGGATGCTCCCATCACTACTCCTCCACCGCTAGATTCCTCACTTTGTGGTGTTCCACAAGGCTAAATTCTTTGTCCAGTCCTTTTAACCATCTACATACAACCACTAGGTGATCTGGTCAGACAAGGTGGACTCAAGTGCCAGCAATATGTGGATGACATATCTTTTACCATATCTGACTACATCACTATCACTAAGATGGCTCAGTGGTTGGCTGAGATTAGCTTATGGATGGAGAAGAGTTAGCTAAAGCTGAACCCAAGCAAGACAGAAGAGATGCAGGTGGACAGAGAAGAGGAGTTTGCAGTCACAGTGAGTCTTCTTTGATTGAAAGTTCATATCCACAATTGGTCAAGAGAGTCTGTGTCCAGAAGTACTCTTCGATTCCTCACTGACGCAGAGCTCATACATTGCAATGGCTGCAAGTAGTGTTTTCTACCATCTTCGGTTAGCTACAAGACTCCATCCCATCCTGGCAGACATTAGCACATTATAACAGTCTTCCACTCCCTATGCTGGCTTCCCACAGAATTTCGCATTAAGTTCAAGGTCTTGGTCCTTATCTTCAAAGCACTCCACCACCTGGTCTGAGGATACCTGAAAGACTGGGTCTGACACCTTCACTCCTCTGGCACAATGAAACTCTCAATAATGAGAATTAAGCTCATCTGTATGGGGGAGAGAACCTTTTCTGGAGATAGTCCAAGACTGTGGAATTAACTCCGCCAAGAACTAAAGACCATCACAAACCTCACTACTTTCCTCTCTGAGTGAAAGACACATTTCTTTAACCTTGCCTTCTCTAATGTAAACACAGAGCAATGCATATATTTATTTAATACATCATTAGAAAAAATTCTACCAAAACAAGACACCGCCCCCACTGTACATGCTTGCCCCTCAGGGGAGAAGATGAGAGAACAAACAATACATGAAAGATGTGTAGTCCTGGTTGCTTAATGTGCTTGGATATTATAGTGATGATCACGGTAAAAGAAACTATAGAGAATAGAATGTTTGGTTTGGAAATTCCATTCCTGTAATTGGCACTCCCTCTCATGCGCGCCCCACTTTCGGGTCAGGTGAAAGCCTGCTTTTCTTTCAATTTTTACAATGGGGTGGCACCCGCCTCTTTCGAGCGCCCCCACAGACAATAGTTTTTTGTAAATTCTTCAGTGACTAAGCCCTCCAGCTGAGTCACATACACTTCCCCGCCCCCTTCCAGGGTATACAGTCTCTAGTTCTTTCTCATGGCCCTTGTATGGGGCCATAGCACCAAAGCTTCCCCCCGGAGGCACTGCCTTTTTTAACAGCCCACTAGGGGGCCATCTCTATACCCTCATTTGGTGTCTTCTTGGCAGCCCACCCTTGGCTCAGTTTTCAACCAAACCAGCAGGGCCCATCACTGTACCCTTGCCTGGTCTGGCTAGGTTCTGGGCTCAGTCCCCTGGGGTCAGCCTGCCTGCACTGACCTGTCCATGGTCCTGCTGCTCTTCCATCCAACCAGGGACCTCATCTTCAGCAGCCTTCCCTGGATTCAGTACTGCCTGCAGTGAGCTGTCCATGGTCCTGCTCCTCTTCCAGCCAGGCACCAGGATCTTCCATTTCAAGCTCCAGGCAGCAACTGACTACTCTGCCTCTGCTGCTTCCTTTTATATGGCCCTTCTGGCCCAGCAGCCCCTCTGATTGGTTGCTTCTCTGCAGCCATTCTAGGCCACCAAAAGGACTTCTCCTCCGCTCTTTTTGGGGGCAGGGTGAGGGAGGGCCACAAGGCCTCCAGCAGGGCCTCTAGCCCACCTTGTCACAGTTCCATTTTCCAATAATAGGTGCCAATCTACAACTGAAATACCCAAAAATATATTTACCATAAGGATTTTATCTTTTTAATTAAAATAGCATCTTGAAATATATTTCAGTATTTAAAATGTATAACTCAGTGAGAAGGACACACATATTGGAACCTCGTGTAGTATAACGGTTAGTAGAGAGCAGAAAATGTAAGAGCACAGGAGATTGCTATAGTTCTTCAAAGTTAGGTTAGCTTTGAGATCACATATAATGAATTGTCCTAACAGTCTAAGTCAATTAGCTTGAGATTAATAATATTTTATCAATATTTGCCTATGCTGAGAAGGAAAGCCCTCAGTTTAGTTCCTCATATTATCTCCTTTTTTCAGCTTTCATTTTACAGCAAATGTTTAACATAAAATGGTTAACAGAAAGACAGTAGATTTGCTATCAACACTTTTCAATAGCATCCTTTAGAAGAGAAAAATGCTGAAATTGTTCTAAAGCTATTCTGTGTTTTGTTGACATTATAGTTTTGTTTCCACAGATGGAGGTGGGTGTTAAAATCTACAATATATTAGGGCCAAGATTTCAAAATGCATTAGTTATTTTGATGGTTCAATTTCTAGGTGCCCAACTTATTCTTTTTATGGTGATAGCACATATGGACCCCAATCATTAGGACTCCATTATGTTAGACACTGTACAAACACAACAACAAAAGACTTCCTGCCCCAAGAAGCCTAAGCTTTTTCAATGGACCTGATTTTCAGAGGACAGGGATCCACACTGTCTAAAAAAACCAGGCCCCTTCACATTATCTCCAACTGGGCATCAAAAAGCATGAATCATATTTGAAAATTTTGGCCTAACCTAGCTTTGTGTTTCCCAATGGATAAGCCCAATGTTCTTCTGACAACATTATCAAGTGGTATTAAAACCAAGCTTGAAAATAAAATAGGAATAATAGCTATATCTGATTGTACTAGCTCTTGAGCACACAGTCTCCTTCATTTATAAGTAGCAGGATCTTAAAACTGTCCTTGTTGGTTTCAAAAGCATGTTGACAAACTGCTATAACACCTTTCATTGGTCTTAGCTCTTTTGGGGACTGACTTTTGAAAACTAAGCACATGCGTCACCTTGAAGACCACAAATATCCTGTCCCAAAGCATATGAAGCACAGTTAAACCTACATTACAGGACCAGGATTGGTCAGACAGGAGCACAGCTAGGATATGCTGGAGGAAAGGAAAGGACTACCACATCCATTATCCTGCATAATCACATTAGACCCTCCATTTAAGTCTGTGTGGAGGGGGTGGGGGAGGGAGGAGGTTCATTAGAATTCTGGTGGGGCAAATTCCACTCAGAGTACTTGTGTCCCATTCACATAATGAAAGTGTGATTTAGACCACTGTGATACACAAGCAAGTAGCTCCATCTGGTGAAAGGGTACCAATTAGGAGCTATGCTAAGCTTGTCTCAGATAGAAGTTACTCTTTGTGTATGGTATAAGAAGCTATACAACAGAACACATCTACAGATATTCAAAATAATTAAGATCCTGGATCTCAGCTCCAATCAAGGTAGCTCAGTCTGGTCCCAGGAGCCATTTAGAATTAATTGTGGGACTGGCCTCTGGAGGGGATTATAGTTCAATATAAACTCTCAAACTTCCAGTAATACTTGATTTCTGATTATTTAGCCCTCATGCATTTTGAAAACCCTCCTCAATTCCTACAGATCTTTGGTCATGTGCTGGCTCTGAGAATAAGATAATTAAAACTCTTTCAGTTCATAGAGGGTAAGTGGAAAGTGAGTAGGTGGAAGGGCCGGAGACATAGATACAGGAAATTGTGGAAATGGCCATGGAGGACTATCTAAACACAAATGGAGGTAAATGTGGCTTTGCTACCTTCACACTGTAAAGTGAATGCATAGGGGCGCAGCTCCCAGCTCAACACACTCATTGTGCCAAACCCCTCCGCAGAGCACCCCAGCGCAGGTCCAATGAGCTTGAGCTCACCTAAACGTACATTTAAGATTTTTCAGGGTGTATGGTAGAGAGGTTTGTGCTATAACACAATCCTGCAGTGTAGCTATACCCATAGAAACTTCCCTAAGGGCACGTCTACACTAGAGATACTACAATCGCCATAGCTATGTCAGCACCATAGCCCATAGCGTAGACACCACCCACACTAAGAGAAAGGTTTTTTTCTGCTGGTATAAGAACACCTCCCCCCCAATGACACTAGCTACATGAACAGAAGCATTCTTCCATTGACATACCTCTACGTTCATCGAAAGTTATGTCAGCATAGCTACGTTGGTCCAGGGTGTGATTTTTTTCCCCACATATGGCCTAGTGTGAACCAAGGCCAACACTCCATGAACTGCTTAAAACCGCCCTAAAAATACTCACTGCAACTGATTATTCGGTACTTCAAGTGTCATGGCTACAATGATATCCTCTTATTTCAAAGGTTAAAATGCTATATACATAGTGGTTCAATTCTTTTAATGTGGTTAAAAATCATTTGTTTTCAAGGGATATTTGATTTTTTTTAAAGTCAGTCTGTACTTCTCTAATAACCTTCATGGATTTTCAAAACTAAGAACCTTTACTTGCTCAAGTCATTTCCCCCATTTTCTCTGCCTATTCAGGGAAAGTTCAATGTGAAAAAGATGAAGAATTTAATCATCTCACTGCATAGCACTACCTTCATCTGCACTACTGTAAAATCCTTTTTTCTGGCATCAAGAGCTTTAAATTTTAGATATTATAATTATTCTGCTACGAAGCCAATTTATAGTGGTGACAAATCCCATTACACATTCAAATCCAAATGTAGTGGCCTATGATAGAATATGTCAATTACCTTCAACTCTTGTAACCTCAGTGTGACAGTGAAATAGTATTTGAGAATCCAAACAGGATGTACTTTTTATAGTCCATAACTACATTGAGCAGTTTTAATCTTAAGATTTGCTAATAGAAGTACCCTTAATTTATATTGTCATATTGGTTCAGCAATAGTTTAATAAATAGGACCAAGTGTGAAATCTGCTCACTGAGCACTTTTCTTTTGTCTTTCATCTCCTTTACCAAGAAACCCTAAAATACTAATTAAAGCCTAACAGCCGAATAAAAAAAACAAATACCCTAGCAAATGTCACGCTTGTGCTAAATTAAAGGTCATCCCAGTTCTCATCATGACAGTAGCAACTGAGCTGCTGTCCTTTTTATGTAATTTCCTCCAGAATAAGTGGCTCTCTAAATAATTTCTTCATTCTTAGTTAGCACACTAAACTTGGCCATGCTCATTTGTCATTTAGCTTTGTTCTTTATAGCCAACATTCAAACTATAGGCCTGATCCAATGCCAATTGAAATCAACAGAAAGACTTACATTGACTTCAGGCCCTCAAAGCCAGATTTTTAAAGGTGATTAGGTGCCTAAAAATGCAGTAAGGCACCTAGTGGGATTATCAAAAGTGCCCAGACACCTCACTCATTCATTTCAGAAATAGCTTTGAAAATCTGGCCATGACTTCAATGGGAGTTGAGCATGCTCAGCACTGCATAAGCATATTGCTGCCTCCTCCCATTCCTTGTTTCCAGATGCTAAATTGATATCAATGGAGCTAAAATATATAATATTTTTCAGTATTACTTTTCCAAGTAAGCAGTTGCTGTAATTGCCACAGATATATTATGAAATGGTGAATATGAAGAGGGGTGGCCTGTTCAATTGCAAATAGGAGAGTAGGTGGTCCACAAAACAATCTGTTTTAAAATGTGGTCCATGCTATGGGAAAGTTTGCAAATGGACTCTGTAAGGATTTTTCCTAAGCACTCTTGTGATTATTAGGCCTAAAAATGTACCCCACTTGTAAGCTCATATGTGAAAAGCATGTGCATGTTCATAAGATATCAATAAAAGATTTTTTTGCCTGCTTGGAAATTAACCATGGTCAAGTTGGTCTCAATAATGAATGTTATGAACAAGTGCAAGAGAACCAGACAGAGAAACGGGATTAGTTCAAACAACAACAAGGACCTGCTGATATGGTTCAAGGACTGTTGAAATCATGATGGTAAAACCAGAAGATTTGATCCATTAATTTCTGGCTTCACAATTGGTGTGGCAGATATTAAGCCTAACTGGTGGACAAAATATTGAGGTGATGAACTATGCAGCCCACCTTTTCCCCAAGACAGAAGGAGCAGACCACACTGAAAGTTTTTCTTCCTCAGAGGAAGGCCCGTAGGGTTTGCTCTTGTTCAAGGAATTTTGTTTTTCCACTTGTGAGTCCTGAAAATCACCATATCATCATGACATCCAACTCTCAGCCCATCAGTGGGGATACCCAGGGCCGGCTCTAGGTTTGCCAGCTCTAGGAATGCTGCCCCTGGAATTGTGCCACCCCAAGCATGTGCTTGGTTTGCTGGTGCCTAGAGCCAGTCCTGGGGATACCTAATTGCCAGCACCACAAAGATCTTGTTCTGCCTGCCTTCCTTTTGGGTCACTTTCTGTTCCTGCTCCTTTCTCCTATCTCTCACTCTCTCAGCTTTTCATCAAATCCTGAAATCAACTGCACTGCATCAGCCCAGAGAGATAAGATGAACACAATTCTGTCCTGTCTAAGGAGAAAGGACCCAACCAGATGATGTCTCTGACCAGTATATGAACCAGAGTCCAAGCAACATGTGTCGTAGTCAGCCTAACACCCAAAGCATCCATTTGTAATTGACCAGCTCTCCAGTGTTCAAAAAACATCAACAAAAGCCATAATTCCTCTATCTTTTCTATCCTCTCTCTCCTCCACCTTGTGTCTGTCTGTCTGTCTGTTAGAAACAGAAGTGAATACTCTTCACATATCTGGACCGAGAGTAAAATTAACCCTTTCCTTTTCATAAAAGAATGGTTGTTAATAAAAGTAAAGGGACTTTGATACTTTGCCTCCAAAAAGATATTTTAAAGTTTCTGATTGAATCTGTTTTGCATAATCACTCCATTTTAGTTTCAATATAAATGCTTGCTTTAATTTCTTCTTTCTTGTGTTCGATCAATAAACTTCCAACTTTAGACTGAATTATTTTGGATGTTTTCAAGGAATCAAGTAAAATAAATGCCTCTGTAGAAAAAAACTCCCAAACCTAAGTATCACCGTTTTAATGTTGAAAGAGTTGATAAATGCCTTTACCTCTTTTGGCCATTGAGATCAATGGAACAGCAATATATAGAAAAGGAAACTTTCACAGAAGGTTTTTAACAACTGTGTCTATTTTTGACGAGATCACAGATTGGATTCACAAGGATGACATTTGTCAAATGTAAAGAATAAAAAGTTAAGTGATTAAAGTAAGGGAAAACACGCAAAGTACAGCTCCCACTCCTCTGTTGGATGCAGAGGGGAGTTCCGCCTCCTTGACTGGTGCACTGAGAACTCCTCCCTGCTCTATGCGCTGGCTCATAACTGCTTTGATGTTTGGATTTTAACAAATGCAGGACATGGATGATTTAGTGCTTCTGGAGCTTGATGTCAAAATGTACAGGATTAACAGTCATATAGGATCAATTCATCCACAGAACAAGTAAAAACTTCCTCCCACAGAACAAGGAAAACCATCAATGCTTCTCAGCCACATTTTAAAAGAGAACTACCATGTCAGGATGCAGACAGAGGGTAGATTCTAAGGTGAGCAGTGTGGTTGCCCCACATGCCAACTTCCAGGGGTCGACAATCTGATTGGTCGTCCATTTGCTCTGCTGATGACTGTTCAGCCATTTATTTTGTGGGGGGGGGGGGGGTTGCACTGGCCAGCAAAAGAGCTAGGGACACTCCTGCACAGAACTTCTTGCATACATGACTAGTTAATTTTCACTTACTTCACTAGATTTTTTTTTTGAAGATGTGAAGCAGAGTGGCAGAGATGGTTGCAGCTACTGTTTTGTTAATAGTGTCTAATTCTTTTCTACTACTGATATGTGTAAGAAGACTGCTCTTGCTTTTTATAGTAATTATAAGGTATTTTACGGATTTTGAAAACTGTTTTATTTCAAATAATCAGGATCACACACATGGTAATTCAGAATTATGTTCAGATGAGTAACACAGTGGAAGAGAGAAAATGTGCCACTGCTAAGATATTGAAGCATTACAGATGCAGATTATGCTAGTCACCTAGCAGCATTCCACCAAGCTGTTTGTAGAGTCAAATGTGGTGGTTTCAACGCTCACAATCAATGTGAAGAGTATATTCTAACCCAATCACCCTTCTTCTAGATGAAGACCTACAGTCTCATTTCAGATAGCAGGAATCAAATCAAATCAAATCCACTGAAATGAAGTAGACATTGTTTTAAGGTTCACTCTGTTGGTGTTCATGAAGTTACTGGGGTGTTCCTTAAAGGAAGAAAATTTCATGTAAAATTTCCATATAGCATAATAAGTAACATGACAGATAAAACATATGCATTCTGTGATGGGCCTCCCTCACCTGGGGGTTGGGTTGCAGGTGTGTGTGTTGTGAGAGGCTGGGAGACTAGGAAATTGAAACAAAGTGTTATTGAGGTGGGTGGAGCGGCATGTCACCAGTTCTAGGGGAGGCAGGTGCTGCTGTTTTAGGGCTCTGATGGCATTAAAGTTTGTTGGATTTTTAGACAATGTGATCTTGTTTCATTCCTTCAGGTACTCTGATGTTATTCAAATACACACACACACACACACACACTCTCTCTCTCTACACATACATACATATGCTCGCACTATTTGCTGTAGCTAGCAAGTGCCACTATACCCAGGGAACTCACTCAAGGTGGTGGAGAGTAGCCACACAGAAGGACAGTTTTAATCTCTGCTAGATGCTCCATAAAAGCTCTACTTGTGGAGATTGCAGTAAGGACCCACTAAATGTGTGCATCCTATGACTGCCTCCACAGCCAATAAAAATACCACTTTGGGGGCTTCCCTGACAGGTTTTGGGCACACAGGAGAAAACAGGTAATGTCATCCACCACAATCTTCCTTCTGACAAATGGCCTTCCCATTGCCAAGTCCCTTCAGTAGCATAGACACTGGAGTGAATCTGAGCCAGTTTCTCTAACATCCTCTGTAACTATTTCATACATACAGTTAGGGTTGGCAACTTTCTAATCGCACAAAACCAAACACCCCTGCCCCACCCCTTTTCCAAGGCCCCACCCCCACTTGCTCCATACCTCCGTCACTCGCTCTACCCCATCCTCACTCACTTTCACTGAGCTGGGGCAGGGGGTAGGAATGCGGGAGGCCAGTGAGGGCTCCGGCTGGGGATGATGGGTTTGTGGTGAAGGAGGGGGCTCTGGGCTGGGGCAGGAATTGGAGTGCAGGGGGGGAGGTGAGGACTCTGGCTGGGTGTGTGGGCTCTGGGCTGGGGCCAGGAATGAGGGGTTTAGGGTGCGGCTCAGGGCTAGGGTAGGGGGTTGTTCAGCAGGGGGTTCAGGGTGCATGGGCCCAGCGGTGCTTACCATGACTGCTAGGAAGTGGCTGCCAGATCCCTGCAGCCCCTAGGTGCATGGGCAGCCAGGGATGCTCTGCACACTGCCCTTGCACCTGCAGGCGCTGCCTCCGCAGCTCCCATTGGTCGCAGTTCCTGGCCAATGGGAGCTGTGGAGCAGGCACTTGGGGTAGGCGCAGCACACAGAGCCTCCCTGGCTGCCCACGTGCCTAGGGGCCACAAGGACCTGGTGGCTGTTTCTGGGAGCCACGCAGAGCTAGGGCAGGCAGGGAGCCTTAGCCACCAGAGTTTCTTTTTGACCGGGTGTTCTAGGGTGAACAGACAGCAAGTGTGAAAAATCAAGAGGGGGGGGGGGTAATAGGAGCCTATATAAAAAAAAGACCCAAAAATCGGGACTGTCCCTATAAAATCGGGACTCTGGTCACCCTAGGGTGTTCCGGTAGAGAACAGGACACCTGGCAACCCTACATACAGCAGAAGTAAGTGGCCCTGAAGAGCAAAGTTCAGCCTTAGCAAGGTACATTGTACATGTAACAAAATACAAATAACCAGCTGTGCTGACTATATGGAAAGATATCAGTTGACAATACTTCTTCCTGCCAGCAATGAAATAGGAGACTCAAAACTCTCTCAGAGAATGGGGTACTTATGAAGCAGCGATGAAAGTTACAGGAGAAAGGAGAAAATCTAGTTCTATTTGGCTCATCTTGAACCAAAAGTATTTAAACTAAGAATTGAAAATGCTCACTATCAAAGATCCAAGTAGTAATGACATTTTAAAATCTGATCTTATTGATTTAGATTGTCCTGATCATCCAGATTACATGAAAGATTTTTGTCATTTTGAGGTAATTCAGTGGTCTGACTATAAACCCATTCAAATGGAAAAGAAGAAGAAAGAGGGTTGTTCAGACTTTGAGAAATTGAAGCATTTTGTTAAAAACACACACACACACACACACACACTCACTCCCCTTAGGTTATAAAATCGGCTGCTAACAATCCAAATGTGTGCTAGTAAAGTCATACTTTTTAGTAGCAATGCTCCATATCTGAACCCTGGAGAAAAGAAGAATCTCTCAGTGGAAATCACGTAGCTCGTTAGTACAATTACAATGCAGCTATACATCCATTGACTAACCCAACTTTCCAGAGACTGCTCAAGACAATCTAATCGGCCACCTTAGGCAAAACTACAGTCTGCCACCACCCCTCTTCTATTCCTTTAGTAGTCTGTGGGAAACCCCCAAGTGCCCCCCCACTGCTGCCATCCCCACCCCCCGAACCTCCTGCAGCCGTGTTAGACGATGATGGGGCAGACCCCGGCCTGGGGCTACCAAGGCCTCTGGGCCCTGGTGACAGACCCTGCGAACACTCAGGCACCAGCAGGAGGGCAGCTCCCAGCTCCAAGGGCCCCAGTTAGGAGGCAGCAGCTAGCTCCCAGCCATTATTTCCCTACCCCACACAAGGCTGCCCAGGCTGAAGGTGCAGATCTCCCTCACACAGGAGGCAGCTTGCTCCTTCCCACTGGACAGAGTGGGGGTCACCACACTTTGGTCCCCCACACCTGACTCCCCCTGCTCAGCCCCACACCTTGCATTGCCAGTCCTCCACCTGGCCCCAAGCAACCCTTGCACCTTTCTGAATGAGGTCCTTGCTGTCCAGCTTGCAGCCTGTGTCACAGTTCAGGGCACATGTATTTCCCCTCAGTGGTCCAGCCAGGGACACCAACTCTCAGGCTTCCAGCTCCCGAGTTGTTACCTCTCATGGGTGGAAACCTGCATCTCATTCCCTTCTGACTGGGGTGTTTCTAGACTGCACAGTTCCCTGCCTCCACTGTGTTATTCTCAACAGGCACAGGCTTCCCAAGCATACCTGCTTGCTTTCGTTTCAGAGACTGTTAATGGTCTGACTGCCCACAGTTACAGATACTGCACAGCTCTTTTTATGCTAGCCTATTTTATTCTTAAGATAAAAGCACTACAGTGAAAACAAATTAAATACAATGAAAGAATCTACATGTGTACAAATAAGTTTGTCAGAGACCCCCCCCCCACTTTACTCTGATAAGAGTTCTGATTGGCTATTAGTCCTTCCAACTTTTCCCTAAAGATTAGGGGCCCACCTTGGACCAGAAGTCCTGTCCATTTGGTGGATCAGAAAAGAGGCCATGAGCCAGTTTAAAACCAGGCTATTTTCTTTCTTTGTCTGTTGGCCCCTGGCGACTCCAGTTTGAACCAGTATATTCAAATCTCTTTAGGGGGTGGTGTTTCTCTGAAACTGTTCCAACCTGCATGAGTTTGCCTAACCACCCCCTGCTGTTCTCCTATTTACGTTTTCCATGAACATACATTCACAATCCCTTAACAACACAAACAATTGCATTTTTAATACAATGGACCCCAATGTTATTAAACCTAGTTCAATAAGGTTTAATTTAATTCATTAAAGCTTATTCAGGACATTGTCAGTCTGTCACAGTCAGGCCCCTCTCTCCCTGATCAATTTCAGAGGCCTGCTGCAAACAATGGAGGGGCTACAGCTGTCCAAAAAAAGATTGCAAGAACCTTCTATAAAGCAAAGTATAAGCAACGCCTATATTTCGGTTGCCTACAAGGTACTCCTATAATTAAGGCTGGGTTATTGAAGGGATCTATCAGATCGGTCATTCTAAAAGCAATATTAAAAATCAGTCCATAGACAAAAATCATTGGAAAATTTGATCACAGTGAAGAAACATAATCAAGGTAAAAAAGTAGAGTCACTTATGTGAAAAAGAAGCAATTCTCAGCTATTGATTGTGGTATTTCAATTCACAAGGACTAAGTTTACTAGCAGATATTGGTATGCTAAAGTTATTTTTAAGAAAGGCACCCCTTATCTTATTCTCTCCTGCAGGAAAACACTTACAGGATTACACATTTTCAGCACTGGAGCCATCTAAAGTTCATGCAGATAAAAGAGAAAGTATGCACCCCATTTTCAAGATACTGTACTACCCCTTTTATAAAATTCAAAAACAAGCAAAAGAAAAACTTCAAGAGTCTATGTAAATGAGAAGTACCCAATGGGCTTTTATTGTGAGTTTCATGGTATTTGTCGTTCTTCTTCGAGCCCCAGCTCCTGGAGTCCTGTGATTACATGAGAATCTCACTTTTTTAAAGCAATGAAAGCTAAGTTTCTAGCCCTCATGGTTGAAGAGAAAACCTGTAAACATGACCCAATGAAGCCTAAAGGCTCAGAAGCCAAAATGTAAACACTTTAAATAAAATCATGATTTTAAGCCGATCTCATGATTTTTTTATTTGGGGGGACAGTTAGAGGGAAGCTGATTCATTATGTTTGGATGGTTAGGTTTGGCTATGCTGCATTTATTCCCTTCCTCACTTACTATCACCCCATGCAACGTCAATCTTCTCACCCCACAATTTCCTAACAAAGTTTGTGTCTACTAATAGCAGCTATTGTTTGGTTGATTTTCAGCAAAGAAGTGGTACATTTTTTCAGCAGATATTTACAGTGTGGACAACGTGTCCCACTAAATTATAACAAATTTTGAGGCAGATCAAATTACTAAATGCTGCATTAAATCACTCCCACCGTATTTTTCAATAGAAATGATGTATGCAGCTTTTAATAATTTGAACCATCTTAAAATTGTTATTTTTTTCATAGTGTAGCAAGACAAAAATTTGCAATGACAAATCACCAAACACCAAGTAACCCAACTGGAAACAGGGTGAGTCACAGTGCCCCAATCTCAAGGTCAATCAATCAGTAAGCAAGACAGGAGCTGTTCTAGTCACACTGCTAAAGAACACAGGGCAGGCAGGCAGGCAGCAGCCCACTCTTCATGAGAGTTGCCAGGCATTAGAGGGGGGTGGGGAATGAGAGAAGAGAGTGTGCTGGGTGGGAGGGGAAGCCATGTGACTACCACACAACTCTTGCAAAGGGCGGGAGAGTAACAAATGACTGAGAAAGAAAGGAAGCCCCAATCTTAAGTCCCCAGACACCTAAGTGGAAGTGGGGATCAACAGGAGCCCCATTCTCCATCCCCTAGACTTCTTCATAAGGCTGTGGAGCAATGGGAGCTGCATGGAAGTGGGAGGCAGCATGTCCTCATCTTTTCTTCCTGGATCCCTTTAAAGTATCTGGGGAGTACTTAGCAGCAGTGGGTGCATGCATCCTACCCTAGGCCCTTTCAGCTGGGACAGGAGGCAACAAGATTACCCCTCTTATCACCTCCCCCTTGCAAGACTGTGGGCACCAGACAGCAGGCAAGAGAAAATACCTCCATAACCTCAAGCCACTCAGAAGGAGAGTAATAAAAATCAGGCTAGGAAGAGAAAGAGCTCTACAGCCATTCCATGGGACCAGGAGAGGCTATGGCAAAAGATCTGGCTATAAGAGGAAAGAGACAGCACCTATTCCCTCTGAAAAACCAGAGGAGGCAACCACACTGGGGCAGGGAAAGACTGAATTGTCAGCAGCAGAATCAGACTGCAGGAGGAAAAGTGCCCCTCTCCTCATTCCAGTCACTCCTTGAAATCAGACACAGGTGCCCCAACAATCTACCCTCCTAGGGTTGCCAGGTGTCTGGTTCTCAACTGGAACACCTGGTCAAAAAGGGACCCTGGCGGCTCTGGTTAGCCCTGCTGAATGTGCCATTAAGAGTCCAATTGGCAGTGCAGGCAGGCTCCCAACCCAGCTCTGCATAGCTCCCGGGAAGTGGCTGGCATATCCAGCTCCTAGGCGAAAGGGCAGCCAGGGGGGCTCTGCGCACTGTTCCCGCCCACAGGTGCTACCCCGAGCGCCAGCTTCGTAAGCTCCCAGGCATGGAGCCACCTGGCTACCCCTCCTCCTAGGAGCCGGATATACCGGCCACTTCTTGGGAGTCACCTGAGTCAGCACCACCTGGAGCCCACACCTTCCCTTGCACTCCAACCGCCTGCCCCAACCCTGAGCCTCCTCCCGCACACCCAGCTCCCTGCCCCAGCCCTAAGCTCCCCAAACCCATCATCCCCAGTCCCACCCTAGAGCCCACACCCCCAGCCGGAGCTCTCATCTCCTCCTGCACCCCAATCCTCTGCCTCAGTGAAAGTGAGCGAGGGTGGGGGAGAGCGAGCGACAGAGTGAGGGGGGATAGAGTGAGCAGGGGGCGGGGCTTCAGGGAAGGAGAGGGGGGCGAGGTGTTGGGTTTTCTGCAATTTGAAAGTTGGCAACCCTATCAAGCCCCTCTATACGCCAGGAAGAAGAGGAGAAACAGGTGTCCTGGCTGTATATGGCCAAGAGGCAACATAGTAGGATCAGCAACTCACACTTAAGAATAGTACATATATCTGGCAGAAGTGTTCTCTCCTGTTAAGTGTGGAGGGTCCCCTCTGATAGCAATAAGGGAGAGAAATTGGGAAAATGTACTCAAAAACTGGAAGTTAAATTGATTTAGTAGTCATTACAGTGAAAGTAACTGGTTTGAAGTTGACAGCATTCCTTATATGTATATAGCAAGCTAAACCTCAAATTTAACAAAAAAGTTATCCAGTTCCAGGGGAGGACGAAGATCCTGTTTAGACAATTAAGGATACAGAATAGCTCACAATACGTGGGTGTTAAAAACATATAATTACATTAATGGAATGAAAAGGTCACTATAAAGGCATTTAAGGCTACAACTACTATAGCTAAAAATTTAACTGTATTTTGTTACTGAAAACAGACTTTTAAAGCAATTACTCCTTTAGTCTCAGAATAGTGTCAAGGTGACTCACTATTTAATGAGATTTCAAAATAAACCTATAGATACAGTTTAGAATCTCTCTCTCTCTCTCTCTCACACACACACACACACACACACACACACACACACACACACAAGCACAAGGTGGGATTGGTAACAATGCCTATAATTAAGCTTGCACACTTCCAATAAAAAGACCTGTTTTTCAATTGCTTTGAATTTCACCCAACTTTCATAATTTGGGCTGAAATTTTCTATGCTGGGTGTCTATGTCAAGCTGAAATTTTTTGGAATGTTTCAGCGAAAATTATTCAGCTGTTTCTGAGAACAAGGGACGGGGAAGATGTGTTATTGTGCCATGTTAAAAAATTCTAGTGACTTTTTCTGTGAAAAGCTCTAGTACCCCAATGCTTTGGAGCATGGGCTTTAAATTTGGCAGAGGGGTCATCCCCGTAAAAATCCACCCAATGTGGCGAAGTTTTAAGCCTTTGGGCGGGGGGAGGAAGCACAGTTCACACATGCTCAGTAGTGGCTTACTAGAACTTCACAGCTAAATTCCCAGAAGATTCCAGCCACAGTGGGCATGCTGCAGCCTGGGGCCTAGCAGGATTTTTCCTGCAACTGAGGGCTGCTGCAGAACATGCTGGGGGTGACCACCTGAACTGTGAGCAGGGAGCCTGTCTCAACTGCGCTCTGAATGAACCCCCAGCTACGCAAATGGAGCGCGGAAGAGGAAGCTGCTTGGTTTGAATGAAGAGTGGAGAAGAGCTGGACTTGCAGCAGGCTTAGGGGGAGTAAACAGGGGATATGGACCCTGTGGGGGTTGGGGGAGATTAGGACTGCAGTCTGGCAGTGGGTGAGGAGATTGTGAATCTGTGTGGCAAGGAAAGGGCGATCTGACAAGCAACTGGAGGAGAACAAACTGGCTGGGCAAAGAGACTGGGTAAAAGAGCCAGAGAAGGAGGGGATGCAGATATTGCACGTGGAGCATAAGAAGGGAGATTGGGAGCCAGTGTGTATGAGGAACATGAATGGGGTGTCTAGCAACAGGGAAAAGGAGAGAGATCATGTGAGGAGCTGTGAAGAGAGGACTAGGAATGGTGACAAGACTGGGTCAGGGAGTTTGAAGGGATGAAACTAGCACTTTCTGGGCAAGGAGACTGGGACTAGCTAGGTGAGAAGAATAGGGCTGGGACAAGGAGCCAGGGGAAGGAAAGAGACAGGGACAGGCTGGAGAGGCAGGGCCGAAGTGATCTAAACAAGGCAGAAGTGGTCCAGTAGTGTAAACTCCCCTCCAAAGGCTGGAAGGGAACTTCAAGATTTCCCAAGTCTCAGCATGCCACTGCTGTCAGCAAATATATGATAAATCCTCTGGTAAAGTGTCACATCCCCCTTTAGTGATGGTCCACGTAGAAGATGACAACCTACTATTGCTATTATTTACTCTTTTAGCGCACGTGGCATAGGTCTTTGCTGTAGATCTAAAGGTTCAAACTTTCATGATGATCCATGTGGGCATCAACATGCTCATTAATGATCTGGAAAAGGGAATGAACAGTGAAGTGGCCAAGTTTGCAGATGACACAAAATTATTCAAGATATTAAAGTCCAAAGCAGACTGCAAGGAGTTTTTAAGGGATCTCACAAAACTGGATGAGACCAGGCAACAAAATGACAGATGAAATTCAACATTGCTAAGTGCAAAGTAATGCACATTGGAAAAAATACTAACTCAGGGATCGGCAACCTTTGGCACGCGGCCTGCCAGGGTAAGCCCCCTGGTTTGTTTACCTGCCGTGTCCGCAGGTTTCGCAGCTCCCAGGCCAATGGAGACTGCGAGAAGCGGCACGGGATGAGGGATGTGCTGGGTGCCCTTCCCGCAGCTCCCATTGGCCTGGGATGGCGGACCGCAGCCAGTGGGAGCCGCGATCGGCCAAACTAGCCTGGCCCACCAGGAGGCTTACTCTGGTGGGCTGCATGCCAAAGGTCGCCAATCCCTGTACTAACTATACATATACAGTGATGGGTTCTAAATTAGCTGTTACCATACAAAGAAGATCTTGGAGTCACCATGGATAGTTCTATGAAAATGTCTCCTTAATGCACAACAGTAGTAAAAAAAGGTTAACAGAATGTTAGGAATTATTAGCAAAGTGATAGAAAATAAGACAAAATATCATAATGCCACTATATAAAAGTATGAATGGTGTGGAAAGAGTGAACAGAGGGCTGTTATCCACAATTGCCCAAAATACCAAAAAAGGGGTCACCCAATGAAATTAATAGGCAGCAGTTTAATACAGACAAGAGGAAGTACTTTTTCACACAACTCACAACTAACCTGTGGAACTCACTGACATGGGAAATTATTATGGCCAAAAGTATAACTGGCCTCAAAAAAGAATTAGATAAATTCATGGAAGATAGCATCTTGGCTAATAGACACTGATGGACCTCAGACATGCAACCCCATGCTCAGGGCAACCCTAAACCTCTGACTACCAGAACCCAGGAATGGAAGACAGGAGTGGATCACTCTATAATTGCCCTGTTCTCTACACTCCTTCATGAAGCTCTGCTATGGGCCACTGTCGGAGACAGGATCCTGGGCAACATGGGCCATACTGACCCAGTATGGTAGCTCTTATGTTCTAATATGATGCCACATAATGGAATTCCCACTTTTTCAGTTTGCTTTTTTTTAAAACTAGGAAATTACACAGACACAAACCCCTATACGTCTGTTAAAAGAACATTCTTAAAAAGTCCAGTCTCCATATTAAAGACAAAAACTAAATTATACTCTTAATTAGAAAAAATTGCAAATAATATTCACACTTACAAAAATTATGGATATTTTAATAGCGTGATATGCAATTAAAGTGCAGTATGTGCATTTCAAAAAACATAAAAATCTCATCCTTTTCAAAGACTCAGTTTTAAATTATAACTTGCTCAGCATGGAACCTGCAACCATTTTTTTCTTGAAGTTACATCATATTTCTTAGTGATTTTATAAGGGAAGGAAAATGCGGCGTTAAACTTACTCGGAAATAATCACTGCATGCTGCAAGTACTGCCTTATGTGCATGGAATTTCTGGTCTTCTGCAATGAGGGTGATGTCACACAGTATGCCATCACTTCTTTGTTGGTTCAGGGCTGCCAAGACAGCATCATTATGTGAACTGGACTGGCAAAGCCTCTGACCTGTCAGCATTTCTTGAATACTGCAAATGAAGGAAACAAAGATTCTATCAACAAATATAAGACACATCTCTGAGGCTCAGTAATTAATGCTGATCAACATTTCTGGTTTAAAAAAAAAATAAAGCAGCATGTGCCCAGACAGAGACACGCTTGTATGTGGTATGTTTAGCACAGGAAACGTTTCACATAATTTAGTCTTATTTAGGATAGAAAATGTGTTAGATTTACAACAACTCAAGGGCCCCGATTCTTTTCTCCTTTACTCCACTGTTGGGTTCAGTGTTCTGATTTATACAAGTGTTAAGTAAGAGGAGTACAAAGGTTTAGGGCTTTATCATCTTCTCACAGGGTAACAGAAAAACAACCAAAGTGGCCTAAATTAATATATTAGTAGAAAGTAATATTGAACATTCATGTAACTAAGTCTACAAATGGTCTGGCTCACGTATTATCACCAACAACAGTTTCTACTACTAGTACTTCATAAAGAATTCTGCTGATTCTGTGCAAGCCAGAAGAGATTCCATCTAATTTTTCCATAGCTATGCTGGTTTAGCTGAACTAATGGAGGTAAAAAATAGTTCCGATTAGTTAAAATTGTAACTTAAAAAAGCAGACATGACTCACAAGCAGCAGATCTGTGATACCAGAAGGTTCAATTTTTTTTTTTTTGTTACTATTACTTTTCAGATAATACCCACAATTTAAGGTGTCAAAGCAACAGAACATAGTATTCCTTATTCCTTGGTAATATTGTAAAAGTGGTTTCAACCAATAATTAGTCATTTGATATCAACTTTTGCTACATTTTCACTTTAAAATATGAGCATATTTTAAAATAAATAAGTAGGGACTAGATGGCTGAGAAATTAATAATAGACTAGAGACTTTCACCTTTAGGTTGCTTCTTTAAACCCAACTCAGAATGGCTGTAACTTAAAGTTGTCAGATGGCTACTTGGTGGTTTGTGTTAAGGGCTCAGGTGACTCTTACGTGGTACTAAGGACCAATACAGGTGCTTTTGCAAAAAGCATCTCCTCTAAATCCCTGGTGTTTGGACAAAGCCATGGAGCGGATAGTCCCTGAGCTTCCCTGCCTAAATCTGCCTGATCCAAGTCTCCTCCACTCCAGGAAACAGAAAGGACAACCTCATCATATGTATATAAAAAAATAATAAATACATGGAATGGAGAAAGAAAAAAAATCCACATACAACTGGCCAGATACTCTGCTGGGCTAAATCATGTGAATTATATATGAATTTATACCAGCTGAGGGGCTAATCCTTTATTCAGTTTCACACCAAAGAAAGAAGTGCAAAATAATTTCTGACTATTCTGCTTGTGGAATCCTATTCATATACAATAAAGTACAGTTGTCAGGAAAGACAATCCTGTAAAAGCGATTTCTTGCTGTTTTACATTTATTTCCTTTCTGTAACTCCATAGCAAATTCACTAAGTCAAGTCAAGATTTATTATTTTAAGCAGTCAGTGCTGTAAGTTCAACTTGATAACTGAAAAAAAATAAATCCAACTGTGTTTTTTCAGGTTCATTCTTCAGCAGCAACAATAAGGAACCCAGAACCAAAGCGAAACCAGCAATTCTGTTACTGATGCTTGAGGAACAATAGAAGACAGTTCAGTCATGTGCATCCTCCCTTCCCATTTCTAACAGGAACAAAACACTGATTTTGTCCATAAACTCAGCAGAATTAGAATCAGAGGGAGCAAATATTTGTAATGCACAATGTCAACTTTTAGTAATTTTTCTGATTACAACCACATACATACAAACATAGTTGCATGGTATGTACATCGTCGACAGTTTCAACTGAAAGTTATAAACATGAGAGCATTGATTCACAGGCACACTGTGCCATTTTGTACCATTCTGCGAGTGCAAAGTGGCCATAAGCATAGTAGAGCTAGGCAGTTCATTATCCCACATGTGTGAGGGAATCTTCCGGTGTTGGGGTCATGGCAGAGGAAAAGGATGTATCGTGGGATACCATTGCCAAGTTGGTCCCAGTGAGATGTAGGCAGTGGGTATAAAATAGAGCAGCCTTCAGGGAACCAGGCTGGTGTTAGGTCCTGCAGAAATTCCATAGCATGAATATATTTTGTATAGCACCTTCTGTGCAAACATTCCCAAAATGAATTCAATAATAGTTATTGTCTTAAGTAAAGTAGCCAGTAAGAATAAACAAGAGAGAAACAGATTGAGGCATCAGATGGATAAGCAAAAATAGAAATGAGAACTTCGGAAGGGAAGGAAGAAGAAGTGTATGAATAAGAATGCATTGCAGCCTTCTTATAGATGGCCATTGGGAAAGTGCCCCAATCACAGCAAACAATTGCCAGCCACCATTATGGCTGCACCAGTGCAAAACCCCATTGATTCCAGGGTTTTCTTTGTCTACACTTTGTGCATGCACTGGCATTGCAAATGCCCACAGGCAAATTCCAAATTCCTAAGGACATAAGGAACAAGAAACAACAGGGAATTGAAGAGGATTGTGGGGTTCAAGTAAATTACTACTGTCTCATGCATGCTTCATGTTGTTCGCAATAATGGCAACAGCAACACTTAAAGCAATCTCTTCCAGGTTATAATTTGGAGATCCAGGTGTTAAATGAATGCTTTTGTTAATGCATCATATGCTGACTAATGTTTCAGTAAACACCATGCTAAATGACAATGACATCCTGCACTGTTTTAAAGTACCATACCTGAGGCACCTCTCAGATGGCATCCTTCACGTTTGTTCTTCAGAATCTCAATACTTAAAATCTTGTGGAGGAGGAAGAAAACATTACAGCTAAAAAAAGACAGAGAGAAGATATATTAAAATTTGAAGCAAAGGCAACCTTAACCTTAAAGGACAAAACTTTTAGGAGGCCAAACTCAAATGCAACATTTTTTGTCCATCCTTGTCACAAAACATTATTGGCTAGATTGACCCTGGCCTAGAGATAACTTCCTCCCCTCTTTTCTTCCCCAGCACTTCCCACATAAGCCCAAGTGACAACTGCAGTCACTGAAGTCACAGGCATGCACCTTCCCTGACACTAGGGAGGCATATTACCCAAACAAGGTGGGGAGGCAATGCAGACCCTCAATACTAGCCTGCAGGGTTGGCTGGCAGGCAGGGCCACTTAGAATGGTGCAATGTGCATACTCTCCCTGCCCACTAGACAGCTATGGATGGATTACACATCCACAGACACAATCCATCCTAAAGATCCTCCCAAGGTTAGTGGGGCTCTTCACTACCCTCTATTCAGAGCGCTATCTGTATTACTTTCCACCACCACCCACCAGTGTGTAACTGCAAATTAGTTTATGATTGTAAAAGCTCACTGATTAACTCACTCTACCATAGCAAAACACTGAAGTATTGGCTGTCAAAGCAAAAAAAAAAAAAAAAAAACAAAAACCACTTATCACCAATATAAACCTGTATGGAAATAAACCAAACAAATGTGATGAGATCAGAATGTTGTTGACCTATAGACTACAACTAATCTTCATCCTGCTCTTCAATTTATATCCTCAGAATCATAGACATGTAGATTTGGAAGGAACAAGAGGCAGGATTGAGTCAACCTAAATCATCCTTGACAGGTGTTTGTCTAACCTGTTCTTAAAACCCTCCAATGATGGGGATTCCACAACCTGTGCAGAATTTTTAATTTCTTGGTGCAGAATTCTCCCAGCAGTAAACAGTTCATCAAGACATAATATTTTTTTTCCTTTTCTATCACTGTTAATTACCCAGGCACGTTTGTGTGTGTGCACGTGGGTAAAATCAGCTCTCTCTGATATTAGACCTTCCTCCTGCTGCCTGATTTATTCACTGATGCCACAATCTGGTGCTTGTGTTATCACATGCTTCCATGGCAATAGATTTTGATACAACCAGCATTTATCTGTGACATTACCAAAGAAATTAAGCAAGAGAACACAGAAGAAAGCGGTTTGCTTATGTTCACTTTGGGCCTAATTCTGCCCCCTAACCATTGCTTGATTTGTGCCAAGGCTTGCCAGGGCTGAACCACAGCACCTCCAGGTTTGGCAGTTCATAGCCCTAGTACCTCCGGGTTTGCCGCATTAGTTATGAAAGTAAAAAAATTGGCTGAGCCCCAGCACCTAATTTCTTGAGGCCCGGCACTTCTTTCATTGCAAATTAAGCACTGTCCCTAACTCACATTGAATATTATAGCTCCTGTTCACCCATGTTATGATTTCTTCATTATACATTATCTAAGGGACAGATTCTGCCTGGACCTTACATATGTATATAGAGGGGGCAGGGAAGACAAAAGAAGTCTTCTCCCTTCTTCCTCCCACCTTGCATGTGCTGTCAGAGGCCCAAACAGAATTGCAGTTCCTATCCCCTTGTGAGGCACAGTGGCATAAAGAGGGTAGGGACCTCTCTGCCTCCTCCCATACCTCCCCAATGCACTAGGCCTACACTGGACTGGTGCAGCAAAGCAGAGTAAGCCACAACTCACAAAGAGGTCAAATAGCATACATGCTCCCCATAGGCAATGCAGCACCACATCACCCCTTAAGATGAGCAGTGCCCTAAAGGCAACACTTTATTCCAAACTACAGGTCATCCTGGAACATTTTAAAACAAATGTAACCTAATTTAGCCCTAAGAGTGTAATGAACTGAACTGTATACTTGCCTGTGAAATTAGTCTCACATTCAAGTATATTTATATTAAATTTTAAAAAGCCCTACATTCAAAGAATGTTAAGTTCACAAAAATCAAATACTCAGAATTAGGAAATGCCAGAATAACGTTGCCTGAGAAACCTTGCTTCAAAACCCTTATGCTCATGTATGATGATACAGTCTTTAATTACATGAACACATACTGTGTTGTTTTTTTTCCCCCCACAGGACTCCTCCACATTGCCTGGCCGCCAGCAGAGGGAGAACTGAGAATAAAAGGCAATTTCTTTACTCTCACTTCTCATACCTGGCCTCACAGAGGCACCCAGAAGCCCACAAGAGCTATTGCAGGAAAAGACGTGCTCAACCCCTGCAATACTGCTGTGGAGAAGCTCAGTCACTCCGTGGAGATGGCACACACGCAGTCTACTTGTCACACAGGTGAATACTCAGAACAGATGGAATCTTCAAACAATTTTTCTGCCAGTTCTATTGACCATGTGGGAACTGAGATTTGAAGAGGTTTATAGTTTGGTTGAGTTTGGGTGAATTTTCAAAAGAAGAGCAAAAATTACATCCTCGTCACCAATGCAACCTCCTTGTTCCAAAGCATCAGGTGTTAGAGCTACTCAACACACAGTTGTAACAAATTTCTATTATAAACAGGCAAAAAACATATTTTCCCTAACTCGTTTTCTTAAATGGCTGAATCATTTTTGCTGAAATTCCCTCCCCCTACTCCCCCCGCCCCCCCCCACCCAAATTTCAGCCTGAAGCAAACATCCTCACCAAAAATCTCAGCTTGAACAGTTTAAGTTTGGCAAAAGTTATAAGGAACTGAAACAGAGTGGTATTTAGACCTTGCATACAAATTATTTTCCATTAATGTCATGTAACAGACTAACTAGAAGAGATCTGTGCTACTTTGGTAATTTAGGAAATAACTTGTATAGGGAAAAACCGATATGGTTTACTGTTTAATGTAATTCACTGACGAAAAGAAGGGAGCACAGTGATGTATGAAGAATGAAAACTTTTTTCCACCTCTTTTCTTATATTCTACATTTCTTTTATTACAAGACAAATTGGGTAAGGGATGAAATTATAAAGGTATATGCCTCTTATTCTCAGTATTGTATCAAGATTAAAAATACTTTAAAATGAAAAATAACTTCTGTTTATATACAAGTATGTTTCTAATTAACAACATGAAAAAAGGAATATAAAAATGATACAGTGAGGTCCTTCCCTCATACACCACACACTAAAATATTTGCTTGGGAGTGGATTTGGTTCTTCAGGATTGAAATATAAACCTTGTGTGGGCTCCTAAAATGGGAAGATCAGATTTTTTACTGCTTGCCATATTGTAATAGGTTGAGAACATTTAGTTCCACAATAGTTCTTTTGCAGTTGTCAAAGACTGATGCTTTTCTATGCTTTGAAAGCAATTTAAAAATATCATAAGGCCAAATCTTCATCTCATTTAAGCTGGTAGAGTTCCACTGACTTCCAGGGAGCCACACCAATTAACACCAGCTGAGGATCTGGCCCTATGATTTTTATTTTTGTTAATGATATTGCTTTGGCTTCAATATTATTGATAACAGAACAATCCAGAAAACAAACTGTGTGTTAGTTAGTGTCTACTACAGTCAGCACAAAAATGTGCTGAATTGGTCTTTTCAGATTTTTTATGAGCATTAGCTAATGATTTATTATTGGTAATTGAATAGTAAATTTATAAAAGATATTTGGAATCTAAGGAGGACAATCTCCATAGCCTTAAATACATTTTAAGGTAAATTAAGTTTTGATTGGAATTTACTTTACAGTGTTTCCTTAAAGCTGCCTACATATACACACCTTTGTATTTTCAGCTCAAATTTACTGTCCTGGATTAGCATATAATCTAGAATTTGTAGAGTTTATTCTCCATAATTCAGGTACAACCCTTTCATTCAACATGCATTCCAAACTAACACTTTTAAAACCTGGATGTCATTGATACTTACAAATTTCAAAACCCCTTATATCGAGAGTTTTAGCATTTGATATCCTCTCATCTTTACATAACCTAACATTCCTTGACACATAAGGAAATGCTAAGCATTACGAAGGTTGAAAACCTAACATTGTCTGTTCTATTTAACTGCCTCTAATTACTAAGTCGGTTTAAAGGATTAGTTTATGAGTTCTGGGATAAAGTTTTCCGCTTAAACCAAAAGTCATCATGTGACCTAAATCTCAATGCTCTAGGAGAATATTCCATTGTGTTGGCCAGATGGCCTATTATTTTCCAGTCAAAATGGAAAGCACTAGCTTCAATTTAGATGTTAGACACAATATATATGGAAAATCCTTGCCTTTGTTCTTTTCAATGTACAATTTATTTGAGATTATTTGACTCTTTTAAATCTATTGTTATATTAGTTATTTTATTCCTGTTACACTGAATTAACACTGTTTTTTCTCTGTCATTCCTTCATTATTGTGGTTGGTGCATAAAACAGGCCACAGTATTAAAATTCCCAAACAAAAACTAAACAAAGATGGAGATTAAAGGTTGGGAGAACATTAGGTTACGGGAAAAAACCATGAAAGGGATACTATAATTTTTCCCAAAAATCATTGTAAACCCAGGAAATTCAAAACTAAAAAAAAGTAAAAGAAATTAAAATGTGTATGAAAGTGTATAGTCAAGGTACCCAAACAACCTTAACTCTGCTCTATAACTATATCATCTGATAACCATATGATTAATACATATTAGTGTTTTGAGTCCCAGATAAGATTTTTAAAAGACATTATATTTTTACACTTTTTTCCTCTTGGTGTAACTACAGGGCCTAAGGTAAGATTCAGGCTGATGGTGCTCTGTGTGAGCACAGCAAGCTGCCTGTGCCACCCCATGTTGTAGCACTGTGATTTAAGATTTTAAATATTGTTTTAACTTGTAATAACTTGCTATTACTGATGTAGTTAAAAAATTGTTTACAAATTATGATTTTAAGTTGCTAGTATCCTTTTAAATGGTTCGTCTCCTGCCCCTCAGCATTTATTCTCAAGTATAAAAGGTCCATTCACATAGTTTTAGAAGCATTACTGTGATATCCAAAATGTACTCATGTTTCCAGAATAATATCGAAGGGCTGAATCCTCCTGTTTGTTTTTTTTGTTTTTTTTTTAAAAACAACTATTCATTTAAACAAGGTTAATGTGGAGTAAGAACAACAAAAATTTGGCATAAACATATTACTTTTACTAACAAAGCCATAGTCAGTGCTTATAAAGAATGCATCCAAGTGTATTGAAATCAATAGGACATGAGTTGCGTAACTACACAGATGTCTGCCTAATTTGTTTACATTTATTTCCATCTCTTCCACAGGATAATTTACAAGAGGGGAAGTACTTCTGTTTATTCCAAGATTTAATATTAGCATTGGTACCAGCAGGATCTGATTTTTGTTGTTTTTCCTTCTAATCTTACGCTTTCAGCTTTCTTCACAACTAAATATAATTTGTATACTGCAAAAATCTTTGGTTGCTTTGCCTCAACTAAATAACAATTCCCCAATTGTGAGTGCAATGGGACCATTTATACCTATAAAGTTACTTATGTTTGTAAGTGTTATCAGGATCAGGGCTCAAGTGCCTGAGTGTCTATATACCATATTTTGTTCAAAACACTATTCAGATCTGTTTTATCCTCAGGCTAGCAAGAAAATATATCTGTGTACGTGAAACCCAATCAATGATGGCTGAAGGCTTGTAGAGCTTTTCCATGTAATATAAACTCAAAGCTCACCAGGCTACAGTTATTCCAAATATCAACAACTTTAATGTATTTACTCCATATAAATATGAATCCATGGTTATTCTCAACCGTACCACTATAGTTTTGACTGTGCCATGCCATAATTATTTTCAGTGGCCTTGATAATTCAGAGATACAGTGATTTAAAACCCAGAACTGAGAAATGTAAATCAGCAGGAGAGTGGAGATTATTTTAACAGACAAGCTATTGACTCACTTCCCCCAGGTGCTTAGCAGAGTTGCCGAGACCTAATAGTGGGAAATGTGACAAAACCACCACAAATAAGACATAACATGGTTTTGTATAAATTTGTCTACTTAAGGCAACCGAATACTGCTGATTAATATATTAAAAAAAAAAAAAAAAAAAAAAAGTGAAAAATGTTATTTAAATTGCAAAGTCAAGCAGTCAAAGTTAAGAAGATGCAGATATATGGTTGTCCATGCTACCTTTATTCTGCCCCTGTGCACTGAATGAGGCAGGGGTCCTGTGGGGAAAAAAAAAAAGTATGTGATCACATAATTAAAGAGCATATTATGATGCATGTGCACAAGGGGGCAGAATTAAGGTTGCAAGGGCAACTGTAAACCTCATTCTTAACTTTCAAGAACTTGACTTTGCAACCTAAGTAATATTCTCTTAATGTATTTGTATGTAATTTCTAGGGGATGTTGATTTTTTAAAGGAAAAAGATAAATTATATTATGTGCAACTGTAACAATTTCCTCATCATGCATCAGCAGAGTTTGAATTCTGAACTTTCTCTGCTGTTGCAAAGACTGCTATCACTTGAACAATAAAACTAACTACATCACCCAGTAGGAGGAGAAGGTTGTTATGCTAGAGTAGGGAAAAAACACTGCTGGTACCATATGCTGGGTCCAAGAGATGGTTGAGAGAGCCAGGCATGGTCCTCCTCTCTCGCTGTTCCCCTTCCTCCTCAGAAGTTTGTGGGGGAAAAGCCTAGCCCCAAGGGAGAGCATACAGTATTGGGCCAGACTCCCCCAGCGCAACTCTCCCCCACTTGCAGCTCCCAGGCATTCTCAATTCAGTATGTGCTGCTGCTTGCATGGGGCCAGCTTTTTAGAATACTCAGATCTAGTTATTTTGTTAGACTGCCAAAGTTTTCCTGAGGAATGCAAGTGAAAGAAAGCAAGTGCTGATTTTTAACTATTTATAACTCAGCTAAATCTGATCAGAATTTAATTGTACAAAGAAAAGGCCCTTCTATGGCCCAAGGTCTTTCTCCCTGACAGATTTGAAAGGCCTGCTGCAAATATTGAGATGCTAGAGCTTCTGAAAGTGTAAAATATCACAATAATCTTTTATAAAAGAAAACGTTAGAGAAATTAGATACAGGGATCACTACCAGCTCCCCTAAAAAAAGATGTGTATTCTGTAACACTGATGATTTCAGTAGTACATTAAATCAGCCTTGTTTTCTAAGACCCATGAACCTCCAAGACATTTTAACTGATTACCTTAAAATCCCACAGCAACTACTTTTTACAGCAATGTATGATGCAATTGCTTTTATTTACAGTGATGAATGATAAAGAAAAATATGCAGTGCTTAGAGAATATAGCAAATGTTTATATGACGTATTTACTTAGGATTCATAGTACAGTACATGGAGACTAGTTTCTTGGTGTTTAGATCGTATGGCTCTACTATATTTACAGGACAGCTGTTTGATGTGTAAATAGTATTTTCAAGTTCTCTGTCTTACAATCACAAAAACAAAAACAACTGAATTTCTTATTAGCTAGATAGCCTTCTGTAACTGAGTATTTTAAGTGGCTGCTTACAAGTGAAGTAAATTGGCCCGGTATATAAAAGTTGAATCTTGGTTTCAAAGTAGAGGTATCTTAAACTTTCCTCCCTTCATTTTACTCACAGAAGCAAAAATAAAAAGGCATCTAAATTTTACAGTGTCATATTTGTATTTATTTCAATGGATACTTTAAGAGAGACAGAGGGAGATGCTCCTCAAGCATTTTAAAATACCCTTGCAATTCTGCCATTCACAGTATTCAGAAAAAAGGTTTTTTTAATTTTAAATGTATCAGTCAATCAAAGAAGAGGTTGTGAATGACCGTGGCTGTTATTCCGTGCCTGTGCACTGTTTAGGAATGACCTTGCATAGCCACTGGGTGGCAGAATCATACCTCACGACTGTACATACCTCCAGGAGGTAGAACGGAGTGTACTTCAGGGAGTCCATTTTACCCAGACTACATACAAAAGCAAAACATCTGGCAGTTACCTGAACTTGGAGTTTGCTCTGATCTCTACAGATGCATCCTTGCTAGGGAAAAGGCACATTCTTATCATGCTAGCTAACACTTGATAACGAGGTAAAATCCTGCTGAAAACAAGTCAATTTGAGGTTTTTACACATTAACAAATCAAAGTAAACCTTGGTCTCACATTTGAGTACAGTAGTGTGAATTGAAAGAGTGTGATGATGTTAGCTCAGTTCATCTCCATTAATGAAAATAAGTTGTTTACACCAAACATGACATGTTTGGCTTCCTCTAGAATATGTTAGAAGATTCTATTTCAAGGGATCACCAAGAGTTTGTCTAGACTAAGATAAAAGGTGTGTTTTTTAAAAATGCTCACCAATGCATTTTAACATTCTAGTGTACATAGGGCAAGATGTACTTTAACACGTTAGCTAATTGTGGTGAAACTCAGAGGGGACTAGGAGACACCTTGACCAGGTATAACATGTTAAAAATCCATGTATCCTGCTTGTAACAGGGTGTGCTGACTAAGGAGCTAATTCAGCACTGTCACTCAAATCCCCACCAGTTTATATTAATTGAGCTCTGATTGAAAGACAGACAGTCAGCAGAGGAGGCCAATTATCTGAGTGGAGATACAGCTGAGGGGCTAATTGGGAGGAAATAGCCCCAGCAGGTAGGATTATATAAACAAACAGGAAGGAAATGCTGGGAGGAGAGTAGGGAGCCTGAAGGAAGGCAGAAGTAGGCCAGAACTGGCAGCTGCTACTAGTATACCCTGCCCTAGAAGCAAGTAGGGAAGCTGGCTACTGATTGTAAATATACTATAATAAAGCCTGGTGATGGTGAAGATGACCTGGATTGATTGTGGTAGGTGACTGAGGTTGGAGAGGGCTCTTGAGACCACCCAGTGACACTCCTGTAGACAAACCCCAAGCAGTGAAAGTGGGAGGATGAAACTCTGCTACTACTAGTCCTTTTGTTTTTTTATGCCCAAGTACTGATTCACAGTCACTTATGAGTAAAAACGGGGGGAAAAGGTTTTTTACTCCTGTTATGCTGAGAGGTAATGGTGACTTCTTGGACCACAAACCTCTTAGAGATTAGGGTATGTCTACACTACGAGAGTAGTTCGATTTTAGTTAAATCGAATATGTGCAATCGATATTAGAAAGTCGAACGTGTGTGTCCACACTAAGGACAGTAATTCGACTTTGTCAGTCCACACTACCGGGGAAAGCGTCGACATTGGAAGCAGTGCACTGTGGGCAGCTATCCCACAGTTCCCGCAGTCCCCGCTGCCCATTGGAATTCTGGGTCGAGCCCGCAATGCCTTCTGGGGGAAAAAAATGTCTCGAGGGTGCTTTTGGGTAACTGTCGTCATCCAATCGTCACTCCCGCCCTCCCTCCCTCCTTGAAAGCGCCGGCGGGAAATCAGTTCGCGCACTTTTCTGGTCAGTGACAGCGCGGACGCCACAGCACCGCGAGCATGGATCCCGCTGCGACCATCGCTGCAGTTGTGGCCGTTGTCAACGCCTCGCAGCTCATCATGCACCTTTCACAGAGGCAGATAGAGAGAAATCAGGCGAGGAGGCTACGGCAGCGGACTGAGGACCTGAACTCCGAGAGTAGCACACGCCTGTCAGAAACCACGACACCCAGCGCCGAGGACATCACGTTTGCAATGGGGCATGTGGATTTTGTTGAACGGCGATTCTGGGCCCGGGAAACAAGCACGGACTGGTGGGACCGCATAGTGCTTCAGGTCTGGGATGAATCCCAGTGGCTGCGAAACTTTCGCATGCGGAAGGGGACTTTCCTGGAACTTTGTGAGTTGCTGTCCCCTGCCCTGAAGCGCAAGGACACCCGCATGCGAGCAGCCCTGACTGGTATTTACTTCCCGGACCACAAGATAACTGTTGGGGATGTGGAGATGCCTACAGTGATCCTCGGGGACCCAGCCTACCCGCTAATGCCCTGGCTCATGAAGCCCTATACTGGCGCCCTGGACAGTGAAAAAGAACTCTTCAACTACCGGCTGAGCAAGTGCAGAATGGTGGTGGAGTGTGCTTTTGGCCGTCTCAAGGGGAGATGGAGAAGCTTACTGACTCGCTGTGATCTCAGCGAAACCAATATCCCCATCGTTATAGCTGCTTGCTGCGTGCTCCACAATCTCTGTGAGAGCAAGGGGGAGACCTTTATGGCGGGGTGGGAGGTTGAGGCAAATAGCCTGGCTGCTGATTACGCCCAGCCAGACAGCCGGGCGATTAGAAGATCCCAGCAGGACGCGCTGTGCATCCGGGAGGCTTTGAAAGCCAGTTTCAAGACTGAGCAGGGTACCCAGTGACTTTTAAGTTTGTGGACACAGAGGCTGAACTTGCCCCCGTTTCTTTACCCAGTTACCCCCTTCACCCCCTTCCCAAAAAATAAAATCTGTTCTGTTTTGCTAATGAACACCGTTGTCTTCATTACTGTTTTCGCGGGAATGTTTTAAACCTGGGTTTAGTGTTGTGATGCTAATGATGCTTCTAAACTGCCCTCCCCCGCCACAAAGTCACAGAGCAACCCCGCCCCCCCCCCCCCACAGAACATGAAAGCCACCTCCCAGACTGACCAGGGTAACTAGTCACTGCACTGTGTATGTGCCCTGCTGCTGGGCCTGCCCCCTGCTAAAGGTGACTGTCCTGTCTAATTACCAAGCCCCTTCCCCCCCCCCTTCAGACAGACTCTCCTCCAAAAGAAGAGGATGGAAACAGTAATGAACAGAAACGTATTTTTTATTAACAACCACACATGGAACGGGGGGGTGAAACTTGGACGGGGTCTTGTGTGAGGCGGGTAGGAAAGGACTTTTCAGATTTTGTGGAATGAGAGCCTTCTAGTGCTATAGCTGTCCGCTGGGGTGGAGTGAAAGTTTTCACGGCCCCTGCCGCCCCTCCGTGTTTGGACTTTGGGTGAGGGGGGTATGGGACTTGGTGGCGGGGCAGGGTGGTTAGAGAGAGACTGCAGCGGGGCTCTCTCCTCCTGCCTCCGGTCCTGCAGAACATCCACAAGGCGCCGGAGCGTGTCCGTTTGCTCCCTCATTAGTCCAAGCAGCGTTTGAGTCGCCTGCTGGTCCTCCTGTCGCCACCTCTCCTCCCGTTCCATGTTTGCCCGGTGCATTTGGGACAAGTTCTCCCTCCACTGTGTCTGCTGGTCTGCCTGGGCTCGGGAACATCCCATTAGTTCAGCAAACATGTCTTTCCGTGTCCTCTTCTTCCTCCTCCTAATGTGCGCTAGCCTCTGGGCAGATGTGGCTGTGGGAATTGGAAAAAGGGAGTGAATTCCTGAGACAGATCAATGTATCTGTGAACAGAGAACATAGTCTTTCTCTGTGAACAAGACCATGCAGAGCACCTATCACACGCGCACTGAGGACAAGGTCGAATTTTCGGCCCCCGCCTACAGTGCCTGCGGTCTTGCTGTGGCGAGCTGAGGAGCGGGGCAGGACACCGGACTTTGTCTAGCTGGCAAACATGGTAAGCCGTAGACTTGTGGCTGCTTAAAACTTTAAGAGTGGCACTGGCCTCCTTTCACATAGAAAGCAATGCGAGTCTCTGCTGGCAGCAATCCTGCAAGCATGAACTCTGCCCCTGTCCCAGCCCCTCACGGCTGTAAACCGCGTGGCTGTAAACCGGCGGTTGCAGTTCTGTAAAGGAACGGGCAAGCAGTCCCAATACTAACTTTCCCCTACCTAATTCAAAGCAGGGCGTCATGCCAGACTTCACCCTCCTGAGGGTCTCGGAGAGCCAGAAGGAGAGGATGCTTCGGGACAGCCTGCAGAAACCGGGGCCATTTGCTGCTATGCTGTGCAAGGCCATGATCCCCGAATACCTGCTGGCGTTGTGGCAGGGAAACGTTTCTTACCACGGGGGGCCTAATAAGCTCTCCCTGCCAAAGAACCTGATAATTAGGCTGGAAAGACACCTGCAGGAGGCCTATGAGGAGTTCTCCCCGGGGGATCTCGCCTCTATCCCCGGACACATCGACCAGTTTTTGGGTTAGGTGCCCTTGGAGGGACAAAAGAGTGGAGCGTCTTGGGCAGTGTAATCATGAAGCAGACATTGTTGAATTTTCTTAAAATGGTTCGGACTATACATTGAAGCGGCCAAAGACACAATAATCATGATACCCTTTGTTCAGATTCCCGTTTTGTTGCACTTTCCTGTTTACATGTTTAGAAGCACTTTACCCATTGTTAATATTTCAAATCTTCCTGTTCTGTTATAAAAGTTTACATACTTGAAAGCACTTTAGCTATTGTTAATATTTAAAATATGCAAGTTCTGTTATAAATAAATGTTAAGATATTTAAAACACGTACTGCTTGATCCTTCCCCTGAATCTGTGTCTGGGGTAACGGCAGGGGACGGTTGGTAGGGGATCTCTGTGAGGGTGATGAAGAGCTCCTGGCTGTCGGGGAAATCAGCGTGGTAAGCGCTGTCGACTGCATCGTCCTCTTGATCTCCTTCCTCATCTTCCCCGTCAGCTAACATGTCGGAGGAACCGGCTGTGGACAATATCCCATCCTCAGAGTCCACGGTCACTGGTGGGGTAGTGGTGGCGGCCGCACCTAGGATGGAATGCAGTGCCTCGTAGAAACGGGATGTGTGGGGCTGGGCTCCGGAGCGTCCGTTTGCCTCTTTGGTCTTCTGGTAGCCTTGTCTCAGCTCCTTGATTTTCACGCGGCACTGCGTTGCATCCCGGCTGTATCCTCTCTCTGCCATGGCTTTAGAGATCTTCGCATTCCGTCTTTTGGAGCGCAGCTCGGCAAGCACGGACTCATCTCCCCACACAGCGATGAGATCCAAGACTTCCCGATCAGTCCATGCTGGGGCCCTCTTTCTATTAGATTGCACGGCCATCTCTGCTGGAGAGCTCTGCATCGTTGCCACTGCTGCTGAGCTCGCCACGGTGTCCAAACAGAAACTGCGATTCAAACTGCCCAGACAGGAAAAGGAATTCAAATTTTCCCGGGGGTGTGGCTGGTCAGAGCATCCGAGCTCGGACTGCTGTCCAGAGCGTCAACAGAGTGTTGCACTGTGGGATAGCTCCCGGAGCTATTAGCATCGATTTCCATCCACACCTAGCCTAATTCGACGTGGCCATGTCGAATTTAGCGCTACTCCCCTCGTTGGGGAGGATTACAGAAATCTATTTAAAGAGAGCTCTATGTCGAACTAAATGGCCTCGTGGTGTGGACGGGTGCAGGGTTAAGTCGATGTAACGGCGCTAAAGTCGACATAAACGCCTAGTGTAGACCAGGCCTTAGGAATGAAAGCACCCTTCACTTGAGTGTTTCATATAACTATCTTATGGGGCCACATCTAAAACAAGGCCTAATAGCCTGCCCAGAAACCTACCACCATGTTGGCAGGGGATTCCACTGGGGGAGTTCGGGGGAGGCAAAACATACAAAAAACTGGGAGAGCTGGAAAGAGAAGAAGCAGCTGAAATCCATGTCTGATCCTGGAAGAAGCTTGGGGAGAGGTTTTTTGGTCAGGTGCAGGCTGAAAAGAGTATTTTTGGTGCTTGTGAGCAAAGCTGTTTCCTATTATTTGATTCTTTCTACATTCAGAGACACAGCACTTTGTAAATTCTTAGTAAAACAAACAAACAAAAAACTGCAAAGAAATACCTATCACCAAATGCTACTCTTAAACTAAACATTGCTAAAATAGAGCTCCTAATCGTCTCCCATCCCATCCCTGCATCCTCCTCTCTAGATCACAGTGGAAAACACTATCATTCTACATGTCACTCAGGCATCATTATTGACTCACACCTTTCTATTGGTCATCACACCAGGTTATGTCTAAATCTTGCCACTTGCATATTATCTTTAAGACATGGTCTTTCCTGTCCATCCACACAGCTAAAATTCTTCCCCAAGCTCTCATCACATCTTGCTTATTGCAACATCCTTTTCTCTGGCCTTGATAAATGCAATCTCGCCCCACTCACAGCCACTCAGAACAAAGATCATTTTGTTAGTCCATCACTGACCATGACACCCTCCCACCCCCCTTTGAATATCTCCACTGGCTCCCACTTAGGGTGACCAGATGTTCTGAAAAAATCAGGACCGTCCTGAAATTTAACCCTTTGTCCTGCGTCCCGATAGATGTATGATCGGGACCCCATTTGTCCCGATAATCAGGTAAGGAGGCGAGCAGGAGGGGTGAGTAGATGAGTGGCAGGGGGTGAGTAGGCGAGCGGGGAGCCAGTAGCGGGCGAGGATTCTCGGGGTGGGCGTGGGGGTTTCTGGCAGGGGAGTGAGGAGGTGAGTGGCAGGTGGGAGGGTATGAGAGGAGGCGAGCGGTGGGTGGGGGACTGAGGAGGGATGCAGCAAGCCAGTGGCGGGTCAGGGGTTGAGGAGGGGTGGGGTGGTGGGGCCAAGTGGGGAGGGGGGTGGAACCTGGGGCAGAGTGGGGGTGGAGCCCGGGAGGAGCAGGTGGACTGTGGGCGGGGCCGACGGCACCCAAATATGTCCCGATATTTTACAGTTCTGATCTGGTCACCTTACTCCCACTTCTTTCTCCCACCAAACATAAGCTTCTTGTATTCACTTTATAGGCCCTTTACAGTCAATTCCCACTCTACCTATGATCTCTCATTAGCTACTGAAGTTTTCTTCTGATTGACCATGATGCCAGCCTCCACTGCCCATTTGCTAGATTTTCAAACAAGCATCTCTTGTGCTTTCTCCCATGATGCCCTACACCAGGGATCGGCAACCTTTGGCACACGGCCCGCCAGGGTAAGCACCCTGGCAGGCGGGCCGGTTTGTTTACCTGCCGCGTCCACAGGTTCGGCCGATCGTGGATCCCACTGGCCACGGTTCACTGCTCCAAACCAATGGGGGCTGCGGGAAGCGGCGCAGGCAGAGGGATGTGCTGGCCGCCGCTTCCCACAGCCCCCATTGGCCTGGAGTGGGAAACCAGTGGGAGCCACGATCGGCCGAACTTGTGGACACGGCAGGTAAACAAACCGGCCCGGCCCACCAGGATGCTTATCCTGGCGGTCCGTGTGCCAAAGGTTACCGATCCCTGCCCTCGTTATCCATCTTCAGCCATCCACCATTATCTGCCTCCTAACTCTCCTTCGCTGTGATGCCTACAAAAAAACTTGACAATGGTTAGGTATTTGCTGGGCACAGACTACTGCTTATTATGCTGACCAACACGGTCTCATTATTTACTTGTACTCCCCATCTGTCTGTATTCATCTATTGTCTCTAGTCCTATACTTAGACTGTAAGATCCTTGGGGCAGGTACTGCCTTTTTGTTGTGTGTTTGTACAGTGCCTAGTACAATAGGGTCCTGGTCCATGACTGGGGCTCTAGGTGCTATGGTAATCCAAAAATAAGTAATGACTAAGCCCCTACTTAATTTGTGATATTGACACAATATTAGACTTCCACCGCAATTCTGATTTTAATTAGCTTACTTGCACAGTCCACAATTTTGTATACATTTTGAGGTTTGCAACACACTTTTTTCCCCCATTAGTTCAGTAGAATCCCATTGATCCTCACTGATAGTAGCTGGGGTTCAGGCTGTCAGCCCCACGCATTAATGACTGTAATATAAGTGCAGGAAAATGTCTGGCTATCAAAAAAGTTAGCAGTCATAACTTAATACTTCAGTGTTTATATTGTTTCAGCAAATTTCTCTTAAATATGTCTTCCTTGGCTTTTCCAAATTATCACAATTAATAAAGGTCCATTATTACTTTTCCGCAATTTTCCATGTCTTTTCCATAACTCGGCCACAATTATTTGACAATCATCCCACAATTCAAATAAAACCTTACTAGTGACAATTTACAGGGTGCAACAGCTTTCCGAAGTTTACTGATTGGGGTAGAAGCCATTCAAGCAGATTGGAAGAAGATACAAATCAAAGATGACCAATAAAATAAAGCCTCCAGGGGATGGTGAAGACTGTCCCACTGAATGCAAAAGTTAGCTAACGCTACGTTTAGTTCTTCCTTTTCACCTATGGTTGGTGGTAAAGATACTGAAAATTATAGCAAGGCATCCTAAACCCTGACATAACCTTTCCAGAAACACCTGTACAGGTACTTGTATAGTCCCCACAACTGTGGTATCTGAGCACTTTTACTCAGATAAGTCCACCCAGATGTGATAACCTATTTTAAACATTAGGCCCTGAGTCCTATAAGAAGCTGTACTTTATGCAGGTTTTTTTGGTTTGGTTTTTTTGTACCTTTTTGTTAGTAGATTCATAATAGGTTTCCGATACATTAAGTCTATATTACAGGTGGGGCTGATCGCACCACCGATTAAGGTTACCTGACTCGTACCATTGTAAGACTCGGTTTTCAGCTGCTTGTAACTTTGCTAGACTTTAACCATTTGGGTTGAAATGTTACACCTGCCTCATGCTGAATATTTGTGAAAATTTTTAGCCAAAATGGTTCAGCTGTTTCTGAGAATGAGGCTAGGACAAAATACATTGTTTTGCCCATGCTAACAAATTCTGGTAACCTCTTCTTTGGAAATATCTAGTGACTCCATGCTCGGAAGAGGGACTTGAAATTTAGCAGTGGGTGTCTGTGTCAGGGATGTCTCTGTCGCCATCCCTATGAAAATCCACCCAAATGTAGCCAAGTTATAAGTCTCTGGGTTAAAAATTGCGGTTCACACATACTGAGTAGAGACGTCAGAGATTTTAGATGTTAAAATCTAAGATTCTATCCTTAATGAGCATGCTCAAGCCTCTCATACCTCCTAGTGCTAACTCCACAGACCATGTTCCAACCTCACAGAGCAATTGAGCATGCTCCATTCCCTCACAGCTCCTACATGTCAGCAGCCACCAATTCAAATGTTTTGGAGGAGGTGAGGTGAGGGGGGATTCCTTCTCCCCCCCCCCCAAACACACCTCCTTCATCCCCGGTGTCTCCCTTGACCTGGGATTCTGCCCTCTCTCTTACTTCCCCATTGCATGAGCCAGTGCTGCCAGGGGTCGAGTTCTCAGCAGACTCCCATGGGTTCTGTTGTGCAGGAGCTAACTCTGTGTGTTCCAGGTCACACCACCATTTGGCCACGCTGCCCCTCCCTGCATATGGAGGGACACCCCGATCAAATTTTGACTCCAAGATCTCTTTCTTGAGTGATATCAGCTAATTTAGACATCATTTCATATGTATAACTGGGATTATGTTTTCCAATGTGTATTACTTTGCACTTATGAAATTGAATGTCATGTGCCCTTTTGTGGCTCAGTCACCCAGGTTTGTGAAATCCCTTTGTAACTCTTCACAGTCAACCTTGGACTTAACCATCTTGAGTAAGTGAGTATTTGCAAACTCTGCCACTTCACTGTTAACCCCTTTTTCCAGATAATCTATAAATAGGTTATACAGGTCCCAGGACAGATCCTTGGGGGACCCCGTTATTTATCTCTTTCCATTGTGAAAACTGACCATTTATTCCTATGCTTTGTTTTGTATCCTTTAACTAGTTACTGATCTATGAGAGGATCTTCCCTCTGATCTCATCACTGCTTAGTAGGATTAAGAGCCATTGGTGAGGGACCATAGCAAAGGCTTTCTGAAAGTCCAGGGACACTGTATCAACTAGATCACCCTTCTCCACATGCATATTGACCCCCTCAAAGAATTGTAATGGATCGGTGAGACATGATTTCCCATTACAAAAGCCATGGGGAAGAGTCAAGAACATATCATGTTCATCTATGTGTCTGATCATTCTGTTCTTTTCAACCAATTGGCCTGGTACTGAGCTAGACTTACTGGCCTGTAATTGCCAGGATCACCTCTGAAGCATTTTTTAAAAATCAGCATTACATTAGCTACATTCCAGTCATTTGATACAGAGGCTGATTTAAGGGATAAGTTACATACCACAGTTAGTAGTTCTGCAATTTCATATTTGAGTTCCTTCAGAACACTTGGGTGAATACCATCTGATCCTGGTGACTTATTACTACAGTATTTCAAAACCTTCTCTATTGACATCTCACTATGGGACAGTTCCTCAGGTTTCTCACCTAAAAAGACTGGCTCAGATGTAGGAATCTCCCTCACATCCTCTGCAGTGAAGGCAATGCAATGAATTCATTTAACTTCTCCACAATATCCTTGTCTTCCTTGAGTGCTCCTTATCACTTTGATTATCCAGTGGCCCCACTAATTGTTTGGCAGGTTTCCTGCTTCGGATATACTTAAAATTGTTGCTGTGTTTTTGTGTCTTTTTCTAATTGCTCTTCAAATTCTTTTTTTTTTTTGGAGGGGAGGCATGCAGAGGGAACAAAAACTGGACTCGGGAGAGGGAAAGGAGCAAATTGGGACAAGGAGCTTGGTAAGACTGAGTCTGGAGTGCGAGAGTGGGAGTGGGAGTAGGGAGAGGGGATGCTGGGATGAAAGGGGGTGAGGGATAGCTCAGTGGTTTGACCATTGGCCTGCTAAACCCAGGGTTGTGAGTTCAGCCCTTGAGGGGGCCACTTAGGGATCTGGGGCAAAATCAGTACTGGGTCTGCTAGTGAAGGCAGGGGGCTGGACTCGATGACCTTTCAGGGTCCCTTCCAGCTCTATGAGATAGGTATATCTCCATATTTATTTTTATTTATAAAGCCAGTGAGGGAGCTGGGTGAGAGGACTAGGGGCCAATTGACTGGTGGGGAGGGAGTGCTGAGATCATCTGAGGAGCAAGGGAGAAACAGAAGACTAGAAGGAGGAGACAGACAGGAGATTAGGACTGGGAGCTTATAGGGAAGGTTGGAAGGGCTCAGAGAGCTGACGAGGAGGTCAGGAGGGGGAAATTTGGGACTAGTTGAACAATGAGGCAGACTTAGATGAGAAGCCCGAGGAGTGGAGACTGGGATTAGCTTAGTGAGGAGACTGGGCCTGGGATGAGGAGATGGGTGGGGAAGAGATAGGATTGAGACACGGACATATTGGAGGGTCAAGTTTGAGGGGGAATGGGCAGACGAGTGTGAGCCACAGAGTCTGGAATAGAACCCAGGACTCCTAAGTCTCACCATTACCCTACCTTTAGCAACTATCTATGAACCCACTGGTGAAGTGTGTCTCTCCCCTGTAGTGCTGACCCACATAGATGACAACCTACTACTGATATAATTTATTCCTTTAGCAATTGGTGGTGAATTTAAAGTTTCCAACGTTGCTGATACCCATGTGGGTCTCATTACGATGCCATATGATGGAATTTGTTTTTTCAGTTTGCTTTTTTAAATGGCTAGGAAATCACACACACACACACACACACACCATATTAAGGTTGCAAAATCAAGCACTCAAAATTTAGGAAATACCAGAATTAAGATTACATGATGACATACTATTTTTCTATCAGGTAGGGCACAGGCAATTAAAGGCTGCACGCTAATGAATGTGCACAAAGAGGGCTGAAGTAAGGTTGCACAGGCAACCTTAATTCTGGGATTTTTAACTTTTGCATGCTTAACTTTGCAACCCAACAATTATGTTCTTTTAACATAGCTTTTTTGTGTATAATATGTATTTCTCCTGTATGTGGTGTTACAAATGGGGGGAGAAGTAGTTTATTTCTATTTTGAATTACAAGTGCCTATTGCAGTGATTTTTTTTATGTTGAGATGTGAGGCTTCTTCAAGTATAAAAGGAATTTGGTACAAGAAATTGTACGAGAAAGCACTACTACTACTACAACAATGTACACATTATGCTCTAAAGTAAGGGAAAGCTGACTATTTTCCCACCAAAGTGAATTTTTCCACCAGAAGAATCTCTCTCCACCCTCATTCCCTATACTCGTTTCCCAATTATGATTTGTTTAATTTTTTGTGCTGTGGTGGAAACTGGTAAAATATAATAGGATCTAGAGACTGCTACAAAAAGCAATTTTATTTTTTTGTATAGGTTTTCTAGAGAATACTTCTAACACCATTTACCTAGTATATTGGTAACCCGAAAATACTACTTCAAATTTGTTCATGAAAAACTTTTGCAAAACTTGAAATTTCATGATTGTTTATTTTCCAAAGCCTGAACTTTCCAAGAACTAGCATAGTATTGTTGAAAGGATCAAGGTCAAATTTGTTGCCACTGACCCTGAGTGAGGCAGTGTCTGAGATTTTGTTATTATAGGATACATTACATCCATCTATAAAGATGAAAACATTGATATGTTCTACTATAGTTAAACATTTCATCAGATATTCAGACTAGCAATAATTGCCTCCTTTATAAAATAAATTGTTATAAAAGAAATGAATATTGTCATGAAGGAAGCCATTTGCTCAGCAAGAACCATTTCTCACACCACTGGTGTGAAACTGCAACTCTCAGTCTAAGGGTATGTCTACACTACGAGGGTAATTCGATTTTACTTAAATCGAATATGTGGAATCGATATTGCAAAGTCGAACGTGTGTGTCCACACTAAGGACACACTAAGGACAGTAATTCGACTTTGTGAGTCCACACTAACGGGGCGAGCGTCGATATTGGAAGCGGTGCACTGTGGGCAGCTATCCCACAGTTCCCGCAGTCCCCGCTGCCCATCGGAATTCTGGGTCGAGCCGCCAATGCCTTCTGGGTAAAAAAAATTTGTCGTCATCCGTCCGTCACTAACGCCCTCCCTCCCTCCATGAAAGCGCCGGCGGGAAATCAGTTCGCGCACTTTTCTGGTCAGTGACAGCGCGGACGCCACAGCACTGCGATCATGGATCACGCTGCGACCATCGCTGCACTTGTGGCCGTTCTCAACACCTCGCAGCTTATCATACACCTTTCCCTGAGGCAGATGCAGAGAAATCGGGCGAGGAGGCTACGGCACCGCCGTGAGAGCCTGAAGTCGGAGAGTGGCACAGAGCTGTCAGAAACCACGAGCCCCAGCGCCCAGGACATGACGTTGGCAATGGGGCATGTGGATTTTGTTGAACGGCGATTCTGGGCCCGGGAAACAAGCACGGACTGGTGGGACCGCATAGTGCTTCAGGTCTGGGATGAATCCCAGTGGCTGCGAAACTTTCGCATGCGGAAGGGGACTTTCCTCGAACTTTGTGAGTTGCTGTCCCCTGCCCTGAAGCGCAAGGACACCCGCATGCGAGCAGCCCTCACTGTCCAGAAGCGAGTGGCCATAGCCCTCTGGAAGCTTGCAACGCCGGACAGCTACCGGTCAGTCGCGAACCACTTTGGTGTGGGCAAATCTACCGTGGGGGTTGTTGTCATGCAAGTAGCCAAGGCAATCGTCAAGGTACTGCTCCCAAAGGTAGTGACCCTGGGAAACACGCAGGTCATCATAGATGGCTTTGCCGCGATGGGATTCCCAAACTGCGGTGGGGCTATAGATGGGACTCACATCCCTATCCTGGGACCGGACCACCAGGCCAGCCAGTACATCAATAGAAAGGGCTACTTTTCAATGGTGCTGCAAGCACTGGTGGACCATCGGGGACGGTTTACAAACATCTACGTCGGATGGCCGGGCAAGGTTCATGACGCTCGCGTGTTCAGGAACTCTGGTCTGTTTAGACGGCTGCAGGAAGGTATTTACTTCCCAGACCACAAAATAACTCTTGGGGATGTGGAGATGCCTACAGTCATCCTCGGGGACCCAGCCTACCCGCTAATGCCCTGGCTCATGAAGCCCTATACTGGCGCCCTGGACACAGAAAAAGAACTGTTCAACTACCGTCTGAGCAAGTGCAGAATGGTGGTGGAGTGTGCTTTTGGCCGTCTCAAAGGGAGATGGAGAAGCTTACTCACTCGCTGTGATCTCAGTGAAACCAATATCCCCATCGTTATTGCAGCTTGCTGTGTGCTCCACAATCTGTGTGAGAGCAAGGGGGAGACCTTTATGGCGGGGTGGGAGCTAGAGGCAAATAGCCTGGCTGCTGATTACGTCCAGCCAGACAGCCGGGCCATTAGAAGATCCCAGCGGGACGCCCTGTGCATCCGGGAGGCTTTGAAAGCTAGGTTCCTGAGTGAGCAGGGCAACCAGTGACTTTTCAGTTTGTGGACAGAAAAGCTGAACCTGCCCCCGTTTCTTTACCCAGT
>NW_020664393.1:14929190-14943008 GCF_002925995.2 Terrapene triunguis
TGAAAGTTTTAACGGCCCTTGCCGCCCCTCCTTCTTTGGACTTTGGGTGAGGGTGGTGTGGGACTTGGTGGCGGGTGAGGGCGGTTACAGATAGACTGCAGCGGGGCTCTGTCCTCCTGCCTCCGGTCTTGCAGAACATCCACAAGGCGCCGGAGCGTGTCCGTTTGCTCCCTCATTAGTCCAAGCAGCTTTTCAGTAGCCTGTTGGTCCTCCTGACGCCACCTCTCCTCCCGTTCCATGACTGCTCGGTGCATTTGTGACAAGTTCTCCCTCCACTGTGTCTGCTGGGCTGCCTGGGCTCGGGAGCAGCCCATTAGTTCTGTGAACATGTCTTCACGCGTCTTCTTCTTCCTCCGCCTAATCTGCGCTAGCCTCTGGGAGTGTGCTGACAGGCTGGGTTGGGAGACAGTCGCAGATGTGTCTGTGTGAATTTTAAAAAGGGAGTGAATTCCTGAGACAGATAAATGAAATTGTATACAAAGAACCTAGTCTTTCTCTGTGAACAAGACCATGCACTGAACCTCTCACATGCGCACTCAGGACAAGGTCGAATTTTCGGCCGTCGCCTTCAGTGCCTGTGGACTTGCGGAGGTCTTGGAGTGTTCAGAGAACTGTGGCTGGAGACCTGAACTTCTGGAGCGGGCAATAATGGTAAGCCGCAGACTTGTGGCTGCTTAAAACTCCAGCAGTAGCACTGGCCTCCTTTCACATTGAAAGCAATGCCAGTCTCTGCTGCCAGCAATCAGGACAGCATCAACTCTGCCCCTGTCCCACCCCCTCGCGGCTGTCCCAGGGAAAGATCCCTGTATGCTGCCCCTCTCCCTCCACCGCGTGGCTGTAAAGCAGTCCCAATACTAACAGTCCCCTCCCTAATTCAAAGCAGGGCGTCATGAGCGACATCACCCTCCTGAGGATCCCGGACACCCAGAGAGAACGCATGCTGCGGGAAAGCATGCAGAAACCGGGGCCGTATGCCGCCATGCTATGTCGGGCCATGATCCCCGAGTACCTGATTGTGGCATGGAGGGGACATGTCTGCTACCACGGAGGGCCCACTAAGATCGCCCTACCCCGGAACCTGATCAACAGGCTTGAGCTCTACCTCCACGAGACCTACGAGGAGTTCTCCTACGAGGATTTCTCGTCGATCCCCGGCCACATTGACCGGATTTTCGCGTAGGTGCACTGGGACTTTGGAGTGGAGCGTCTTGGGCCTGGGAATCATGTAGTAACGGACATTGTGAAATTTTTTTAAAATACTTGGGACTAAATTGAGAAGAGCCTAAGACAGAGAAATCATGCAAAACCCATTTGTTACCTTTGTAAATATTCCTGTTTTGTACCTGATTATTTTTTTACTAGTTTACAGCACTTTTATAAATATACATTGTTAATAGTATAAATATTACCGTTCTGTTTTAAATAAATGTTTACATGTTTACAGCACTTACTGCTTGATCCGTCCCCTGATTCTGTGTCCGGGGTAAGGGATGGGGACGGTTGGTACGGGATCTCGGTAAGGGTGATGAAGAGCTCCTGGCTGTCGGGGAAATCAGCGGTGCCAGCGCTGTCGACTGCCTCGTCCTCCTCATCTCCTTCCTCCTCTTCCCCGTCCGCTGTCATGTCCGACATGATCCCATCCTCGGAGTCCACGGTCAGGGGTGGGGTAGTGGTGGCGGCCGCTCCCAGGATGGAATGCAGTGCCTCGTAGAAACGGGATGTGTGGGGCTGGGATCCGGAGCGTCCGTTAGCCTCTTTGGTTTTTTGGTAGCCTTGTCTCAGCTCCTTGATTTTCACGCGGCACTGCGTTGCATCCCGGCTGTAGCCTCTCTCTGCCATGGCTTTGGAGATCTTCTCGTAGATCTTAGCATTCCTTCTTTTGGAGCGCAGCTCTGAAAGCACGGACTCATCGCCCCACACTGCGATGAGATCCAAGACTTCCCGATCAGTCCATGCTGGGGCCCTCTTTCTATTGGATTGCACGGCCATCTCTGCTGGAGAGCTCTGCATAGTTGCCACTGCTACTGAGCTCCCCTCGATGTCCAAAGAGGAACTGAGATTCAAACTGCCCAGACAGGAAAATGAAAATGAATTCAAATTTTCCCGGGGGTGTGGCTGGTCAGAGCATCCGAGCTCGGACTGCTGTCCAGAGCGTCAACAGAGTGGTGCACTGTGGGATAGCTCCCGGAGCTATTAACGTCGATTTCCATCCACACCTAGCCTAATTCGATATGGCCATGTCGAATTTAGCGCTACTCCTCTCGTTGGGGAGGATTACAGAAATCGATTTAAAGAGAGCTTTATGTCGAACTAAATGGCTTCCTGGTGTGGACGGGTGCAGGGTTAATTCGATATAACGGCGCTAAAGTCGACATAAAAGCCTAGTGTAGACCAGGCCTAACAAAAACTACAAGATCAGGACAGATGTGTGTTACTTTCCTAACATTGCTTGGGGGGGTAGCAGTTACTACCTAACAAAACAGAGATATTGGAATCTAGAATACGCAAAATCTCTGAGCTCAAGACGTTCAACCACCACATCCTCAGTAGTTGCTATTCTGCCGTTTCCTTCTTTTGGGACTGGCAATCTACCTGAAATGTATTCATTTTTAGCATTTGCTTTTTTAGCCCTCAAAAAATATCATTCAAGTGCTGTGAGCACTTGAAGCAGGGCTACAGATTAAGGAGGCATGAAGCCTATGTCGCTCTGGTTGGGATATGGATTGTCCTATCTACAATCTGCTGATTTCTGTAATTCCTGTGTTTGTATGGGACTCTCTCCCAGCCCTGCAATACATTTTAGAGTGCCTTCCGTGGAATAGTAATGCTTTTATTGTTTGGGAAAACAAACTTTCACCTCTATCATCTTGATTAATCTTTCGATATGGATTATTTCTTCCAATAGCTATTTATTATCTAAAATGTATTTAGACAGTAATCACTTGAGGCTGCAGGATTCAGCCCTAGTTGGCTCAAAATGCAGGAGTATATTGAGGGCAGGAAGCAAAGAAGGTGTGCAGGAGGATTCTGCAGCCCCTTGTATACCCCAAAACCAACCTCTCCAGCACAACAGGGCAGGGGAACAGTTATAAGTGTACAGAGGAAGTGAGAGAACTAGACTGAAACATAAAGGGGAAACCTCTCAGTCTACCAGTTGAGGAGTGGGAAATCCCCAGACCAGGGAGAGGAATGGGGAGCTTCTCTGCTTTTAGTACAGCAGGAGGGGCTGCACTCCCCCTGCATTCTCTTACTTTAGTCCCTAGCTAGCCCTATGGAGCCACACCAACTCTTATATTAGGGATACAGCCTATATCATTGTAGCTGCAGATAGGTTGCCCTTGTGCTCCATATTCTGCTCCTGAATTGGAAATGGGGGTGGAAGTTTCTTTCCTCATAAAGATGCCTTCCAGCACTTTTATTTAGGCGTTGCATGGGAAAACCAGATTTCATCCCAATCTGTTCATACCCTCTTCTGTCATTTTCCATTTTTAGTTTAACTACCCAGGAGCAAGAATAAATGGTTTTTCTAGAAAGTCTTTCACACTGTCCATTGTCTTCACTCACTGTCAACCCTGCTGATGTAATTTCTTTCTATTGATAATTATTTTTTAAACTTTAAAACAGAGAGTGAGAGAAAGCAGAAATCATAGGTTACATTTTAAAAGAATCATTTGAAGGAGCCCATGGTCCACCTCATGAGTATGACTCACATCTCAGCCAACAGGATTTAAGAAGCTCACTTTAGTGCAACGAATTCTCAAAAATATTCAGTCACCCAGTTTAAGCTTTTCTGATTACTTTCCTAAGAAAACATGCCAAACCCTATTTCACACACAAAATTTCAATATACTGTACACTTCTCACAAAACGACAAGACCCAGAATTAATGCTTTTTACATATCAAAAGGCTATTAAGGGGAACTGGATGGCTCAGGTGATTGGTAGGGCCCTACCAAATTCACGGCCATGAAAAACACATCACAGACCATGAAATCTAGTCTCCCCAGTGAAATCTGGTCTTCTGTGTATTTTTACCCTATACTATACAGATTTCATGGGGGAGATGAGCATTTCTCAAATTGGGGGGGCCCGACCCAAAGGGAGTCATGGGGTGTTGCAAGGTTATTGTAGGGGGATTGTGGTATTGCCACCCTTACTTCTGCGCTACCTTCAGAGCTGGGTGGCCAGAGAGTGGTGGCTGCTGGCCAGGTGCTCCACTCTGAAGTCAGCGCCCCACCAGCGGCAGAGCAGATGTAAAAGGTAGCAATACCATAACATGCCACACTTATTTTTGCGCTGCTTCTGGTGGTGGCACTGCCTTCATAGCTGGGCTCACAGCCAGCAGCCGCTGCTCTCTGGCCACCCAGCTCTGAAGGCAGCACCACCGCCAGCAGTAGCACAAAAGTAAGGGAGGCAATACCGTGACCCCCCTATAATAACCGTGCGATCCCCCCACTATCCCCTTTTGGGTCAGAACCCTACAATTGCAACACCATGAAATTTCAGATTTAAATATCTGAAATGATTAAATTTACAATTTTTAAAACCCTATGACCATGAAATTGACCAAAATGGACCATGAATTTGGTAGGGCCCTAGTAATTGGATATGGATTCTTTTTTAAATCTACACAACTCACAGAGTCCAATTTGACTCATGTTAATAGTGACAGTTGGCAGTCTCAGCAGAAAGGTCAAGCCCTAATAAATAGGTATGGAAACCTTCCTCACTTCTAAGGATGGCCTCTCAGTAATACAGTTGATGCATATTAGTAGTATCCTGGCATGGACCCTACTTCTCCATTGCCATGCACTTTGTGTGCAGAGAGCCATGCATGGCATATACTCTAGAGTTCTGGCATGTAGGTTACTCCACTCTACTTGCCCAAGCAGTGCCTCACTGTCTACACAGCTATTTATACCCATGCTAGCTGGGGTGCAGTCTGTACTTTATACCCTGCTGTAAATGTAGATGTGCCCTTAGATTCACCTCTCACTTTGTATTGGCCTGATGTATGGCAAATGTTATAGGTGGCATTATACCTTGAAAAAATGAAGGCTATAACAAATACTATGAAATAAATCATTTCTTCAGCACTTTAGACTGAAAACATTGAGCCCTGTAGGAAGTCAAATTCGTATGATTAACGTTCTGCAATTTAAAAAGCGCTATGAACACTTATTCCTAAAGAACATCATTCTTTGACTACAAGCACCAAAGTGAAGACAGATTATACTGGTTCTAATACAATAAATGCTGGATATAGCTGCTCATATTTATATAATTTTGAATTGAAAAGGTCATATTTTGAATTGGAAATATGACCTTACGTTTATATTAAACAATATTGGACAGCAACTTCTCCCTGCTCTCCCCCCCCCAAGAGAATGCTATTATTAGCTTTTCTTTTTTTCTTTTTGTAGAGTATTAAATAAATGTCGAAGTTAGTTAAACACCCATCCAAAACTAATCCTAATCCAATTTAAAATACAGGTTTGGTAAGTATTTTGTGCACACAGAGACCTAGCATAGGCATGAGTAAATTGTTTTTTAAGACCATACATTTGTTTAAACAGATGGTATCTACACCACATGTTACATTCTGTTGCCAGATAGCTTCTTTTCTATTAATTCAAATAAATAGTTACTATTTAAACTTTTTAAGACATCTCATCAGAAAAAAACAACATTTCATCTGTGTAACATTGAGGTTATACAAACGAAACTGAAGTTGGAATATAGCCATTAAGATTCATTATACACAACTGCTAGAGTTAACGAGTTCAAGTCCTGTCCCAGCTCCCATCCTAAACAACATATCTGTGACCCACGGAAATCTTGTATTGGCTGAAGGAAATTCTTCCTACTCCAAAAACTGCAGAGGGATTCCACAGCCATGCCTGCTGCAATAGTCTGCCCTGCAATAGTCTATGTAATAACTAGCGGATTCATGTAGCCATGAACACAATGGCCGCACTATGCCCTTCTTTCCCGCTACCCACAGGAGTTCACAGAGAGCCTTTGAAAAATCCAAGTTCTATAGCAGAACGGTACGGCAGACCCATTATTCAGACTCCTCAAATCCTGCATCAAATGGAACCCCATTAGTTCCAGTCCTCTCAATTGGTACTATACCAACTTAGAGACCTTTGAGAACCCTGGCTGTAATCAGTGTTGACCCCAAAGCTACTCACCTAAGAAGAGTTCAGAAACAAATTTATTTTCATTGAAGCTGAAAAGGCTACCCCATGTGCAAGAATAGGAATTTTTCTTCCTGGAAAGTATCCAGTTATAAGTATTTCATTGTAATTATGATTTGGATGGGGTTTGCATTAAGGAAGATGCATACTACCAAATATTTTTTAAAGGTAATCTTTAATCATGGAACATTGACCAGTTTGTTAATGGACCAATGACCAAGAAGGTGTTTTTCCACACAGCTCAAATTTTAGCTGATAATTTTGGAAGAAGTTCCCTGATAAAAGCTCAGAGACCAAAGGGATTAAAATCCACACACTCTATAGCTGCCCTTTCTAAGTAACTAGGTTACCAAGTATCAATAGAGTGGTTGGGAATATGTCAAACAATTTTGTGAGATTTACTCAGGGACCACCTAGAAAAGAGTAGTTGCTGAGAGTAGAGTAAAGCCTCGTGATGTCACACTATTGACAGGGAAAACTATTGCAGACTATTGAATGCTGTGAATTAACATAGAAAAAACCCAACACAGTAATAAATTCAGATGTACTGCATCATAATATATGCTTTGGACCAAGCCTTGTTCTCATTTAATTCAGTGGGAGTTTACTCACTGACTTCAATAGGAGCTGAACTGAGCCCTCGGCTCATTTCTCTCAACAGTTGTAGTCATTAGAATTATTTATGGAAATACTTCATAATATGCTAGTAAATGTACTACAGTATATTTTATAAACAATAATGAAGTCTTATTAATGAAAACCTCACCATAACACTAAGCAATTACATATTTGCGGAGAAGTGGCCACCATTTTTCTGGGCAAATTATATAGTATGCATTGTAGTGAAGTGCAGATGAATGAGGATCTAATTGTATATAATTTTTAAAGAATTATTAATGCTGATGAAGAAAACGAAGTTAGATTCTGGGGTGAGATCTCGGATCTCAGCACTCATCATCTCCCATTCCCCTTCTGTGACCCAAGTTGCTCCTGGGCTCAGATCAAACCACTACTGAGCCTTGGGTGCAAAGAAACAAAAAGTGTTTTTATTTGACTCTCATCCCTTTTAGGCAGGGGACCACCTGCAGCTACTGAGGTGACAACTGGAGGTATGCTCTTCTTCCCAGTCAGCCCCCCGCTGAGCTGTGCTCTTCCCTTTTAACCCCTCCCTCCAAACATGACATCTATTGCAACTATAGTGGACTGGAGCTGACTGAGTCCCCTGGAGCTCATTCACTCTTTCCTAGTCAGTGTGGGGTTTGTATATCCCCATTGCCTCCTCTCACAATAAAAAGGGAGCCTTAGATCTATCTGCAGAGTAGAGCCCTTCCTGTACAATAACACCACTCTTTTTGAACAAGAGAGGTTCAGACACCTCCATTACATTGCTGGGACACCCAGGCAGGACTGTCTACTGGGTTAGGATCTACATGAGGGGAGTAGGTGAGCCAGGCAGGCAATGGGCAAGCCCAGCTGGGTGAGGGTAGGATGGGAGCAGGTCAGGGGAATACATTTCATCCACCAACTGATGAGGTGAAGTTTAATAGATAAAGGAAATATGCCTGGGGCAGCATTAACCTTTCCGTGCCCCCTCCCCCCGCCCATTAAGATGGGAGTCTCATGGGCAAATGGAACTAGGAAAGAAACTGATAGCACAGCTCTATTAGAGCCACATTGCCAGGGAGCAAGGGGCTGGTGGAAGGCCCCACAGATAAAGAGGCAGGAGGGTTCCAAACAGGTCGCTGTTGCCCAAGGTCAAAGCAGATCCCACAAGATCTAGGAGGTTCTCCTCAGCAGGATACCTGGAAGAAACTCTACAGAGGACAAGCTTGTGGAGATTTCCTTCCCCAAGCCTTTTCCTATGGGTTTTAACTATAGGAGGAGACAGGGCATTAGCCCTGTCATTCTAGTTGTGACAATCTGCCAGTGAAGTCAGTGTGAGCAGGGTCAGGCTCTGGCTCTACATTTGGAAGTTCCTAGCTCTTCATAGCAGTACCGGGCAAGCTCCTAGTCAGGAGGATTACGTTATTTAATCTATTTCCATGCAAGTATGCATTTTGTAAGAGATTTCACAGACCTCATTTGAACAGATCCCTATGCTGCTAAATGTAATGCCTTTTACTGGATATTGGCACTGTATATCTATGAAGACATCACAGGTGATGTTTTCAATTATTTTAAAAAATTAGATATTGCCTGGTGTCAACAAGATCGCTGATTACCATCTTAATAATCACAGGCATTTGAATGTCAGGCATTTGATTCCAGCTGCTATGATCTTTTGTACAACTGTGAGCAACATTCCCCTGGAAAGGAAATGGTGATTTCAAAAAGGACATGCCTCTCCAGGGAGGACTTGGTGACCAGACTAAAGTCATGATCTCACAGACATCAAATAAACAATACTGTTTAGCACTGGCATAGCACTTTTCATGTTTAAGGTACTTTATAAACTTTGCTAACAATATTAATTTGTTAAAAATAAACTGTCATAATGAACTATGCCATTTGTAATCATTCAAAGAGTCTTGTTTAAGACCAATTAAAGTATTTTCTAAAGTCAGTTTTAACTAGTGCATAAATTAATTCTGGTTTATTCTACAGTTTTTAGATGAGAAAGTTATAAGTGACTTTATATGATCCTTAGGTTAACCTTCTCTATTCATAGAACTGTATGTGCAGCCTATAAAACTAAGTGACAACATTTTGAGCCTGATTCAAAGCCCACTTAAGTCTTTCCACTGACTTCACTGTGCTCTAAATCAGGTCCTTTGAACCGCATTATACTTGATTTTGTATTGCCTTTGTTATACACTATTTCACAATATTCAATAATCCACACTAGATCTCCCATTCATCTGAGTGATTTAGTGATGTTCTGTTATAGTTAAATTCTTCACAGAGCCTCACAGGTAACAGGACGCCTGGGGTAACCAGTTCATTCTCCTTAGGGCTTGCTCCCTTTTCCCTTCCAGAGGTGAGTCTGAATAAGCTTAGATAGTGGCTGGCATAACAGAGAAGCAAAACTATAACACATGCACACCAGTGTGCAAAGGTGAAAATCAAAGCTGGGCGCCCACTACTTTAATTTACCAAAGTATGAGGTGCAATTTACATGTTGAGAAGCTGTATGCTGGTGTAAGTGAGTGTAAACACTGTAGGAGTCAGGGGATCTGAGTCTAACTGACAGCATCTTCTACATCAATTTGATCCAGAGAATGGTTTATGCAAAACATTGCTAGACTGGTTTATTCAGAACAATGCTAACTGACAGGTGCCGTCTGCACCAGTTAACCTGGAAAGGTTAATTACAAATTGCCAGAGGTTTATGATGAAAATAAGAGAACAGGAGAGTTAAAGCAACTGTAAGTAAGTAAAAACAGAGGAGAGGAAAACTGCTTGCTAACATTATCCAAAATGATGCTACATCTTCTGTATATTACCGTTTCTAATGGGCCTATTTGGATTTTGTGCTTATTAGAAAGTTCTTTAATCATTTGTTGGTGACATGATATATTCCTCCCGAAAAACAGAAATGAAAAAAAATTACATTAGTACTCCAGGGCCAATCTCTACCCTCAGTTACACTACACCACCACCACCACCGAAGTCAGATTTTTTTCAGCATCTAAACAGTGACTAAAATACCAGTGGTGCCAACTGTCAAGATTTTACTGAAAGTCTCTGGTGGTTTTCTTAATGTCCCAGCTCCGAGAGGCAAATTATGTCAAAATCTCATCTTTCATTTGAAAAATAAAAGTAAGCTTTCAACCCTCAAGATTGAGGGGAAAAGCCTGAAAACATGACCAATGAGTAACCTTCAGGCTCTGAAACCAGAAGCCAAAACCCCTCAAATACTTTTTTTTTTTTTTTTTAATTCTCATAATTTCTGTGGCCTGGCTAATACTTGGGGTTGGCAACATTGAAACCCACACACTTAAACCAGACCTCAAGGAGGATGCTACATGGAAGAGCTATTCATTAGTGTCCAGAGTGTATGTACAACTATGCAAAGATCTGGTGGTAGTGGTTCTGGATTACATTAAATTTCCCTAGAGTTCCTACTCAGCACAGATTAATCCAGTGACTAGTCCTGGAAAGGCAAGCAACCAAGGACATAACAGATGAATGAGCATACTGCAAGGACTAAACAAATAATTAAGTAGCATTTAACTTTTCTCCATAGTAAGTGACACACAGCAGAAAACCTGCATTTGAATCAGATGACCTGTTACAGACAGATTGTGCCCTCTACAGCACCTTGTCTATGAATAGGAGTAGATGTCTTGCACACAATCCTATGTAATATTGTCAGCACAGAGCTATAGATTTTTTTCATCCTGAACAACATACACCACACCACTACGAAGCACAGGACAGCAATTCAGTCAGTGGTGTACTATAACAAAACAGACAGTAGACTTGAAATTCTATTTGCTCAGCTGACAGGACTGCAACTGTTTTAAGTTAATCAGTGATACAAAGTATCCAATGCACATCTGCAAGCTGAGTTGAGAATAGGTTTTGCACACATTTCAGGTTGGATGAAAGTCTCCTGGGTTGATGCTGGACTTCTCTTCCAATTTTGTAATTCTTGGGTTTAGCAATACTGCCACTCAGAGTGCTACTTCAGATACTGTTGCATCACCACTCTGTCTTGTCCTGCCTCACAGAAGGCGAATTCATTCATTCAGTCACACAACCGTTTATCGAATGTGATTTTTAAGTCTCTTGTCATTGTGGTATATCAGAGCTCTATCCCATTGACCAATCCTGGTCATTTCACCTTGGCATCAATATTGATTCTGACATTGCCTATTAAAAGGTGTTCCGGGCCCCTGAAATGAACCAATAATTAAGGCTATAAGAAAGTTGTGATTTTTTTGGTTCACAGACACAGTTTGTTATAGTTGCAATTTTTGTGTGGTCAGTTCAAGTACCATAACAAAAAATTAAAATCCAAATGTGAGTGGTGTTGCAATGCCACTCACTCATATTTGTCTTGGTTGCCCCTCCACAACAATGGAGGGGCAGCTAGGCCAAATTTCAGCGAGTGACATTGCAACCTGGTACATGGTGTTGGAACCTCACTCAGATCTGCAACTATAAAAAAGTTGTGTTGTGTGTGAAAAATTGCAGTTTCCACAACAAAACTGCAACCTGCGACTTTCTTACAACCTTAGCAATAGTCCTGTTATGAAATGCCATGTCCAGGCTACCGCAATAGTGCGGTATACTGAGATCACTTAAAGCCTGGCTCTGCAATATTATTGTGAGCACTTTCCCAGGGTTTAACTGAGGTCACTGGAGGAATCCATGTCTCACAAACACAGGGCCAAACCCTCAGGTCTGGATTGCAACTTTCCAAAAAAATGACAGGGGAGGGTGGGGGGAATTTTTCAATGGTCTTCTAAATGAGAGACTCTTCAAGAAGGGTGGAGGGCTTTGCCCCCACTTGCAAGATATGTTGCACTTTGGCCTCCTATCCCACAAATCACAAGGGAGCTGCAGGAGCCAATGGCCACTTGGTCTATGGCACCTCCCACCTCCAGTCTTCCTGGGCACACAGCTCCAGTGGAGCCATGCTACAAAGGCTATCTGTGCCTTTCAGAGAGAACCCATCCATAAAAGGTGTTTCCACTACATGGAGGGGCGCTGCAGGAAAGGTAATAAACTCCAGACATGATCTCCATGGAGCTGGTGAAGAGACTATATGGTCATTCCCAGTTCCAGCCTGAGCATAGCCATTCTCCACCTTAGTCCATCCTAGCCCCTACGCAGATCTCAGTACCAGAGAGCCCTCTGTGGGGACTCGAAAAGCACAGAAACAGTTCCACACAGATGACTGATCTCAGAGACATGAACTGGGCCATAGGTTTTAATCAATCAAAACTCCCATTGATTTAATTAAAAATGAATTAAAGATTTCAGGTTTCGGCCAAGTTTCTTTATAAGTACTATTTAAAATACCCTCAAGCAAATAGGTACATTCTTCAGCTACATCACTGGGAATGCTTTGCTAATTCATTCATTAAGTAATATTAGACTGAAAATTGAGAGTCAGCAACAGTACAGGAAATTTGCAAAATAGAGAGCTAGTTTTTAATATGGAAAGATTTTTTCCAGTTTAATTAAATACTAAAATAAGGAAACACGTCTTTGTGTTTAATATTTTGTTGGTGGGGGGGAGGAGAAAGACCTCTTCACTTTTGCATTACTGCAGTATCACTTGCTTATTATTAACTTGTTCAGCAGCACCTCAACATAAGGAAGGAATTTTATTTGACAATACCTTGTAGGAAATTCAGCAGATTTCTGACAGCATTAATTTGAGTAATTTGAGCAGATTTTCACCTTCCTTTGAGGCTGGAATTGGCTGGGATCACTGCATTTAGTTTCCTTGTATCCTCTGGAGACTGGGAGCAAATGAAAAAATTACTGAACTTTGCCTCACAGAATCATAGAAATCTAGGACTGGAAGGGATATTGATAAATCATCTAGTCCAGTCCCCTGCACTGAAGCAGGACTAAATATTATGTAGACCCATCCCTGACAGGTGTTTGTCTAATCCAGGGGTAGGCAACCTATGGCACGCGTGCCGAAGGCGGCACGCGAGCTCATTTTCAGTGGCACTCATACTGCCCGGGTCCTGGCCACCGGTCCGGGGGGCTCTGCGTTTTAATTTAATTTTAAATGAAGCTTCTTAAACATTTTAAAAACCTTATTTACTTTACATACAACAATAGTTTAGTTATATATTATAGACTTATAGAAAGAGACCTTCTAAAAACGTTAAAATGTATTACTGGCACGTAAAACTTTAAATTAGAGTGAATAAATGAAGACTCGGCACACCACTTCTGAAAGGTTGCCTACCCCTGGTCTAATCTGTTCTTTAAAACCTCCAATGACAAGATTCTACAACCTCACTAAGTAATTTGTTCCAGTGCTTAAATATCCTTACAGTTAGAAAGTTTTTTCCTAATGTCTAACCTAAATCTCCCTTGCTGCAATGTAATCCTATTAGTTCTTGTCCTGTCCTCAGTGGTTAAGGAGAAGAATTTATCCCCCTCCTATTTGTAACAACCTTTTAAGTACTTGAAGACTGTTATGTCCCCCCTCAGTCTATTCTTCCCCACAGTAAACAAACCCAATTTTTTCCATCTTTCCTTGTAGGTCATGTTTTCTAGACCTTTAATCATTTCGTTGCTCTCCTCTGGACTTTCTCCAGTTTGTCCATCTCTCTCCTGAAGTGTGGTGTGCAAAACTCAACACAATACCCCTGTTGAAGCCTTATCAGCCCGGAGTAGAGCGGAAGAATTACTTCTCATGTCTTGCTTACAACACTCCTGCTAATACATCCCAGAATGATGTTTGCTTCTTTTGCAACAGTATTACATTGACTCATATTTAGTTGATCGACTATAATCTGCAGATCCTTTTCTGCAGTACTCCTTCTTAGGCAGTCATTTCCCATTTTGTATTTGTGTAATTGATTTTTCCTTCCTAAGACTGTATTTCACATTTCATAGATTCATAGATTCTAGGACTGGAAGGGACCTCGAGAGGTCATCGAGTCCAGTCCCCTGCCCGCATGGCAGGACCAAATATTGTCTA
>NW_020664393.1:14958008-14963282 GCF_002925995.2 Terrapene triunguis
GATGTATGCGTAGATTTCAGTGACAGTGTAATGTGCTTACACCAATCTGAATACAATTCCCTCATGTTCTTCACTGCCACCAATCTTCTTCTTAACTCTCTCTGTACATCTCAGCTACCTGAATGAGTCATAATCTGGTTCTCAGTGTTTTTATTTTCTTCCTGCATTCAAATTCAAGTCATGAGCCAAATTCAGACCTAATGTGCAATCACCCTGACTTTTGGAATTGTTACCACTTACATTATTTCTGAACTTGGCCAGTCATTCTTTCTATGACTGAGGTGCACTCAAGTGAAGTTGTTGGGCTCTTCCACAGATTGACTGAAGTCCTGATTAGCCAAAGTTTACTCAAGTTCCCTGAAACCTTCTAATAGTCCAGTTGCTGATTTCAAGTTTGTGAATACAAAGCCTGCTGTACTGGTTCCAATGATTATCCAACCCTCCAATTATCTCAAGTTCTGGGGCATCCTCAAGACCTTTTGGCAATCAGGACTGCACTTTATCTGGCATTTGGTATGGATTAACGTGTTTGACTAATAAGAAATCAAGTGTAGTCTACATAAAGTTTTAAATACATAACTCAATTATTTCTATAACAAGTTTCTTCAACAAGTTAAAAGTACTTGCCCTCCCTCAGGACTACGTGCATTCTAAGCTGAAGATTTTTAACTTCACCTGTTTTTGAGGTATCCAAGCCCAAACAAACAAAAAGATTTTGAAAACATTAGAAGTACTGTTTCCCCTATATCAGTGGTTCTCCACCAGGGGTACAGGTAGCCCTGTAGGGTACACGGGGGTCTTTTGGGGGGTACATCAACTCATCTAGATATTTGCCTAGTTTTACAACAGTATACATAAAAAGCACTATTGCAGTACAAACTAAAATTTCATACAGACAATTACATGTTTATACTGCTCTATATACTATACACTGAAATGTAAGTACAATATTTATATTCCAATTCTGTTATTTTATGATTATATGGTAAAAAAGAGAAAGTAAGCCATTTTTCAGTAATAGTGTACTGTGACACTTCTGTATTTTTATGTCTGATTTTGTAAGTAAGAGAGGTGAAACTTGGGGGTATGCAAGGCATATCAGACTCCTGAAGAAAAAGTATCATATGGGGCAGTGGCTTTCAACCTAAAAACTGCCCAACTGGTATTTTAACCAAACATCGCTATAAAGGAAAAACCAAACAAACTAGCTTTTTGCTGATAGTACGCAGGATAAATCTCAGAGCAAATTATATTTTTATTAGCATTATAAATATCTGAGAATAAAGGTTTATACTGAAAAGTATCTCCTCAGACATAACTATAATATTTACTACTGCCACACTAAAATGAGGGTTTTTGATGTCACAGTTAGTCACAGTAACAATACAGTACTTAATATATTACATCTGCAAAGGGCTTTTCAAACATTGTCAAATTGTTTAGCAGCTGAAAAATAGACAATAGACTGAAGAAATTTCTCTGGAACTTTTTCAATGCTAAATAAGAATTTCTTTCATTATTTATAAACTTGGTAAAACAAAAAGGTCTATGAAACAACAACATACTGCATTTTAAACTATGTTGTGACCATATTATTTACCCGGCATGTCATCACTAGATTCCTTTCTTTACAGTCTCATCCAAATAATAAAAACCCTTACAAAATGTATCTGAAAAACAACTTTTGAACAATCCCTGCAGGCCCTGATCCTGTACACTTCCCCATGTGTGCTGACCCCAAGACTCTGCAAATGCAAGTGATTCACCCACGTGGTACAGCTAAGTCTTAAGAGTCCAATCCTGATCCATTTTATTTCAAGGGGAGTTTTGCTATTCACATTCATGGGAACATGAATTTACTTTCTAAATTGAATAATTTGCAAGTTATTCCCACACATACTAACACCCCCCCCCCAATACTAAAGCAAACCATATTCTAATCTTTTGGCAATTTACACCTTTAAACCAAATATACCTGAGCTCAACAATATTGATATTTTTCATCAGGGTGTGTAAGAACATTCTTTAAACATAGCCATCCAGAACCATTTTTAAAGTGTGGCTTCAGTCTGAATGGCGATTTTTCAAAAGTGGCAACATGGGATTCCAGGCTTATTTTTTCTCAATTATTTCATACAAAATCTGTTCTGTGTATATGTGGGTTGAAGTTTGGTTGGTTGTTTTAATTGCCACCCCTACAAATTCAGCTAGGAACTTGAAAGCCAAGCTGTGTTTTTTCTGATTCATCCATCAAGACTAATAAAGACTCCATAGGCTAAACTCTGCCTTCAGTTACACCTGTGCAATCCCATAATCATTAGATTCTTTAAATTGCTGCACCTGAACAACCCCATGGTTTTCAGTAGGGCTGCCCAGGTTTAACCAGTAGGGTTGTTTTCAATGTAACCAAGGGCCAAATTTGGTCCTGCAACTGGAAGTAAGGCACCAATCCTGCAAATATCTCCCCATTTATTTAAGCACATGAGTAGTTTCTTTGAAGTCCATGGTATTGGAGATTTTAATCATTCCTCTAACTTGCATCAGCTAGGAAAAAATTCAGATCCCCTTTTTTTAGTTGGTGGGCTAAAGCTTATTTTTGTCCCTAAATTAAGTAGATACCAGTCTAAATACAAACAAGAACAGCTGTGGCATTTAAGAAGATGCCATTTTACAGGCACTTTTCAGAGCAGAAACACAGGGCTTTTTGTTTCAGAAACAAAGTTGTCTAAAACCTAATGTGTCACAATTAAGACCAGAGCAACTTTTTGTATACAAGTTATAAACCTTCAAGGCTAGTAAAAGGGGATAGAGAGATTAAAATAGAAATATTGACTCATCTCTCAATAGCCATTAGTGCAAAGAGAAGCCACTGAACAACGCATGAAAAGTCCTGTTCGATTTATTTCAGAGCACATTTTATACTCCTAGTGACGTGCAATCCCGATGTTTGAACTAAAGTGACGGATACATACAACAGTGCAGATCCCAGCTGAAGTACTGCGGTATAAAAGCAATCCCTTCCACCTCGCCTCCAGGATGACTTATTTTTCGATCACACACACATATATACCACCCTAAAACGAGACTCTGGTTGTTGTAACCTTACAATGCAGCCAACACCATCGCCGGGCACAGAAACCCAAAGCATCAGTCACTGTTTAAGCGTCTCCTTGGCAACCAAGCTTCCCCACAGACCCCACTCGGGCTGGGGGTGGGGGGGTGCAGGATTCCACTGACAGGTTGGGGGAACTAAGGCCTGGTCCACACTAGGACTTTAATTCGGATTTAGAAGCGTTAATCCGAATTAACCCTTCACCCGTCCACACTACGGAGCCTGTTAATTCGAATTAAAGGGCCCTTTAAATCGATTTCTGAACTCCACCTCGACGAACGGAGTAACGTCAAAATCGATTTTGTTAATCCGAATTAGGGTACGTCTACACTACACGATTAATTCGAATTTAGCTAATTCGAATTTGGTAAACCGGTTGTATTAATTCGATTGTATGCGGCCACACTAAGCACACTAATTCGGTTGTGTGCGTCCATGTACTGGGGCTAGCGTCGATTTCTGGAGCGTTGCACTGTGGGTAGCTATCCCATAGCTATCCCATAGTTCCCGGAGTCTCCCCTGCCCATTGGAATTCTGGGTTTAGATCCCAGTGCCTGATGGGACCAAAACATTGTCGCTGGTGGTTCTGGGTACAGCCTCACCCCTCCCTCCCTCCCTCCCCCTCTCCCTGCATGAAAGCAACGGACGGCAGACAACCATTTCGCGCCTTTTTTCCTGGCTGAACGCAGCAGACTCCATACCACGGCAAGCATGGAGCCCGCTCAGCTCAAGAAAGCAGTCATGAACATTGTAAATACCTCGCGCCTTATCATACAGTTTATGCTGAACAAGAACCTTGAAAACCAGGCACAGAGGAGCAGGCTACAGCAGCGCGGCGACGAGAGTGATGAGGACATGGACATGGAATTCTATCGAGCCGCGGGACCCGGTGCTTTGGAGATCATGCTGTTAATGGGGCAGGTTATAGGCATGGAACGCCGATTCTGGGCACGGGAAACAAGCACAGACTGGTGGGACCGCATAGTGTTGCAGGTGTGGGACGATTCCCAGTGGCTGCGGAACTTTCGCATGCGTAAGGGCACTTTCATGGAACTTTGTGACTTGCTTTCCCCTGCCCTGAAGCGCCAGAATACCAGGATGAGAGCAGCCCTCACAGTGGAGAAGCGAGTGGCAATAGCCCTGTGGAAGCTTGCAACGCCAGACAGCTACCGGTCAGTGGGGAATCAATTTGGAGTGGGCAAATCTACTGTGGGGGCTGCTGTGATACAAGTAGCCAAAGCAATCACTGAGGTGCTGCTACACAAGCTAGTGACTCTGGGGGATGTGCAGGTCATAGTGGATGGCTTTGCTGCAATGGGATTCCCTAACTGTGGTGGGGCGATAGATGGAACCCACATCCCTATCTTGGCACCGGAGCACCAGGGTACCCAGTACGTAAACCGCAAGGGGTACTTTTCAATGGTGCTGCAAGCACTGGTGGATCACAAGGGACGTTTTACCGACATCAACGTGGGCTGGCCGGGAAGGGTTCATGATGCACGCGTCTTCAGGAACACTAATCTGTTTAAACGGCTGCAGCAAGGGACTTACTTCCCGGACCAGAAAATAACCGTCGGTGATGTTGAAATGCCTATCGTTATCCTTGGGGACCCAGCCTACCCCTTAATGCCATGGCTCATGAAGCCATACACAGGCAGCCTGGACAGGAGTCAGGAGCTGTTTAACTACAGGCTGAGCAAGTGCAGAATGGTGGTAGAATGTGCATTTGGCCGTTTAAAGGCGCGCTGGCGCAGCTTACTAACTCGCTCTGACCTCAGCCAAAGAAATCTCCCCATTGTTATTTCTGCTTGCTGTGTGCTCCACAATCTCTGTGAAAGTAAGGGGGAGACCTTTATGTCCGGGTGGGAGGCTGAGGCAAATCGCCTGGCTGCTGATTACGCGCAGCCAGACACCAGGGCGATTAGAAGAACACACCAGGAAGCAGTGTGCATCAGAGAAGCTCTGAAAACCAGTTTCATGACTGGCCAGGCTACAGTGTGAAATTTCTGTTTGTTTCTCCCTTCATGAAAACCAGCCCCCTTCATTCTCATTCATTCTCTGTAAGCAACCCACCCTCCCCCCAGCTTTCTTTCAAAGGTAATAAAGTCACTATCGTTTAAAAATCATGTATTCTTTATTAAGTGATTATGAACATAGGGAGA
>NW_020664393.1:14963292-15007388 GCF_002925995.2 Terrapene triunguis
CTGATCAAATTCAATATATTGACAGCCTTTTGCTTGGGCTCTCCCCTGGGGTGGAGTGAGAGGGTGCACGCAGCATCCCCCCCCGCGTTCTTACACGTCTGGGTGAGGAGGATATGGAACATGGTGAGGGGGGAGGTAGGTTATACAGCGGCTGCAGCGGCAGTCTGACATCCTGCTCCCGTTCCTGAAGCTCCACCAGACGCCGGAGCATGTCCGTTTGCTCACGCAGCAGCCCCAGCGTTGCAGCCTGCCACCTCTCATCTCGAGCATCCCTCAAGACCTCACGGTCACTGGCATCTTTCCTAAATTTAGATACAGTGTCCTTCCACTCATCCAAATGAGCTCTTTGATTGTGGGTGGATTTCATTATTTCTTTGAACATGTCTTCTCTCGTCATCTTTCTACGACGCCTTATCTGAGATAGCCTTCTGGACGCAGGAGTGAGGCTTGAGACATTTGCAGCTGCTAGAGGGAGGGTTGAAAAAAAGGAGAGAAGTTTTTAAAATGATACATTTTACAGAACAATGCTTGCACTCTTTCATGGTGATCACTATTCACATTACATAGCACATGTGATTTCAGTACAAGGTCGCATTTTCCATCTTAATATTGAGTGCCTGTGGCTTTGGTGTTAGAGATCACAGACGCAGGTCCGGGCAACAGAATTCTGCTTGCATTCAGCCATGGTAAGCCATTGTCTTTCAGGGAAAGTGGGGCAGAAACTGGGTGGGAGAGGCTTGAAAAGGGAAGGTGGGAAGGGATAGGCAGAGACATGGGGCACTTGGAGAGGGATGTTTGGGAGAAACAAAGCAAAGGGGGTAAAGACAAGGATAACTGAAGGGATGAAAAGGGGATCTGAAGAGGCAGAAACCAAACTAAGCCCCCTCGCCCCTGCTAAAAGCTAACTGCAGGGAAGGATTTCTTATCAGCCACAGGCAAACAGCACAGTAGGAACGGCCACCTCTGTCCCCTTAATTAAGTTCCCATATTTCAAGCAGGTTACCATGAGCGATATCACTCTCCTGAGGATTACACAGCGAGATAAAGAACGGATGTTGCTTGAATGCCAGCAAACACCGGGACCATACGCTGCCAGGCTTTGTCAGGCAATGATACCAGATTACTTGCTGCAAGCATGGCGTGGACAAGTGTCCTACCATGGAGGACGGAATAAAGCGGCACTGCCCAGAAACCTTGTGGCAAGGCTTTTGGAGTACCTGCAGGAGAGATTCATGGAAATGTCCCTGGAGGATTTCCGGTCCATCCCCAGACACGTTAACAGACTTTTCCAGTAGCTGTACTGGCTGCGAATGCATCCCAAGTCCTCAGGGCAAAATAATCATTAAAAAACCTTGCTTTTGAACTATGTTTTATATTTTAAAAGGTAAACTCACCTGAGGTCCCTTCCATGGGGTCATGGTCTTGGCTACTGGCTTGGGAGGCTTGGGAGGGTACTTCAGTCAGGGTGAGAAAAAGCTCCTGGCTGTTGGGGAGAACGGAGTGCTGGGTGCTCTCTGCAAGATCCTGATCTTCCTCCTCCTCCTCCTCATCCTCATCTTCCCCACCCTCAGAATCCTCAGGTGTAGAGACTATCCCAGACCCGGTTTGCACGATCACAGGTGGGGTAGTGGTGGCGGCCCCCCCTAGAATTGCATTCAGCTCTGCGTAGAAGCGGCATGTCCGCGGCTCTGACCCGGAGCGACCGTTTGCCTCCTTTGTTTTTTGATAGGCTTGTCTGAGCTCCTTCACTTTCACGCGGCACTGATCTGAGTCCCTATTGTGGCCTCTCTCCATCATGCCCTTGGAGATTTTATCAAAAGTTTTGGCATTTCGTCTCTTTGAACGAAGTTCTGCTAGCACTGAATCCTCACCCCATACAGCGATCAGATCCAGTACCTCCCGTGTGGTCCATGCTGGTGCTCTTTTTCGATTATCAGCCTGCATGGTTACCTGTGCTGATGAGCTGAGGTATCTGGGGTCACCTGTGCTCTCCACGCTGAGCAAACAGGAAACAGGAAATGCAATTCAAATTTTAATGGGTCTTTTCCTGTCTACCTGGCCAGTGCATGCGAGTTCAGATTGCTGTCCAGAGCGGTCAGTGGTGCACTGTGGGATAGCTCCTGGAGGCCAATAACATCGATTTGTGGCCACACTAACCCTAATTCGGATTAACAAAATCGATTTTGACGTTACTCCGTTCGTCGAGGTGGAGTTCAGAAATCGATTTAAAGGGCCCTTTAATTCGAATTAACAGGCTCCGTAGTGTGGACGGGTGAAGGGTTAATTCGGATTAACGCTTCTAAATCCGAATTAAAGTCCTAGTGTGGACCAGGCCTAAGAGGAGGGTGATTGATTCGCGCGGGGACAGTGCAACCCTCGCAGGCGGGACTCCCTTCCACTGCAGGTTGCGGTCCTCCAGCCCTGGGCCCCCCGCCAGCCCCACTGCACAGCCCCGGGGGCAGTGACCCCTGATTAAGTAACGGCAGCAGGCGCCTCCTGGCGCACAAAGGGCTCGCTCACCTCCCCGGGCGACACAAAGCGGCAGCGGCTCTGCACCAGCCTCGGCCGGGTGCTGTCTCTCAGGCGCCGGGCGGCCGGGAGTCTCTCCGCGGTCTCGGTGCCTTTGGGAGCCAGGCGAAGCGAAGGAACCGCAGCGGCCGGGCTGCCCGCACCGCGCCAGCACAGCGGGACTGAGGGGCTGGCAGCGGCTGGGCAGGAGGAGCTTCTCCTCTGCCTCCTCCCCGCAGGCGGCGGCAGCGGCGGCCCGGGCCCCTTCCCTCAAGTGCGCAGCGGCGGCAGCACAGACCGGGCAGCGCTGCACGCACCTGCAGGAGGAGGAGCTCGGCAAGGGCATCGGGAGGGCTGGCGGTCTCGCTCACTTGCAGGGGCACGGCTGGCGGGCACCAGGCGAGCTCCTGTGCCCACCCACTGAGCAGCATCGGCCCCTGCCCTCTCCCACGCGCATCCTTCCCCCCACCCCCTTCAGCTGCCTTGGCCTGGCCAGAGCTATATGCGGCGGAGAGGAAGGATAGGCCAGTGGCTCCCAGGCTTCCTGGGCCAGTCCCGCCGGGTGTGTCTGCCCCCCACGTTAGGGTGTAATTGCACTGTGGGTAGGCAGCCCTCTGCTGGCTTTAAACTAACTAGTCCAGGTGACGATAGTAGTGAAGATGTGGCAACGCAGGCTTCGCAGTAGGCTAGCAATGCATACCAGCAGCCCTCGGTGGGCTTGGGCTTGTATGAGGGCAGCTAGCCTGCATTGACACCCCATGCCACCATGTCTCCACTACTGTTGTTACCTGGGCTAGCTAGATTATAGTGAGTGTGGGTATGCTTATCCTCATTACAATGACACCTTAATTTGCAGCACCTCTCTGGCCCCAAGTTCCTCATCTGTAAAAGAGGGACAATACCCCCCTACCTCACAGGGGTGTTTTGATGGTAAATACATGAAAGACTGTGAGTTGCTCAAATGCTATGGTATTAGAGATTTAGGTAGACGTACCTAAAATTGATTATTACCAAACCTGTTATGTGGCATGATAAATTTGCCTAGCACTTTAGTATCATAGCTAAGACACAATCCCTGCCCCAAGTGCTTACAGTCTAAACAACACAGACAGGGACTGACAAAACACACAATTTGAGGACAGAAAGGTGAGGGGATTATTAATGATGAAGAGGGGGTACGCTTGAAAAGATGGATGTGAGCTGTGACCTAAAGTGATCTTAAAGGAGAGATTTCAGAGTAGCAGGCGTGTTAGTCTGTATCCGCAAAAAGAACAGGAGTACTTGTGGCACCTTAGAGACTAACAAATGCATCCAAAGAAGTGGGATGTAGCCCACGAAAGCTTATGCTCAAATAAATTTGTTAGTCTCTAAGGTGCCACAAGTACTCCTGTTCTTTTTAAAGGAGAGAGCAAATGTATCATGTATCTAACAACCATGTTCAGACTGTCCACTGGGGTACTCTCCTTTAGAGGCCTGGCCTGACTGACTACTAAAAAAAGAATCCACTTATTGATTGTCAGGATGTGCTCACTAAAAGCCAGTCATAGTTAAGAATTTATTTGAAGAGTGAAATTGTTCTATGGTTATTGGAAACTGGAAGCTAGACAGCTGGCAACGCACTGTGTTCACAGAGAGAAGGAATAGATTTATTTATTTCCCACTTCCTCTCAGACCTGTGTGTGTGTGTATACACAAATATACAATAAGGCATATATGCCACAAATAGAGACATATTTTTTTTAATGTTTTTAAAAATCTGACTGGACTTGGAGACTGGATTTTATGTAATTTCTATCTAGCTGCAACAGAAGGCAGCATTACCAGCTGCCAAAACATGGCCCTCCTTCAGCCTTAGGATAGTGCTTGGGTGAACTTGAAACTGAGGCTGTTTTCACACATGGGAACAGGCATTTATTTTACTTTGTTTTGACAAAATAAAGGAGCAGTAAATTATAAATCTCGGCTCTGCACTTGCATAGCTATGAGGCCCATGGGACACTGAGAGGTGCCAGCTAATATTTGTACAAAAGTGGGGGGAGGGTTCTAGCCAGTTGTAGGGAGCTTTCAAAGAAGCATTTTTCCTGGTAGCCTTTTGATACAGTGGGTAGATTTTGCTGCTAGTACAGTTTTAATATCTGGGCCTCAGTACTTATGCAAGAAAGAAAAGATTATTTTATATACACAAAACTAGGGATCACCAGACCTAGGTTCTGCCTCAGATTTACTGTTGCCAGTCATGTCAGTCAGAATTTTCAGATTTATGTGTCTGGTTCAAAATCCATTGAAGTTAGTACGAATCTTTCTGTTGCTTTGGATCTGGTCTTAAATAAGTAAAGTTTGTGGGCCAGATCTTCAGCTGGTGTAAATGGACCCCAGTTTCCTCCAGAGATGGAGGATCTGACCCTGTGTTTGCAGTGATGAGCTGCCAAAAACTTAACAACCGGTTCCCTCCTCACCCCACGAGGGGGTCGTGGCCCGCCCCCCCCCCCGGGATTCCTGCCCCATCCACCCCCCCACGTTCCTTGACGCCCCCCCGGGACCCCTGCCCCATCCACCCCCCTTCCCTGTCCCCTGACTGCCCCCCGCCACCCCATCCAACCCCTCCTCTCATTCCTGATGGCCCCCCGGGACCCCTGCCCCATCCAACCACCCCTTCTCTCTGTCCCCTGACTGCCCCTGACTGCCCCTGGAACCCTTGCCCCTGACTGCCTCCCACCGCCCCATCCAACCCCTGCTCCTTCCTGACTGCCACCCCCGGGACCCTTGCCCCCATTCAATCCCCCTGTTCCCTACCCTCTGACCGCCCCGACCCCTATCCACCCCCCCAAACTCCCCTGCCCCCTATCCAACACCCCCTCCCTGCTCCCTGCACCCTTACTGCGCTGCCTGGAGGTGGCTGGTGGCGCTACAGCCGCGCCGCTTGAGCTGGGCCGGGCGGCCGGAGCCGGAGGCTGGGCCGGGCTGGGCCGGGCACCTGGAGCCGGGCCAGGCCGGGCAGCTGGGGCCGTGCAGCGCCTGGAGCCGGGCCGCGCAGAGCCTGGAGCCTGGCCGCGCTTGCTTCTCAGCCCTCCCATGCTTCTTGCGTGAACAGCTGATTTGCAGGGGCGGAGGGAGGAGAAGCGGGGCAGAGCATTCAGGGGAGGAGGCGGAGCAGAGGTGAGCTGGGGCCAGGGGCGGGGCGGGGAGCTGCCGGAGCTTTACTGGTTGTTAAATTTAAAAGCCCTTTTAGAACTAGTTGTGCCGCAGGACAACGCAGGACAACCAGTTCTAAAAGGGCTTCTAAATTTAACAACCGGTTCCCACGAACCGGTGAGAACCGGCTCCAGCTCACCACTGTGTGTTTGCATGTTGCTTGCTATATGAGACCATTTTACTGACTTCATTTGTCTAAGTAGTCTTCTAATAAATACCATTTCCTGTCACCTCTCTCAGCTACATCCTTTTAATTAGGAAAATCTACACTAAATGTGAAATCCTGTCTAGTTCATTTGTAGCATGACTTTTTATTTAAAGGAAGTGCTGTAATACAAGGGGACGAGGTGTATGTATTCCCTTTTTTTGAGCTTGGAGGGCTACAACAAACCACTTAAAAGCCATTCTGCAAATAGAGGCTGCTAAGCATTGCAGAAACCTATGGGATCTGTAGCTGGCTCTGGTGCCAGTAGATCTAAAGGAATGATCTAAGGCAGGGGTGGGCAAACATTTTGGCCCGAGGGCCACATCTGGGTGGGGAAATTGCATGCAGGGCAGAGGCAGGGGGTTGGGGTGCAGGAGGGAGTGCAGTGTGTGAGAGGGGGTGCGGTGTGCAGGAAGGGGCTCAGGGCAAGGGGTTGGGGCAGAGGAGGGGTGCGGGGTGTATGAGGGAGCTCAGGGAAGAAGGTTGGAGTGCAGGAGGGGTGCGGAGTACAGGAGGGGGCTCAGGGCAGGGGTACAGAGAGAGGTGTGGGGTGCGGCAGGAGGCTCAGGGCACGGAGTTGGGGTGTAGGGTGTAGGAGGGGTACGGGCTCCAGCCCGGCGCTGCTTACCTGGAGCAGCTCCAGGGTGGCAACGGCCTGCCCTGGCCCCAGCTCGGCCCCGCGCCGCTCCGGGAAGCGGCCGGCACCACATCCCTGCCGCTCCTGGGGGATGCGGGGCAGAGGGCTCCGCGTGCTGCACTTGCTTGCGGGTACTTCTCCCGACGCTCCCATTGGCCGTGGTTCCCCATTCCCGGCCAATGGGAGCTGTGGGAGCGGTGCCTGGAGGCGAGGGCAGCATACGGAGCTCTCTGCCCCCCCCCCATCAGGGGCCGCAGGGACGTGGTGCCATCCGCTTCCAGCAGCGGCATGGGGCCCGTGGCACCATGGGGGTGGCAATCCCATGGGCCGGATCCATCATAGCAACTGTGTGTGCAGTTTCGGGTCTTCATGGCACTCGTGCACCGGCGAAGAACACCATTCATTCCCAGAGTGAAAAAAAAAGAAGAAGACACGTTACCATCTTACCTGCCCTGCACCTGGAGAATGTCACCATCCAGAGAGTTCCTGGTCCACTTCTTCTGTCCTGACATCCATCAAGGGACTCTCCAGTGTTCCTCCTCCAAGAGTTTCAATTACCTATGGAGCAGAGGTCCTGGACTTCACCACCGTCACTGAAGTGCTGGGAATTGAGTGAGAAAGCAATTAGGGTTTCTAAGTTGGGGGTCATATTTCTTGAATGCCAGGGTGGGTTTAGTTTCATTCTTGAGCGTGAGCTTCACGCTCGCAGGGAAGAGCTGCTGCGTCACTGGGTTTGTTTGTTATATAGCTATTAGTCATTTACATTTACCCCTTCCCTATCTGTGTAATCCTATCCCCTAATACATTTACCTGTTTGTTTTGAACCTTATCTCTTGTCAGTTATATTTATTGTGCACCACACAAGGGGAGAGGGGTAGAGATCTGCACCAGTCCACCGGTGACAGATACGGCAGTGGGCGAACCTGCTCTTTTGAGAAAAAGGGGCCTGTTTCCATTCCGATACCTACACCACTTTACACATTCAGAGTTATCTTGGCTCCCCTTTGAGATAACAACCCCTGTGAGGTAGTAAAGTGCTATTACCCATTTTACAGATGGGAGCTGTAGCATAGAAAGACTAGGTTACTGGCTCCAGATCACACAGGAACCCTCTGGTAGAGTTGGAAATTGAACTTAAGTCTTTCAAGTCCCAGCCGAGCATCCTAACAACTGAACCATCCTTCTTTCTCTATGGTAAAGCCAAATATTTAATTATGGTATACTCCTCATTCTACTGGTGATATGCTTTACTGAGATGCAGTCATCTTTCACCTTTTTATAAGCCACTTCAATTCAGTTTTCTTCTAGCACATGTTCTTACACTCACTCTCAAATTATATCTATCTCAGATCAAAACTACCTATATGGGTAAATATATTCCTTATTTTATCTGTGATCTTATTTATGAAAATTTCCTATTTTCATTTATTGTCCAACCCTGCAGTGGGAGAATCGGACTCCTTGATCCTGTTTATAAAGTATGTGGGTGACTCTGAGAATCTACTCAAACTAAAGGACCAGCTGTCATTTCATTAATTTTACTAATCATGAAGGATGTTACAGGCAATAAATGAGTTTTGAGATACTACTCATGAAATCTTGTTCTGCATTCTACTATTGTACATAGAAAACTGAGTTAACTTAGGCCCTGGTCTTGTAACTTCTTGTGCAGAGAGTGGAAAGCTGTGCCTGTGTGAAGTCTCATTGAAGCCCGCCCATGTGAAGAAGCTGCAGTATTGGGGCTTTAGAGCTTAATCCCATTCTTACTATATAGGCAATAAATTGTTGAGTCTATAAGAACTGGATAGCATCCCTTTAAATAGTTTGGGAGCCTTCTAGTGAGCCTCCCTGTCTTCTATTGCAGTAGCCATAGAACCCTGCCAGAGCAGCAGTATGCATATACAGGTAGGCCTTGTATATTAGTAAACATGGTTATATGGAAATAACGTGTGTTCACGTAGTGTCCACGTATCCTTAATGTAGAGAGCAAAGACACAACAAAACTCCCTTTGATTTCAATGGAAGTAGGCTAATGTAGCGTACTTTATGTAGTATTAGGGAATAAATCATTTGCTGCATTCTGTACATCAATAATAATAAATAATTAGTAATAATGCAGCAATATCTTTCAGTTTTGTGTTCCACTCTAGAGACTAATGAAACTCTAGATATCCTGTGGCTACATTAGGGAGGACTACTAACAAAATGTTTTGAACTAGGTGTACACCAAATCTCGTTGGGGTGAATGAAATATTTATGTGCCTTGGTACTGTTAATCTATTTAAATATCAATCAGTCTTATCTTACCTTATCTCAAAGGCAAATCTAATACTACCTTTTTGTGGTAGTAAGGCAAAGTGGGAATAAAACTACTTTCCACTGTGATTACAATAGGGGTAGAAGGCTAAACATTATAGTTAGGAACATAAGAACTACCATACTTAATCAGAACAGTGGTCCCTCTAGTCCAGTATCCTGTCTCTGACAGTGATCTGCACCAGCTGCTCCAGAGAAAGGTGCAAGAACCCCTGTAGTAGTCATTTATGAGATAACTGCCCATACGCAAAGTTTCCTCCTAATCCCCATTGGTTTATGCCCCAAAGCATGAAAATTTATTTCCCTTCCAAAACTCTTGGGTTTTTATTCAAATCCCTGCATAGCCCTGGATTCTTCCCACCATTATTATTATTTATTATTTGTATTACTGTAGCACCTAGGGGTCTCAGTGCTGGGCCTGGACCCCATTGTGCTAGGCGCTGTACAAAGATAGAACCAAAAGATTTTCCCTGCCTCAAAGAGCTTACAATCTAAGTATCCCTCATTTCAATCAACCTTGCCCATACCCAGCTCTCATTGAAGTAATGAAAGTTTTTGCATTAACTTCAGTGAGAGCAGGATTAATACTTAACTGATTATTATGAATAATAGGCAAAGAAAGAAATGCACATACTGATCCGTATCAGAGAAAGTCTGTGCTCAGGTTCAGAATACTGAGCTATGGTAATCTCATTGAAAGAATTATTTCTATTTTCCCCCTGTGTGTACAGTAGGTTCATTCTCTGTCAGGAAGATGTGAGTATGACACAACAGCAATGACAATAACATAAGAATGACCATAAGGGTCAGATCAGTAGCCCATCTAGCTCACTATCCTGTCTTCTGACAGTGGCCAGTGCCAGACACTTCAGAGCGAATTAACAGAACAGGGAAATTATTGAGTGATCCGCCCCCGGTCATCCACTCCCAGCTTCTGGCAGTTAGAGGTGTAGGGACATCCAGAGCATGGGGTTGCATCCCTGACCATCTTGGCTAATAGCCATTGATGGACCTATCTTCCATGAATTTATCTAATTCTTTTTTGGATCCAGTTATACTGTTGACCTTTACAGCATCCCCTGCCAACAAGTTCCACAGGTTGACTGTGAGTTGTGTGAAGAAGTATTTCCTTATGTTAGTTTTAAACCTGCTCCCTATTAATTTAATCAGGTTCTTGTGTTATGTGAAGGGGTAAAAAAATCTTCCCTACGCACTTTCTCCACACCGTTCATGATTTGATAATCCTCTAGCATATCCTCCTCCCTTAGTTGTCTTTTTTTCTAAGCTGAACCGTCCCAGTCTTTTAAATCTCTCTTCGTGTGGCAGCTGTTCAATACCCTCTTCCTGGAATGACTCTTTAAGAGTTTAAAGGTCCGACTCTAGATACCTGGGAGGAAGACATGTTTGGGAGGAAACTCCATTACTGTTTCTTTAAGGGACCAGGACCAGGACCAGGACCAGGACGGTAGGGCAGAGAGGGTAGGGCAAATCTCCTCTCTCACCCAACCAATTGGAAATGAACTGGAAGAAAGGAACTAGCATTAATGCTGCCTCCTCCCTCATAGCAGGACAGATGCTTGTAGGCACAGAAGGAGTAAAAAGACTTCTGCAGGACCCTGAGTTAGCGGGGAGCAGATGCCAGCAGGAGAAGGCTGCCAAACTCCCTGAGCCTGAGGACTAAGTGTGTGCCAGTTTAGGGAGACAAATTGCAACCCAACTCTAGGAGGAGGGCTGGGGACTCCTGATAAGGAGAAGGACAATAATTGCTTGAACGACCCAAGCTCCAGGAAGCTGGCTAGGGCTCCTGTCATTAGGAGAAACATAAAGACTGAGAGATAACCCTGAGGTGACTGGGAATAGAGCTTAGGGGTCAGGCTTCAGAGGAACAATGAGCCTTGAACACCTTTTGTTTATTTGCGACTTTTTGTTAGGGACCCTATTGTATGGAATTTTGTAATAAACAAGTCCCACTTGGAGGTATTATTAAGTCAAGTGTCAAGAGTGCCTGAAGTGAAGTTTTTGGCTTTTTGAGAGGGGAAACTGAAGCAAGGGATATGTGCAGTGCCACACTTGCTCAGCAGAAGGTGCTACAGGACAGACATGCCCTATGACAGGCTCCTACACCATTCCCCTCCTAGAATCCACACAAATGGCTGGCAGGCATATCTCTACCCTCAGCAATCCTCAGGCACTGAACTTGCCCCTGGGGGGTATTGGCAGCTGGCAAAATGTAGAGGCAGCCTGGCCCTAGAACTGGGGCCACCTTTGCACCATTCTCTCTTCCCCATGCATTGTGCAGGCTCAGGTCTATAATATCTTGCTCTTTTCCAATTTTGATTAGGGTCAGTTGTGTGGATCTCTGAATGTGATAGTTTCTATCAAATCAAAACCAGCCATTACCAAATATACAGAAGATACACAAATATATTGGAGACATCAAATAAGATCCCTTAGGATTGAGTACAAATCTTAGAAAGATTCATGAGCGGTGTTTACCTATTTAAATACTATGTTGCAACAGTATCTTCTTAGCTTAGTATTCAATTCAGTTTTGGTCCTTTATTTACTTGCCAGAAAAGTAGTGATATATTAAGTTATGATTTAAGTTATAATTGCAATTAATGGACTAATCACAAATAATTCCTTTGATTTCTAATACAATAGCATTCATTATTATCTCTCTTCTTTCCCTTTTCCCAGATAGCTGGGGTCGGGTCACCATCACCAGATCAGTCTTTTCCAGGCTTGCTGGTCCAACACTCACTCTATATCAACTCCATCTTCCTGCACACAATCCATCACCATTTTCTTGGCCATCCTCTTGTTCTCCACCCTCAAACACTAGTCTCAAATGCCTCCCTTCATCTGTCCTTCATACACATCCATACCATCTCAGCCTCCTCTCTTGCAGTTTCTCTCTGATAACGCAGATCTTGGTCTCATTCCTGATGACATTATTTTGCATGTGGTCCAGCAGTGTCACCTCTCTCACTGGCCTCAAACATCTAATTTCAAGACTTCTCAAGTGCATCTCTTTGGTCACCCATGTCTCTGATCTGTACAGAAGATCTGGTCTTACCATAGTTTTGTATAGTTGTCCTTTAAGTAGTCTGGGCATCAGTTTATCATAAATCACTCCACTTATCTTGTGCCAAACTTCCCCTGTAGGCCTGAGACCTGATCAGCACCCCTCCATCCCCATGTTAAACCAGCCTTGGGTGAAACTCAGGGAGTTCATCACTAAAATTGAAAAAAGGAATGTTTTGCTGCTGATAAAGCACCATACCTCAGGAATGTCCCTAACGAGAGTTATAATCACCAAGGTTGTAAAGACGCTGGGAAATTAGGGAGTATACAGAAAGAGACTCAACAAATGGTAAGATAAGCTCTGACCAGCGTTTTATGCTGACCATCTGGACAAACAGAGAAGGTCACAACTAAGTTACAATTTAGGCATGAAAGATAAAATATAAAAAACTTGGGCAGGAAGGAGGACACATAGGTGCCGGTGTGTAATTGGTTAAAAGTGTTGTTATTTAGGAATGTGGAATATAGCTAATGTAACTGGAAGATAGCTAATGTAACACCAATATTTAAAAAGGGCTCTAGAGGTGATCCCGGCAATTACAGACCGGTAAGTCTAACGTCGGTACCGGGCAAATTAATTGAAACAATAGTAAAGAATAAAATTGTCAGACACATAGAAGAACATAACTTGTTGGGCAAAAGTCAACATGGTTTCTCTAAAGGGAAATTGTGTCTTACTAATCTATTAGAGTTCTTTGAAGGGGTCAACAAACATGTGGACAAGGGGGATCCAGTGGACATAGTGTACTTAGATTTCCAGAAAGCCTTTGACAAGGTCCCTCACCAAAGGCTCTTACGTAAATTAAGTTGTCATGGGATAAAAGGGAAGGTCCTTTCATGGATTGAGAACTGGTTAAAAGACAGGGAACAAAGGGTAGGAATTAATGGTAAATTTTCAGAATGGAGAGGGGTAACTAGTGGTGTTCCCCAAGGGTCAGTCCTAGGACCAATCCTATTCAACTTATTCATAAATGATCTGGAGAAAGGGGTAAAAAGTGAGGTGGCAAAGTTTGCAGATGATATTAAACTGCTCAAGATAGTTAAGACCAAAGCAGACTGTGAAGAACTTCAAAAAGATCTCACAAAACTAAGTGAATGGGCAACAAAATGGCAAATGAAATTTAATGTGGATAAATGTAAAGTAATGCACATTCGAAAAAATAACCCCAACTATACATACAATATGATGGGGGCTAATTTAGCTACAACAAATCAGGAAAAAGATTTTGGAGTCATCGTGGATAGTTCTCTGAAGATGTCCACGCAGTGTGCAGAGGCGGTCAAAAAAGCAAACAGGATGTTAGGAATCATTAAAAAGGGGATAGAGAATAAGACGGAGAATATATTATTGCCCTTATATAAATTGATGGTACACCCACATCTTGAATACTGCGTACAGATGTGGTCTCCTCATCTCAAAAAAGATATACTGGCACTAGAAAAGGTTCAGAGAAGGGCAACTAAAATGATTAGGGGTTTGGAGAGGGTCCCATATGAGGAGAGATTAAAGAGGCTAGGACTTTTCAGCTTGGAAAAGAGGAGACTAAGGGAGGATATGATAGAGGTATATAAAATTATGAGTGATGTGGAGAAAGTTGATAAGGAAAAGTTATTTACTTATTCCCATAATACAAGAACTAGGGGTCACCAAATGAAATTAATAGGCAGCAGGTTTAAAACAAATAAAAGGAAGTTCTTCACACAGCGCACAGTCAACTTGTGGAACTCCTTACCTGAGGAGGTTGTGAAGGCTAGGACTATAACAGCGTTTAAAAGAGAACTGGATAAATTCATGGAGGTTAAGTCCATTAATGGCTATTAGCCACGATGGGTAAGGAATGGTGTCCCTAGACTCTGTTTGTAAGAGGGTGGAGATGGATGGCAGGAGAGAGATCACTTGATCATTACCTGTTAGGTTCACTCCTTCTGGGGCACCTGGCATTGGCCACTGTCGGTAGACAGGATACTGGGCTAGATAGACCTTTGGTCTGACCCAATACGGCCGTTCTTATGTTCTTATGTTCTTATGGAATAATGTGATAGGTTTAGTCAATTTGAAGGAGGAAGCTAGTTTTACCTATATAATGTTCATGAAAAACAATGCTCTTTGGGAACCATTTCCGGACTGCAGTGCAACATCAAGCTGTTAGAACTCTGACCCTTCTGCATGACCATGATGTGCAGAGGCATTGCTGGGAACTCCCAGATGAATGAATCCTGCCTGACTGGCTATCGGGTGAAATTTGTCTGTATATTGGGAGTGATGAGCATAAGAGATTTGCTTGGTATATGTATTCTGTGTGTGTTGCTAATAAATAGATGTTTAGAGCACAACTGTGTACGGCTCTTTCGCTGGGAAAAGGTTCCACAGACCCATAGAGCCCTGAGCCCCAAAGGAAAGGGCGGGTACTTAAATTGACCAGATTTCTTCCTGAGCCCTCTGGGTAAGGATAGGTGGCTTACACCCTGAGCCCTCAGAAGGGAAAGGGTGGGGGTGCCTAAATTGATTGGGTCATGCCTTGAGCCCTTGGTACGGTATAGGCAGGGTGCCCTAAATTGACCAGGTCACACCTTGAGCCCTCGGTAGGGTATAGGTGGGGTGCCCTAAATTGAGTGAGTAACACCCCCTTGCTTGCAGGGCATTTTCTCCATTTGCTACTAACCAGCACCTGAGGTACTTAAATGCAGAAACCCTGATCTTGGTGTAGCCCTGAATGTTGATATTCATCTGTCTTGATTCTGCATGAGTCATCCACAAATCTTCAGTCTTTTCTTCACTCATTTTGAGGTCACAGATTGTTAAATTCCCTGTTCTAGATATCTGGCCCAAATCTCCCTTACTATCAACCATTAGTGCAATATTGTCTTCCTACATCTACTTCATTCCATCTACCATTTGGATTTGCTTACTTATAAAGTCCATCACAATTATAAATAGTAATCTACTAGGCACTGATTTCTGGTGGAGTGCAACTGTCACCTCGAAACCCTAAGTTACACCAAAGGGTATCTGTGCTATGGTCATACAAACACATCGCCATCTGGACACGGTCCTGTGGTACCCCCACAGAATCATAGTAGAGGCACCAGCAGTTGCCTAGTTACTTTGTGGAATGCTTTCTCCAAATTGGGGAAAGCCCATCCATTCTCAGTGTTTCCCTCCAGCTCCTTTTCTACCAACTGTCTAATGATAAGCATGCTATCTGTAGTCTCTTTTCTTTTTCTAAAACCAAATTAATCTCTTCCTTAAATGGGCTCCATTATTCAGTGGATATGACTATCATGATTCTCTCTAGCAGCTTAATGCACTGGGACAGCAATTTAATTCCTGGGTATTTTGAATGGTCATATATGTCATCTTTTTTTTTTGTTTATTAGAACCAGTATGGACTTTCTCCAATCTTTTGGGATTTTTCTTCTTTCCAAACTTCATACAGGGTTTGCATGAGCCAGCGCACACCAACCTCTCTCAAGGCTCTGATCATTTTCATCATGACTTCATCTGAACCTGCTGCTTTTCCATGTGCCATCTTCAGCAGTGTTGCCTGGATATCTGCCTCTGTCAGATCATTGACATCCATGATTATCAGTTCACATGATGATAATGTGGCATCTGAACAGTTCTCTTTGAGGAGACCCTCACTGTATTCTTGCCATTGATTACGTGCCATGACTGCTATCACAAGCAATCTGCTCCCTGCTTCCTTTACGAATGGCATGTTCACTTAGTCTGCCTTTTTTGTTTCTTGTCCACCTGATGGCATATATTTTCTTTTTGGCAAGTTGAGGGCAGTTGTTCAACTCTATACAGCTTGTTTAAAGCTAGGTTTCTAGCCTTTCTGACCGTTTGCTTTGCTGCTCAAGTGGAGGCTCTACAGATGGCAAACACTTCTTCTGAAGGATTATTTTCCACCACCTTTCTGGCTTCTCCCTTATTTCTTACTGCTTTTTGTACCTCCTCATTTCACCATCATTCTTTAAGAGATTGTGGTCTACCCAGCTTAGTGTATCCACATATCACCTCAGGTTCTTGGTCAGGATCAATACATTATTGAAGATATACCACTTCTCTTCTGCTGCTCCGATTTGTGTATCTCTTGGCTCAAACTTCATGACTATCTCCTTAAACTTGTCTGCAATTGCACCATGCAGTCTCCTCATCCCGATGCATGTCTCCTTGGAACAAAGTTCACGCTGCCTCTAATAGCTTGTGTTGGAGTGTGACTGTTTTGTTAGGGATAACCTTACAGTCCTTAACCATTTTCTTCTGGTTCATTCAGATGAGCGAGAAATCTGTTTGCTTACTCTGCTTCAGTATGTGCAATTATGACGTTCTCTTTTCTTAAAAGCAAGCGTTGGTAGTCACTCACTAATTGCCTAAACACACGTTAAGCAGGGCAATAATATCAAGCAGGAATCTGGACTGTCCCTGATTGTAACTAAAACATTCTGTAATATGTTTCAAAAGAATTTCCTAGAAATTCACTCCACCTGTGTAGAGCTTGCACATTTAGACTCTCTGCAGATGGAATGTGGAGCACATGAAAAAACAGATGAAAAAGTGAAATCCACCCTTGCACCTCCGAGGTCAGGGTGTAGCATTGCTGTTCACCCCTCATTCACCACTATCCCCAGTTATCTGCTACTCCAGGCAGGATAGCAATCACATATACTCTGTACCAAGTGCACAGGATTCCAGGGACATTTAATGTACAAAAATATGGCTCCACAGCCTCTCCCCTTCTGGTTTGACATATGCAAGGACAGCATGGAGACTCTGCCTGTCAGCCTAATCCCTGTGGAGACCCTATGTGAGGTTTAAGTGGTACATTGGGCCTTTTGCTGGCTCTTTGCTCTATGGATGAATTTCACTGTGAGAAAATAGACTAATAATCCTGACTAAATGGGTTTAATTTTCTTGTGAATAAAAACTAGCTTCATCTTTCTATGAGATGGCTCAAACTGTCTTGTATAAACTTTGGGATTAACATTTATTTCTTGGACCCTTTTCATTATATTAAAATGATTGTCCTTTCACACAGCTCAATTTACCTCTCCTTTTATGTAAACCAGTTTTAAAAGGGTTCATTGAGAACTCTTTTTTTTTCCTTCCTGGTTACAAAGATTCAGCTTCTTTACATGTAAATAGAACAGTCTCCCAACAGAACAGATTTCCAATTTTCATGAGAGACCAGCATGCAAATATACGATTTGTAAAATATGCAAGCCTGCAATGAGAATATGAATGGAATAAATAAATGCAAATGGTTTTGCAGCCACCTGCAGAAGCGTTAAGTAAACGCAATATCTCAAAAGTCACAGTGAACCACAGTTAATAGGATTAAGTTGGACAGTTCCATATACATTTTTGTATAACATACATATCAAATATTTATGCATGAACACAAACTAAAAACAAATAGTGAACATAATTTTGGTTTTAGGGTGAAAACATATCAATATTGCAGCATCTCTCCAACACCTACATTTCTTTTGGCCCACTGTATTTAGTCATATTTAATGAAAAAGGCAAATAGCTGTCAGTTCAAGGGACAGCTGGTGAATGTGGCAATGCAGTAAAACCATGGCTACTGTTACTACATAGAGTCAGATCCCTAGTAAATTGCAGCTGTGCTCCCATGACCATTCCTTACAGCAGAGTATATGGATGACAAAAAACACTTTTAGTCTTCGGTCTCTTTTTATTCCCTATCCCCCTTGAATGACAATAAAGTTCTGCTACTCCAAAAAGTCTTAAAAGCTCCTTTGGAGCATGAGAATATTATAGGATTTTATGTATTTATTAGATACTAGTAGTAGTACTCTGTGAACTGAGGGGTGAAAACATTATCTATTAACTGAGACTTAAATATGTATATATTTCTATTGAGCATATTTGTAAATGTGGACAAATATGATTTTAACTACATTTTTTTTATTTCAACATACTAAAATACAGCTACTTTTTATGATCAGTAATTGTGTTGTCAATATTAATAATATTAATTAGTTGTTAATAAATGCTTAGCTCTTTAAAGCCACAATCATGAAGTGCTTTTTAAAGGAAGGACAGTATTATTCCCATTTTACAGATGGGAAAACTGAGGTAGTCAGATGCCGCAACTTTCCAAGGTCACAGGTCAATGGCAGAACTGGGAATAGAACCTTATATTACTGGACCACACTTTTATAGTAGTACCTATGTTTTCCTACTTTACAGACACTAAATGAATGTGTGACTGGCTGCGCAGAGACACTGCAGTCATTTGCACAGAAAATCATTAAACCTTATATAGATTACAAAGATTGAATTATTTGATGATTAAGAATTATTTGATTCATTAAGATTGAATTATATTGAATAATTATTGAAGTAGGGTTGTCTATTAATCGCAGTTAACTCACGTGATTAACTCAAAAAATTAATCGTGATTAAAAAAATTAATCGCGATTAATCAAAGTTCAATTGCACTGTTAAACAATAGACTACCAATTGAAATGTAGTAAATATTTTGGATGTTTTTCTACATTTTCATATATATTGTATTCTGTCTTGTACTTGAAATCAACATGTATATTATTTTTTATTACAAATATCTGCACTGTAAAAATAATAAACAAAAAATAGTATTTTTCAATTCACTTCATACAAGTACTGAGATGCAATCTCTTTGTCGTGAAAGAGCAACTTACAAATGTAGATTTTTTTTGTTACATAACTACACTAAAAAAAAAAACAATGTAAAACTTCAGAGTCTACAAGTCCTCTCAGTCCTACTTCTTGTTCAGGCAATTGCTAAGACAAACAAGTTTGTTTACATTTACAGGAGATGCTGCTGCCCTCTTCTTATTTACTAGAAAGTGAGAACAGGCATTCTCATGGCACTTTTGTAGCCATCATTGGAAGGTATTTACGTGCCACATATGCTAAACATTCATATGCCCCTTTATGCTTTGGCCACCATTCTAGAGGACGTGCTTCCATGCTGATGACGCTAGTTAAAAAAATAATGCGTTAATTAAATTTGTGACTGAACTCCTTGGGGGAGAATTGTATGTCTCCTGCTCTGTTTTACCTGCATTCTGCCATATGTTTCATGTTATAGCAGCCTCAGATGGTGACCCAGCACATGTTGTTCATTTTAAGAACACTTTCACTGCAGATTTCACAAAACACAAAGAAGGTACCAATGTGAGAGTTCTAAACACAGCTACAGCACTTGACCCAAGGTTTAAGAATCTGAAGTGCCTTCCAAAATCTGAGAGGGACGAGGTGTGGAGCATACTTTCAGAAGTCTTAAAAGAGCAACACTCTGATGCAGAAACTACAGAACCCGAACCACCAAAAAAGAAAATCAACCTTTTGCTGGTGACATCTGACTCAGATAATGAAAATGAACATGCGTCGGTCCACACTGCTTTGGATTGTTATCAAGCAAAACCCGTCATCAGCATGGATGCATGTTCCCTGGAATGGTGATTGAAACATGAAGGGACATAGGAATCTTTAGCATATCTGGCACATAAATGTCTTGTGACGCCGGCTACAATAGTGCCATGAGAATGCCTGTTCTCACTTTCAGGTGACATTGTAAACAAGAAGAGGGCAGCATTATCTACTGTAAATGTAAACACACTTGTTTGTCTGAGCGATTGGCTGAACAAGAAGTAGGACTGAGTGGACTTGCAGGCTCTAAAATTTTACATTGTTTTATTTTTGAATGCAGTTTTCTTTACTTAATTCTACATTTGTAAGTTCAACTTTCATGATAAAGAGATTGCACTACAGTACGTGCATTAGGTAAACTGAAATATAAAGAGAGCACTGTACACTTTGTATTCTGTGTTGTAATTGAAATCAATATATTTGAAAATGTAGAAAACATCCAAAAAATTTTAAATAAATGGTATTCTATTATTATTTATCAGTGCGATTAATCGTGTGATTAATTTTTTAATCACTTAACAGCCCTATATTGAAATAATTCTTCTGTTCTACTCTGCACTGATTGGGCCTCAACTGGAGTATTGTGTCCAGTTCTGGGCATCACATTTTAGGAAAGATGTGGACAAATTGGAGAAAGTCCAGAGCAGAGCAACAAAAAATGATTAAAGGTCTAGAAAACATGACCTATGAGGGAAAACTGAAAAAAATGGGTTTGTTTATCTGGAGAAGTGAAGACTAAGGGGGGACATGATAACAGTCTTCAAGTACGTAAAAGGTTGTTACAAGGAGGAGGGAGAAAAATTGTTCTTCTTAATCGCTGAGGATAGGACAAGAAGCAGTGGGCTTAAATTGCAGCAAGAGCACTTTAAGTTGCACATTAGGAAAAACTTCCTAACTGTCGGGGTAGTTAAGCAGTGGAATAAATTGCCTAGAGAGGTTGTGGAATCTCCATCATAGATTTTTAAGAGCAGGTTAGACAAACACCTATTAGGGATGTTCTTACTTAGTCCTGCCATGAGTGCAGGGGACTGGACTAGATGGCTTCTCTAAGTCCTTTTCAGTCCTAGGATTCCATGATTCTATTATTAGTTAAAGCGGGGGGGGGGGGGGGGAGGTCATGTTTAAACCAATTGTGCAATCCTTTAATCCATATTTTTTTCTTCAAAGCATTACTTTGTTTTTTGTTAGTTCACCCCCCATGATTTATCTAAGGCAAGGTTTGACAAGCATTTGTATACTCTAGGTTTTCACTTGTCATTTTCACATCTGTGCTTCATATGTATAACACAAGTTTAGGCAGATGATGGCACTAATTGATGTAAAGTAAACAAGATCAATATAACACAGAAAATTATTACATCATGGAGCAAAAAAGCATTATAGGGACTCAGAATCACCCTGAACCAGGGCCTGTTTTCTACTTTATGAGTGAATTTAGTATACAACACTGACTCTTTAGGTACCAGACAAATAACCCTGGAGAGTGAAGTCTAATTTTTTTTATAGAAAAGGTACAGCACATGCAGCACTATACCTCATAACCAATGTGCCTTAAACTTTGGAGGGTGAGGTGGGGTTATGATATGGACACTGGTCCACTTGAAATGTGATTGATACCACCAACTCCTTTCATGCTAGCTACCAAAGGGCAGAGGACAGTTATAATATAGGGAAGTGGGTCTCAAACTTTTTTACTGGCGACCCTTTCACATTGCAAGCCTCCATGTGCGACCCCCCCCCCAATAAATTAAACACACTGTTTAATATATTTAACACCATTATAAATGCTGGAGGCACGCGGGATTTGGGGTGGAGGTTGACAGCTCGCGACCCCCCCATGTAATGGCCTCGTGACCCCCTGAGGGGTCCCGACCCCTAGTTTGAGAACCCCTGATATAGGGCCTAATCCTACTCCCATTGAAGCAGGGCCTGTGTATCTTCTACAAAACTGTCAACTAAATTCCATCTGAAGAATCCTTATTACTGGTGAAAAGGCACAAATGAGAAAGAATGCAGATTGTCTTTCAGATCCCAGGTTAAGTTTGTAGAGCTGGAAAAATTGTAGCCAGGGCAACAGTATTAGCTGCACACCCAAACCCAAGACCAGAGAAGGCACATGGGGGAGAAGCAGGGTGGTTTGAACTGAGATGGGATGAAGTGGAAGGTGTTCTCTTTCCTCTGAAGCACTGGTTGTTGGCCACAGTCTGAGTCAGAATATTAGACTAAACTAGCTAGGCAAATAGTCTGTTTCAACATGGAGGCTGAGATAGTTTAGCACCCTGAAGAAGGTGCTCAGCACCTTGAAGGATTGGGTTCTTCTTATTCCCTGATTTTATGGATTTATCACATGCCCTTCAACATTCAAAGTGGGTGAAAATTGATCAAAAAAGGTCTCAATTTAAAATAAAACCTTGAAATATTATGATAGTAAACAAAGTGAGCAACTAAACAAAATACCCAAGTACATTATCACTTGTTTAAAAGGGCTTATAGACAAGTTGTCTTAAAGATGTTGGGAAAGATATTCCTTCCTGGGCTACTGTGGCAGTGTATAGTGAGTCATATAAGCCCCTTGGCTGGGCAGGAACAATCCTAACGAAGGGAAAGTTTAGGCTGTTTTACATGGAATTAGCCCCAGTGTGGGAAGTGAGCTGGTGGCAGGGCTGGGGCCAGAGCAACCACTAATATGACCATTCAGAACAATTCTAGGTTGTGGAGCTGATCAGAAGCAGGTTCCCATGACACAGTAGCCACCAACCTGCCCAGAATTCCAGGGGTACAAACATGGATTAAAACCATTTTTGCTCTTCCTTCCCCCGGTCTATGCCTGTATATGCTGTGCCTCCAAGAGCACACAATCTCATCTGTCTTTGAGCCTCAGAGTTGTTGGGGGTTTTTCTTAACATTTTTTTACTGAAGACATGTCCATATACCTCTTGCAAATCTAATAATGCACATTTCCAAGATGCACCAGCAGAGTGTATTACCCTTGAACATCTAATTTTCTACTGTCCAGAATGCCCCTGTTCCTTATTTGTCACAGAGCTTAAATAAAAGATTAGAATGTCAAAAAGCAATCACAATAGTGAATGTAAAAACACAAAAGCTTGCAAAAATGCTGGTTCAAGCAGAAAATGCTACTATAAAAAGAGCCTGGAAGTCTGAAACGCTCCTCTCTCATAATAAATGGTTATACAGCATATGGCATGTGGTGGAAATTGGACTTATTCATTTCAAAACAAACTGAAGAACTTTAAGAGTAGACTCTTTTCTAAAATTACATGGCAGAACTCCCTCAATCTCTGTGGAAGAAGAGAGGAGATAGAAATAGACAGATGAGCAATTTAAACTGATATCGGCTAATTTTAGTTCAGTATTTTGAAAAGAGTAATGTAGGTGTCTTAAAAACACATGCTGCCTGAGGGTACAGTTGTAGATTAGCTTCAGAAGTAGAGCCGCACAAATATTTTTTGGGGGGTGAATAGCTTATTTGCTGAAAAATGGAGTTTCGGGTCAACCAAAACTATTCACACATTCAGGTCAAATTTGGTGAACAGTTAAAATTAGCTAGATTTATTTAAAACAATAAAAGGGCAAAAGACACCCAAAACCAAACCAAAATAACACAAACTAAAAAAAACAACAAAACCCAAAATATTTCATTTCACTTTCAGCTTTTTGTTTTGGCACGGAAAACAAAAAAAAATCCATTTTAGTTTGATTCAAAACTAAAAATGTGGGGGATTTTTCAGTTTGGTACCTGAACAGAAAAAATCAATTATTCACTTGCCTCTACTCAGAAGTACTTTTTCCTTAAGAGTTTTCTTTTCCTAGAGAATGAAGTGCACATAGTTGAAAAAGAATCTCTTACTTGTTGCCCGATCTTTAGATTAAGTATTAATTATATTGATTACTTAAAAATCCCGAGTTATCACTTTGAGGGTTGACAGGTTCTTGTCCCAAGATCAGGCCCAGTATTATTTAAATTATTATATAGTTGGGAACCCTGTTGTGCACAGTTGCAACACTCACACTATAGGAACTCTTTTATATTTACAAATATAGTGTATTAATACATTTAGCACAGTCACAAACATCCCCAATTTAGTAAGATAGAGATACTACAGAATGTACATCTGTACATCCATATACTCACACCGTCCCTTGTAGAACAACCTGAAATGTTAGCCATCATCTTCCTCATCACCATCACCTTCCCCCTCATCACCAGTGGCCATCATTCCGGCACCTCCCAAGGACTACATCTCTCCTACCGCCCCTAGGCTGCAATGCCACTTCTATAATATGTTACATTGACACCGTTATGTTTGATGCATATTCAGTAGGGGATTTTTCCCTTTTTCCTTATTTGAATTTCCTTACCTTACTAATGTTGGAGTGTCTTTTTCTTATAGATTAGTATATCAATGATCTTAACTTATTATCATATACGTCAATTCCTTACCATGGCCCTTTTGTGGTTAAGTATCACATTTGTTATTTCTGTCCTAACTGGTTATTTTGGTTCTTTTCAAGTTCCAAGTTGTGGTGTACCTATTAAGTTTAAAAGGGTATGAACTTAGGAAAGCCCCAAAGCCAACCTGCTTTAACGTATCCTTTATCTATCTATAGCAAAGGTCGCAACCATATATGCTTTAGCTCATCACCATCTATCTAGGTGAAAGGTCCCAAACATATATATGCTAACTTTGCCTTAGCTTAACATACAGGATGTCATAGGCTCCAACTCCATGGGTGCTCCAGGGCTGGAGCACCCACAGGGAAAAATTAGTGGGTGCTCTGCACCTACCAGCAGCCAAGCTCCCCACCTCACCTCATCTCCTCCTCCGCCTCCTCCCCTGAGCGTGTCACGTCCCCGCTGCTCTGCCTACCTCCCAGCGCGTGCCGCTGCCAAACAGCTGTAGCAAGCTCCGGGAGGGAGGGGGGAGGAGCGAGAACATGACACGCTCAGGGGAGGAGGCTGGGAAGAGGCGGGGCCAGGGTGGGGATTTGGGGAAGGAGTCGGAATGGGGCAGGGAGGGGGCGGAGTTGGGGCGGGGACTTTGTGGAAGGGGCTGGAACGGGGGTGGGACAGGGCTGGAGTCAGGGCGGGGCCAGGGGCAGAGGGGGGTCGAGCACCCACTGGCGCAGTAGAAGTAGGCGCCTATGCAGGATGGGGCCTGTAGGTCCCTTGTGTTACAGCCAAAATATACTCTAATATAAACCTATAAACCTATTATAATAAAACAAATAATCAAATCCATAAGAAACTTATAAGAAAAGATATATAGGCAAGCAAGCAGGCTAGCCTTAGTTGTATCTCATGTACCTGTTATGTACGTCAGTTCATTTCCAGGACACATCTGTGGTTGAATCATGTACCTGTGGCCAGAACTTCCCCTTAAACTCTATTTTCAGCTCCCCAAATACTTGGGATTTTTCGTTGGGCCGTTTATCTGTGCAAAGTTTATCTGTTCAAAGTTCATAGGCCTCACGCCTTATGATAACTTGCTGAAGCTAATGTCTTACTGAATACAGATCTATAGATTTCTTGCATTACTGCTGAATATAATGCAAAGCAAAATATAATGCAAAGCAGTGAATATAATAAAGGCAAGCTAGCCTACTAGGCTACATACCTAAACATTTAGGTCACTAACTTTCTTCTAGTTAATCTTTATTTTATTTACTATACAGTTATTACAACTATCTACAATAGAGCACTTCAAATATTCAGACAACAAGAAACAGGACTTGAACTATTCCTGAAAACGGGTCTTTTTTCCTTTACGATTTAGTCATGGAGGTCGCGGAAGTCACAGAATCTGTGACTTCCAGAGACCTCCGTGACTTCAGCCTGCAGCCGTCTGGGAGCTGCGTGGTCCCCCTGCCGCCCGCGGGGCTCCCCGGAGCTCCTGGCCACTGCGGGTGGTGGGGGAACCCGCAGCTCTCAGCCACCGGTGGTGGGGAACCCTAGAACTCCAAGCTGGGGCCCCCACATCTGCCCAGCCGCCGCGGGTTTCCATGAATTTTTCTTTATTGCCCATGACCTGTCTGTGACTTTTACTAAAAATATCCATGACAAAATCTTAATAGACATTAAAGAATGTAAGCCTACATTTTCAGAAGGAAATAGTGATTTTGGGTGTTTCCATTTTTTGGTGCTCAGCAACTTAAAGAGGCCTAATTTTCAGAGGGCAGTGCTCAGCACTTCTGTAAATCAGGTCCCTTCAACAATGTCTCAAGTCGGACACTTAAAAATTGAGGCACCCTAAGTCACTACTCATGGCTATTCTTATTGGAAGCTAGATATAGTAGTAATGGGCATGTGCAAAATGCCTAAGGGCCAGATCCTCTTTTGGTATAAACTGGCATAGATTCATTTACTTCAATGGAGCTATGGTGATTTACACCAGCTGAGGACCTTCCCCAATGAACAGAAGCTGAAAGACAGTAGTATATGATGTATTATACAGCCAGACTGCCATCAGGGGCAGATGCCTCAAGCAGGAAACCAAAACTAAGTTTTACAACTAGACTTGGCAGAATGTGATTTTTATAATATTGATGGATAATATCAATGTTTGGTTTTTAGCACTTTTTCCGAGTTTGTATCTCTTTAAATTTTCACAGTTGCAGGAAATTATGGGAGAGTCAGACAATAATTATTTAATAACCATAGATGTTGAGATTCAAAAAGTTAAAGCTTTATAATTGTTAAAACACAAATTGTCAACATCACATGTAAAAATATATAAATTAAATATCCATCAATCAAACAATTATAAATTCTCAAGCAGCATTTTGGGGGTTTTTTCCTATCTGTAAATTTTGATTATTAGCAATGGAAATATTTTTCTCAGTTTGTGTGTGACAGTGCCGGGTTTACAATGGCTCCAGTGGTTCCATGGAGCCGGGCCCATGCTCAGAAGGGGCCCCGGCCTGCTCCGCTTGCACTGCACCCTGAGACCCCGCTCGCTCCCCCCGCCCACCACTTGCTCCTCTCGGCCTGCCTTCCAGCTGGCTGAGGGCTCCTCTGAGCCCCCTGTCTGGACCCCAGTGCACCTCCGGCTCTGGGCAGTCTCTGCTTCCACTCCCGTCTCCCTGGAGCTGAGCTGCCTGGGACTGATGGAGAAGCCTGGCCAGTCTCAGCCAGGTGGAAGGGGAGACAGTGTGGAGGGCTTGGCTGGGCCCCTCCAGGCAAGTGTGTCTTGAGGGACTGGAGCTGGGGCAGGTCCTGGCTTGGCTGGTCACACCACTCCTGAGGGGACGGAGTGATTCCCAGCCCTGGGACCGGCCCTGGCTACGCTGCCAGCTCAGCCCAGCAGACACAGTCGCCTCCCAGCAGGGCTGTGAGTGCAGCCGGGAGGCAAAGCTTGGGGGAGTGGGTATGTGGGGAGCCTGGAGGGGTGCTGGGCTGTGAAGGAACAGGGAAGATCTGTGTGTGTTGGGGCACTAGGGAGTGGGGGTTCTGTGGGGGGTGCTGGGCAGTTGTGGTGGGGCTGTGGGCAGGGATGGTGTTGTGCAGGGTGCTGTTCATTTGTGGGTGGGTCTGGGGGGGCTCTGGCCATAGGGAGTCGGGGGAAGTTGGGCAGGGGGGATGTGTGGCATGGCATAGGCCCACACCTGAGGGGAAGGGGCATGCTGGCAGCACAGGGCCGGGCAGGCCATTGTGCGTCTGGCAACTGACGGTTTGTAAATAGTGCCCTCGCATTGGACGCAGCAGGGTTTCTTATATAGCCAATTACTTATTGCACCTAGTACCCAAGTAACGTGTTTTATTTCTATTACTTCAGCCAAACCTTCAATAAGATAACACTGGTATTCCAAAGGGTCACAACACGTTTAACACAACAATTGTTTTTTCTTATGATCTCATGCTTTTTGGTCCCATATTTTGGGCCTATTGCTCATGCTAAGCCCTACCATAGTTCACCTAAACCTAATGTGGGCCTATATTCCTACAGGGGAATGTACAATAGATCAACCAGTAATAAAGAAAATGTGCGAGTAAACTCACAAAATAAATATTGTATCCTTTTCCATTCAGCTACAGAGCTGGCCAGAAAAATTCAACAAATAAACATTTCGATGAAAAATGGGAAAGAAAATGTTCACCAGTGTTTTTTTCATTCTCCAACCAATTCTACTTCCTACACTTGCCGAGCAGTTTCAAGAAGTCTCTCAGATGTGGGAGGGATTAGGAGACGAAATATGGGGGGGAGAGTTCCCACATCTGCCTAATGTGAAGTTTCTTGCACCTTCCTCTGAAGCATCTGGTGCTGGCAACCGTTGGAGACAAAATATCAGACTAGATGGACCACTGGCCTGTTCCAGCACAGCAATTCCTATGTGCTTGTGTTCTTCATTTTGGTATGTGGGATATCTAGGAGTCACATTGTTTACTAAAAATATCTCAGAACAATTCAAATAAGCTTGCTGATTCAGTAACAACGAAGCACACTTATAAAACAGGGTAAATGGAATACACTCTGTTTTTATGTTACAAGGAAAAAATATGTTACAACTTTTTAATAACTATGAATGCTGGTATGTGGTTGGGTAAAGGTTTCTGTCTCCTGGTTAATATTACCTGTCAATGATACAGCTACATTGATAAAATGCCTAATTACGCCATGAAAACATCTGCAATTCAAAAATTTCAAAGCTTTTGCTTGCTGCAGTCAGTATGAAAAATTCCAGAATTAGAATGAAAACCTTGTAGTCCTGGTCCTTCCCAATCAGCAAAACATACAGCCTGGTACCATGCTTAGTGACGGGAAGTGACAGACACAAAACGACATCACTCTTTATTTTTAACGAACTAGTTGCCTTTTGGTGAGTTCATCTGCTGCGAACCAATATAATAGGAGTGTTAGTCACATCAGGCTTTAAAGAGACAGCATCATCGTGTTGAATCTGATCCCAGTAGCCAGCAGTTCCTGGTGCCAAGAGGGAGATTCTTTAGTTTCAAATTAAGGTCAGTGCCTTCAGTCCATAGGCAGAATGGATTATTTATGACTTCTTAAGGGATGGTAATGTATATTGTACCATCAAGGATCTATGAACACCAAGAAAAGACATTCATATGAACAAGAACATTACAGTTACATTAAATAGGATAAACATTTATGAGATAGAAATCCTTGTGCTTCAAGGCATAACCAAGCCAACCACTAACTGCCTAGTGATGCTAAACTAGACAGACCATTGGTCTGATCCAGGCTGGCAATTCCTGCATCCCTATTACCACACATACTGTGCAGTTGTTCCTAAAATAGAGTCTGATAGGATCTGGCTTTAGGGCAGGTTTAGCAGCATAGGAGGGTTCAAAGAGCCTACTTCCATCCCTCTCCTTGTGTAATGATATGGACAATCTCAGCCTTTGAACTGGGGGAAGGCTATTTAGGGACTGCTTCCTTCAGGACCCCAGAGGGAGCTCAGTAATCCCAGATGCACATCCTGTTATATTTGTCTCCTCTGCCACCCTGTTGCTTTGTCTTATCTACCTGTTATGTCTCGTCTTTCGGATTGTAATTTTTTTGGGGAAAAGACTGGCATTTATTATGTGTCAGTACAGTGCTAGCACAATAGGGCCCAAGCTGGTTGCAACCTTTAGGTCAGTGGTGATCAGCCGGTCAGCCCACCACTGCTTCAGGTACGACTACAATCTATGGGTTTGATGCCTACACCTCCCCACATGCACTGGTCAGTAGAATTGGATGGGTGTGCTGAGAGCAAATGCTGCATTTCCTCTGCTCACCTCAGTCTCGGAGAGGGATCGTGACTCTACACTGTCCCTAGTCAGGCCTGTGACACAAGCTAGCCCACAGACTGCCATCCTGTAATGATTCATTGTTCTGTAAAGCTCCAACATAGGGCACATAATGTACAGCATACCTCCTTCTAAAATTGTCACGGTATCATTGAAGAGAATGGTGATGCACCGATAAAGAAAAACCACACACTTCTCATCACAGAATAGCAGTAAGAGGAGAGACCATCAGAAATACTTATTTGGTACTTTTATCCAAATAAAGAAACTCACAGACAAAAAGCACAGGGAAGATGTTTTGAATTAATGTAGATGCTTGGAAAAAATAATAATAAATATAATCACTATGGGCTGGTTCCACTCTTCAGCAGGGTACATGGTAGATATGTCATATCATGATGCCATAACTTTTGGAGGAGGCCTAAAATGTGTGGGGTTTGGGGGGAGGGCAAGTAAATGTAATGATTTACACTTGCTATCAGGATCATTCAGCACATAAAGATTCAACTAGATCATTAACCAGAGTTTGGCAAACTTCAGGGTGCTGCATAATATGTTTCTGTTTGATTGAGATTGTCATTGACCAGGATTATTTTACATGCAGGTAGCATTGGTGTTATTATAGACTCTTTTTTATCTCTGTTTTATTACTTCTGCTGAGATGATGGATACCATTTATAAATCAAATAATTAAAAAGTAAGGTATCTATAAATCACCTGTAAAATGATTATTCTTACGCTGTACCATGGCCAATATTATGCTGAAAAAAAGTGGGCATTCTGGTGATTAAAACTCTGGAAGTTGGAAACCCTAGCCCAGTCTGCCACCTTGAGGATATTTCCAACTGTACCCCAAGAGAGGTGACTCCACGGCCAAACACATGGTCCTTTTCTCAATTATGTGACTACCCAGAGCTTCCATTGATTGACTTCAATCTGAGATTTGGGCTTTCAGCATAGCTAAAAATCAGAAAAAAACCAGGGCTCTCACACCCTTATGAACACCAGTGATTTTACCCACACAAGAAGCCCTGTTGACTAACATAGGACCACTCATGTGCATAAGTGTTTAGAGGCCTAAAGAAAGAAAGATGTTCTCCCACAGCAGCAATAATGGAGAGATCCATTATTATAGTTGCAAAACATTAAAAATGCATTTGAGTTTTCATATAGAATATACATATATGATATATGTAATTTCATGCATTTTTAGTATCCCCATATGAAACATTAATGGATCTCTCAGTTACTGCTGCTGCGGGAGAACATCATTCTTTTATTTTTAAAAATTAAGTGAATCCTTGGAGACATCATACTTACAATGTATTTATAGGTACAGTAAACTGAAAAGAGGCGCCTCTGCTGAGATCAGTCATAACCTAACCTCCCAATACCCTGTGCAGTAGACGAGAAAGTGGAGGGAAAGAAATAAGAGAGTGAAAATTAAAAAAGTGACAAGTGGTAGTGTGCTAAGGTGAGGTGGGGTTGGGCTCATCCAGATTATTTCTTTTTTTGTCGCCAGCTGCTGCTGCTTTTTCTCCCCTACTCCTTAAGCATAATAATAATCCGACCTTGCTCTCACATAGTGCCTTTTCATCAGTACAAGGCAGGGCAGCATCATTATTCATCAATTTACAGATGGGGAAACTGAGGCACAGAGCAATGCCTTGACTGGTCACTGGTGGCCCACGTGGCAGGCACAAGAGGGACACTGGTGGGAGATGCTCCGCAGCCCAGGACACTGGGCAGCCAGCAGCGTGCGTTGAGCAGCCTCCCCGGCCTCGGCGGGCAGGGACCATGCTGGGAGCCCCGCCCCCTGGCACCCCCGTAGCCCGAGCGCACAACCGCGCTCCCCCGCCCCGCCCCGGCTCCGAGCGGCTGCCTGACCGCGCCTCCCGCCTCCCTCCGCGGCTGCGGGGCGTCCTCCTGCCCGCTAGGTGGGGCGCTGGCGGGCGGGCTGCTCTCTACGCATGCTCGCGGGGCGGGTAGTGCCTTGACCGCGGCGCGGGCCGGTGCCGCGCAGACGTGATGGGTGCCAGGGTGACCCGCGTGTACCGCAACTTCAACCTGGAGAGCCGGGCCACCCGCGAGATCAGCAAGGACAAGCCCACGTCCGCCCCCCGGCACCCCGTCGCCAGGCCGGGACCGCTGCCTGGTGAGTGCCCGCGGCCGGCGCTGCGCCCCAAGGGAGCGAGAGTGGGGGGCGGGGTTACAGGGGGAGGGGGGAACCGTGGGGGTTACAGGGCGGTGGGTACACGCAGCGCACACGCTGCGCGTGCGGGGGGTTTGGGGGCAGTAGGGCGCGCGCGTTCTCGCGGGGGTATTATGCGGGCCGGGCGCGTGCGCGGAGGAGTGGTGGTGTCCTGGGGGTTTCTGGGGTGGGGGCGGGGCGGGACGGGAGGGTGCTGGGTATGGGTGTGGGAGGGTTACAGGGGGTGGGATGCAGGGTATGGGTGGAGGATTACGAGGGGGTGGGGTGCTGGTGTGAGGGGATTACAGGGTGCGATGCAGGCTATGGGGGGTGGGATGCAGAGTATGGGTGTGTGGGGGAGGCTTGTGGGGAGTTATGGGAGGTGGGATGCAGGGTATGGGTGTGTGTGGGAGGGTTATGGGGGTGGGATGCGGGGTATGGGTGGAGGGTTACGGGGGGTATGATGCAAGGTATGGGTGTGTGGGAGGGTTACGGGGGGTGGGATGCAGGGTATGGGAGTTTGTGGGAGGGTTACAGGGGGTGGGATGCAGAGTGTGGGCGGAGGGTTTACAGGGGTGGGATGCAGGGTATGGGTGGAGGATTACGGGGGGGGTGGGATGCTGGTGTGGGGGGATTACAGGGTGCGATGCAGGCTATGGGGGTTATGGGGGGTGGGATGCAGAGTATGGGTGTGTGGGGGAGGCTTGTGAGGAGTTATGGGAGGTGGGATGCAGGGTATGGGTGTGTGTGGGTGGGTTATGGGAGGTGGGATGCAGGGTATGGGTGTGTGGGGGAGGGTTATGGGGGTGGGATGCGGGGTATGGGTGTGTGCGGGAGGGTTATGGGGGTGGGATGCGGGGTATGGGTGGAGGGTTATGGGGGGTATGATGCAGGGTATGGGTGTGTGGGAGGGTTATGGGGGGTATGATGCAGGGTATGGGTGTGTGAGAGGGTTGCAGGGGGGTGGGATGCAGGGTGGGGGGTTATGGGGAGGGGTGGGATGTAGGGGATGGGCAGGGGAGTTACGGGGGGTGGGATGCAGGGGATGTGTGGGGGGCAGTTAAAGGGAGGAGGGGGTTGTGCACGAATCCAGAACATGGGAGCGGATGCGGGCTGCTGTGGCCAGTGACATTTAATCTCACCAGCCACTGCCCTCTGGGTGCCCCCTGGGGTCTGGGTCTGCCAGCTGCTACCTGTTCCTAATATCTGCCATGTAGCCCTGTTGCTTGGCTGGATGCTGCTGGTCCAGGGCCTATGCTGGGAGGTGTAGTCCACACCTCTCAACCTGTTATTTTACTTGTGGGTTTTGTGGCTTTGTATGGAAACCCAGTCTTGCTTGCCCGTACTTCTGGGCTGTTCAGTAACTGGCAGTGTGGCAGCAACTCTTGGGTAGCAGGGGGCACAGAGGGGTATGTAAATAGGTGTAAATAGCATAGTCAGTGATTCTCAACCAGGGGTACGTAGAGGTCTTCTGGGGGTACATCAACTAATCTAGATATTTGCCTAGTTTTACAACAGGCTACGTAAAAAGAACTAGTGAAGTCAGTGCAACTAAAATTTCATACAGTGACTTATTTATTCTGCTCTATATATTGTGCACTGAAACGTAAGTACAATATTTATATTGCAATACATTTATTTTATTGTAAAAATGAGAAAGTAAGCAATTTTTCAGTAACAGTGTGCAGTGACACTTTTTTTGTATTTTTATGTCTGATTTTGTAAGCAAGTAGTTTTTAAGTGAGGTGAAACTTGGGATTATGCAAGACAAATCAGACTCCTGAAAGGGGTACAGTAGTCTGATAATGTTGAGAACCACTGGCATAGGTGACCCTATTAAGGTGAGCACAGGACCGGTGCCTGGCTCGGCCTCACTCTGCTTTGGCCAAGTCACTTCTGTGTCTGTGTCACCATCCGTGACAGGGCAACTGCTATTGCAATACCTCGCAGGCATGTTGTGATGGATTCAGAGTTTGCACAGCACTCTGAAGAATAATGGTATGTCTACAGTGTCACAACTGTGGTACTGCCACTGTAACTGTAGTATAGGTGCTTCCTACATCCATGGAAGGGTTTTTTCCATCAATGTAGTTAATCCAGCTCTCCAAGAAGTGGTAGGTAGGTCATTGGAAGAATTCCCAGCTATGTCTATGCTGTGTTAGGTTGACCTAACTAACTATGTCATGTAGTGCATGACATTTTTCACAGCGATGTAGCTAAATTGATATAATTTTTAGGTGTATACCAGGCCTAACTGTTGCTTAGTATTGCAATTTCTTTTCTTGAATAGCCATAATAGATTCTCCTTTCCCTGTGTATGAGACAACATTAAGTATTGTTAATATCAGAACTAATGCAAAAATGAGATGTGCCTGGAAGTGTTCAGACACTTTCATTTTCACTTGAGTTGTGTGATGTCTCATGGGTAAGGCCCTACCAAATTCACAGCCATGAAAAACGCGTGAAATCTAGTCTTCCCCGTGAAATCTGGTCTCTTGTGTGCTTTTACTCTATACTATACAGATTTCGTGGGGGAGACCAGTGTTTCTCAAATTGGGGGTCCTGACCCAAAAGAAGTTGAAGAGGAGTCACAAGGTTATTTTAGGGGGGTCATGGTATTGCCACCCTTACTTCTGCGCTGACTTCAGAACTGGGTGGCCAAAGTGTGGTGGCTGTTGGCCAGGTGCCCAGTTCTGAAGGCAGCACCCCGCCAGCAGCAGCACAGAAGGAAGGTTAGCAATACCATAAACACAACATCCTTATTTCTGCGCCTGCTGCCTTCAGAGCTATGCAGCTGGACAGTGGTGGCTGCTGACCAAAGGCCCAGTTCTGAAGGCAGCAGCTCAGAAGTAAGGATAGCAATACCATACCATGTCATCCTTATTTCTGCGCTGCTGCTGCTGGCGGTGGCTCTGCCTTCAGAGCTGAGCTCCTGGCCAGCAGCCACCGCTCTTCAGCTGCTTAGCTCTGAAGGCAGCAGTGCAGAAGTAAGGGTAGCAGTACTGCAACCCCCCCTACAATAACCTTGTGAACCCCTCCACAGCTCCGTTTTGGCTCAGAACCCCTACAATTACAACACCGTGAAATTTCAGATTTAAATATCTGAAATCATGAAATTTACTATTTTTAAAATCCTATGACTGTGAAATTGACCAGAATGGACCATGAATTTGGTATGGCCCTACTCATGGGCATTCTAAACCATGAAGTATAAGCCAACAAGAATATGAGCGGGGGAGAGTGATTTTCTGCTTTAAATCTTTTTTCTTAGATGATCCACAAATCCAAGAGGAAATTCGCAAAAAAAATGACAAACTTCTCGCCTTATTAAAAGAGGTTTACGTTGATTCCAGAGATCCACCTGTGCAAGTGAGCATGTCTTCTTTCTGTAATGGGTATAGCAGCAAGCACTTTTCAGATGACAAAAGCAACATACCAATGCTCATGTGATGAATAGCCTTTATGAAGTCTGTCGTCTTAGTAGCTTACTAGCTGTTAATAGATGAAACTGAGCTTTTTTATTGCTGTTTTGTATTTCAGTTGTTGTTTAATAGAAGTCTAATTTGAGGGTCACATCCTTATTTAAGAGTGCCATCAACCTTTCTTTATGCCCCCAGTTTTCCTTCCTCTGCATGAAGCTGTCTATACAGGCATGTTCCTCTATCACATAGAGACTCCATCTGTGTGCACCTTCCTTGTGCCACAGGCCCCAAGTATACTCACAGATTTGGCTTTCTAGAAGTTTAAGTGGCCAGTCTGTGGAAGGGATGGGAAATAGAATTCCTAATGCTATAAGTGGTAGAAGAAATTGGGACTTGTGTGGGAGAGGATTTGTGATTCTGCTGGAGAACAAAGAGGCTAGTACCAAGAGTAAAGAAATTATTAAAATATCACTTAAAACATTGGTGTCCCTTTAAGTGAAGTCCTGTATCTGTTTGGGTGAGGAAATGGTAAGATGTTTTATTTATATTTTCCTGTACAATTTTCTAGATTTTTTTCCCATGAAACGGACGAACTAACAGCAGTTGTCTGTGTGATCTGCATTCAAGGCTCACATATTGGCATTAGATTAAAAAAAGTTAGTCCTAGGCCTCTCTTATGCTTGTTTTCAGGTTGTTTGTTTATAGCAGTAGTGACCCCAATACCGCTATATGAAAGAGACAAGGTGGATGAGATAATATCTTGACCTGGAGAAGAGCTCTGTGGAGGCCGAAAGTTTGTCTCTTTCACCAACAGAAGTTGATCCAGTAAAAGATATTACCTCATCCACTTTGTCTCTCTCTTATATTTGGCATTTCTGTAACACTTTCCATCTAAGACAAAAACATTTTTAGGAATGTTAATGTATCCCCCATAATGTCCCTGTAAGATATGGAAATAATGTTATCTCCATTTTACTTGGGTAATAGAGAAGCTAAAAACCTAATCCTTCAAAGTGCTGAACACCTGATTTCAATGGAAGTTGGTGCTGCTCAGTACCTTGAAATATATGGGACAAAACTTTCATATGTCTGTTCCTGAAATTAGGCATCTACATTCACACCTACATCAGTGGACTGAATTTCAGAGGTCCTGAGCACCAGCATTTCCCACTGACGTCAGTGGGAATGGTGGGTGTTCAGCTATTCAAAAAACTAAGCTATTGATTTAGGTGCTGAACATTTGGCCGTGGTAACTGTTTCTGAAACTGGTCTATATAGAACCTAGTGCTTTGAGGACAAAGTAGTGTTGGATTATGGTAGTAATTTTCAACCTGTGGTCTGTGGTCCCCTGGGGTCCACAGATTAAGATTTCCAAAGGGGTCTGCATCTCCATTTGAAATGTGTTAGGGGTCCACAAATGAAAAAAGATTGAAAACCACTGGCTTACGGTCTAAGAAAGAGAGGCAATCCATGAGGATCAAAGTCTTCACAATGGAAAAACTGAGAGCCTGTTATATTTAATTAAAATGAAAGCTTTAATTAAAGAAATAGGCGAGAAATATGCAGTACACAGACTAAACAGAACTCTGATTGACTTGAACTTTTTTTTCTCCTCCCACACTAGGTAAAAGATGAAGGTGGAATTATCCCAAGTAAACAGCAGGAATACAGACTTACAAAACTTGGTCATTTAAGGGATCTAGATATTTCGAGCATTCCCAAAGGCAAAATTTCTGTGGTGGAGGTTCTGACTCTTCTCAATAATCATAAACTTTCTCCACAAACATGGACCACAGAGAAAATAGCAAAGGAGTACAATATAGACTTGAAGGAGGTCACCTCTCTCTTAGAATTCTTCATACCTTTTGCTGTGGAGATCTTTCCTCCCAAAAACAGAAAAGCTTTATAACCTTCCTAAAGTGATTGCCGAAATCTTGGTTGATCCACTGGTGTCTTCATTTGACACTTCTCATACACTGTTTGTGTGGGAATTTGGTCTCATGCTCTTAAAGGTTGCCCTCTTGTAGCAATAAAATGCTTTATTTAAATGACTGCATTCTCTGTGTGATTGCTGCATGTGAAAACAATGTATTTGATATATTCTGGTTCATAACCTGTCTTATTTATGCCAAATAAGGAGACAATCAGTGAAATCTGTTCAGGACAATAAATGATCCACTTAAATTGTTCCAGTTGTTTGCAGAAAGAGTTTTATTTTTAAATAAATATCACCTCTTACTGAGAAGTCAAATGGAAAATGTGTTGTCTTTGGACTTCATTCAACCAGTGTTTTCTAGTGATTCTGCAGCAATCTTTATCATGGCATCTATTCTTATTCATGCAAGTAGTCTGCAGGTGTACATACAATACAACAGAACCCCTTTTCCTATAATTAAAAAAATGATGGGAGAGGGTGTTTGCTTCACAAAGAAGGATAATTGCAGGGGAAATAGAATTTTCAAGCATGTCAAGATCTTAAAAGCAAAAGAGGGTGAATTGTGTGGGGGAAATTGCTTTTGCACCTTCTTTAAACCATGGAGCTGTAATGGCTGCAGTTAAGCTTAGCTGCATCTATTCCATTCTAGTTAGCCCCACCTTTGGGGCTAACTTTGTAAGTCATTCATCAATCAGTTTATAAACAGCAGTGTAAAGTGGTAGCATTTGAACCTATTGCAGCTTTCCTTGGCTCCCGCATCTTCATTGTGTGATACAGTGGCTCATCTCATGTAAGCATGATTTTAGTAGGTAGCTTTCAAATTCATCTGGTTCCTCTTTTCTATAAATAGAAATATCTATGGAGGTCCACCTGTTTTATTTTAGTATCCCCATTTACCCATAAAGGGTTTATATATTCTAGCCTAAAAACAGAAATTCAGGTAACCAACTTGTGGCTAGAAATTTCTATAGAGCCCACTACTGTAATGCTGCTATATTACCATGTTGAAGGTAAACTGCATCCGTCATTGCTCTTAGCCAACTATGTTATGTGCGGTAAACTCGATGTAGGCTAGTTGCAAGTTGTAAACCTTTGGATACTATAGCTATTCAAAATGTGAAAATATTGTCTTGCATTGGTGATCGAATAATACGGACTTTCATGGTAATGTGAGCAATGTTAAACTTTGTTTAGTATCTTTTCTGTTTGGGAGGAGGAGGAGGGAAAAACCTTGCCAACTTACAGTTCAACTTCTGCCTAAGGCCTTCTTAAAATACTGATACTCTCCTTTAGCAATAATAACATCCCATAAATTTAGAACTTAAAATCAAGTAAATTCTGAAGGAGGGATACAAACACGTCTAGAATAGGCTTCTTTTAAAAATGTGCCTGTTTTTTTTCCCTACAGGCTTCTTGATTTCAGTAAAATTCCTAGCAAGACTAACATTAGCTTTGCCATTTCACAACAGAATCCTTTCTACTTGCATTACTAGCTGATTCAAAACAAAACCATTTTCTGCATAGTACATCAGTGCATTTAAATAGATTATCCATTTCTAATGCACATGGCATTGTAGTATCTGTGTTCCATACAAAATTAACTCAGTTTGTCTATCCATAAAGGAGCCTGCTGGTCTTCAGTCTTAGGTTTAGCTGCCCTAAAATATACCATAAGAGGACTGCTTTTCTATTGAGTTATTATTCAACTAAAGTATTTTGCCTCTGTCTTAATGATCGCTAAAGCTTTGTGGCAACATTCCCAATGAGCAGGCCTACACTGAATGTGTACCTCATGTCTGTGCTAAGGTTTTCGGGTTTAATCTCGCTGGAGTTCCTTTCCAGCTTCACTTTTAAATGTGGTTTTATATTTGTGAGTATTTGCTAGAATAATGAAACATGTTTCACTAGTTGCACTAAGCAAACATCAGTGACCTAAAACAGTTCTTAAGAACATAAGAACAGCCATACTGGGTCAGCCTAAAGGTCCATCTAGCCCAGTATCCTGTCTTCTAACAGTGGCCAATGACAGGTGCCCCAGAGGGAATGAACAGGACAGGTAATCAAGTGATCTATCCCCTGTCACCTATTCCCAGCTTCTGGCAAACAGAGGCTAGGGACACCATCCCTGTCCATCCTGGCTAATAGCCATTGATGGACCTATCCTCCATGAACGTATCTAGTTCTTTTTTTGAACCCTGTTATAGTCTTGGCCTTCACAACATCCTCTGGCAAGGAGTTCCACAGGTTGACTATGCGTTGTGTGGAAAAATACTTTTGTTTGTTTTAAACCTGCTGCCTATTCATTTCATTTGGTGACCCCTAGCCTCTTGACTAGCTTAGGTAATTTTCCTTACCTCTTACCTGGTTGGTATGCTCTTAGTGCAGTCAACTGTCTTACACTTATCTATATTCTCTTGCCTTTTGATCAGATTCTAGTACATTCTCTCTGATTTTCTTATTCATATATTTCTAATTATGCATAATTTTGTTCTCCACATTTTTTTAACTCATTTTGCTTCTATATCCTCTGTCCTGATAGCATGATTGCACTGATGTTTTTTTTTTAAAATTACCATGCTTCAGTTACATGTTTAATGTTTTGAAAACATAAAGGTATTTAATTGTGGCAGTTCTGGGAGATGGTGCAACACATACTGACTTTGGGAACCCTCCAAATGTGAAAATTTGCACACTTACTGTCCCAGTTATGCAACATGCCCAATTTGGATCAACTTTTTCCCTGCTCTTGGCCAACAGGAGTCTTCTGCCTTTCACTGAAATCAGCATCAAAGTGGTGCAAGTCTGTTTTCAAATCAAATTGTATTGATCACCATTGTATCAGCTTGGAATATGTGACCATTATGTGTCTGTATACTTTGTGTTTCATTCTAGAGGAAAATTACACTGAGTGCTAATGCAACAGTTGTAAATCTTTACTGTATAAGAGTATTAAAATAGAATTTTCCAAAGGGCTGTCACTGATTTTGTAACTCTGAATAGTGCTTGGACCTCTTGGTTGGAAATGACATAGATATTCCATTGGGCCGCCTGGCATTGGGGAAGTAGGCTGTGGACTAAATTGTGCCTTTCATGCACAGTCATCAGGTGTGCTGCAGAGCTGCATTTCCCCACAGGAGCACCAGCAGGCATTCTCCTTTTCTGAAGCAGAATGTCTCCCTGACAAGGGAGCAAACATACTCTTCCATCCCTTTATGTGGTGCAGCTTAATCCCTCAACTGGGCCTGTGTATGTGTGCATTGTGGGGGGATGGTGTGGCCCCACCTGACCCCTGCTCATGTTGGAGCACCAGGCACCCCCTGTGCTTCCCACATTATGGAATGACAACTTTGCCTGACCTTTATTCAGACTGTACAAGCCTGTGTGCATCCTCTTTCCCCCCGATCCCCTTGCTATACACCCATGTAAGAGCTAGCCCCATTCTGGTCTCAAGATACAGATGACTTGATTATCCCTGCAGACCTATACAGTTGAGTCCAATGGGAGATGCATAATGGGGCTCAGAAAATGCATTGCCCAATACAATTTATGAAATGGTTTCAGACTGCTCCCAATCTGCCCCGTTTTTTTTTTTTATTTTGGTCAGTTGGTTAATTTAACTGTCCATAAGGATTTATTTTTGTGTGAATAATTAGATGTAGGCGGTAGAATATCTTAAGGTATGTCTATACTGCAATTAAACACCTGCAGCTGGCCTGCATCAGCGGACTCAGGCTTGTGGGCTCAGGATGAGTGGCTGTAAAATTGCAGTGTAGACTTTTGGGCTTGGGTTCAAGCCTGGGCTCAGGGACCTTCTTACCTGGTGGGGTCCCAGAACTCGGTCTCGAGCCTGAGTCCAAATATCTTCAGTGCAGTTTTACAGCCCAAGCCCAAGTCAGCTGACACAGGCCAGCTGCGAGTGTTTGTTTACAGCATGGACATACCCTTAAACTCTTCACATGCAGCCTCGCCATTCATGACAGTGAGTTGTCCCTCGCATTTGGTGCTGAGGTAGCAGCATCAGATCTATAAAGCAGAAAAGCATTTGCAGCTTCAAACTGAGAGAGAGGATAATTGGTCTCTAAACCTCCTGTATTTTCTTATACTGCAGAGCACACCCTTTCTGTGCAGGCTGGGAAAAAGTGTGTGGGCTTTCCTCCTCAGTCCTACATTATTGCTAACCCCAAGCATTCAAAAATCATAAGGCAGAGCCAAAACAATCATGAAATTGGCTTGAAAATTGTAGAATTTTTTTAAAGTATATTTTGGGTTCTTATTTACCATCACATTTTCAATTTTTTTCTCTGCAACCATGAGGGCTAGAAACTTACTTTTTTAAAACATGAAATCTCAGTTTCTCATATAATCAGATGGCTCCAGGAGCTGATGCTTTAAGAAAAGCACCAAATATTGTGAGATTTAAGATAAAATTTAGTAGTGCTGGCACTTGGCAGATTGTCTACACTAGTGCTCCCAATGATCATTACAAAAGACTGAGTCAGCTGACCCAGTGTTAACAAGGTGGGGGAAAAGTTGCCTAGTATAGATAGGAACTTAGAAGAGACTATTCCAAATAAGAAACAAGTATCTAATTATGTAAGATGTTGGGCACACCTGCAAGGCTTGCTTGCACCAGAGTTGAAGGCAGAACTTGTAGACCTTGGCCATGAAGGCATAACAGCCAGTTATTAGAATATGTCCCTGAGTGAGGAAGTGTCAGAAGGTGAGGGAGATGCTTTTGTATTTGCTGGAATTGATCCCTTTTAAATGTACGTGCAATAGAAAGCAACAGCACTTGTGAGCTGGGGTGAATCTCTCTGAGCTGAAAGAAAAGGGAATCCAAAAATACCAACAAGCTGCAAACAGTTCTGGCAAAAGCTGGACTCATAACTGCAAGTAAAAAAGGAAACCACCAGCAGCAATACCTGACAGCTGGGATCTGTGCATAGGTGAGATAAGTCTGTGCTCCAGAAAAGGAAAAATGGCAGCAGCAACAACCTGTTTGCTGCTGGGAACACAGCTGATTATAGATGTCTGTTGCCCAGGGTTTTCAGAAACCAAAGCAGGTAGTAACTTCACTGTTTCACTCCAAGCCAAGTCAGGAATAAATCAATAGGAACACAGCACTTCTGGCCAATGAAAGATTGAGACAAGTAAGCATGTTCTTATCTAAAACTACTGTTTATTAGATTTAAGCACACACAGACATAAGCAATAGGTTTAAACTATCCCAGCTAATTACCTAAAATCTGAGATGGTATCAAGTAATTAGCAGCAGGTCAGTGATGGCCGGTCGCTTCTCTGCTGGGAAGTATGGTGTCAGGGAAAAGGCTCTTAGGATAGCTTCAGAGAACTGCACCAAAGTACACTCTATTATCTAGTGATTTTATAACTAATTTTTACAAAACTCATAGCTCAATCATCACCCAAACTCAAGGTCTCCACCCACTTATTTTCTTTCAGTCTCATAATTTGTTGACTCTTTTCTCCCCTCCTTCCATTCTAATTAGCAGAAACTGCAAGCCTGCAGCTAGAATTTAACCTTGCCCCCCAAAGCCCTGCTTGTCCAAATTAACCCTTTATGGTGTTCTATTTTATTCATTCATGGTGGCTGAATGCACGTAATATGGCTGCAATTAACTTGATCAAATTCTGTGGTGTATCACCCCTCAATTCCAGGGTAACATTTGTACCAACAGAGACAGGTGAAGGCAGAGGCTGCAGAGATGGTATAACATGCTCTTTAAACTAAACCTTATTCCTTGGCTTATTTTCCTGAGAATAAGGCTCCATAAAATGAATATACTGTGGTTGGTTTTTAAATGATTGTGACTCTACTGAGTCTCGTTTGATATTAATTAATGGCCTGATCCTGCAACCTTAGATGACCGGGTAGCAATTACCAAAAATGAGAATGAGATATATAGCTGAGTCTTAGCTGCATACTGTTGACGTTAAGCCCATGGTGTCTTGTTCTCTCTCCCAGTGATCTCACGTAGATATTAAAGAGAAGATGGGATACAATAGTTTGGATCCCCTATGGGACCCTGCAGGTGAGAGCCTTCAGAGAGAAGGAGGAGTTACCCATCACCATTCTCTGAGCTCTTCTGGAGAGGAATGACTGGAGCCACGGTAGTATAGGGCCTTCTATTGGTATGTCACCATCCATGCTTGAGGCAAAGCTGTGCTAGCTGAAAATAGGAAAAATAGGTTTCAAACCTATTTTTGTAACAGAGTAGTTTTTATAGTGTATGTTGGGACTAAATTATAAAAATAGGATAACACTGTGGTATGGACCCAGCAAGAAAGCACATCGTTTTGCATTAGTGGGTATGTGCATGAATTTTTAAGATGTGAGATATATTGAAATCTAGTTTTAGTCAGTAATTTTTTTTAAAAACACCTACATGACTTAAGAGCTTTAGTCCCTTTGTATGTAAGAACATAAGAATGGTCATACTGGGTCAGACCAATGGTCCATCTAGTCCAGTGTCCTGTCTTCTGATAGTGGCCAGTGCCAGGTTCTTCAGGGGAATGATCAGAACGGCAATTTTGAGTGATCCGTGTAGTCCAGTCCCAGCTTCTGGCAGTCAGAAGCTTAAGGATACCCAGAGCATGGGGTTACATCCCTGACCATCTTGGCTAATAGCCATTGATGGTCCTATCCTCCATGAACTTATCTAATTCTTTTTTGAACCCAGTTATAGTTTTGGCCTTCAAACATCCCTTGGCAAGAAGTTCCACAGGTTGACTGTGTGTTGTGTGAAGAAGTACTTCCTTTTGTTTGTTTTCAAACTGCTTCCTATTAATTTCATTGGGTGACCCCTGGCTCTTGTGTCATGTGAAGGGGTAAATAACATTTCCTTATTCACTTTCTCCACACCATTCATGATTTTATAGACCTCTATCATATGCCCCTTTAGTCATCTCTTTTCTAAGATGAATAGCTGTAGACTTTAATCTCTCCTCATATGAAAGCTGTTGCATATGCCTAATAATTTTTGTTGCTCTTCTCTGTACTTGTTCCATTGCAGTATATATTTTTAGAGATGGAACAACCAGAACTGCATGCAGTATTCAAGTTATGGGCATACTATGGATTTATATAGTGACATTATATTTTCTGTCTTATTACTTATCCCTTTTCTAATATTCCTAACTTTGTTAGCTTTTTTTGACTGCCACTGCACATTGAGTGGATGTTTTCAGAGAACTGTTCAAGATGACTCCAAGATCTCTTTCTTGAGCAATAACAGTTCAGTTAGACCAGGGGTCGGCAACGTTCGGCACGCGGCTCGCCAGGGTAAGCATCCTGGCGGGCCGGGCCAGTTTTATTTACCTGCTGACGCGGCAGGTTCGGCCGATCGCGGCCCCCACTGGCCG
>NW_020664393.1:15007488-15076544 GCF_002925995.2 Terrapene triunguis
TACCTGCTGACGCGGCAGGTTCGGCCGATCGCGGCCCCCACTGGCCGTGGTTCGCTGTCCCGGGCCAATGGGGGCGGCGAGAAGCGGCGCGGGCGAGCGATGTGCTGGCCGCGGCTTCTCACCGCCCCCATTGGCCCGGGACGGCGAACCGCGGCCAGTGGGGGCTGCGATCGGCCGAACCTGCCGCGTCAGCAGGTAAATAAAACTGGCCCAGCCCGCCAGGGTGCTTACCCTGGTGAGCCGCGTGCCGAATGTTGCCGACCCCTGAGTTAGACCCTATCATTTTGTATGTGTAGTTGGGATTATGTTTTCCAATGCACATTACTTTGCATTTATCAACATTGAATTTCATCTGCCATTTTGTTGCCCACTGACCCATGTTTATGAGAGCCCTCTGTAACTCTTTGCAGTCAGCTAGGGACTTAATTATCTTGAGTAATTTTGTATCATCTGCAAACTTGGCCACCTCACTGTTCACCCCCTTTTCCAGATCATTTATGAGTATGTTGAACAGTACTGGGCTCAGTACAAATTGGCAGGCCTGCTATTTACCTCTCTCCACTGTGAAAACTGCTGATTTATTCCTATCCTACGTTTCCTATCTTTTAACCAGTTACTGATCTATGAGAGGACCTTCCTTCTTATCCCATGACTTCTTACTATGATTATGAGCCTTTGGTGTGTGATCTAGTCAAAAAGGTTTTCTGAAAGTCCAAGTACACTATATCAACTGGATCACCCTTGTCTATATGCTTGTTAACCCCCCTCAGAGAATTCTAATAGATTGGTAAAGCATGATTTCCCTTTACAAAAGTCACGTTGATTCTTCCCTAACATATTGTCTTCATCTATGTGTCTGATAATTCTGTTCTTTACTATAGTTTCAACCAAATTGTCAAACGTGACAGGCACTTATGAGAAAGTTCTGATGACTTCTAATGAAACTTAGGCTCTTAGGTCTCAAATCCTCAAAAGTACTTATGCTTCTAACTCCCATTGAACTCAATGGGAATTAAGTACCTAACTACTGTTAAAAATCTGCCCCCAAGTGCCTAAAGTCACTTTTGAAAATGGGACTTAGGTGCTTTTGAAAATGTTGCCTACTGTACATATTCCCCCCCATAAATTCCTAACAAAACAGTTATATATACTGTGATGGGTTGGACCCCCCTCTTTCCTGGATGCCACCTGTTGTACTGGGATTTTATTGAGCCTCTCCTGCTCAATAAGCCTCGGTTCCCTCTCCCTGCTTTGCTGAATTAGGCTCATTGGCCTCTTGCAGCGCACACACACAGGTAGGGCCACACCCCACTGCAGACACAGACTGAAGTCAGCTCTGTGCGAGAGGATTCCCCCAGCACTCACGTGCACACCCCTTGTTGGGAGATAAATTCAAAATAATACTGTCTTGCGCTGTATAGAAAAATCTGCACAGTGAATATAAGAGAGAGAACAAAGCAGATTACTGAGCAAATAAAACAAAGTACTCCAGCTAAGCTCAATGTACTTAAGAAACAGGTTACAAAATGTAATTTCTTATCCTAAATATTATTTTAGGCAGGTTGCAAAGTTTAGAGTTCCAATTATATTTCTTTTCAGACTGGACCCCTGTCTCAGTCTGGACTCCCCCTCCCCGCCCCCCCCCCTCCCCGCCTTCCCTTCAGGTGGCTTTAGCAGTCTTTGGCCTGGTCTACACTATGACTTTAATTCGGATTTAGCAGCGTTAAATCGAATTAACCCTGCACCCATCCACACAACTAAGCCATTTATTTCGAAATAAAGGGCTCTTAAAATCGATTTCTGTACTCCACCCCGACGAGCGGAGTAGCGCCAAAATCGATATTGTCATTTCAAATTAGGGTTAGTGTGGCCGCAATTCGATGGTATTGGCCTCCGGGAGCTATCCCACAGTGCACCATTGTGACCGCTCTGGACAGCAATCTGAACTCGGATGCACTGGCCAGGTAGACAGGAAAAGCCCCGCGAACATTTGAATTTTATTTCCTGTTTGCCCAGCGTGGAGAGCACAGGTGACCACAGATAGCTCATCAGCACAGGTAACCATGCAGGCTGATAATCGAAAAAGAGCACCAGCATGGACCGTACGGGAGGTACTGGATCTGATCGCTATATGGGGAGAGGATTCAGTGCTAGCAGAACTTCATTCGAAAAGACGAAATGCCAAAACTTTTGAAAAAATCTCCAAGGGCATGATGGAGAGAGGCCACAATAGGCACTCAGATCAGTGCCGCGTGAAAGTTAAGGAGCTCAGACAAGCCTATCAAAAAACAAAGGAGGCAAACGGTTGCTCCGGGTCAGAGCCGTGGACATGCCGCTTCTACGCCGAGCTGCATGCAGTTCTAGGGGGGGCTGCCACCACTACCCCACCTCTGACCGTGGCGGGGATAATCTCATCAGCTACACCTGAGGATTCTGCGGACGGGGAAGAGGAGGAAGAGGAGGAGGAGGACGAGCTTGCGGAGAGCACACAGCACTCCGTTCTCCCCAACAGCCAGGATCTTTTTCTCAGCCTGACTGAAGTACCCTCCCAACCCAGTATCCAAGACCATGACCCCATGGAAGGGACCTCAGGTGAGTTTACCTTTTAAAATATAAAACTTGTTTTAAAAGCAAGCGTTTTTTAATGATTACTTTGCCCTGAGGACTTGGGATGCATTCGCGGGCAGTACAGCTACTGGAAAAGTCTGTTAACGTGTCTGGGGATGGAGCAGAAATCCTCCAGGGACATCTCCATGAAGCTCTCCTGGAGGTACTCCAAAAGCCTTGCCACAAGGTTTCTGGGCAGTGCAGCCTTTTTCCGTCCTCCATGGTAGGACACTTGACCACGCCATGCTAGTAGCAAGTAATCTGGTATCATTGCATGACAAAGCCTGGGAGCGTATGGTCCCGGTGTTTGCTGGCATTCAAGCAACATCTGTTCTTTATCTCGCTGTGTAATCCTCAGGAGAGTGATATCGCTCATGGTAACCTGGTTGAAATACGGGGATTTAATTAAGGGGACAGAGGTGGCCGTTCCTACTGGGCTGTTTGCCTGTGGCTGAAAAGAAATCCTTCCCTGCAGTTAGCCAAGCGCGGGGGGAAGGGAGGGGAATTGGCCCTGAGCTTTTCGTGTTTGGCTAGCAGGGATCTTCCCTGATACCAGCCACGCGGTGGGGGGAGGGGTAAAGCGATCATCCAGAGAATTGGATGGGGGGGGTTAGTTTGTTTTCTGCTGCTGAAGGTTAACAGGAAAACCGTAGCACTCAACGGCCTTTGCTTGGTATGTGGGAAAGGAGGGCGCAGAAGCCGAAAGACAATGGCTTACCATGGCCGCATGCAAGCCGAATTCTGTTGCCCGGACCTGCGTCTGGGATCTCTAGCAGCAAAGCCACAGGCACTCAATATTAAGAGGCAAAATGCGACCTTGCACAGAAATCACATGTGCTATGTAATGTGAATAGTGTTGGTCACCATGAAAGAGTATAAGCATTGTTCTGTAAAATGTATTTTTTTAAATACCTCTCTTCCTTTTTTCCCTCCCTCCTGCAGCTGCAAATTTTTCAAGCCTCCCTCCTCTGTCCCGAAGTCTATCTCAGATAAGGCGGTGAAAAAAACGGACGTGAGACAACATGTTCTCGGAAATCATGCAATCGACCCGCAATGGAAGAGCTCATCTGAATGAGAGGAAGGACACGGTATCAAAGTATAGGAAAGATGCCAGTGAACGTGAGGACAGGAGGGACCAACATGAGGAGAGGAGAGACGCTCGAAATGAGAGGTGGTGGCAGGAAGATCAGAGGAGGCAGGATGCAATGCTGGGGCTGCTGCGTGAGCAAACAGACATGCTCCGGCGTCTGGTGGAGCTTCAGGAACGGCAGCAGGATAACAGAGTGCCGCTACAGCCCCTGTATAACCCCCCCCCCACCATGTTCCATAGCCTCCTCACCCAGACGTGTAGGAACGCGGGGGGGGGGAGGCTCCGTACACCCTCCCATTCCACCCCAATGGACAGCCCAAGCAAAAGGCTGTCATTTTTTTAACCTTTTTTTAGTGGCCTTTTCCTTCCCGCCAATCCTCCTCCCAAACCCCACCCGGGTTCTCTCCCTCTTTTTATAATCAATTAATAAAGAATAAATGATTTTTAAATGATAGTGACTTTATTTCCTTTGAAAGCAAGCTGAGGGAAGGGGGAGGATGGGTTCCTTACAGAGAATGAGTCAATAAAGGGGGCGGGTTTTCATGAAGGACAAACAAACAGAAATTTCACACTGTAGCCTGGCCAGTCATGAAACTGGTTTTCAGAGCTTCTCTGATGCACAGCGCTTCCTGGTGTGCTCTTCTAATCGCCCTGGTGTCTGGCTGCACGTAATCAGCAGCCAGGCAATTTGCCTCAGTCTCCCACCCCGCCATAAAGGTCTCCCCCTTACTCTCACAGAGATTGTGGAGCACACAGCAAGCAGCAATAACAATGGGCATATTGGTTTGGCTGAGGTCTGAGCGAGTCAGTAACGATCGCCAGCGACCTTTTAAACGGCCAAATGCACATTCTACCACCATTCTGCACTTGCTCAGCCTGTAGTTGCACAGGTCCTGACTCCTGTCCATGCTGCCTGTGTATGGCTTCATGAGCCATGGCATTAAGGGGTAGGCTGGGTCCCCAAGAATAACTATTGGCATTTCAACATCCCCAACGGTTATTTTCTGGTCCGGGAAGTAAGTCCCTTGCTGCAGCCGTTTAAACAGATTAGTGTTCCTGAAGACACAAGCATCATGAACCCTTCTCAGCCAGCCCGCGTTGATGTTGGTGAAACGTCCCTTGTGATCCACAAGTGCTTGCAGCACCATTGAAAAGTACCCCTTGCGGTTTATGTACTGGGTACCCTGGTGCTCCGGTGCCAAGATAGGGATATGGGTTCCATCTATCGCCCCACCACAGTTAGGGAATCCCATTGCAGCAAAGCCATCCACTATGACCTGCACATTTCCCAGAGTCACTACCTTTCGTAGCAGCAGCTCAGTGATTGCTTTGGCTACTTGCATCACAGCAGCCCCCACAGTAGATTTGCCCACTCCAAATTGATTCCCGACTGACCGGTAGCTGTCTGGCGTTGCAAGCTTCCACAGGGTTATCGCCACTCACTTCTCAACTGTGAGGGCTGCTCTCATCTTGGTATTCTGGCGCTTCAGGGCAGGGGAAAGCAAGTCACAAAGTTCCATGAAAGTGCCCTTATGCATGCGAAAGTTTCGCAGCCACTGGGAATCGTCCCACACCTGCAACACTATGCGGTCCCACCAGTCTGTGCTTGTTTCCCGGGCCCAGAATCGGCGTTCCACGGATAGAACCTGCCCCATTAACAACATGATCTCCAAAGCACCGGGGCCCGCGGTTTGAGAGAATTCTGTGTCCATGTCCATGTCCTCATCACTCTTGTCGCTGCGCTGCCGTCGCCGTCTCCTCCTCTCCTCGTTTTTCTGGTCCTCGTTCAGCATAAACTGCACGAGAACGCGCGAGGTGTTTACAATGTTCATGACTGCTGTCTTGAGCTGAGCGGGCTCCATGCTTGCCATGGTATGGAGTCTGCAGTGTTCACCCAGGAAAAAAAGGAGTGAAATGGTTGTCTGCCGTTGCTTTCATGGAGGGAGGGGTGAGGCTGTACCCAGAACCACCTGCGACAATGTTTTTTGCCCCATCAGGCACTGGGATCTCAACCCAGAATTCCAATGGGCGAGGGAGACTGCGGGAACTATGGGATAGCGATGGGATAACTACCCACAGTGCAACGCTCCGGAAATCGACGCTAGCCCCGGTACATGGACGCACACCGCCGAATTAATGTGCTTAGTGTGGCCGCATACATTCGACTTTATACAATCTGTTTCCAAAATTCGAATTCTGTAAATTCGGATTAATCCTGTAGTGTAGACATACCCTTTCTTCTTGGGCAGACAGGCCATGGAGAGGAGTCGTCCCGTTTGCCTTCCTCCCCACCCTTAAATAGAATTTACATAAGGTGGGAATCCTTTGTTTCCCAAACTTGACATCTTCCCCCCACCCCCGCCAGTGGAAAGGTGACAAGACCACCTGACTCTGTAGTATCACAGTGTCCATGAGTCGGTAACTGTATGGAGTGTCTGCAGGAAGACCAAGCCTTTTCACAGTCCATTGTCCTCATTGATGGGCCATCAGCCCTGTCTGGCTTTTCCATCTTTGTACCTGAATTGTTAGCAGTGGCCATCACCCAAAGTAGCATAGCTGAAATACAGATACTAAGCCCTGGTCTACACTGGGGGGAGGAGGGGGGGCACGTGTCGACCTAAGATACGCAACTTCAGCTACGCGAATAGCGTAGCTGAAGTCGGCATATCTTAGGTCAATTTAGCTGGCCATGAGGACTGCGGCGAGTCGACCGCTGCCGCTCCCCCCGTTGACGCCACTTCTGTCTCTCGCGAGCTGGAGTTCCGGAGTTGACGGGGAGCGCGTTCGAGGATCGATTTATCCGCGTCTAGACGAGACGCGATAAATCGATCCCTGATAGATAGATCTCTACCCGCTGATCCGGCGGGTAGTGAAGACCTGCCCATAGTCAATATTCCTAACTTCAGATACAGAAATGATACAGGCATTCAAATTGGATAATCACATTCAGTAAATTATAACTTTTCCAATGATACCTTACAAGATCCATCTTGCTAAAGTGCATCTCAGTTGTGTCATATTCATATCATAAACATATTTGCATAAAGAATATGGGTTGTAACATCACATATGCATTTAAAAGGAAGAAAATAAGGAAATGTCACACTAATCCCTAATTTTCTCTGCAAAAGATCTTACATTTCTATGGAGGTAGTCAGTGCCATTACCATCTGCTATTCCCTAACTGCATTGAATGCTCTTAATTTTCCCTGGTAGTTTGCTGCTGAATGCCATCTGTCAGGTCACTGGTACTATTTTATAGATTTTTTAATTGACTGTGTACGATGGGTGAAGTTGATTTACTGTGTACTTAAAGCTACAATGAAACTGGGATAAATGGGAAGTAAGTGCATTAAATATCAATGAATTAAAGCAAACAAGACTAGAAGATGTCTTCTAACACACAATAATGTCACTCTCTTGGTTTTGTTTCTCTACAGAGGAGGAATGTGTGAATATATTTTATGCTATATTTCTGCCTTTTGCAATAAGCTGTCAGCAGTTAAGATTTCCTATGTGGGAGCAAATTCACAGTTGCTGTCCTCACCTAACAAAGGTGAATTCTTATCAGTTCACTTAAACACACTCAGTATTTTATGCTTTGACATCTTTTATATTGTAAAATTCCTTCCCATTAGTGTATGAGCTTGTGAAATGTGCCTATTCTGGTGAATCTTTTAATAGACTGATGTACATTTATTCACAATGTAATGTATCTTTTGAAAAAAACTTACTTTTCTTTGTTCTTAGAGAAATTATTTGAAATGCAGTCCAATCTATACTCTGATGATTAAAAGCTTGGGGTGGTGTTGAAGATAAGTTTTCTGTTTTTTTCCCCAGACATACCATAAATATATGCTCATAATAAATAGGCCTCACCACATAAATAGTTGTCTAGTCCTTGAACGCTAATGGAACCGCAAAACTTCTGAAAGGCCCTTAGGAAAAATATTGTTTCTCTGACAGACCACTCTACCAGACCCTCATTAGGTTGCTGTATTCGGGGCCTTGTGCTTTCTGCAGTGCTGCTGCTGTGGAATTTGCTCCAGAATCCACCTTTTGCCATAAAATTGTGCTGTAGAACCTAAGCTTTCATTTTATCAAAGTATGTTTCTAGACCTCATGGATACAAAGAAAAGCTTGCAAATGTACTTGTATTCTTTCTTTTCCTATTGAATTAATCAAAATCTCCACAGAATTTAGGGTTACTCCCATAGAGTATAGGTCCAGCTTGCCCCATAGTATATGGGGCCTTTCGTTATAATAATCCTTATCCTTAACCAGTGGTAGGTTGGCTCCCAGGTGCCCTCTCCTTTGGCTTATGCCACACAGATCACCTTAGTTTACAGATGACCCGAGACAAAAAATGTGGGAGGGAAAATGGCTTAAAGGACAGAAATTTTGAGCTGTTCTGACTTCAAATTCAAAAATTCTTTATAATGCATTATGCCATTTCTGTACAGGAGTCAAAGGAGAGATTCTTTTCTTCCCCCAAAGTGTCTGCAAGGTCTTGATCGGAAGACCTGTTTCAAGTAGAAGACAACTCAGTTAATCTGAATTGCCTTCACTCAGTGCCTGATTCAAGTTTTTCCTATTACAAGGAGCTTTGATTACTTTGCAGATAAAATCTAACAAAGGTTGAGGATGATCCAGCTGTTTCTGGTGCTGGAGTGGCAGCTGGAGAGGACAACAGCTAAATCCTTGGTTGTGTTTAGGCCAGTATGCTCAAAAACTAGAAGCAGCTGAGATTTCATGTCATTTCATAAGAAATGGCCTGCTGCTAGAGTACTATGGGGTCCCATGCTATATAGAAGGTTCAGGCAGTGTTGATCATTTATGTTTTGTGGAATCACTCCAACTTTTCCCTGTAGAGATGAGCATGCTGCTTTTTATTCCTCATTTGCATAACTAGTGCTGTGGTCGGCACCTTCCCCTGGGTTTGTGCTGTTACCTGGCAAAGCCTGTAATGCCTCAACAGGCTGTTTTTATTAGGGTCTCAGGAGAAGGATGACTGTATCTGTATACATAGTGTGAGAAATCAGCTTACAAACAAGTATGGATATGTTAAATATAGCCAAAACAAACAATTGTCCTATGTATTGCAAGGAGACAGCCCCGGATTCCTAGATAAACGCTCAAATAAAGCATTGAGTATTTATCCCTGTAGCCTTCTCTCTGATTAGGCATTAGGTGTAATAGTTTTTAAAATGTATATTCCTCTGTTCCTTGCAGGATAGCTCTGTTTTTCTAAGATCTGATGCAGGCAAATTTGTGAATTAAAAACTATAATGTATTAAATTAATCTTGAGCTTCCCTGGACATGCTTTTTACAAATGCATCTTCTGTCCTGTTATATTACAATTCCTATTTGGAGGAAGTCATTTTTTGTAAGACACCTTTTTGACACGCAGCTAGAGGTGGGGAGAGGGACAAAAAATGACAGTGAGAATCCATAGTTCAGATTGTTTACAAGAGTACATTTTTATTAACAGTAATTCAGAAAACTGTGTGCAATGTCATTGCCTCATAGCAATTGCTCTTCAGTAATATTTCCATGTAATAAGGTTTGCAAGAGGCTTACACTACAGGGAAACACCTCATGATAGGAATTTATACCTCCTATTGCAGATTTAACAGCTAAAAACCTGTCAATGTACTTTTTTTTAAACAAAAAAAAGGGGGGATGGAGGGGGGGGGCAGAAAACTTTCTGGAAAAGTTAGAATTCAGGCACTCTTAGATCAGCCTTGAAGTATTATGAAGCTTTTTAAAGACATTGTTGAACCTTGATGAAATATGGAAGTGAGTGAGTACTATTTTGTACCTGTATCCCAAAAGGCCCAAGAGGAGCCAAATTTTCAAAGGGCCCATACAAAAGTGCACATCAGTCCCATAGTTACAGTACACAGGGGGTGACTACGCTGGATATACCCAAAAGCGTGTGCACAATTGGCACACTTTTGCTTATGCCCCTTTGATAGTTTGGGCCATAATCTTTACCCTGGGAACAACTATTGTAGCTGTGTATATCAAATAGCTTTTACAGCCTTTTAGCTATTGATTATAGAGCTCTCCTGCAAATGGCCCAGTGAAGTTGTAGTGAGATATGGTTGATGATAATGTTTCAAATCAGAGTCAGGTGAATAGGACTGAAAAGCTGTGAACTTCTAACTGATGATTAGCAGCATATGTGACATGATTCTTTGGCTGTGCTCTTGTTCCTACAGGACAGATGTCCTGAGGGCAAAATCAACACAGCTGACATTAGACCCTGTCTCTACTGGGTTTTTCCTACCTGTGTGGACACACTGATGTCGCTACACCAGTGCAAATCCCCAGTGCAATGTGTACAAGAGGTGAATTACCGATGTAGCTGTATTAATATAGTTCCATAGGTGAACATTTTCCTAGTCTCAATAAGCCCTTAATAAATATCAGTACACCTCTACCCCGATGTAACGCAACCCGATATAACATGAATTTGGATATAACGCAGTAAAGCAGTGCTCCGGGGGGGAGGGGGGATTGCGCACTCCGGTGGATCAAAGCAAGTTCGATATAACGCGGTTTCACCTATAACGCGATAAGATTTTTTGGCTCCTGAGGACAGCGTTATATCTGGGTAGAGGTGTACTTTTGTTCTAATCTCCACAGGAAGGCCATGTATGGAATAGTCATAGAGATAGATTGTGCTTCCAGGCCAGGGCTGAGGAGTGGTGGGAGGGTAATCTGGAAAGCTTGCCATGCCGTGCTAGCTATATGGTGGTGGCAAACTGGCACCTCTTGCCAGCACTAAAATGTTATTCCTATTAATGGGATGGAATTTTAGGCCCTGATTCTGCAAACATTTATGCAAGTGCTTAACTTTACTACTATGGGTGCTCCCATTGACTTCAGTAGGACTAGCCACCTAAGTAAAGTTAAGCATGTTATAAGAGTTTGCAAGACTGAAGCCTTAGTTTGAAATGAACTTGATGGCTTGTGGCAGCTTCTGTCACAACTATGTTAGTTTCATCTAGGGTTTGGTGTGTTGTTGTTTTTTAATCTCAGGGTTTTTTAAAAGGAAAACTCTGCTGTAGGAGTGAGAATGGAAATGCTGTGCAGTTTTTTTGAGTAGTGAGAGGCATGATGATAATTTTCTGACAAAACGTGTTATTGATCTGATGCTTTTAAAGTATGCATGGTGCTAATAAATTCAGTCCTAGCCTAATGCCTTATGGATTACCTTTTAACAAGGAGTAATTTTTATTGCTAAATTTACAAAACCATGAAAACTGTGATCTATAATGTGTGAAGGGCTTGTGGGTCTTGATTTCAAAGAGTCTTAAAATATATTTCTGACACACAAACTGTCAGATACCGAAACACTGGCAGTTGTGCCAAATGGTTGGAGCAGAAGTCAGTAGCAAGGAGGTCAAGGTCAGAGCCAGAGGCCAGATGCCAGAGCAAGGGTCAGAGCAGGAGTCGGAAGTCAGGAATCAGAGTTGATGGTCAGAGCTGGGTTACCTGGAGTGAGGCTGGGTCCAAAATTAGAGTGGGTTAGGGCCCAAGATCAGAACAGGGCAGCAGCAAGGCAGGGAACAAGCAGGCACAGGACCTATCCCAGTCATTGAACTGCTGCTGGCTTAAGAGCTGATCTCCTGATTCTTCCCGTAGCCAGTTAGGCAGCCTGCTACAGGCTAGCTGTGCTCATTAGGTTGCCTGGAGACTGGTTCTGTTGCAGGCCCTGATTCCTGACAACATCCCTTCCCACCACACAAGGGCATCTCCTACGGCCCTTGGGGCTCAGCTTCTCAAGGTACTTCTGATGGAACTCTCGAAGTAGGTCAGAGGCAGGGTTATTCTCTACTGGTTCCCTAGACCATTCATGCAAACCGTAGCCTTCCCAGTCCACCAGGTTCTGGAACCTTCCCCTAACTTGCTGAGAGATGAGAATTTGGTGGACCAAGTACTCCTCCTGTCCATGGACTGTTATGGTTAGTAATGACAAGTTGGAGTGGTTTGGGTATGGGGTCTCAGTGTAAAGTTTTAGAAGTGAGATGTGAAAGACAGGGTAGATCTTCAAGAATTTGGGCAGCTGTAACCTGAAGGCCACAGGGTTCACCCGTTCTATAATCTTGAAGGAGACTATGTATTGGTAGTTTAGTTTGGCAGATGGGTGGCTCGATTTAAGATTCGTGGCAGAGAACCACAGCTTGTCTCTCTGGTCAGATTGGGGACAGCCCTGATGGTTTTGGTCCACATGGTGTTTATAGGCTTCTTTGGCAGAATGCAAGAGTTCTTTGAGCTCCCGGTGCACCTGGTGTAGGTGAGAGGCTAAATCTGCAGTGGCCAGTACTGAGGAACTTGTGGGTAAGTCTGGGTGAAAGCCATAGTTTGCAAAGAATGGGTCATGTTGGGTCAAGATGTGGATTGCATCATTATATGTGAATTCAGCAGGGGAAGCCAGTTGTCCTTGTGGTAACAGCAAGAAAGCAGCAAACATACTGCTCCAAGAGTTGATTGACTCTGTTTGCTCATTAGACTGAGAATGTTAGGTAGCTGCAGCAAGGGACTCGATGCCAAGGAGACTTGAGACATTTTTGCCAAAATAGGGAGATGAATGGGGGTCTCTGGTCTGATATAATGCCCATTGGTAACCCATGTTAGGAGAAGACATTTTCCAGGAAGAACTGAGTCATCTCCTGTGCAGTAGGAACAGTATGGCATGGGATTAAGTGTGCCATATTTTTAGGAGATTGATGGCAGCCAGGATTACAGAGTATACCTGAGAGCATAGAAGTTCTTCCATAATGTCCATTGATATAGTAGATCAAGACTGTGTAGGTGTGGGCAAAGGCTAAAGGAGACCTAGGGGTTTTGATTGTGGGTTCTTGATACAGGTGCAGAAGTCACAGGACCTTATATAATCCTTGATGTAAACTCAGGACCAGATTCCAGGTCTTGACTTGGCCAAAATGGCCTGCAAGTGATGAATCATGGCATAGTTTGAATACTCGAAGCCTGGGTTGTCCCTCTGGAACATAAATACAATCCTTGCAATAGAGAAGGCGGTTCTGTAATCAAAACTTGAAGTTGGGTCAGGTACCAGCATCATTCAGGGTCTGGTGGATCTGCCTTGTGAATGGATCATCAGGGAGTGGATGGAAGATGTCAGACTGCTGTCAATCATCCTGTTGACAGAGTTGGACCCCTGGAGCATGGTGGCAGAGGGCTCTTCATTAGGTTAATGATATTCATCTTTGCAGGATAGCACATCTGCCTATCTGTTTCTTGTCCCTGGGCATTAAGTTACTACAAAATCAAAAGAAGCAAAGAAGAGGGACCAGTGGATCTGGTGTTGGTTAAGGCATCTAGCAGTCTGTAGGTACTCCAAGTTCTTGTGATCCATCAAGACTTGGACCAGGAATCAGGCTCCTTCTAGAAGTTGGTGCCACTCCTCAACAACCACCTTGATAGCCAGTAGCTCCTTGTCCCAAATATTGTAAGCTTTTTCTGCCAGGGTTAGCCTCTGAGAATAAAAGGGATGGGGCAGAATTGGAGGGCTACATGTTAATATAAAATTGCACTTATGGGGAAATTTGAGGCATCAGCTTTGATCATACATGGTTTAGTGGGATCTGGGTGAATCTGGGTGCTGAGGTGAATGCCCTTTGCAGTTGATCAAAGGCTAACTGAGCCTCAGTGGACCAGGCAAACTGGGCCCCCTTTTGCAGGAGTGCTGCTATGGGTGCAAAGGTTAGAGAATCTTTTAACAAATCACCTTTAGAAATTGGTGAATCACAGGAATCTCTGCACGCCACATATGTCCTGGGGTGTGGCCTAACTGAATATTGCTGCCACTGTATGTGAATCTATGACACAGGGCCAGCCACACCGGCCGCAGCTTGGGCGGCCTTGGGCAACTGGCTCTGGGGACTACACGAGCAGTGGCTGATCCTGGGGACCACCTGAGCAGTGGTCCTGGGGGCAGCTCTGGAGAGCACCTGAGCAGCAGTCCTGGGTGCTACCCCAGGGCCAGCCACACCGGCCGCTGCTCGGGTGGCCTTGGGCAGTTGGCTCCGGGGACTGCCTGAGCAGTGGCCAGTGCGGCTGGCTCTCGGGAGTTCCCGAGCAGCAGTCCTCGGGTACCCTGGGGACCAGCTGAGCAGCAGCGGTCCCGGCATGGCTAGAGCAGTGGCCCCAGGGGTGCCTGGAGGCTGTCTGGAGAGTGGTCCCCAGGGAGCAGCGGCCATGGGCAGTCAACCCCAGCACTCAAGCAGGGGCCCCCGAAGCAGCGGGGCCTCAGAAGTAGAGATTTAGTCAGAGGTATTTTTGGTAAAAGTCATGGACAAGTCATAGGCTGTGAATTTTTGTTTATTGCCCGTGACCTGCCCATGACTTTTACCAAAAATACTAAATCTTAGCCTTAGTTATAGCCTCCTTGGAGGTCCAACTGTGTGAAGACCTTGGCAGAATGGAGTCTTTCAAACAGTGCATAAATAAGCAGAAAGAGGTACCAGTTTTGGAATGTAATCTTGTTAAGAGCTCAATAGTCAACACAAGGCCAGAGGGAGCTGCTTTCTTTGCCACGTCCCTCTGTTGGGGATGTGGAAGGGTGAATGAACCCCTCTTCTGCAGGTTTTCCTTGAGATAACTCCGCAGTGCCTGTAGTTAGAGTTTGGAGAGCGAGTAAATGTGCCTGAAGGGAACCTCTGCTTCCAGCTGGAGGTCAAAGGGGAATCATAGTGGTGATGAGATGGTACGGTGTCAGCTTCTCTTTGCCAAACATGTTGGCATAGTGCTGATATTTAACATGAATCCCTGGGGATGTCAGAGAGGATGTGGGGGTTGCCAGGGTCCTGTTTGGATCCTCTCTCCACGTTTCTGAATTCTTTGGAGGACCAAGTAAGCTGAAAAGGATTGCTGGTCCTGGGTCGGGTCTTGGGAAACAGGATTGTTGGCAAAATGGGGAGTGCTACCAATATGTGCTCATAGGTAGGGCCCTACCAAATTCATGGTCCATTTTGGTCAATTTCACAGTCATAAGATTTTAAAAATTGTAAATTTCATGATTTCAGCTATTTAAATCTGAAATTTCACAGTGTTGTAATTATAGGGGTCCTGACACAAAAAAGGAGTTGGAGGGGGAGTCACAAGGTTATTGAAGAGGAGTTGTGGTACTGCTACCCTTATTTCTGCGCTGTTGCTGGTGGCGGTGCTGCCTTCAGAGCTGGGCAGCTGGAGAGTGACGGTTTCTGGCTGGGAGTCCAGCTCTGAAGGCAGAGCCACTGCCAGCAGCAGCCCAGAAGTAAGGGTGTCATGGTATGGTATTGCCACCCTTACTTCTGCACTGCTGCTGACGGGGACCCGCCTTCAGAGGTGGGCACCCAGCTAACAGCCACCGCTCTCTGGTCACCCAGCTCCTAAGGCAGCGCAGAAGTAAGGGTGGCAATACCACGACCCCCCTAAAATAATCTTGCAAGCCCACTGCAACTCCCTTTTGGGTCAGGACCCCCAGTTTGAGACATGCTGGTCTCCCCAGTGAAATCTAATTTTTTGTGTGCTTTTACCCTATACTATACAGATTTCATGGGGGGAGACCAGATTTCATGGCCTGTGATGTGTTTTTCATGGCCACGAATTTGGTAGGGCCCTAGTCATAGGCAATGAGCCAGGGGATGCCAAGCACAACTGATGAATGCAGTGCACGAATTAGTCAAAACTGGAGGGTTTCTTGGTGGCCTGCAGATTTAGCAACTGGTCAATGTGTCCCTGCCACAACACCTGAAGTGTGGCTTCAGCTGTATACTTGTGACTCAGGTCATCAAAGATCACCACCATAGCTCAAAAGAAACCCTCAAATTGTCCCATAAGCATGCTTGATCTTTCCAGGAGTGACAATACCCAAGCCAGGACCTCTCCAATAGTCAGACTGATAATCAGTCCCACTCAGGGTTGGTCAGTAGGGTATAACTATCTGAGAGACTGTCCTGTGGGGATATAGGGGTTAAGATCTCCAAAGGAGCATAAAAGTCACATAATCAACTCATGTGGTTGCATAATCAACTCATGCATCTGAGGTTCCAGTTTGAGCTGATCTCTACTTTCATGGCTGTATTTCAATTTAAACACCTAAAATGAACCCACATTAAATTCTTGCTTTACCTATAGATTCTTCAGGTTTCAGCCTCCTGTGCCACACTGTTGAGATGGGTATTATGAAGTGGGGGCTATTTTAACTTGCCACTCTCCCATCATGGACCCAGTTGCTTGCTTTCAGCACTGTTTTCTGGCAGGCGGGATTCTTGACTCTAAGGATATATCTACACTGCCAAAAACCAAGTGTATTCTTAACTCAGGTTAAAATAACAGTGAAGACATGGTAACGTTGTATTTTAACTTTAAAAGCAGCTTGAGCTAAAGCTCATAGGAGAGCTCGGGGATGAACTTGAGCAGCTAAATGTGTTGCGGAGTTGCCATATCTTCACAATGGTATTTGAACCCAAGTTAGCTAATGTGGGTTAGCTAATCCAAGTTAAGAATCATAGAACTGGAAGGGACCTCAAGAGGTCATCTAGTTCAGTCCTCTGCACTCGTGGCAGGATTATTATCTAGACCATTCCTGACAGGAGTTTGTCTAACCTGCTCTTAAAAATCTCCAATGACGGAGACTCCACAACCTCCTTAGGCAATTTATTCCAGTGCTTAACCACCCTGACAGGAAGTTTTTCCTAATGTCCAACCTAAACCTCCCTTTCTACAATTTAAGCCCATTGCTTCTTGTCCTATCCTCAGAGGTTAAGAAAAACAATTTTTCTCCCTCCTCCTTGTAACAGACTTTTACATACTTGAAAACTGTTATCATGTCCCCTCTCAGTCTTCTCTTTTCCAGACTAAACAAACCCAATTTTTTCAATTTTCCCTCATAGGTCATGTTTTCTAGACCTTTAATAATTTTTGTTGCTCTTCTCTGGACTCACTCCAATTTGTCCACATCTTTCCTGAAATGTGGTGCCCAGAACTGGACACAATACTCCAGTTGAGGTCTAATCAGCGCAGAGTAGAGCAGAAGAATTACTTCTCATGTCTTGCTTACTGGACTTCACAGATGATGTTGCTCTTCTATCACATACCCAACACCATATACAAGAAAAAACAACTTGACTCAATGCATTCAGCCAGCAAATTGGACTGAAAATCAACCGCAGTAAGATAGATATCATGACCTTTAATATTGCCTCACCATCACCAGTACGGATAGAGGATTATGTTCTCACCAATGGAAAAACATTCACATACTTGGGCAGGCAGCACCATCAGCCATGATGGTGGAACAAGCCAGGACATCCGGAACAAAATCAATAAAGCCAGGAACACCTCCAGGAGCTTAAATATAGTCTGGAAATCATCAAAATACAACACCAAAACCAAACTCAAGGTTTATCAGAGCTGCGTACTTTCAACACTACTTTATAGTGCAGAATGCTGGGGAATGAGAAAGTATGACATGTCCAAACTGACTTCATTCCATACAACCTGCCTCAGAAAAATCCTCCGTATCGTTTGGCCCAGAACAATCTCAAACCAAGATCTATTGACACAGTGCAGCCAAGAGGATCTGAGCAACATCATTGCCAGAAGACATTGGAGATGGATCGGTCATGTGCTTCCGATGGAAACTGATTCCATCACCAGAGTAGCAATAAGATGGACACCTGAAGGCAGGCAAAAATGAGGCCGCCCGAAAACAACATGGCGAAGAGCTGTGGAAGCCAACCTGAAAAACCTGGGGGACATCTGGGAAACTATTGAAAGACTTGACAGAAACAGACAGGAGTGGAGGAGCTTCGTCACTGCCCTAAATGCCAGAGGCGTAATAGGAACATGATGATGATGATAATGGTCTTGCTTACAACACTCCTGCTAATACATCCCAGAATGATGTTTGCTTTTTTTGCAATGGTGTTACACTGTTGACTCTCATTTAGCTTGTGGTACACTATGACCCTCAGATCCCTTTCCGCAGTACTCCTTCCTAGGCAGTCATTTCCCATTTTGTACGTGTGCAACTGATTGTTCCTTCCTAAATGGAGTACTTTGCATTTGTCCTTATGAATTTCATCCTATTTACTTCAGAACATTTCTCCAGTTTGTCCAAATTATTTTGAATTTTAATCCTATCCTCCAAAGCACTTGTAACCCCTCCTAGCTTGGAACACACATTTTTTTTTTTGAGTGTAACTTTTTCAATTTGCAAAACTAGGTTGGAGTTGTTTAGTCACTAAAACATACCTTGTCTTATCATATATATTTATGCTTTATTCATAAGAATGCCATTGTCAGCAGTGAAAACCGTCTTAGCCAATTAAGAGAATTGAATGTTTGCTGCTGTTTATACTAACAGAAACCAATGTTTCCCTCAATAACTTTGTTTCCAGGGTCCTGAGCAAATTCAAATGGTAGAGAGTCATTCTTGGATCAGATCAAGAAAAATGAATTAGGAAAACATTAGCTTTAGTTTATAATGGCTACACATTAACCATACTTGCAGGAAAAATGCAGGTGGAGCAATAATGGCTAAGACTCTAAAGCAAAGCTGTGTCACGTTATTTTCACAGTCAATGGATAAACACAGGAAGCTTCCTGAACAGATCTGGCATGTGTCCAAATTGCATACAAAATGTTCCCCTCTGTGTGAATTTCAGGCACTTTTGTGCTAACTGGGATAAGTCTGTCATTTTATATGTATATTACATATATAAATAATATGAATTTTTTATTTGACAAAATACCCATGTTGCAGCTGACCCAATGCAGCACAGCAAGAGCTAACCTTAGTGGTACCACATAGCAAAACCCCACTTTCAGAATGGAAAAAGTCATCTTAAATGTTGTTCTGCCAGTTGAGAGCATTATTATACAGATGTCACCTCTTGACCTGAAAGATCCCCCTTTAAAAGTGAGATAACTTGAAAAGTTCATTTAGCTTTGTGCATCACACTTGAGAGAGGGAGAATGAATGCATGAATCAGTGGCTAACTGGGTGATGCAGTTATACATCAAGGTGCTTTGAAAGTGTTTGTCCCCTAAGCATATTCAGGGAACCTCATATTATCCAGTCTGGGTAATCATCCTAAAGTCTGGATGCTTATTCAGGCCTTAATTAAACCTTTTGAATCCCAAAATCTGTTTAGGCTGCCCTTGCCTAACAGCTCCATTTGCCTCTCACTCCCAACTTGCACAAAGACATCTGATGTGTTGTATGTCATCTTTGGGCGGGGGGCCTAGTGCCCCTTCCTGCCCTTCGGTGACTAGGCAGCAGAATGTGGTATTTTCTGTGAACCCCAGCTACTGGACCTCTTCAGTCTTCATGACACATTGTGGATTCCCCAGAACATCCACCCCAGAGTCCATCATAATCTCACACATAGCAATAATAAATTATGAACATTAACATTTTAACTCCATTGGACTGGCTTAGAACTAGGGTGAGGATTTACCCATATCACGTGTCCTGTGCTACCTGTGGGAATAGATATAATCTTTTCACTTGTTCACTGACCAGTCCCCTAAGAGCATGTTTCATGTGGATTATTTGCAGCTGACAATTTTTCAGCTACCAGGATGCAGCACTATTATGTATATGTGCTAGCTTGTTAGACCCTGAGTGAGTGACACAAAAGCCTGACATGCATTGCTCATGTTTCTCACTTGGCTCTACAGAACAAGGTATCTGTATGCGAGTTTAAAGTCAGCTTTTTAGCCTGCATCATCAACAGAATGAAAGCTGTACCGCTTTGTTTATCTCTTATCTACCAAGGTTACACAAATTGGATCCTCATCTGGGTTTGTCTGTGTAGTGGGGTGGCTGCCCCACTCCATGAGAAAAAGGGCTGAAACAGGCCAGAGAGGCTGCGCAGACCAGCAGCCAATCAGCAAAGGCCTGTGGAGAGCCAATCAGGGCAAAGAAAGAGGCAGCCAATCAGGGTCGGGCTGGGCCCTATATAAAGTCTGCCTAGCAAAGGAGAGGGCAGTCTCTCCCTGACTAGCAAGGCAGGAGAACTGGCTCCTGAGGTAAGGAGGTAGCACCTTGGACAGAGCAGTATTGGCCAGGCTTGGGGGAGCAGAGGAGAGCGCCACCCCAGTTACCTGCCAGGCTGTGCTTTCCTCTCTCCCCCCCCTAAAAAAAGGGTTGAGAAGGTGCACGGGGCCAAAGAGGAAGTGGCCCAGGGAAGATAGGCGGACAAGAAGGGAGAGACGGAGGGCAGAGAGAGGCTGCCGCTAGAGGGTCCCTAGGTTGGGACCCAGAGTAATTGCTGGGCCTGGGTCCCCCCCCTTCCTCCCTTGCACTGCACCTGGCCATGGAGGAGTGTGGCTGAGACAGACTACAACTTGCCTCTTAGGTGAGGGGCTAGACTTTGGGGTTGTAGTTGGCTACTGAGGCAGGTGCAAGCTGGAGGACTGCTGTTTAAACCCCCTCCTCCCCCTACCAGAAGGGGGTGAGAATGGGGAGCAAGGCGGTTCCCAAATGAGCAATGGCGAGACCCCATGCGCAGAGGGCGCTCCACAGCTGATGAGCTAATTCCCAGAACAACCAGCTGGAGGTGCCAGCGGATTTGTATGTAAAATTATTCAGTGTTTAGAAAATATGCAACAAACGCTTGGTGGCACAACTTGCTTCTTTTGCACTTTTCAATGCCAACCTGATGTATGTGACAATATAGATGCAAGTTAATGCATTTCCCTAATTAATTTTTGTCCACATGTCCTAAAATGACTTAAATGTACAGCATAATGTACTGAAATCATTTTTACTCTGTTATGTGACAGGGCGTGATTTGCTATTAGCAGCAAATGTCTGCAGCAATCTTTTGAAGTACATATCCTAATTAAAGTGAACATCCAATATGTTGGCCAAGGATGAGTCATGCTTCGCAACAGCTCTACAGGGAAGGGGACTTGAGCTTTGTACTCTTTCAAAGCTATGGCCATGTGAATACATTGCTTTCTTTTGTACGAAATTGTATTTTATGCTGTTTATTGCATGCTTAGGAGGCACTTTAGTGAAGTCATAAGGGTGCCAAGAATGTGCATATGTATAGCATGGGACAAGAAAGGCTTGGGAGAGGGGGGAAAGGGCTATTTAAAAACTCCGTTGGCAAAGCTTTGTTGCTAGGCACAAAACCTACTCTATATGCAATGTTATTACTCAGGAGCAAGGTACCAGCATATTCCTAGTTACCATGGTTTCCCTGCAGACACAGTGCCCTCTCAGAAAGGAAACAATTAAGCTTAATTTTATATTCATTACTTAAATCACTTTAAATGGCTTAAAAAGAATTGCAAACTAACATACATGGGATCATTGTCATGACTTGATTTCTTACATGAGTTTTGTACTTTCACAGACATAGAATCTTTTTGGGTTTTTCCCCCAAAGGAATTTAAAAATAAATGCTGTTACAAAGATTCCTTTTATTAAAGAGAGCTGAGTGGTATGTGCTGAGTCTTCTGAAAATTGCAGGTGATGACTCACTGCGAAAGCTGATGGATTGTGCATTTCAGATTTAGTGCTTGACAATATCTTCTAATCACTGGCAAGCTACAATTGGCTTGCAGACTAGAATAAATTGCCTGAAACTTCCAACAACCCTGAAATCTCAACCAACTATAATGATGGCAGAACTATAATGATGGCAGATTTATTTGGTGAAAAATCCTAAAATGTGGAAATGGCCCCCTTCTAAAATTGCAGGGTGTTGATAGGTAAAAACTGATTCCTTCCAAGTACAATATTTGATTTGCAGATGTTACAGATTTTGGGATCAAATATGTTGCATTTTGAGGAGATATACTTTTTTTTTAAATGGCTTCTGAGTTTGAGCCCATGAACAGCTGCAAAACTGCATAAGCAAATTTAAGGCTGAGCTGGGTCTTGACAAATGTTGCCCTTTAGCAAGGCCCCCTTGTGCTCGCAAGCTGGCTTTACATGTTGTGATACTGATTCTGGATTCTGTGGTATTCTGCAGAAGCTTCATGTGGGGTGGGGGGAGTTTATAATGAATGAACTATGAAGGTGAATAATAATCAGTACAATAACCCCTTGTGTTGTTTCCTTTGGCCAGATTCTGCCACATATAATCACACCAATTAGTACTTTGGTCCCCAAATAGCATTATTAGTTCCAATATAACTGTAACGTTCTACTGGGAACATCCAGAGCTGTGAGCCACTGTGCTATCTCTCTGCCCCAGCAAGGGTTAGTTTTGCTGGAGATTAGACTGTGCATCAGCCCCCTGCCACACCAGTCTGTCTTCCTCACCAGCAAACTTCTCAAGGCTCTCCCTGCCCAACCCTTGCCTAGCAGATAACAATCTGTGAACTCCAGCCCCTGAACTCCTTAGAGATGTCTCCAATGCACAGCACATAGCACTGTACATTCACAAAATATATTAATTTTGCTGCTCTTTCAAAGAGTCAGTACATTATAGCCAGGGCCGGCTCTGACTTTTTTGCTGCCCCAAGCGCGCGCCCCCCCCCCCCAAAATAGGACAGCCGTGCCGTCCTAAGATTGGACGGAATGCCGCCCCTTAGAATCTGCCGCCCCAAGCACGAGCTTGCTTGGCTGGTGCCTGGAGCTGGCCCTGATTATAGCTTATTAACTTTTATGTCTTTTGTTAATAAACTTGTTTTATTTATTAGTATAAAGCAACTCAGTACTGTATTTGAAGGGAAGAGTGTGTTTACCTCAGTTAAGTGATACCAAGTAGAAGGAATAAAGATAGAAATAGTTACAAACAAATAAAAATATGCTTTCTAATGGATAAGACCTTAACAAACTACTGTCTCCGTTCAAGGTAGTTTCCTTTCTAAGCAGTAGCCAACTAACTCTTAGCCGGGATCCCCACAGAATCCAAGAAGTTTGTTTTCCTTGTCTCCTCAGGTGAAGGATAATCCCAAGTCTTTCTGTGTGTCCTTATATCTCAAAGTCTGCCTTTGTTTCAGGGTCAAATTGATCCCCTAGGGTTCAGTCTCCGGTCTCCTTCAGGGGGCTGCCTCCATCTTAATTAAGGTGTCCCGTGGGGTACACCCAGGTGATACTTCCTGCTGCAGTTTTACAATGTAAATGTCCTCTTTTTGCCACCTTTGATACAAATGAATAGTCCATTGAATTTGACCACATCTGGTTTGAGGTGTTGACCTCTTTCCTTTGTCTGGAGAAAACCTGTTCATCAATTTCCTCTGACATGCCTGGTTTAAGGACCTTTTAGTATCCATAATTCCATACATAGCATTATTACATACATTTCACAATGATATTATTGACCCATGTGGTGTTAGTTTTCAAAATATGCCTTACAAGGCATATTTTATACAAATAACATTGCAGTAGTGTGTAGGTGAGAACACAGAGATACCTAGAGTCATAGTAACTTTTCTCAGAATATGATAATACTCCCTGTGAGATTCATGGAGTACATGTAGCGTCCCGTATAGCTATAAACAGTGTACTAAATTATTTCATTGAAGTCAATAGGGTTGCATGGACATTATTTATTTTTTGTATTAGGATTGGTTTTAGAGCATCACCAAGATTAGGGTCTCATTGTATTGGTGTTGTGCAAACAGGTAGTAAGAGATGGCTCCTGACCTGAGGGCTGTGGTAACTTTGTAGTAAGTATATGTTGGCAAATGTTGACAATTTGATTGTGCTCATGAACCATGAGGACACAAAGACACTTTTGCAATTGTTTAGATTAGCTCAGCTTGAAATAAATCTGTTGCAACCACTAACCTTTTAATTCCACAACAAAAGACACATGGAGAATAAACCAACTTTTGAGTTGTGGGAAGGAAATTACAGTGCAGAAGGGATAATTATCATAGCAGAACATGTATTTAGGAAAAATCTTCTGTAGTGTACAAACACCTGGATCAGTATTTTTACCAGAAAGAAATGTTGAATGTCCAATTAATATAAGCTATGAGTGTTGAATAAAGTAGCTATAACATTTTGAAATGTGGTCTTATGAGCATCCAAGTAGGGATGAAGAAGTACAGTGCTGGAAGAGATTTCCAAGAAAAAGGAATGTACTAAAGTGATGTTGATGACTCAGCATGTGTCAATCTTCCCTGTGAGCCAATTAATAGTTGTAGAGCTGCCTACAGTTATTTATACACAGGCTTGGAAGGATTAGATTTTTATTGGTAAATGTCAATTTTACTGGCTACACTCACAAACCAATGAAAAAAAAATATTTCCATTGATAATCAAAATTTACAGATAGGCAAACTAGGAAAAAAATGCTACTTGAGGACTTATTATAGTTTGATTTAAGTATATTTGCTTTGTATATTTTGACACATTGACAACTTGTGTGTTAATGGTAATAAACTTTATTTAATTACAGTATATGTTGAGATTCAAAACAATTATTGTCTGACCCCTCCCATAATTTCCAATGACCGTGAAAGTTTAAATAGATGACAATAGAAAAAAATGCTTAAAATAAACATTATCTGTCAAAATTACAAAATAAAAATGTAAATCTGCCAAGCACCCAAAAAACAAATTGAAATGTGAATAAGTGATCCAGTTTTGTAGCTAGTAGTATGTAAACTGTACCAGTTAATGATTAAAAGTTAACATGGATTTTGAAGTAAACACAGATCTGAGCTGATGTGCGTTTTGGATAACAGGTTTAGACTAAATGTCCAGTAATTTCAGTTAAGTATTTACAAACTAGCAATAGTTTTCCACTATACCAGCTGTATAACTTAAAGGAGTTTACTCGGTTGCCATAAATATGGGTCTGTTGTAAGAACCTACACAGAATAAACAGGAGAGCTTGAAGGTGACACACATGAGAATATCCTATAGCTCAGTGGTCACAAAACTCTGCTGAGAGGTAGCAGTTCCCTGTTCAAATCCTTACTCCCTTTTTTGGGGGTGGGGATTGAACCCTGGTCTCTCTCCTCCCTTTGTGGAGCTGCTGGGCCAGAGTGACTTGCCCCAGGTCACATGTTGAGGCTATGGCAGAGCCAAGAAATGAATGCAGGTCTCCCAAATATTAAGCTAGTACCTGTATCATCCTTCTCTGTAATTCCAGAAAAATGTATCCTGGGATAATTTTAAATTGATTTCTTTATTTGTCCCCGCCTCCCCCCCACTCCCTAAATCAAGCCTAATGAGCTCATTCAGCACATACATTGATATTTCCTTCAACATGTAGTGGAAGAGGAAGTAGCGCTAGGGTCCAGCAGAGGTATTCACACTTCAGCTATCTGAAATGCCCTTGTAGTTCCTACACTCCCACATCCCAAATGGTGTATTGCTGTGGACAGAGGATAGCTGCCTCATTTCCACACCAGAAGTGTTTGCATTTCAATGGTGAATTAAGCAATCCCTGAATATAGTCTATATATCACTATAGGATCCCTCTAGATAAAGTTTTATACAAATACAAGGTGTTATTTTCTAGATATTTGTGTTTTTAAATAAAAGTAACTTCCTATGAAAACTAATTTTTTTTAGTTTCTATTAATTATTACAGGAAAATATGTTTCCAGCAATTTGTTAATGTATTGAATTCTCTTATCCATAGATTAATAAAGTTAGAAGGGACCATTGTGATAATCTATCTGACCTCCTGTATAATACTGGGCATGGAACTTCCCTGAAATAATTCCTGTCTGAACTAGAACATATCTTGTAGGGGAAAAAAATCCATTCTTGATTTAAGAATTCCCAGTGATGGAGACTGCACCACAAACAACCCTTGTTAACTTGTTCCAAAGGCTAATTATTCTCCTTGTTAAAAGTCTGCACCTTACTTTATTTTTAGTATGAACTTGTATAGTTTCAACTTCCAGGCATTGGATCTTGTTATATCTTTATCTGCTAGAATGAAGAGCCCTCTATTATTAAATTTCTGTTCCCCATTTATGTACTTACAGTCTGTGCATAGAGTAATGCCACAGAATAGAAGATTATGCTGCTCTATCAATCTCTAAAATGCTTCATATAACAATTCTACTCTATTTCAGCGTAGCACTGCTATGGGAGATATTTATTGGCTTCACACACCTTATTCAGTACAACTAGGGTGACCAGACAGCAAGTGTGAAAAATCAGAACAGGGGTGGGGGGGTAATAGGTGCCTATAGAGGAAAAAGACCCTAAACATCTGGTCACCCTAAATACAATAAAATTGCAGTTAATATTATTAGCACTGAAGAAGCTTCCTATCCAGTCATAGCATAGGGATGCTCTTTACATACACACATACATACAGTAACTTGTGTAATAATTACTGCTTGAGAACAAGAATGGAAAGTCATTTGCAAAACTAAAACTGTTGTAAAAATGACAGGCCCAACAAGTCTGTCTTACTCCAAAAAAGAGAATACTAGCAATAACCCTAATGTGAATTCCAGCCTATTCTCCCTATTGAGCAGAAACACACTAGAGTCTGTAGAAGTTGTTTTGTATACTACAAACTGCTCTGGGACTCGCGCTTTCTCTTATGCACATGGATGCTATTATGTTGAACTGTGACATAAACATTTTCTATTGCAGTGGGATGAACTGTGTGATCTAAAGGATCTTTTCCATTTCTAGATGCTATGATCCTGTAGGCACAACTTTGAAGTAAATATACTAAAAATTGCAAATAAACATTGAGAAATACATTTCTGTGCATTGGCCCAATCCTTCTGCAAACCATTACCTCTTCACTATTACCTGAAGGAAACATGACTGGTTTACACTACGCGAGTAGGTCGATGTAAGGCAGTTTACATCAACCTAATTATGTCAGTGTACACACTACAGCCTTGTCCTGCTTATGTAAGTGCCTTACTACACCGACATCATAACTCCACAAGAGGTGTAGGACTTACACGGGTGTAGTTAGGAGAACTGCATTACTTAGGCCTGGTCTACACTACGAGTTTAGGTCGACTTTAGCCGCGTTAAATCGACTTAAGCCTGGACACGTTTACACTACGAAGCCCTTTCTGTCGACTTAAAGGGCCCTTTAAACCGGTTTCCTAACACCACCTCGACAAGGGGATTAGCGATAAAATCGGCCTTAGGGGGTCGGAATTGGGTTAGTGTGGATGGAATTCGACATTACTGGCCTCCGGGAGCTATCCCACAGTGCTTCATTGTGACCGCTCTGGACAGCACTCTCATCTCAGATGCACTGGCCAGGTAGACAGGAAAAGCCCCGCGAACGTTTGAATTTCATTTCCTGTTTGCTCAGCGTGGAGAGCACAGGTGACCATGCAGAGCCCATCAGCACAGGTAACCATGATGGAGTCCCAGTCCTAGTCCCAGGATCGCAGAAGAGCTCCAGCCTGGACCGAACGGGAGGTACAGGATCTGATCGCCATCTGGGGAGATGAAGCAGTGCTCGCCGAACTCCGAAACAGTAAAAGAAACGGCAAAACATTAGAAAAGATCTCCAAGGCCATGAAGGACAGAGGCCATAACAGGGACGCGCGGCAGTGCCGCGTGAAAATTAAGGAGCTAAGGCAAGCCTACCACAAAGTCAGAGACGCAAACGGAAGGTCCGGGGCAGAGCCGCAAACATGCCGCTACTACGCGGAGCTGCATGCCATTCTAGGGCGTGCAGCCACCACTAGCCCAAGCGTGTTCTATGAGTCCCTCTCTGCAAACGGGGAAGCGGGTTCGGCGGACGAGGAAGATGAGGATGGAGAGAACATAGATAGCTCACAGCAGCAAGGAAGCGGAGAAACCAGTTACCCCAACAGCCAGGATATGTTTGTCACCCTGGACCTGGAACCAGTAACCCCCGAACTCACCCAAGACCCTGAGGGCACACAGGGGACCTCTGGTGAGTGTACCTTTGTAAATATTACACATGGTTTAAAAACAAGCGTGTTTAATGATTAATGATTAATTTGCCCTGGCAATCGCGGCCAGTACAGCTACTGGAAAAGTCTGTTAACGTGTATGGGGATGGAGCGGAAATCCTCCAGGGACATCTCCAGAAAGCTCTCCTTCATGTACTCCCAAAGCCTTTGCAAAAGGTTTCTGGGGAGGGCTGCCTTATCCCGTCCGCCATGGTAGGACACTTTACCACGCCAGGCCAGTAGCACGTAGTCTGGAATCATTGCATAACAAAGCATGGCAGCGTATGGTCCCGGTGTTTGCTGGCATGCAGACAACATCCATTCCTTATCGCTCTTTGTTATCCTCAGGAGAGTGATATCATTCACGGTCACCTGGTTGAAATGGGGCAATTTTATTAAGGGGACATTCAGAGGTGCCCCTTCCTGCTCTGCTGAACAGAAATATTCCCCGCTGTTAACCACGCGGTGGGGGGGAGGGGTGAAGTGACCATCCCAGAGAATTGGGTGTGAGGGGGAGGGGAGTTAGTTGGGTTTGTGCTGCATGTTAAACCTGAAATCGCAGCCCCTCCTTTTACATTGCAAACCCATTTTAAATGGCACGGGTGCTTGGTATGGGAAATGAGGGCAGAACTGTTTGAAACCATCCCCACATGTTAAGAAGGTTAAAAAAGCCCAAAGACTATATGTCTTACCATGGCTGCCTGCAAGCTGAAATCTGTGTCCTGGCACTGCGTGAGTGATCTCTCACACCAAACCAGGAGACTCTCAATATAAGAGGAAAAATGCGACCTTGTAACGAAAGCACATGTGCTGTGTGATGTTGTGAACAGCAAAATCTAACGTGAAAGAGTCTACCCATTGTTCTCTAAAATGTATCTTTTTTAACAACCTCTCCCTTCTCCACCAGCTGCAAATCTTACTCCTTCGCAGAGGCTAGTGAATATTCGAAGAAGGAAGCGAAGGACACGTGACGAAATGTTTACTGAACTTCAGACTGCCTCCCACGCTGACAGAGCACAGCTGAATGCGTGGAGGCAGTCAATGACTGATTTTAAAAAAGCCCAATATGAGCGAGAGGACAGGTGGTGTGCTGAATCGCGGGCTGAAGAGGAGAAGTTGCGTGCTGAAACGCGGGCTGAAGGGGAGAGGTGGCGTCAACTTGTACTCAGAAAGCAAGAGTCGATGCTCCGGCTGCTGGAGCATCAAAGTGATATGCTCCTGCGTATGGTTGAGCTGCAGGAAAGGCAGCAGGAGCAGAGAACGCCGCTACAGCCCCTCTGTAACCAGCAGCCTTCCCCAAGTCCCATTGCCTCCTCACCCAGACGCCCAAGAACACGGTGGGGGGGCCTTCGGCCACCCACTCACTCCACCCTAGATGATTTCCAGTGCAATAAGTTTTAAAGTTTTAAATTGGAGTGTGTCCTGTTCCTTCCCTCCTCCCCCACCCATCCCGGGCTACCTTTCCAATTATCCCCCTAGTTGTGTGCTGAAGTAATAAAGAATGCATGAATGTGAAGCAACAATGACTTTATTGCCTCTGCAAGTGGTGCTCGAAGGGGGGAGGGTAGTAGGGGAGGGTGGGGTGGTTGGTTTGCAGGGAAGTAGAGTTAACAGGGTGGTGGGGGAGGGTCAGAGGGTTCATCAAGGAGCAACAAACAGAAGTTTCACTCCGTAGCCTGGCCAGTCACAAAACTGGTTTTCAACGCTTCTCTGATGCGCACCGCGCCCTGCTGTGCTCCTCTAACCGCCCTGGTGTCTGGCTGCGCGTAATCAGCGGCCAGGCGATTTGCCTCAACCTCCCACCCCGCCATAAATGTCTCCCCCTTACTTTCACATATATTGTGGAGCGCACAGCAAGCGGCAATAACAATGGGGAGATTCTTTTCGCTAAGGTCTGAGCGAGTCAGTAAGCTGCGCCAGCGCGCTTTTAAACGGCCAAATGCACATTCCACCACCATTCGGCACTTGCTCAGCCTGTAGTTGAACAGGTCCTGACTACTGTCCAGGCTGCCTGTGTACGGCTTCATGAGCCATGGCATTAAGGGGTAGGCTGGGTCCCCAAGGATAACGATAGGCATTTCAACATCCCCAATGGTTATTTTCTGGTCCGGGAAGAAAGTCCCTTCCTCCAGCTTTCGAAACAGAAGAGACTGCCTGAAGACGCGAGCATCATGTACCCTTCCTGGCCAGCCCACGTTGATGTCGGTGAAACGTCCCTTGTGATCCACCAGGGCTTGCAGCAGCATTGAAAAGTACCCCTTGCGGTTTATGTAGTCGGTGGCTTGGTGCACCGGTGCCAAGATAGGGATATGGGTTCCGTCTATCGCCCCACCACAGTTTGAGAATCCCATTGCAGCAAAGCCATCCACTATGGTCTGCACGTTTCCCAGAGTCACTACCCTTGATATCACCAGGTCTCTCATTGCCCTGGCAACTTGGATCACAGCAGCCCCCACAGTAGATTTGCCCACTCCAAATTGATTCCCGACTGACCGGTAGCTGTCTGGCGTTGCAAGCTTCCACAGGGCTATCGCCACTCGCTTCTCAACTGTGAGGGCTGCTCTCATCCTGGTATTCTGGCGCTTCAGGGCAGGGGAAAGCAAGTCACAAAGTTCCATGAAAGTGCCCTTACGCATGCGAAAGTTTCGCAGCCACTGGGCATCGTCCCAGACCTGCAACACGATGCGGTCCCACCAGTCTGTGCTTGTTTCCCGGGCCCAGAATCGGCGGTCCACGGCATGAACCTGCCCCAGTAACACCATGATTTCCACATTGCTGGGGCCTGTGCCTTGTGAGAGGTCCATGTCAATTTCCTCATCACTATCGTCGCCGCGCTGCAATCGCCTCCTCCTCAGCTGGTCCTGGTTTTGCTTTGGCATGTCCAGGAGGCTGTGCATATACTCCAGGACAATGCGCGTGGTGTTCATAGTGCTCATAATTGCCGCGGTGATCTGAGCGGGCTCCATGATCCCAGTGCTAGCTATGGCGTCTGGTCTGAAAAAAGGCGCGAAAGTAGTATCTGACGGACCAGGGGAAGGAGGGAGGGAGGGATGGAGGGAGGGGCGAGTGACGACATGGCGTACAGGTACAGGGAATTAAAATCAAGAAAGGTGGCTTTGCATCAGGGAGAAACACAAACAACTGTCACACAGAATGGCCCCCCCCAAAGATTGAACTCAAAAGCCTGGGTTTAGCAGGAGGGAGGGGGGAAGCAAATGAATACAGAATAAATCTATTTTTTACATCTTAAGACGACGGTGCAGCATGACTGATAGCCCTTGGCATTTTCTGGGTGCTTGGCAGCAAATACTGGGCGCTTGGCAGTAAGCCTTCAGGTCTATTGCACGATCTGATTCCCACTGCAATATGACAATGATGGGTACCAATCGTAATATGCTATCTACTGCCCAAAAGGCAAGGGGTTGCTGCTGTGTAGCAATCTAGCCCCACGTCTGCCAGCCCCATGTCTGCCAGCACCCAGATCGCCATCGGCCTCTTCTGGGTGCTTAGCAGACAATACTGGGCACTTGGCAGAAAATAGCATGCTACGACTCTGCTAACATGCAATGATCCAACAGGGCGCCTGGCAGAAAATAGCATACTACGACTGATAACCATCATTGTCTGCCCGGGTGCCCATGATCGACAGCCACTGCAGTACGACGACGACGGATACCAGTCGTAATAAACCATCTTCTACCAAAAGGCAAGGGGCTGGTGCAATGCAGCACCACGGCTGCCAGCCCCACAGCTGCCTGCACCCAGATCGCCAATGAAGGCTACCAGTCATGCTGCACCGTCTACCGCCAAAAGGCAGTAAGCTGCTGCTGCTGTTTAGCAATGCAGGCCCACGTTTGCCGGCACCCGGAAGAGATATGGTGACGGTAAGCTGAGCTGAGCGGGCTCAATGCTTGGCGTGGTATGTTGTCTGCACAGGTAACCCAGGTAAAAAGGCGCGAATCTATTGTCTGCCGTTGCTGTGACGGCGGGGGAGGGGCCTGACGCAATGTACCCAGAACCCCTCGCGGCACTGCTTTGCATCATCCGGGCATTGCGATCTCAACCCATAATTCCAATGGGCGCCGGAGGCTCCGGGAACTGTGGGATAGGTACCATAGTGCAATGCGCCGGAAGTCGACGCTAGCCTCGGTACTGTGGACGCGGTCCGCCGACTTCATGCACTTAGAGCATTTTAGGTGGGGACACACACAATCGGCTGCATACAACCGGTTTCTATAAAACCGGCTTCTATAAATCCGACCTAATTCTGTAGTGTAGACATAGCCTTACTTTGGCTGTTTGGGAACCTCTGGCCTACATGTTTGTGGGAGTGGAGGGTACAGCACTTTGCAGGACTGCGCTGTCTGGGAGGGGAAGAGCTCAGTTATAGTATATATCCTGTGTCAGTCTCTATAGCAGATTGCTAACTTCCTGGTGATGACAAGCATTTCTGTCTTGCTTTGCTGGACCTTGATGGTAAAGAACTTTTATTTTATTTTTTTTTTATTTTTTTTTTGCTGTTCACACATTAGTCCTAATCGTTTACACTTGTCACACAAGGACGTAGGGCTAAATTAATCATGGACATTAAATGTGCTCCTACTCAAAAGAGTCTGCAAAAATGACTCCTCCTTGGCACTGTTTTTCTGGAGGGTTCACCTTCCATGAGACTGAAACAGCGTTATAAAGTAATTTCTTTTCAAATAAAGACTGTTCCTTGGACGCTTTACAAAACAAACAAAAAATGGCACCATATTCTTCTTAATGGAAAGTTGTTCTGAAATGCCAATTTTTTTTAAAGCAGAGATTACACAGGGAAAAATGTATACTATAGGAATAGCTTATTAACTGTCTGTGTACTTTCCCTATGCACAAGTCTCATTAGCAAGCATTACTCTTTTGTGTGGATGATGAGTGGCCAAGAATTAATGAGCAAAGTGAAACATAAGAAAGGTAATGCCATTTAATTTCAGTCCATGAGGGATCCTTCCCTCCTCCCTCCATGTTAACGCAGCTAAAGAAATAGAAAAAGATGGTTCATTGTTTTATCTTTGTTGATCCCAGAAAGCTTTACCATAGCTTTGTAGAGGAGCCATGGTCCTGTGATTAAGTTACTGGCTTGGGATTCACAAGATCTGTATTCAGTTCTGGCTTCTGTCATCTACCCCTTGTGGTTTTTTTTTATTTTATTTTATTTTCTTTTTGGGGGGGGGGGGGGAAATCATGTAATCTTTCTGTACCTCCGTTCCCCCATTGGTAATGGTAAAATGGATATAAGAATACCTCCCTTCTCCCATCCTGTTTGTCTTGTCTATCTAGATGGTCAGATTTTTCAGATCAGGGATTGTCTCATGATGATGTGTATGTAGAGGGCCTAGCTCAGTGGGTCCCTGATTCAGATGGAGCCCAGATGCTACTGTAACAAAAATAATAATACTAAACACCCCCCCCCATGAGTGGCCACTGTGCATACAGAAAGAGTCAATGCCCTTTATAGGAATGAAATAAAAAAATCCCCAACTTCAATAATAACTCGTATGTGGGATGCCAATGTGTAAGAGCACCCCTTGCCTTCCTCCTGCCCCAGTTCACTTCCTCCCAGAATGTGTATGCTGCAGTCCAAAGAAAGGTTATCACAGGGCCCAGAGGAAAGATGTTGCAGAAATAACTCTACTTTGCTTTCTTTTGTACCCCCCTACCCCAGTCAGGGATCCACTGTGTTTACATCTCCTCCACTCTCAGAAGCAGAGATGATGATTTTGGATTAATTTATTAAGAATCCCATTTGACTTCACTGGGAGTACTACATGTGGAGGGGCTATTGCACTATGGCCAATCCATAGTCCTATCTGATCTTTCATGTAAAGTGATCACATGCAGGACTCAGGATCACAGGTATGCTCCCTCCCTCCTACCAATTTACATAATTGCACAATTGGCTAGATTTGTCCCCTTCCTCCTGAAGTATGTAGATTCCTTAGTGTTTCCATGGCATCTAGCTCTAAGTGTATGAGTTGAAAAGTCTCTTTGGAAAAACTCGGTTGTCAGAAAGTTGATTAGTACCTTTCTGTAAGGAGCCCGAGAAACATTTGTAGTCAAGCTCCCCCTGTTTCTAATGAAAGATAGCAACTAATCCCATGCACAGCTGTTGATTCCTAAATAGGGTAATAGCTCTCTAAGAACTTAATTGAAAATTGTAGCCAGTACTGATATAGCAAATTTATATTTTTGTTAAATTCTTCTCATTCAAAGCATTGCTTCAAGATGCACTATTTCTCCATCATTCTTTGCTCAGGGTTGGAGAAAAACTTTGATTTTTAATGTTTACTTTCCAGTTCACAGAGCAGGGCCCTGAACAAATTATTCTTGATGGTGAATTGTTTGCCTAATTTAATGCAATGCTGGCCTGCAATTATAAATAAACACTTAACCGATTTTGTTTGGTTAGATCAAGGAGTCTGAGAGGATATTTGTGAACTGTCAATGTTTCAGTGATCCATTTCATTACACGGTTTGCTTCTTTATCATAGTAAGTATGTGGAGCATTGTCTAAGGTTTTGAATAACAAGGGTGCAGAGATTTTTGTTAAATAGTATTTACTCCCTCTGGCATTTGTAAAAGTATGCTAAAGAATACAGGGCAACTTTAGCACAAGGGCCAAAATTTAGTTTTCCTAATACTCCCCACATTGGGCATTTAAAAAAAAAATTTTTTTTTTGGTGTGTGGTTTATTTTAAACATCAGAGACTGAAATGTAATATGAAAGTGCTATTGAGAATAGGGCTAATCCATATTAGCCCATTAATGTGCTAGATTAGCAGGCAAGAAACTAAATTATTCCTGGAAAGATCTGTTTACTAAAGTCTCAGTGCATATAATCATGGATCTATTCCATCTTGAGCTATGAGCAGCCTGCTCTTCCTATTTCTGCTCCATATAAACTAGTAAAAGCCTATGGGAATTTGGATGAATGACTTTGATATTTGCCAAAATGCAATTTTTCTTTAAGGGCCTCCCTTTTCCACTTCTTACACTGATAAGTAGCTCTGTGCGCCTCTCCTATATCTGATATCTATTAAGAGATTAAACTCTCTGCAGTGGTCTTGATGTGTTGGCTGTGACCTGGTGTACCTGGGGTAGCCCTCACTGGAAATGCCAAGGTCAGGGCAGGCTGCAAAAGGGAGAGTAGATACCCACCAGTCTTGGAAGTAACAGTGAAGTTAAACTCCTCAACCAGTCAAACTGTGCTTTTGATTCCCCATACTGGTTATCAAGAAAGAAAAAAATAATAATCACACAGCCTTCTTTATTGCATTCCAGTTTTCTGGCTCTCAGTCAGCACCTAGGTCCAGTACAGTGAAGTTATTTTACAACTCTACTCACATAAACAAAATGTTCTTCTGACCCCAAGGGTCAGCCACGTTACCAGGTTAGTATAGGTTTGGCTCTTACCCAAAATACCACGCTGCTAGCCAATCCTTTAGTGTCTAAAACGAAAGGTTTATTATAAAGAAAAAAGAGAACAAGATGAGATAAGGTAAAATAGTCACATATGTACAAAGACTTCAAAGTCCATATATCAAGTTCCTAGCAGTACTGGTGGGATGGGCCACACAGCTTGGATGGGCTATTCAGGCCTTTATTCAGAGCTTCAGTTTGTAGCAAAGTTCCTCCAGAGGTAAGAAACAGGATTGAAGATAAAATGGAGAAGATGCAGCTGCCTTTTATAGTCCTTTGCCATGCAGTCTGTGCTTCCTTTGTTTCAAACACAAGCTATCCAGCACATGGCTTGAAAGCCGTAGGGTATGTCTTAACTAGCAAAGTTAAAGCACATGGCTGTGTAGTCGCAGCACTGCTATTAAAACAAACAAACAAAAAACACTTCCATGAGGGGAGTAGCTCCCAGTGCTGGGAGCCACGGCTCCGGGTGCAGGTGCACTTTTTTTTTTTTTTTTTTAACCCCCTCCCCCCATGAGTGAGAAAGTTGCAGCGCTTAAAGTGCCAGTGTAGACAAGCCCTTAGGTAAGCATTTCAACTTATTAGAAGAGAACCTCTGGAGGTCCATTCCTCACTTGAAAACCATAATGCAGAATATTTTACTGTATTAGTGCAAAACTCCACCTTGGATGTGCATTTGCTCCAATTGTAGCAATAGGACCAGCCCTTATGCTGCTTCTATTGTTTGGAACTTCACGGATTCAGGAAAGATACACAAAATTGCATATTTAAATACACACACACACATTATAGCCTCACAGTTCCAGTGCTTGTAGCTATGACTAAGAGTAAAAGGCAGTTTATTTCTAACAGTTGTTTTCAGTGATTTATAATTTCCCCCAATATTAGCATTCAGAAGAATAATCTTATTTTATGTATCTATTGCAATTTACAACACATGAGAGGGTATCTTTCTGTTAAACTGGGTGCCTTTGACATTATTTTAAATAATCCAATAAAAACAGAACCAGCAGCAACACCCTAGGAAAAACTACAACCTCTATGCAACCCAATCTATTCATCCACTCAGGGACAAACAGATAGGCATTGCAGTATGTCTGAAAGTTCAATGATTCCTGACTATTTAGGACCAAGGATAGAAGCTCATTTCGTAGCTTAAAACTCCCCATGGAGAATGTTTCCGCTCCCGGAGTTACAAGCACCAAAAAATAGTGTTTCCACAAATAGGAACAATTTTGGTGCATTTCTGCTCTATTGACCAATTTCTCTTCCTCTTAGGCTGTGAATGGTACCACTGGTGCTAATGTAACCCACATACCTTCTGGGTGTGGTGTTCTGTCCCATCTAGTGGCATCAAGACCACTAGAGAGAGATTAATGAGTTTGCTCTACAGCCTTAGCTGACAGGCAGTTGGCTTTTAGTTCATGCAGTAGAGGCTCATGCACAAAGCTCTAGAGGTCCCAGGTTTAATCCTGCCTGCCAACAACTGGGGTCTGTCAGTGTTACGCTAAGACTTGGAGATTCTCCTTCAGATCAAGTGATAGTAGCCGGTGCTTTTGGAAAAGGAGGATCTAAATTCTATTTCTGCTTATCCCATCATATATCACCAGTGAAGCCAAGACTTGTGTGAATAAAGTGGGCAGGATTTGACAGTGTGTATCTGATAAAATGTATCCTTTCTCCAGATCTTTATTAGTTAAGTACTATTTTATTCTTTTTCCCACCTCAGAACTGTTAGATGGCCCCTCTAAAATTGTCTTAAGCTTGGAAGCACTAAAAGACCTATCACTTTAGTCAAAAGGTGAGACTAGAATTTAATGAGGGTATTAGCACAATAGATCACAGCTTGCATCAGGAAGCATATGTTGATTGCTTCAGTGCGTGAAAGTGCTTTTTCAAATCATATCAAACATTCTGCTTTTCCCAGAGTCAGTCTTGTGCCATAGCAATACCAATCTTTTGCAAATAAAATGTGGTCATACATTATTTGTCTTACGGGATCAAGAACTGAAGCCTGTTGTACTAGGCTCTTTACAAACAAAGGGACAGATCTGTATATGTATTTAGGCACCAGGAGATGCAGATAGGCTCCCAAGTCCTCTTAAAATCAAGCATCATTGTCATAAAAGGGCATAGAAGTGGAAGATGGACTTTGACATAGTTGAGGTTCAGGCCCTTTAGGGCTTCCTAGCTCACAAAGGGCACCTTGAATTTCACCTGGATTAAAGAGATGATGAGGATGGCACACAGATGCAACAGGATTTCTTTAATCTAGCCTACTTCAAAGGCAAGCAGATCCATACTGCACCAACTGTGAGTGGCCTTTTTGAGAGGGTGGTAGTTGGCAGGTTTGTCACCATCTTACCATCGTTGGTGCCAAAGTGCCATTGACTTCCCTGCACAGATAGATGGCAGGATATTATTTCATATATCATCTTCAGCTTTGTCACTCTTTTCAGGCACATCCAACAGAGTGGAAATCTGAGTCGAAAGGGAAGTAAAGTTACTTTTGTTCTATCCTCTCTATTCTTAAAAAGGATTGGGCATGATTTATGTATTTTTAAAGATTTGTTTGTCAAGAACCATTTCTTTTTAATCTCAGGTTTCCAAAGGTGTGATCACTGTCTCTTGTCTTCTATTTTGTTGCCTAGTAAGGGAGACAGAATACTGAAACTGTGAGGAAATAACATGGGAATGGGATGCTTGCATTCTAGCAGAGGCATCTTCACAGCACATCACAGGATGACTTTGGGAGGTGTGAAATGATTTTCATGCTACATTTCAAGCTCAGCTCCAGTTCACTAGCCTTCTGCATCAGTTAACAGATAAATGTCATATGCTTCCACTGCAAAAATAGCAGTCTATTTTTTTCAACATAACCCTTATTCATTTAGGGCTGGTCTTCACTACCCGCCCGGATCGGCGGTAGAAAATCGATCTCTCGGGGATCGATTTATCGCGTCTCGTCGGGACGCAATAATCGATCCCCAAATCGACGCGCGTACTCCACCAGCCCAGGTAGGAGTAAGCGCCGTCGACGGGGGAGCCGCGGCGGTCAATTTGCCGCCGTCCTCACAGCGGGGTAAGTCGGATCAGATACGTCGAATTCAGCTACGCTATTCACGTAGCTGAATTTGCGTATCTGAAATCGATCCCCCCCCGTAGTGTAGACGTAGCCTTAGTCTTTCTTCACTTGCTTCAGTTAATGTCGTATGGTTGCATGCATCCTAGGCCTAGATTCAGCAAAAGAACTTAAGCATGTGTATAATTTTAAGCATGAGTTGTCCCATTGAAGTCCATGTAATTGTGCATGTGCTGTGCTGGACTGGGACCCTAATTGTTACAGTGAGTGTTTGCTTTTTTTTCATGGTCTTCAAGTTTAATCCTCTATTACAGTGAAGAAGGAGGCATTAAGAGGGTGGACATCATAAAATCTTGGTACTAGAGATGTGCTAGAACCAAGCTCCCCAGATCCAAACTTCTGCACCTGGGGGAAGAGGTTCAGATCCAGACCAAGTATTGAAACTCAGGCCCTGTTTCTGGTTAGCACATGATGGTACTTTATAAAGGACTCTGAATATTTAATGTTATGTAATTGCTTCATAATACAATAAGTGCTCTTGCCTGAAGTCTGTGCAGCATCTCATCTGGTATGCCTATTTCCCGAATCCAGTGCTATTTGGCTCGTATATAAATATAATTGACTTATTCCATCAACTGTGTTCCACATTTTCACAATTACCATTAATAAAGAGATTTTGGGAGGGTGTGATTTCTGCTCCCAATCTTCCCTATATTAAACTTTGGCTTGTGCTGCACATTATGCAGATACCCAAAAAGAAACAAGCAAAATCTTTTAAATTGTATTAAGCTCTGTTAGGAGGGAAATCTGAATGGGATATGGCTCAGAATAGTACTTTGGATGTTGAAAGCCACCCTCCCACAGACACCTCTTAGACGGGGTTGAAAAAGCAACATTGTGGATGAAAGAAATATTCATGTGAGCAAAATACTTCAAAAAGTCTAAACACAACACAAATATTCTCATGTAACACGTTTGTGGGTAGTGATTGCTTCAAGGATTCTGACAGTTGTAGTCAAAGAAATAAATTACATAGTACTTGTGCTAATCATTGTGTATTATGCACTGTGAGTAAGACAGGCCAATGACATTTTAGATGGTTACCCACTGCTCTCAAAAACATTGAACACCGCAGCAGGTAAAGGGTAAACAAAGATCTTAACAGTGGGGGTATGCTTCTGCAAAGAACCAAATCTAAAATAAGTCCCTGCCATCAGCATTGCCTGTTCCCACGCATCAGGAATTAATACACACCAGTCTTTGCTACCATACTAGTCCACAAATTGGGCTACTCTTGCTTCCAGGACTTTGTCCACACTGAAATATTTCCTAAAAATTGCTCCATTGCTTTAGCACTGCTGCAGCTCTACAGATGCTAGCGAAGGTGGGAATGCTGGTGTGGAGAAGCCACTAGCAGTTTGAGCATTGTATTATCAGTGGTTCTCAGCCTGCGGGCACCCAGTTAGCACAGAGATGTGGTCCATGTGACATCTTCAGCGCCACAGAGGTGGTATTGGATGCAGCCCACAATGGTAAATCAGTTGAGAACCATTGTGTTATCTAAACCTGCAGTGATAGAAGAAACAATAGTAAAAATGCCAACAGACAGTCTTTACTTTCACCCCTACCCCTGAAGGCCCTGTACTAATGCTGGGGCAATGGGATTTTCAAAAACACTTCCTTGTAGATGTAGCCACTCATGGCAGTCCTTTTTTTGTTAGGGAAACTTTCCCTCCCCCATCCACCACTTGCTTCTGGGGTAAAATGACCAGAAAAGTCCCTTTTTATTCAAGGGCCCTAGCAGGTACATTGAGACCCTGCTCATAGTTACTGTTTTATTTGAGACAATGTGTTCTCCCTAGCATACCAGCCTAAAAACCCAGGGTATGTCTACACTACAAAATTAGGTCGGATTTATAGAAGCCGGTTTTATAGAAACCGGTTGTATGCAGCCGATTGTGTGTGTCCCCACATAAAATGCTCTAAGTGCAAGAAGTCGGCGGACCGCGTCCACAGTACCGAGGCTAGCGTCGACTTCCGGCGCATTGCACTATGGTACCTATCCCACAGTTCCCGGAGTCTCTGGCACCCATTGGAATTATGGGTTGAGATCGCAATGCCCGAATGATGCAAAGCAGTGCCGCGGGGGGTTCTGGGTACATTGCGTCAGGCCCCTCCCCCGCCGTCACAGCAACGGCAGACAATAGATTCGCGCCTTTTTACCTGGGTTACCTGTGCAGACAACATACCACGCCAAGCATTGAGCCCGCTCAGCTCAGCTCACCGTCACCATATCTCTTCCGGGTGCCGGCAAACGTGGGACTGCATTGCTAAACAGCAGCAGCAGCTTACTGCCTTTTGGCGGTAGACGGTGCAGCATGACTAGTAGCCTTCATTGGCGATCTGGGTGCTGGCAGCTGTGGGGCTGGCAGCCGTGGGGCTGCATTGCACCAGCCCCTTGCCTTTTGGTAGAAGATGGTTTATTACGACTGGTATCCGTCGTTGTCGTACTGCAGTGGCTGTCGATCATGGGCACCCGGGCAGACAATGATGGTTATCAGTCGTAGTATGCTATTTTCTGCCACGCGCCCTGTTGGCTCATTGCACGTTAGCAGAGTCGTAGTATGCTATTTTCTGCCAAGTGCCCAGTATTGTCTGCTAAGCACCCAGAAGAGGCCGATGGCGATCTGGGTGCTGGCAGACATGGGGCTGGCAGATGTGGGGCTAGATTGCTACACAGCAGCAACCCCTTGCCTTTTGGGCAGAAGATAGTATATTACGACTGGTATCCATCGTTGTCATACTGCAGTGGGCATCAGATCGTGCAATAGACCTGAAGGCTTACTGCCAAGCGCCCAGTATTTGCTGCCAAGCACCCAGAAAATGCCAAGGGCTATCAGTCATGCTGCACCGTCGTCTTAAGATGTAAAAAATAGATTTATTCTGTATTCATTTGCTTCCCCCCTCCCTCCTGCTAAACCCAGGCTTTTGAGTTCAATCTTTGGGGGGGGGCCATTCTGTGTGACAGTTGTTTGTGTTTCTCCCTGATGCAAAGCCACCTTTCTTGATTTTAATTCCCTGTACCTGTACGCGGTGTCACTCGCCCCTCCCTCCCTCTCTCCCTCCCTCCCTTCTTCCCCTGGTCCGTCAGATACTACTTTCGCGCCTTTTTTCAGACCAGACGCCATAGCCAGCACTGGGATCATGGAGCCCGCTCAGATCACCGCGGCAATTCTGAGCACTATGAACACCACGCGCATTGTCCTGGAAAACATGCAGAGCCTCCTGGACATGCCAAAGCCAAACCAGGACCAGCTGAGGAGGAGGCGATTGCAGCGCGGCGACGATAGTGATGAGGAAATTGACATGGACCTCTCACAAGGCACAGGCCCCAGCAATGTGGAAATCCTGGTGTTACTGGGGCAGGTTCATGCCGTGGACCGCCGATTCTGGGCCCGGGAAACAAGCACAGAGTGGTGGGACCGCATCGTGTTGCAGGTCTGGGACGATGCCCAGTGGCTGCGAAACTTTCGCATGCGTAAGGGCACTTTCATGGAACTTTGTGACTTGCTTTCCCCTGCCCTGAAGCGCCAGAATACCAGGATGAGAGCAGCCCTCACAGTTGAGAAGCGAGTGGCGATAGCCCTGTGGAAGCTTGCAACGCCAGACAGCTACCGGTCAGTCGGGAATCAATTTGGAGTGGGCAAATCTACTGTGGGGGCTGCTGTGATCCAAGTTGCCAGGGCAATGAGAGACCTGGTGATATCAAGGGTAGTGACTCTGGGAAACGTGCAGACCATAGTGGATGGCTTTGCTGCAATGGGATTCCCAAACTGTGGTGGGGCCATAGACGGAACCCATATCCCTATCTTGGCACCGGCGCACCAAGCCGCCGACTACATAAACCGCAAGGGGTACTTTTCAATGCTGCTGCAAGCCCTGGTGGATCACAAGGGACGTTTCACCGACATCAACGTGGGCTGGCCGGGAAGGGTACATGATGCTCGCGTCTTCAGGCAGTCTCTTCTGTTTCGAAAGCTGGAGGAAGGGACTTTCTTCCCGGACCAGAAAATAACCATTGGGGATGTTGAAATGCCTATCGTGATCCTTGGGGACCCAGCCTACCCCTTAATGCCATGGCTCATGAAGCCGTACACAGGCAGCCTGGACAGTAGTCAGGACCTGTTCAACTACAGGCTGAGCAAGTGCCGAATGGTGGTGGAATGTGCATTTGGCCGTTTAAAAGCGCGCTGGCGCAGCTTACTGACTCGCTCAGACCTTAACGAAAAGAATCTCCCCATTGTTATTGCTACTTGCTGTGCGCTCCACAATATATGTGAAAGTAAGGGGGAGACATTTATGGCGGGGTGGGAGGTTGAGGCAAATCGCCTGGCCGCTGATTACGCGCAGCCGGACACCAGGGCGGTTAGAGGAGCACAGCAGGGCGCGGTGTGCATCAGAGAAGCGTTGAAAACCAGTTTTGTGACTGGCCAGGCTACGGAGTGAAACTTCTGTTTGTTGCTCCTTGATGAACCCTCTGCCCCTCCCCCACCACCCTGTTAACTCTACTTCCCTGCAAACCAACCACCCCACCCTCCCCTACTACCCTCCCCCCTTCGAGCACCACTTGCAGAGGCAATAAAGTCATTGTTACTTCACATTCATGCATTCTTTATTAATTCAGCACACAACTAGGGGGATAATTGCAAAGGTAGGCCTGGATGGGTGGGGGAGGAGGGAAGGAAAAAGACACAGTGCACTTTAAAACTTTAAAACTTATTGCACTGGAAATCATCTAGGCTGGAGTGATTGGGTGGCCGGAGGCCCCCCCACCGTGTTCTTGGGCGTCTGGGTGAGGAGGCAATGGGACTTGGGGAGGAGGGCTGTTGGTTACAGAGGGGCTGTAGCGGCGGTCTCTGCTCCTGCTGCCTTTCCTGCAGCTCAACCATACGCAGGAGCATATCACTTTGATGCTCCAGCAGCCGGAGCATCGACTCTTGCTTTCTGAGTACAAGTTGACGCCACCTCTCCCCTTCAGCCCGCGTTTCAGCACGCAACTTCTCCTCTTCAGCCCGCGATTCAGCACACCACCTGTCCTCTCGCTCATATTGGGCTTTTTTAAAATCAGTCATTGACTGCCTCCACGCATTCAGCTGTGCTCTGTCAGCGTGGGAGGCAGTCTGAAGTTCAGTAAACATTTCGTCACGCGTCCTTCGCTTCCTTCTTCGAATATTCACTAGCCTCTGCGAAGGAGTAAGATTTGCAGCTGGTGGAGAAGGGAGAGGTGGTTAAAAAAGATACATTTTAGAGAACAATGGGTAGACTCTTTCACGTTAGATTTTGCTGTTCACATCACACAGCACATGTGCTTTCGTTACAAGGTCGCATTTTTCCTCTTATCTTGAGAGTCTCCTGGTTTGGTGTGAGAGATCACTCACGCAGTGCCAGGACACAGATTTCAGCTTGCAGGCAGCCATGGTAAGACATACAGTCTTTGGGCTTTTTTAACCTTCTTAACATGTGGGGATGGTTTCAAACAGTACTGCCCTCATTTCCCATACCAAGCACCTGTTTGGTTGGCCATTTAAAATGGGTTTGCAATGTAAAAGGAGGGGCTGCGATTTCAGGTTTAACATGCAGCACAAACCCAACTAACTCCCCTCCCCCACACACCCAATTCTCTGGGATGGTCACTTCACCCCTCCCCCCCACCGCGTGGTTAACAGCGGGGAATATTTCTGTTCAGCAGAGCAGGAAGGGGCACCTCTGAATGTCCCCTTAATAAAATTGCCCCATTTCAACCAGGTGACCGTGAATGATATCACTCTCCTGAGGATAACAAAGAGCGATAAGGAATGGATGTTGTCTGCATGCCAGCAAACACCGGGACCATACGCTGCCATGCTTTGTTATGCAATGATTCCAGACTACGTGCTACTGGCCTGGCGTGGTAAAGTGTCCTACCATGGCGGACGGGATAAGGCAGCCCTCCCCAGAAACCTTTTGCAAAGGCTTTGGGAGTACATGAAGGAGAGCTTTCTGGAGATGTGCCTGGAGGATTTCCGCTCCATCCCCATACACGTTAACAGACTTTTCCAGTAGCTGTACTGGCCGCGATTGCCAGGGCAAATTAATCATTAATCATTAAACACGCTTGTTTTTAAACCATGTGTAATTTTTGCAAAGGTACACTCACCAGAGGTCCCCTGTGTGCCCTCAGGGTCTTGGGTCAGTTCGGGGGTTACTGTTTCCAGGTCCAGGGTGACAAACATATCCTGGCTGTTGGGGTAACTGGTTTCTCCGCTTCCTTGCTGCTGTGAGCTATCTATGTTCTCTCCATCCTCATCTTCCTCGTCCGCCGAACCCGCTTCCCTGTTTCCAGCGAGGGACTGATAGCACACGCTTGGGCTAGTGGTGGCTGCACCCCCTAGAATGGCATGCAGCTCCGCGTAGTAGCGGCATGTTTGCGGCTCAGCCCCGGACCTTCCGTTTGCGTCTCTGGCTTTGTGGTAGGCTTGCCTTAGCTCCTTAATTTTCACGTGGCACTGCTGTGCGTCCCTGTTATGGCCTCTGTCCTTCATGGCCTTGGAGACCTTTTCTAATGTTTTGCCATTTCTTTTACTGCTTCGGAGTTCGGCGAGCACTGCTTCATCTCCCCAGATGGCGATCAGATCCCGTACCTCCCGTTCGGTCCAGGCTGGAGCTCTTCTGCGATCCTGGGACTGGGACTCCATCATGGTTACCTGTGCTGATGGGCTCTGCATGGTCACCTGTGCTCTCCACGCTGAGCAAACAGGAAATGAAATTCAAACGTTCGCGGGGCTTTTCCTGTCTACCTGGCCAGTGCATCTGAGATGAGAGTGCTGTCCAGAGCGGTCACAATGAAGCACTGTGGGATAGCTCCCGGAGGCCAATAATGTCGAATTCCGTCCACACTAACCCAATTCCAACCCCCTAAGGCCGATTTTATCGCTAATCCCCTCGTCGAGGTGGTGTTAAGAAACCGGTTTAAAGGGCCCTTTAAGTCGAAAGAAAGGGCTTCGTAGTGTAAACGTGTCCAGGCTTAAGTCGATTTAACGCGGCTAAAGTCGACCTAAACTCGTAGTGTAGACCAGGCCCCAAGCTTTCCTCCAGCTGTGGGCCAAGAGTAACCCTTCCTTGTATTTTTTGCTACTCATTAGTTTGTCAAAGGGCCATCTCTCCAGACTTGGTATCTTATCTTGGGCAGTTATTACAGGATTAGCCTTTCTACTTTCCTGATTCCGGGGAAGTCTGTTAATCCCTTCCTGCACTGGCTAGGTATGAATTTGCCATAAGTATTACTGCTACAATCATTTTCTCATTATTTGGAGCTGTTCTGTGTGGTCAGAATGGGCATCAAGGGAGGAAGGTTCAATGCCCATTGAAGGGTGAGGGAGACAAAAGGCTCATTTGTGTGCATTTCTTGACCAGCTCTGTGGGTCTTGACTGCATAGACAAGTGAAGCCCCTCCATGTCCCTCCCAATACTTTGTCCAATGAAGCCAGCTTACCTATAGACGCCGCAGTGTTGCCATAATACAGTCTTTTTGTAAGTATTTCCTAAGCAAAGCTCTGAAAGACTAATGATCTACCAGTTGGTTTCCTTAGGCATTTTGAACTCTCTGTTTGGAAGATCAGCTGTATTGGTGTTTAAAGATGCACATGAGAAGGGAAACCTTCTTTTGAAGTGCACTACTTGTATTCACCAGATAGCAGTATTGCTCAAAGGGTGATCCAACAATGTACAGCCTTCCATGGAATGACAAAGCTCTTCCTTCAGACAAAGAAGAAAGAGAGGTGAAGCTAGTGCATTAATTAAGGGAACAAAGAGGAAAACAATGTGCCCACTGCATTCTATCCAGATGAACTGAAAATATAAAGGTCAAGGAAAGATTTATTCTTTTTCTCGGGGATGAAACTCCACTATCCATGCTGGCCTGACAAGTTAATTGTTCAGGTACATTCAACTGAAGCGTTCTCAATAAAAGCACAAACTGTGTATACATACAGTAAAACTAGTGAATAAATGCAGAATGCTCTAGGAATGCTAATCTTGAGCAGTGAAGATATAACAGGTTGTCAATGAAATAAGCTTTGAAGAGATGTTTTAAGAATATCCAGGGAGTTAATTTCCATCTTGATAGTCACTGATTTGCTGTATCACATTTTTTTTTTTAAAGCAGTCGTTGATTTTTGGTGCCTTCATTTCTGAATGCCCAAAGTTGATTTTCAAAAGTTCTCAGCACGCACAACTCCAGCTGAACTCAATGGAAGATACACGTGCTCAGCATCTAAAAAACAAAATATCCCTCCTTCCCGTCCCCCACAAAAAACCTGACCCAGGTTGGATGCATATTTGGTAGGTACTACTGAAAGCATGGGCCTTGACCTCTTATAATGTCCACTATCTGTATTGTGTTCAAGAAATTAATATGAGAGGACCTGAAGCTTCCTGTAATCTTCATTTTCCTCTCTCTCTCATTTTGGGTTATTGTCCGATACTTGGGGGTTGGCTAGAGACACATGCTGAATACCAACTACATTCTTTGTAATAGCCAAAGTGCAGTCTGACTATGAAGCGCTCTGTGTGCCTTGAAAGCTTGTCTCTCTCACCAGCAGAAGTTGGTCTGTGTAAAAATGGCATTCTGGAGTTTTAAGTTTGTCTTTCTCTGAGTGAGAGATCAAATACACTCAGTTTATAAATTAAAAGAGGAGTTTTCATAGTGGCATTATATCCTTCCAGTCTTGACACTGTTCCCATAAAGAAATAACTAGTCTTCCACAAATTATTTTAACTGAAAATACAAATAATTGAAATAAAATTAATACATTTGATACAATGTAATCAAATTTATTGAAAGCTAAGCTCATCCCCTGCCTGAATTGTGTTACTGATGCTATTAATATGCACCTTGCTTGAAGATTCTACAGTTAGACTTTGTTAACAATTCTGTTGATGATACATGAGCCAGAACTGAATGTAACCCTCTTCCGCTTGGTTGTATTGGCTTTATGGGGGTGTCAAAAGCAGTAAAAACTTATTTTAGTCACTAAAGTCAGCAGATATGACTCAATCCACAAAGAGAGCAGATCTCTATGGAGCAAGGAAGTGTTATTTCTACAGTCATTTTTCTGTTCATAACTAGATTTAAGGATTGGGGGGAAAATCCAACATTAGAGAAATGGAGCATCTTTATATGTATGTGCCAAGCCAATGGGAGGCAAACGATTTATTGTCAATAGTGTGCAGCAACATCCATCTCCCCTAATGGAAATGTCATGTGTGCATCTGTTTTAAACATCCAATTTAATAGAAAGAACTTAATGCGAATGTAGGAACAAAATAAAAGCGGGATCACTCACACACACCGTGTTTCCATAGCAGAGGTTGGCGCTAAATCCCAGTCGGTTTGTATAAACTGCTCCTTTACATGCCCAGCGCAAGAGCAGACTAGACTTTCCATTGCACGTTCCCCCTGTCCAGGATTGGTGCGGGCAGGTCCACCCCGGCTCTGAGCAGCCCCTAGCAGGCAGCGAGCTCTCTCCCGTGGGAAGCACCAGCCTCGCTCCTTTGCAGCGGGCCTCTGCTCTGCGCTCGCTCGCGCCTGCACTCAGGGCCGGGGCCGACTGCTAACGCAGGTGCAAGGTGCGCCAGGCTGCTACCACATACCTGGAGCGGCCGGCGCGGCGCGGGGAGCCCGGCCCGAGGGATGCTCGGCGGGAGCGCGCGGCCACTGGTGCACGTTCTCGGAGCGCGGAGTCTCCTCCCCTCCCGGTCGGGGGCCCGCCCCAGCAGCAGCAGCAGCATTGCATAGACCGGGACGGCCAGCAGCCACTTGCAGGGAAGCAGTTAGGTGAAGGAGGCGGCTGGCAGGGAAACGTTTCCTCCTCCGAGCGGGCGTTGAGTCTGTTTGTCCAGCAGCAGCAGATCCATCCTCAAAGCAATGGGGAAGGTTGCGCTGAGCGGGGCGCAGGCGGGCTACCCTGAGGAAGAGACAGCAGCCCCAGCTTGCAAGCAATGCGCCTCGCGGGCTGCCTGTGCTGCCTCCTCCTGCTCCCAGCTTTGAACCTTTTGTTTTCTCCAGTCGGGGGGCAGCGAGCTGCTGCTGCTATGTCGGGAAAGTTCCAGGAGGCATCGGATCAGGCCAGGCTTTTGCTCTGCCGGGATCTGCAAGGCGCGGTGTGTGTTCTGAGGTGAGACTTTGTTCTCTTCCTAAACACCTTTCTGCCAGCTGTTCAAACCAAGTGGATTGCTCCAGTTGTGGGTGCGGGAGGAGAGGGGGGCTCTGTGTGCGCGCCGGGGGAGTGGATCATCTGAATGGGAGAGAGGGGAGAGGTGAACCCCAGAATTGTGCTGGGGTTTTTCTTTTTCTGGAGAGTCCTGCACAATTATCCCAGGTGCATTTTTTTCTTTAACTTACAGTGCGGAGACACCTACATGGAAATCCATTCACTTGACTAATTCTCTCGTTTCTGACTGGGGCTGAGCTAGGAACGCACTGTTTCTCCATGGCACCTGGTGCCCTTTTACTCAGGCTGTTGTCTCTAAGCAGCTAGGCCATTTTAGAAATCTGCACCCTGAAGAGTACTTGCATTCCTGGGCCCCAGGGCAACTGGCTGTCAGGCCCAATTCTAGCCAGCCATCCAGGTGGGAAAAATCCGCTTCATCTTCAGGCTTTATTCCAGGAGCCATTTATCAAGCCATTAATTAATAGGCGGAGTGGTTACTAGGGTTTTATAACAGTCTTCAGCAGTTGCACTGCTGCAGAGTTCAGCCAAAGAAACTGACTCTTCTTTCTGAATCTAAAGGTGCTAAAAAGTAGAGGTTTTGTCAGCCATGAGGTAGGCGCTTTAGGTTTCTCACACAATTATTTCCACAGACAAATCTGCACATGAGGCCTTTCCATTTCTTCTTCTTTTTTAAGTGTTTCCTCATCTGGCCCCTCAAATTCTGGCATTATTTTATATCTGCTCAAACTTGGCCATGAAACATGTGCCTTTTATAATGGTCTTTGGCCTCTTTGCAAAGGTGCTGAGAACACACAGTCCATGTTTCTTCTTTTATTGCCTGAGTTGTGGGCTTGTTCTTTAGAGTGGTTGCTAAATAAAAACTGTAGTTCAGTATGTGATCCAAACATGAAAGCTCCCTATTATCCTCTAGGAGTTACATTCATAGTAGATATTTAAAGGGTTGAATGTCATCTCTTATCTTCCCTTACCTTTTTAATAGTGATTCTTTACAGTTTGATTTTATAGCCTATACAGTATCTATATTTCTCTATTTTTCCTTCCAATTCTCTCTTTTATGTATTGTCTTATTATCACTTTGTCTGCAGAAATGCAAATTAAATTGGGTGGCTGGGGACTGAGATTTCTACTTTAAAATATATTAAATAGATTTCAAGTCCAAAATACTTTCTACTAGAGGATGCATGTTATTTACTGCCTAAGAAAGGAATATTGACTTGTGAATTCTTGGACTGTGAGAACTGCAACATTATCTATCTAGTTATTTTAGGATTTTCTGTGGTTACCTGCAGTGTTTTGTATCTACGATCTTGCTTGTGCAAAGTTTTTTATTAGACAAAAATACTAACATACACCCATTGATATATTTTTGATTGAAGAGTGACTCTTAGCCAAAAAAGTGCCCCATCAGGTTAGAACAATTTTATTTGTGGGATTTGTGTATACAGTGCAACTTTGTGCATAGCATCTTTCATACATGACTGTACAAAGACAAATAATACAAGACACACTACAATTCTACTTACTGAAACATTTCATAAAGATATTTTTTGGCAAATCAATTACGGTATAATTGTTTCCCCATGAAAATGGAGTGAAACAAAGGAATATAGGTGCATAAAGATATAAGCAACATCTACATTCCCAAAAAATGGGGCAGAAGATGTGACAAGCAAGTTGTGTGGGTGGGTGAGGGGACTATCAAAAATTGTTCATTTTTTATTGAAGAATGAATGTTTAAATACTGGGAAATATATTTTGTACAATGCATTCTTTCCTATTGTGAGGAACATATGGTACATAGCTGATCTTATAGCAGAGAGAATAAGAATCTGATATGAGGAACAATTTCTCAGATTAAATAGACCATTTCTGGATATCTGTTTTTCAAAAAAGCAGTTACTTGAATGCATTGCCAGCTCTCCAGTGTGTTTTGCTTCAATGTTTGCAAAGTGTTCTACTCTCTACTATCAGTGATGTCAGGTTTAACACTTATGTTGTCAAGTTCCCAGGGTCATATTAGACTAAAACATTTCATTGTAATGAACCTGTCTACAGAAGCAGATTTGACACTGATCAGTGGTATTGAGGTTTATTATTTTTTTTTTATTCAATGTGATCATCTTTGAATAATTTTTGCTGGTTTCCATAACTGAAGTTGAATTTTTGCACTCATACTATCCCACATCAGAAACCCAGATGCTTTGCTTATGCAAGCTTACATGCATAAGTTATTAGACAGTGTCCTTATTATTATAGTGTGTGTCAAATGGATAGCTGCCTTTGTAAATTGAGAAAATAATATGAATCATGAAAATATTAGTGGATCATATGCAAAAACTGCATGTGAACAGCTTTAACCAAGCAGGACAAAACTGACAGGCACATACTCATTTCCCATTATCTGCTCATCTATTAAGAGATGTTGACACTTTTCATAAGGTAATGGCTGATCACATTGTTTTCACATTTCATTCCTGTGCCACCTTTAATAATAAGTGTAGATGATGTTTAGAGGCATAGCATACTAAGGGCTTGTACACACTACCACTTATGTTGGTATAACTTATGTTGCTCAGGTGTGAATAAGCCATCCTTTCTCCACTCCCCGAGTGACATAAGTTGCACCAACCTAAGTACCGGTGTGGACAGTGCTATGTCAGCAGGACAGCTTCTCCCGCTGACATAGCCATCACCTCTCTTGGAGGTGGTTTTATTATGCTGATGGGAGAGCTCTTCACCAGATGTGCTACAGTGGTGCAGCTGCATTGGTAGACTTGGTATTGTAGACTAGCCCTAAGTGATGAAACAGTAGAAGAGGCTTAGAGTTTTGAAGTTGGAAACAGATATTGCTCTTGTGTAACCATTTGTGTGAAGATAACTTTACTTACTGTAGTAGAAAGAAATCTGGAGGAGTCTCTTACAGCCAGTGTAAGACATTGGTCCTGCTTTGAAGTGCTGTAGATATGATGGGGACATTAAAACGTGTATATGTAGGGATTATCACATGCTTCTTAGTGCCTTATTTCACTGGTAGAGGTTTTGTGTATTCATTCCAATCTATATTACATTCCACTGTCTTGAATAAACAAAAGATCTTGTGATTAATTAAATATCTTAATTGGGTAGAATGTCTGCCAACATACTTTGCCTTTGCTCATTTCAGGCCACATTCTGGTACCCTTATCCATGTTGAGTAACACCTTGCTCAATGAGTAGTCCCATTGATCTCAGTAGGCTCAATTATAAGTGGCCTAATTCACTTGCATAGTGGGCATAAGGAAACCCAAGCTTCTCCCTCATTCGCTTGTGTTGGCTACCCACAACATCAAGTTATACAGGAGAGTTGGGAAGAGCAGCTGTCTCTGTGATGCTACTCTTCTCTTCTGCATAGGGGGCCAGGCAGGGAGTGGGTAAAGGCTTGACTCCATTCCCCCACGCCCTCACCTTATGCACTGGCCAGTGCAGCAGAGGCGGAAGTAAGCTGTGTCAGGAAAGGGCTGGCACAACTTCCTCATTCCACTCCAAATTTGCTTCTCGGGCAGACCCACTGGGCTAGTAAGGTTTTATTCAACGTGAGTAAGGGTATGAGAATCCAACCCAGAGCCTGCCAATATTATTACACCAAGGCCTTTTATTTAAGTGCAAGGAACATTTTCAATAGAACAGTTTTTTTTACTCGACGGGAAATTATTTACTCTGCAACAACTAGCATGACACAATGCTTGGGCTAAATGGCTCAAAGCTGGTTTTAGAGTAGTTAGCATGGCTGAAGTCCAAGAAGCTTTCTTGATGCACTGGTCCATTTCCATTAGAATTATGAACAAATCTTGGGCATGTGAAATCAGTCTGGAATTTTGTAAATATGCATCTTGCTTCTTGGTTCAAATCTATGGTGTTTTTTGGATTCTTGGTCTCATCTTGGTTCTACACTGTGTGTGTGCACCGTATATTATGTTATGGGTTTTTTTGGGGTGGGGGTGGGGGGGGAGATTGTGAGGGAAGATATCTTGATGTGTCTAGATAATAGTCCTAGCTCTTACATAGCACTTTTCATCAGAAGACCTCAAAGTGCTTTACAAAGGAAGTCAGTATTATTATCCTCATTTTACAGAGGGGAAAACAGAAGTACAGAGAAGTAAAGTGACTTGCCCATGGTTAGCCAGCCAGCCAGCCAGTGGTAGAGCCAGGACTAGAACCCAGTAGGCTACAATGCCCCTCAGGAAAGCAATATATTTTAAAAAGCATGTGTAGTTTCTATGTCTGTGTGCCAAGGGCTATAACAGGGATCGTCAACCTTTGGCACGCAGCCTGCCAGGTTAAGCATCCTGGTGGGCCGGGCTGGTTTGTTTACCTGCCGCATCCGCAGGTTCGGCCGATCGCGGCTCCCACTGGCCGTGGTTTGCCGCTCCAGGCCAATGGGGGCTGGGGGAAGTGGCGCGGGCCGAGGGATGTGCTGGCCACTGCTTCCCGCAGCCCCCATTGGCCTGGAGCGGCAAACCACGGCCAGTGGGAGCTGCGATCGGCCGAACCTGCGGATGCGGCAGGTAAACAAACCAGCCCGGCCCACCAGGGTGCTTACCCTGGCAGGCCGCGTGCCAAAGGTTGCCAATCCCTGGGCTATAACTACCATCCAAATTAGTAGTACAACTAAGAATTTAGACTTGCTACATACTTTTCTCATGTATTGATGAACCTGAATAAAGAAGAACGTGGATGAATTACAGTGATATTTTAAATGTAGGAAATAATTCAACAAGGAAGTCTGGTGACATTATAAAACATATGTACTATGTTTTATACATTACAAGTCAAGACCCCAAGACTAAACTAATTCCATAGAACATTTTATAATATGAGGGAGGAATACTATTTAACACTTTGTTAGTAAAAAGGGGAAGAGCAGGGACATGAAGCTTTTAATCACTTAGGTTGCAGTTCAGGAAAGTACTTAAGTACGCACTTAACTTTAACTACACATTGGAACACAGCAAGTGCTTAAAGCAGTTTCTGAAGTCCCAGTTTAGTCATTCCATGTAAATTTACTTGAAAGAAACCTCATAAGATCAGTGGTGGATTTAGAGTTAGTGGGGCCCTGTGTGCCGCTTCATTTTTGGGCCACCCCGCTCGGGACCCAGCCAAGAAAAAAACCATTCTCTCTTATCTTCTCCCCTGTCCCCGTTTTTCATTCTTTTTTTTCTTCATCCTCCTCCTATATTACAAGTAATAGGAAGTAAATGAAAATAAAGTGAGGTACCTTGATTGGGCCAGGGGGTTGGGGTGCAGGAGGGAGCATGGGGGTCGGGCTCTGGGATGAAGTTTGGGTGCGGGTTCTGGGTTGGGGCAGGGAGTTGGGGGGTGGTGCTTACCCCTCTGGCGGCGGCTTCTAGGCAGGGGGGGCAGGGGGCCTCTGCACGCCGCCTCTGCAGCTCCCATTGGCCGCAGTTCCCAGCCAATGGGAGCTGAGGAGTCGGGGTGGGGGCAACGCATGGAGACACCTTCCTTCCCCCCCTCCCTCCCCAAGGGCTGCACGGATATGCCAGCTGCTTTCGGGAGCGGCACGACACAGAAGGAGGGAGGCAGCGTGGGCAGGGAGCTGCCTTAGCCCTGCTGCTGGCATGTCTCTGCACGCCCCTTGGGGGGAGGGGTGCAGCGGGTGTCTGTGTTCTGTTCGGGGCGGGGGCAGTGCATGGAGCAGCCTCCCCGCGCCCCCCACCCTCCCCTGCCAGGGGCACGCAGAGACGTGCCAGCAGCCGGTTGCTTCCGGGAGTAGTGTGGGGCCACCGGCCACGGAATGCAGGCAGCCTGCCTGCCTGAGCCCTTCTGTGCCGCCTGCCGGGACTTGGGGGCAGGTTGTCAGACGAGATTTATCCTGCATTTTAGGGGGCCCCCTGTCATTGGGGGCCCCGTGCCACAGCGCTGTTTGGTTTCATGGTAAATCCACCTCTGCATAAGATACAAGTGTGACGGGTTGGATCACAGAAACCCCTTTGGGAGCTGCCACCCAATGTACCAAGACTACCCTTGCTCCTGTTTTCCCTGCCAGCTCAGGACTCCAGCACCTTGTCTTGCTGAGCCAGACACTCCAGTCTGCTGCAACACCGACCCAAGGTCTGAATCACTTGTCCCAAAGCTGCAAGTTTACCTGAAAACAGCTCACAGGAGTGTGCTTGTCTTTAGCACTCAGATGCCCAACTCCCAATGGGGTCTAAACCCAAATAAATCCGTTTTACCCTGCATAAAGCTTATGCAGAGCAAACTCAAATTGTTCGCCCTCTATAACACTGATAGAGAGAGATGCACAGGTATTAATACATACTCTGAGTAAATTACTAAATAAAAAGTGATTTTATTAAATACAGACAGTAGGATTTAAGTGGTTCCAAGTAGTAACAGACAGAACAAAGTAAGTCACCAAGCAAAATAAAATAAAATGCGCAAATCTATGTCTAATCAAACTAAATACAGATAATCTCACCATCAGAGATGCTTCAGTAAGTTTTTCTCAGACTGGACACCTTCCAGGCCTGGCACAATTCTTTCCCCTGGTACAATTCTTGTTCCAGCTCAGGTGGTAGCTAGGGGATTCTTCATGATGGCTCCTCTCTCCCCTTTGTTCTGTTCCACCCCTTTATATATCTTTTGCATAAGGTGGGAACCCTTTGTCCCTCTGGGTTTCCACCCCCCCTCACTGGAAAAGCACCAGGTTAAAGATGGATTCCAGTTCAGGTAACATGATCACATGTCACTGCAAGACTTCATTGCCCACTTGCCAGCACACACATATACAGGAAGACTAACAGGTAAACACAACCATCTGCAGACAATGGTCCTGGTTAATGGGAGTCATCAAGATTCCAAACCATCATTAATGGCCCACACTTTACATAATTACAATAGGCCCTCAGAGTTACATTTTATATTTCTAGTTTTAGATACAAGAGTGGTACATTTATACAAATCAGATGATCATACTCAGTAGATTATAAGCTTTGTAATAATACCTTACAAGAGACCTTTTGCATGAAGCATATCCCAGTTACGTTATATTCACTTATTACCATATTTTCTCTAAAACTATCCCAGTTACATTATATTGACTTATCAAGTTTTTATAAAACCATATAGACTGCACAACGTCACAACAAGCATATGATGTGTCTCAGTATTCAAATATTTCAACATCTTTCTTTTCTGAAACATAGTTTACTGTCTAAGGCCCTGATTCAGTAAGGTATTTCAGCACATGCCTAATTTGAAGTATGGGAGTAGTCCAATTGCCTTCAGTGGCACTTTTTAAGTACCTTCCTGAATTGGGTATAATTTGTTGCCATAGATAGATAGATAGCACACACACATAACTGTCGAAATAAACATTATTAAGATTGCAGAGTCAAGCACGCAAATGTTAGGAAATGCCAGAATTAAGGTTGCCTGTATTCTTTTAACTTAGTTTTTGTGTGTGTAATTCCTAGGCTTTCTAAAACGCATACTGAAAAAGCAGAAATTCGATCATGTGGCATCCTATTGACGCCTGTGTAGTTGACATCCGTAGCGTTTGAACCTTGAACCACATGCAGACTTGTGCCACTTAAGCTAACAGACTAACTGATAGCAGTAGTAGATTGTCATTCTACAAGTGGATTTCACTGATATTTGTTGGCAGCAGAGGAATGGTGAGACTCCAAAATCTTGAGTTCCATTCAAGGGTCTGGTGGGAAGTGTGCTCTAGTGGGTGCAGACTTTTCTGCCCATTTCCCTCCCAAAGTGTGACCCGTCCTCCTTGTCCCCTCCAACCTGTCTCTTCCCCACATCAGGCTCCTCGCCCTAATACCATTCTCCTTGTCTATGCAGTCCTAGTTTTCTCAGGTTTCTCATCCCAGTCTTCTTGCTCAGCCAGTCACAGTTCACCCAAAGCTCCCATTTCCAGCCTTCTTGCCTAGCCGGTCCCAGTCTTCATCCCAAAACACCTGCTTATATCCTTCCTGGCTTCAGGCCCAATCTCAATGTCTCCACAACTTCCGCTCCTGGTCCTTTCCCCCCATTTCTCTAGCTGTTCTTTCTATTCTCCCTATCTGCATTGTAGGTCTGGCTCTTTTCCCCCTCAGCATTCGAATCAGGCATTATCCTCCTCCATGCTGCCTGGGTATTATCGGGGGGGTCATTGAAAGCACAGGAGAGACTGGCTCCCTGCTGTCAGTTCTGGTGCCCAAACCCAGCAGGGCCTATAGCAGTCCAGAGGTATAATTTAAGGGAAAGTTCTATTCAGTCCTGGGCTGAAGCATAGCCAGTGTGGAGGGAATCTTGGGAATTTAGCTGCTAAAATATAAGAAGTCTCTACTGAGCATGTGCAAATGGTGACTTTCCCCCCCCCCAAAGGCTTATAGCTTGGCCAAATCTGGGTGGATTTTCTTGGTGAGAGCAAAAGGCACATCACTGATGCAAAGGCCAAACCCCTGCCAAGTTTAAAATGCTTGCTTCAAAGCATGGTGACATGAGAGCTTTTCAAAGGACAGGCTGATGGGATTTTTTAATATGGTGCCCTCGGGGAATTCTGTGCCAAAAAATTAAAAATTTTGTGCACAATATTTTAAAATTCTGCAAAATTTGTCAAAATAACAGTACATAATCACACCATTTTCAATTATTTTGGTAATTTATTTCAAAATACCTGTCAGCAAGTATGTCTGTAACAATACAGACACACACAAAAATTCCCCCAGGACTAGCGAGTTAAAGAAACCTCTATGACAACCCAGTTCCTGTTTCTCTGCCCCCTTCTCCCACCCTTAGAGTCCAGCTGGGGGGCCAGACACCCACAACCTCTTCTCCAACAGAGCCCTGCCAATACACCTGAACCCCTATCCCCCCACAGACTAGCCTTGGGGGCCCCCCAGCCCAGATACTCACACTCCCTCCTCCCCCAGAGCCTAGCCATTGCCCCCACTGTGCAATGCAGAATTTTGCAGAGTTTTCCCAGGAGTAATATGGGCAAAACAACATATTTTTCCTTAGCCTTTTTCTTGGAAGTGGCTGAACTATTTTCACTGAAATTTCCCCAGAAATATTGAGTTGGTTTTTTGTTTTTTGTTTTTTTGGCAAAGTTAAAAGCAATTGAAAACAGGGTTTTATAATGGGAAGTATCTGGCCACCTCGATAATCAGCAGTGCTAACAGCCCAGCCTATAATGTTACACATACAAAACTGTGTTAAAAGAACATTAAGGTTGCAAAGTCAAGCACACAAAAGTTAGGAAAAATGCCAGAATTAAAGTTGCTTGTGCAACCTTAATTCAGCTCCTTTGTGCTTATGCATTATGATACTCAGGGCCAGATTTAGGGGCAGGCGACTGCCTGGGTGCCGTGCTTGGAGGGCACCGGGCTTGGGGTGCTATTTTTGTTGTTCGCATCTTATATGATGGGGATAAATCATGCATACAAATTGTGTATCCGAGTCGTGAAATGGGCTACAAATGCAATAAAAAATAACGTATTCAAAAGGTTAACAAATCGGGGTTGGAGGGGCGGGTGCTGAAGATGCTCCTCGCCTAGGGCACCATTTGGTCTTAGGCCGGCCCTGATGATAGTCTTTAATTACATGATTACATGCTATTTTTCCACAGGATTCCTTCCTCATTCAGTGCACAGGATGGGCAGTGTTCACTTAATGAGCAGTTACTGCATATTTTGTTTTCTCCTCATTGTTCAGTGTGTGGTCCCATGCCTTATGTGCTGCACACTATTCAAACCCTGCTCCGAAGACAGAATTATTCATTTCATCATTAATTTTCTATAGTGTTCATCACTATAGTATCAGAATGCTTTGCAAACGTTAATTAATTTATCCTCCGAACACCACTGTGAGGCCAGGAGGTGGTATTATCCACATTTTATGATGGGAAGCTGAGGTACAGAGAAATTAAGGTCAAAAGTGTCCACTAATTTAGGGTGCTCAATTTGAGTTATTTTAAATTCCAGAGAGAAAATTTATGCAACAGATGTACAAAGAAAAAAGCAGATTTTTATATGAAGATTGTAAAAATCGTATCTTTCGACAGCTGAATTGGATAGACTATAAAAACTATTAGAGTAGTTTTTTGCTTTAGGATTTACTATATTTCATAAAATCACACCTTTTTGAGCATCCTTTAAAGTTCTGTTTTTATAATAATGAAAAAGTATGTGATTTCTCAAAAGTAGTAAAGACACTTTTTAAAAAAGTGTTGAAAATGATTCTGAAATAGAAAAATTGAATTTTGTTGCTTAACCTGCAGAACATCAGGATTTATTTAGTACTTTAGCCTTATTCCATTGAGCCTTGTATTCTATCAGATCATTTAGGTTTAAAGTCTTCAGTATTATTTGTCACTTTTGAGATTTTTCTCCCAAAATCTGTTTGTGATTTTGTATGTTGTTGACAAGAGTTGGTGTGTATGTTGGTCGGTGTGTATATAGGTGTGTCTAACTAGGAAGCTATTCAATTGTATTGTCCTGCCCTGGGTATTGTTTGTTATAACTTCTTGTATTATAAAAAAAAAGTGTGTGTATGTAAGTACACAAACTCTCTTTATGATACAAGAAGTTATTCTAACTTATATTTTATATCATAATTTACAAAAAACCCACCAAAAACCCTCCTTGAAGCATTTAAAGAGTGCACTCGAGTGCATGCTTGCAGTCAATCTCTCATCAGAGGTGAGTGTGTGTGAAGTAAGTGCTTTATAAAGGTATATGTAGTAACAGCCCAGGAGATGGAATCCCTCTATTCACAGAGAAGAATCAACACATTTAGTGGAAATGAAGAGCCTCTGTCTCCAGAATGCCATAACTCTGATTTGAAGGACTCACCATTAGAGCTGAAAAGTTAGTTTGGCCTCCAGGACCACTGCGGGTTTGTCTACACTAAGGCCTTGGCTACACTGGCGCTGCACAGCGCTGCAACTTGCTGCGCTCAGGGGTGTGAAAATGCCATCCCTCGCTCACAGCGCTGCAAGCTATTCCCCTCGGAGAGGTGGAGTACATACAGCGCTGCGAGAGCTCTCTCGCAGCGCTGGCGGCGCGACTACACTCGCGGCAGCGTTGTGAAGTCCCGAGTGTAGCCAAGGCCTAAGGAGACTATGCTGGCATAGCAGCATCACTGATCATGACTTAAATCAGCAAGCAGGAAACGTTGATTTAAATAATCATTTTCAGTCATGTTTTCAATTGTACTTTTTAGTTATTTTCTTAAAGGTTGATCCTCATTGGTTGGTAATCATTAAAAATATTGATTTGCAATTAAATATAGCCTTTGTACTAAGTTTGGTGCTTCTTTTGCTAACAGGAGAATGTGCCATACTTATACATGTATATATTTAAGCAATGATATACATTAATTTACATTCATTCAGATTCTTAATTTTTTCATTTTTAATTAATTAGAAAATGATGAATGATCTATTTCTTATTGACTAGATCATGATTAATTTTTTACTTGTGATTTGTCAAGTTGTATTTGTATGGAAATCAAAAATGCACTAAAACAGCATTTTAAATATTTTTTATTTAAAAAATACATTAAATATGCTAGATGCAGAAGGGGGGAAAAGCTTATCAAAAGTTTTGCATTGAAAATTGATTTCTTAAAGGAAATATCTGTAGTTAATCAGTTGAACTGATAGTTTCCTATCCTCATGGCCTTCAAGATTTTAGAACTGGTAGATTTCATCCTCTCACCTACTTTTTCAACTCCCAGTTGGTTTCTTAACTATGAATGAGCTAGTCATTGAACTGAACTAGTTGAATAAACTGAAATGAAGAAAATGTTTTCTATGAACCTGCAGAAGAGACTGCTGCTGTCAAAAAGTGGATTAAGCATGTCAGCAAACTCTGGTTCCAGGTGCTAAGCCAATGACTTCTACTAGTTCAGTGGTTTGACTTTCTTTAAACCTTGGCAACAAATGTACCGTTTATAATTTTTTTAAAATCATTTTAATAGATTATAATAAATTTAGGCCTCCACGTAGATTGTCAATTTCAAATTTAGTTTTAAATAGGTTTATTAAAAAAGTTAAACCTGTGTTTGATTTAAAAAAACGTATTTTTTAATGTTATCGATTTTTATGCACTCTGTGTAGGAACACCATCACTTCCTTGAATTACAGTAGCTACAGTAATGGAAGCATTCTTCCATCAACATAACTGCATCTATACTGGGAGTTAGGTCAATATAGCTTATCTCGGGCACAGGTGTGGATTTTTCACACCCCGATCGACAGCTATGTTGACCTAACTTTTAAATACGGACCAGGTTTGAATCTTTGGAGTATCTGTTGAGGGTATGTCTAGACTAGAAACACTATAGCGTTTCCAGTGTAGACATTTTATTACAGTGCTGTAGTAAATCCACCTCTCTGAGGCCTGGTCTACACTAAAAAGTTAAATCAGTGTAAGCTGCCTTGCATCAGCCTAGCTGTATGCATGTCTACACTTGATGTAAGCACTCTCGTACAGCGACACACTTACACCAGCTCCCTGAGCCATGGTTGATGTAATGAGGGTGACATAGTATGAGTGCAGACACTGCATTACCCATGTTGTTCCTAAAAGTCCTTCAGCAGCTGTCCCACAATGCCTGATAATGACCACTCTGGTCACAAGTGTGATCTCCACAGCTCAGGAGTGACCAAGACTGGAAGTTTCCTCTCTCTTTCTCTCCCCTCCCCTTCCCCGCCCTCCCCACACTTTTTAAAAGCTCTCAAATGTTTGAAAGGCTTTTTCCTGATTGTCCATCTTACCGAGCACATTGAGCAGCTCTCCACTGTTGTCTGCAACTGCCCAACTGACCATGCCAGCTACACGCTTCAGATGCACTCTGGCCTGGAGTAGATGGGAGCTATTAGATCTCCTGAGCCTGTGGTGAGAAGAGGCTGCGCAGGCACAACTATGGACCAGCCATAGAAACGTGGACATCCATGAGCAGATTGCACAGGGGATGCAGGAGAAGGAGTACAACAGAGATCAGCAGCAGTGCCAAGTGAAAGCGAAGGAGCTGTGGCAGGCATATCAGAAGGCTTGGGAGGCCAACAGTCGGATCTGGTGCTGAGTCACAGACCAGCTGCTTTTACAAAGAGCTGTATGCCATAGTTGACGGAGACCCCACCTGCACCCCACAGAGCATGGTGTATACCTCCAAGGAGCTGGAGTCACAGGCCCTTGCCTTGAAATAGGACAAGGAGGAGGAAGAGGAGGAGACTGGGGAGCATGTGACTGGAGGGGGGTGGTCCAGCTATGCTACAAGACAAGACCTGTTTGAGACTCCACCACAGTCCAGTAAAGCACGGGTGAGCCCGATGCAGGGGAACAAATGTTGGGTAAGTGTGTAAATGTATTTTCCATTACAATGAAGTACTGATGATGCCCCCAGCTTAGCAGGACACAGCTATTGACTTTTCACTAATTTACTACTAGAAGAGGTAGCAGTATAACTAGAGAGGTAGTGTTATCTGCTTTCTGTTCCCCTATGGAGCTAGGTGGGGGCAGAGGGGCATGCGGAGCAGTTTGTTTATGTATGCAGGGATGTCCCTCGGGGATCTTGATAAAACTTTTATGGAGTTTCTCTGTAGTCCTTTCCTGAAGGTTTCTACAGATGGCACCCCTATTTCTTTCTCCGTGGTAGGACACTTTCCTATGCTGGTCAACAATAACTTTGGCAGTCACCATTGCAGTCAACAGGCTAACGGCATATAGGCCCTGGTGGTTTCGGGATGCCAGCAGCAGCTGTATTCTTGGTGCCTTTATCACCCTCAGGAGTGAGATATCAGCTAAAATCACCACTGCCTGTAGAAAATGGTGCCAGTATTTAGTACCATTTCCCTCTACTCATGACTTCATGCAACCGAGCAATTCCCTTCTCGTTTCCCTCGCCCCTGACAGGCCACGCTCACCATGGCTGGTGCAGTGAGTGGTGCAGTGCACAAGCACTCCAAAGCAGAAGTGTCCTTAAGCATGTCTTGTTTAAAACTTTAGGGGAGCAAGGGAAGGGAGTTCTGAAATCTTTACTTTTTCTTTCTATTGTGACTATACTTACAGTGGTACCTGTGTGTGTTTCATCTGTAGCTGCTGCTGTTATGACTTTGAGGGGTTCCTGCTCCACACCCACACAATGCCTTAGCTAGTTAAGGAGGAGAAAGAAGAGGACTCGGGATGACAAGTTCAGCGAGATCCTGCAAACCAGTGCTGTATCAGACCATGAGCAGAGGGCCTGGAGGGGGAATATTGCAGACTACATGGAGAAGGAAAGAGCAGACTTGAGAAACTCTCAGCAGAAAGAGGAGAGGGAGATGCACCATCCATAATGGAGCTTTTCCAGCAGCAAACACAGCTGCTGCAAACTCTTGTGGACCTTCAGGTTTAACAATCATGGGCTCATCTTCCTTCTCAGCCTCTGGAGAACTCCATTATAGCACCTCCCTATGCGCCCCTCAACATTCCAAATGGAATCTGGGGGTGCATCCCTACGCCTGCCGTTCCACACCAGGTGACATTTGGGACAACCACAACTTCAAGTACACTGACCTGTGAGAGCAGTGGTTGCTAAAATGGAAATCAATATTCTTAAGCTTGGTTTCATAAATTTATTAAGTTTTTAATGTACTTCCTTTTAACTTGCGCCGAATTTTTTGCAGTATTTCTGTTAGTCAATAAAATTCTATTGTTTGGAAAATAATTCATCTTTATTAGCTCCCAAAATATGTTGCAGAATGCCTAGCAATATTGAAAGCATCCACTTCCTCGTTGTACAGTGTGACACAACTCATAGGATCAGTAACAAACACAGTGTAATGATCATAAATGTACAGCAAGCGCCACAAAATTAATAGGTGCATTGACAGTGTTACATTCATGCATGGGCACCAAGTACCTCACAGTTGCTAACAGGCACCAGAACAGCAGGGCGAGGTAGAACACAGTACATCACAATGCATTACTATGACTCACTATTAAAGTGCTCTTTCAAAGCCTCCCTGAGTTGGATAGCTCTGCATTGAGCTCTTCTAATAGCCCTTGTGTCTAGCTTTTCAAATTCACCAGACAGCCGCTCCACTTCCACTCTCCATCCCGGCTGCAACATTTCCCCCTTTGCTTCACAGATGTTGTTATGCAGGTCACAGCAGGCAGCTAGAACCACTGGGACGATGTTTTCACTCAGATCCAGTCTGGTGAGTAAACAATGCCAGCCTCCCTTCAAACTACCAAAAGTACAATCAACTATCATTCTGCACCTGCTGAGGCAATAGATTAATTTTTCCTTGGTGCTGTCAAGATGGCGGGTGTACAGCTTCCTGAATTAGGTAGGCTGGGTTCCCCGGGATCACTGTTGACATTGCAACATCACCAGTGATAATCCACCAATGGGGAAAGAAAGTTCCTGTTTGTAGCTTTCTGTACAGTCCTGTGTTCTTAAAAATGTCAGCGTCTGTGGCAAGGTGGTCTGGTGCCAAAATAGGAATATGAGTTCTGTCTATTGCTCCACTGCAGTTCAGGAAATCCATTGCTGCAAATTCATCCATCTCAGATTGCTGATAGTCACAGTCCTGCATAGCAGGAGATGATTAATGGCCCTGCAGACTGGGATGGCAAGGGCCCCCATAGTGGATTTTCTACCATCAAAATCATTTCCCACTGACTGGTAGCAGTCTGGTGTTGCAAACTTTCAGAGTGCGGTTGCCAATTGCTTCTCCACAGACAATGAAAACTCTAATTCTGATGTCCCTGTGCTGGAGGGCTGGCGCAAGCTTTCCATATAGATCCAGGAGCATGGCCTTGTACATCCAAAAGTTCTGCGGCCACCACTCGTCATCCCAAATCTGTATTACAATGTGATCCCACCAGTCAGTGCTTGTTTCTCAGGCTCAGAAGCAATGGTTCACCATCTGCAGCTGCTCTGTGAATACCACCAACAACTTGAATTGGCTCTCGCTGTGTCCCACATCAATCTGTCCTCCCCAGAATCATAATGTTCCCTTCTGATTCAGTGGTTCTTGTGGCTCTACAAATACTGAAGTATTGTGCGCCCTGTGCTTGCAACACTCATGACAATAGTGCAGAACTGTGCAGGCGCTGTATAAAATTAAAAATATAAATTAATGGAGATATCCTATCTCCTATAACTGGAAGGGACCTTGATAGGTCAATCGAATCCAGCCCCCTGCCTTCACTAGCAGGACCAAGTAGCGATTTTGCCCCAGATCCCTAAGTGGCCCCCTCAAGGATTGAACTCACAACCCTGGGCCAGACAGGTTTGAGAGAGGGGTTTTTTTTTTATTATTTTTTTTTTTAAAGGTGCAAAACTTATGGGATATAGATGACATTATGAGATGGAGAAAGTTGCATGCTGGGAAGTTGACTCCTTGCTCTCAGGCAGCCAAGCATGACTCGTTTCTGCCCCCTCCCCCTTGCATTGCCAAAACTTCCCAAAAAGTGCACTGGACAGTGGTGAGTTGCATGCTGGGGTATCTGCCCATGGTGTACCACACTGTGCATCGACAGAAGTGCTTCTGGTGAATATGCATAGCACCAGTGCAGGGAGCCAAGTATCACATGTGCAAGTGATATACTAACTGTGGTGACATTATATTGGTGCAACTTGCATCGGCAAAAGTTTGTAATGTAGACATGCCGTGAGAGGCGGTAGCTAGGTCGACAGAAGAATTCTTCTGTCAGCCTTGCAGTGTCTACACTGGGGCTTAGGTCAGTTTAATTACATTACACAGGGCATGACATTTTTTACGTCCTTGACAGATGTAGTTAAGATGACCGAACTGTAGTGTAGACCAGCCCTGAGACTCCAAATGTTGTTTGTGATGTGAAGGCGGATGTCATCAATACTCACTCACCTCGGCTTGTTCAGAGTGTTTATGAGAGCAGGGAAATATACTGTGCCTAACTTGTAAGAGGGCAGGCAAACCTTCTCTCTTTACCCTGAGACATTTCCACTGCAGTTACTATGTGGACACCTGTCTACCAGGAACTGGACTGTATCCATTCACTCATTTTACAGAGACTAGCTAAGAAACATCAGTTCGTAGCAGTGTATGGGCAATACTGACCCGGGCTGGATTTATTTCTTTACATTTATTTAAATTGTCTATCCAATCAAGCTCTAGGTATCTGTACAGTTATCTTAAAAAATACACCCCCAAAATCCAAAAAACTGAAGGAGAAATATCCTTACCATAAATAATTCTGCTGCCAAGCCACCTCATGTCTATAGCCTGGTTAGTTCTATGATAAGCCTGTATTACATTTAATAGCTCACCATATGTAGCACCAGACTCCAACTTCCTCAAACTGCTCCTCCCAGAAAGGCCCAAGAAAACAAGTGAGCATTGTAGTGCATCCTGAAGGCTGTAAAATCTGAGCTCTGTAGGATGAAGATGAAGGAAGAGTTCTAAAATTGAAAATCCTTCTTGGAAAATGACCTGCCAGCATCTCTCTCCCTTTCAAGCCAAGGGACTGTCATCTTGAGCAACTCTGCTGATTGCAGTGAGAGGAGTGGGATTTTTCAGGCAGGCCAGTGAAAGACTGTGTATCCCGTTATCAGTCCTCCGAGGCATCCGGTTGATCAAACCAGTGTGTAATTCTTCCCCCCCCCCCCAAGAATACCAATAACTTTTTTGTTTTATTAGCATACTCAATTATCATAGTGACTACACACTTTAAAATATAAATGCCTTTCTAGCCTATTTGTGATATAGATGAAATATGGTATTAGAATTTAGCTGTGTGCAGCCAGATGGCTTATATAGTGTTGCTAAGGAAACAGACTATGAATGTAGTGGTAGCTGAATGTCCCCAGAATCTCAGACTATTTGAAGCTGGTATTTTTAACCCATGTAGGCAGATAGATAAAATAGATACAATTATGAAATATTAATTTCCTGGATTTTACATTTCATTAGTTTTTATTGCTCATTTATATTTACTAAAGGTACTTGAATTCCTTACTGTGCCAACAAAGGTACATGGGGCACTTCGCTACGGTTTACAATTAAATGATAAAATAAAATGTTAAGAAACTACAATAAAAGATCTACCATAAAAAGAATCATCAAAACTGTTTGATGGATGGGTAAAGATATAAAGACCAAACAGCGGTAGGGTCCTATGGAAAAACGCCTTTGGGGTGGGAGGAGAAGTTAAGGTAATTCAAGTGTGGAAGAGATAGAGCTACCAGTGAGGATGATAGAGGGATAGGCTGTATCACAATTTGTTACTGTTTGGTCTTCATAACAGCCTGTCAAACTACACTCCAGACAGCAGTCCTGCCCAGGAAAGGAGTTTGATACCTTGTTGAAGGACTATCATTGAGAAGGTATCAAATCTGCAATCTCAGGCCATTGACTTTGATTGACTCTCAAATACTGGCCTACCTCCATGGAACAATATTTTTTCTTCATGGTGGTGTGTATGGCTAGGGGAGAGGACGACAGAGAGAGAGAGAGACTGTCCTTAAGACGCATGCTGCTGTGAGCATCATCGCATGTCAGAAGGACTTGCTGGAGAGTGAGAAGGCAGGAGGGACACTGCCTTGCCTGAAAGACTGATAAACCTCAGACCAGGGGTGGCCAACCTGTGGCTCTGGAGCCACAAGCGACTCTTCAGAAGTTAATATGTGGCTCGTTGTATAGGCACGGACTCCGAGGCTGGAGCTACAGGCGCCAACTTTCCAGTGTGCCGGGGGTGGGGGGGGGGGCTGCTCACTGCTCAACCCCTGGCTCTGCCACAGGCCCTGCCACCACTCCACCCCTTCCTGCCCCCTCCCCTGAGCCTGCAATGCCCTCACTCTTCCCTCTTCCCCCACCCTCCCAGAGCCTCCTGCACGCCATGAAACAGCTGATCGGGAGGTAGGGGGAGGCGCTGATTAGTGGAGCTGCCGGTGGGTGAGAGGCGCTGGGAGCGGGACGGCAGGGAGCTGATGGGAGGCTGCTGACTATTACTGTGGCTCTTTGGCAATGTTCATTGGTAAATTCTGGCTCCTTCTCAGGCTCAGGTTGGCCACCCCTGCCTCAGACTCTCTGAAGGGGTAGGATCAAACATGGGGAGGGTTCCTCTCCGTTGTCTGTTATTTTTTTAAAGATCTGTAACTCTTGAATGCTTTTAAGAGTAAAGTCTTTGTGGTTAAGAAACTCCTTGTGTAAGCTTCTGTACCTGGCTTTCCTGACACGTTGTCCCCAAACGGCTTGAATTACTGCTTAGTTGGAGTTCTGGGGGAGTGTGTGCAAGTGACTTGGTGGACTCAGGAGGCTCTGCTTGTAAGGCACTGATTTCAGAGTCTGGGGTGGTTGGTTTGCAGAGTGTCAAACAAGGGGTCTGAACCTGGGAGCGTGCCCTATAGACCCAGCACTAGAAATAATGACTAGACTCTGCTCAGACCCAGTTGGCTTGGAAGCACATGGGATCCAGCAACTAGGTACACTTGCAACAGACTGGTGACTGAATCGGGCCAGGTTGTAAGAAGGCAGTACACCTCTACTTCGATATAACACTGTCCTCGGGAGCCAAAAAATCTGACTGCGTTATAGGTGAAACCACATTATATCGAACTTGCTTTGATCCACCGGAGTGCACAGCCCCACCCCCCCGGAGCACTGCTTTACTGCGTTATATCCGAATTCGTGTTCTATCAGGTCGCGTTATATCGGGGTAGAGGTGAATAAAAAGAGAGATGATACTAAATGCGCCTTTAAAACACTTTTTGAAAGGCTCACCTTCTTTTAGCTGAGACCTACCTCATTAAGGACTCCATCTTGCAGATATTTATACGTGTGCTTAACTTAAGGCGTATGAATTGTCTGTTTGATTTCATGGGGAGTGTGCCCATGCTTTAACACATGTATGTTTGCAGGATGGCAATCTGATTCTGAGTATAGATGCTCCATGGATGGACTGAAGGGGATGGGGGGAAATGACTTAACAAATCATATTTGTCTGAAACAGGGAAAGGTAGCTAGGCCTCTTCTCTTAGCAGGCATCTAATATGGTGCTGATTGGGCCTGTGGAGCTGGGGACGTGGCACTGGAGGTTCCTGCAGAGATTTCAAGAGTAGATTTGAAAATGTTTGTTGAAGAGTTAAAAATTATTGGGGCTGGTCTAGCAAAGGCAATCTGTGAACTAAAATATGAAGTGAAGGATTTGAGGGAGAGTCTCAAGTATGTAGAACTTGTTGGAAGATGGAATTTCCATTCTGCAGGAGATTCTGGACTCTTCAGAATTAGTTTGCATTCTGAATTGGAACAAACTTTCTCATGAAATAAAGATTCTGAAAAAAATTGTTTGGGAAACATTTAAACGTTTTCTTAAATAAGTTAAAACTGTTTCATTTTGATAACCTCAAAACATTATTGTATTAAGTGTGTGTGTGTGTTTGGAGAGAGAGTTAAAACAAAATAAAACAAATCTGTGATTGAAATGTAGCATTTTAACGTATCAAAATGAAACATTTTAACACAAAATCAGTCTAAATCAGTGTTTCCCAAACTTGGGACGCCGCTTGTGTAGGGAAAGCCCCTGGGGGCCAGGCGGGTTTGTTTACCAGCCGCGTCCACAGGTCCGGCCGATCGCGGCTCCCACTGGCCACGGTTCGCTGCTCCGGGCCAATGGGGGCTGCTGGAAGCGGCGCAGGCTGAGGGACATACTGGCCGCCGCTTCC
>NW_020664393.1:15076944-15089114 GCF_002925995.2 Terrapene triunguis
CAGGCCGAGGGACGTGCTGGCCGCCGCTTCCAGCAGCTCCCATTGGCCCGGAACAGCGAACCGCGGCCAGTGGGAGCCGCGATCGGCCGGAGTTGTGGACGCGGCAGGTAAACAAACCGGCCCGGCCCGCCAGGGGCTTTCCCTACACAAGTGGCGTCCCAAGTTTGGGAAACACTGGTCTAAATGAATAGTTTTGATATAAACGTAAGGAGAAAGTCAAAGCAAATCATTTCTACTGTTTTAGGCTTTTTTTTTTTAAAAAAGACACGTTCCCACAAAATATTTTTATTTGTACAAAACTTCATTTTTCAATGGAAAACTGTTTGCATTGAAAATGTTTTGATCAGCTATACAAGTATGGAATTGCTAGTAACCAGCTAGACTTCTGTTATGGCCAGAGTTAGATAAGTGTGTCTAACTGAAACAAAGAAAAAATAATTAGAGGATAAAAAAAGACAAAGTGAAAATAATGAGAATTCTAGAGGGGCACAGAAATGGTAAATGGGGTGACATTTTTACTTTAGTTCAGTATATGGTCTGCAGCATACTGGAAAATCCAAGTTTCCTTTAAAGGTGACTTGCAAAATAGCTGTATGTAATTGGATTTGTGCTTTTTTTTGCTTATTAATGATAGGGTTTTTCCGTTTTTTTTTTTTTTTTTTTATATCAGGATGTCACCTCTGGTTTTGCTGCAGGGCTGTCCTTTTGGGTGTCTCAGGATGCATATTATTATTAACTATAACATCTTAATCGAATGGGTGGGAGATATCTTTAACAAAAGCTTTCTTTTTCCAAAAATGTTAATTATTTATTTGAATTTAAAATAGGTTTTAACATAAATAGAGTTTTAAACAGATTTTAAACCCCCCTCTCCTCTCAGTTGCTCAAAAGATGACGTATTCGCTCTCTTGTTTCTTGTGATGTCATTTCACTTGTTCTCCAGTCATCCTAGGCCATAACTTTCAAGTAACCACTGAAATTGGGGGTCCAACTTGAGTCATTTGTGGCCAGATATCTCAGCAGATGATGAGCACCCATAATCTGACACCATATATTGCTTTACAGTCATTACTGTTTTTAAATTTATACCAGATACAAGAAGTCAATAAATTGTAGAAATTATCTCCTTAGAAGCAGATGTTAAATTCAAAACCAAATAAGCTTCTCCTTAACTTAATACTCATTTTAATGTTAGCAAAATGAGTTAACTGAAATATCTTTAAGCTCTTGGAGGGAAACATGTTGTTGAATTAGTGAGGGAAATATGATCTTATGTTTTCTTACACGTTAGTAATTCGAGTTAATATATAACTGCTTCTAATTATGTAATCCTGACCTTTCCAGATTTTTAATTAATATTCTGGAAAGCAGTCTGAAAATTCTTTTGGTTTTATTTGTGTAAGAGTTAAGGGAGATGTGGTGGGATATTTGAGAAAGTTTGGAGCCCTGGAGGTTGTTTGCTTTAGGAGGAGAAATTGCTGACGAAGTCCAATATTTGATACAATTCTGTTTATTTATAGAAATTGTACAAAGACCTGTTCCTCCTGAACACAGGAGAAAACAAACAGGAGATATAGTTTCTTTGCTCACAGTTCAAAGCCCCCTTTCAGCCAGAACCCAGCCTCAAAGCTCTTTCTCTCTTTTTCCAGCACCACACATTCAGTGCTTGTTCAGGCTGCATCTGGTGTTCCGTGCTGCTTTCTGTCTTGGTTTCTCAGGAGTTTCTCTTCTGCTTCTCTTACACTAGGGTTACCATAATCCAGCAAGCAAAAAAGAGGACGGGAGGAGCCCCGCCCCTGTCCTGCCCTAGCCCCACCCCATCCTGCCCTAGCCCCGCCCCTGTCCCTCCCACTTCCCCCCCTCAGAACCCCCAACCCTCCCCCCGCTCCTTGTCCCCTGACTGCCCCCTCCTGGGACCCCTGCCCCTAACTGCCCCCCAGGACTCCACCCCCTACCTAAGCCTCCCTGCCTCTTGTCCCCTGACTGCCCCCTCCTGAGACCCTCCCCCCATCCTAACTGGCCCCCTAGGACTCTACCCCCTACCTGTACCCTGACTGCCCCAACCCTTATCCACACCCCCACCCCCAGACAGACCCCTGGGACTCCCACACCCCATCCAACCACTCCCCACCCCCTGACAGCCCCCCCCAGAACTCCCAACCCATCTAACCCCCCCCCCCCCCCCTCCCCTCCCCCCCCCGACCCCCCTCCCCCCCCCCGTCTCTTGACAGCCCCCTCCAAAACCTCCCTGCCCCTTCTCCGACCCCCTGCCCCCCTTGTTGGCCTTTCTTCACCTAATGTCTCCGTGAGCTTGCTCAGGAACTGCCTGAGCTGCTTGTCAGACGCTGGGCAACAGTGGGGGAGGAGCTCCAGACTCCCAGAGCCGATCTGCCATGCAGGGAGGGAGGGAGGGAGGGAGGAGGAGGAGGAGGAGGACGTGCTCTCTCTGGCTGAGTGTCGGAGCCCCATGTAAGTAACACCGTCTGCGGCAGCACTGTTAACCCTGCGCGCTCTGCATCAGCGGGAAGTCCGGACATTTACAAATTCCCCCCGGACGCTATTTTTAGCTTAAAAAGCCGGACATGTCCGGGGGAATCCGGACGAATGGTAACCCTATCTTACACACACAAACTTCTACTACAAACAGTACCCAGCCAAGCCCTTCTCCCTCATAATTCAAATTCCTGAGCAGCCACTCTGTGCCTTGGTTTTGGGTGGTGGCATGTACCTTTGTTTGGGGTGGAGGCTACTACTGTTTCATGAAGGAGCGTAACTGTTTCTTACAGCTATCTTAAATGAAGAGTGGCAGTTACACCTAAGGCTCTGCCAAATTCACGGCCATGAAAAATGCATCACGGATTGTGAAATCTGGTCTCCTCCCATGAAATCTGGTCTTTTGTGTGCTTTTAACATATACTATACAGATTTCACTGAGGAGACCAGCGTTTCTCAAATTGTGGGTCCTGACCCAAAAGGGAGTTGCGGGGGGGTTGCAAGTTTATTTTAGGGGAGTTGTAGTATTGCCACCCTTACTTCTGCACTGTCTTCAGTGCTGGGCGGCTTAAAAGCGGTGGCTCTTGGTCGGACGCCCAGCTCTGAAGGCAGCATTCAGTCAGCTACAGCACGGAAGTAAGGGTGGCAATACTATACCATACCACCCATACTTCTGCACTGCTGTCTTCAGAGATAGGCAGCAGGAGAGTGGCAGCTTCTGACTTGAGGGCCTGGCTCTGCAGGCAGCAGCAGCAGCGCAGAAGTAAGGGTGGCAATACCATATCATGCCATCCTTACTTCTGCAGTGCTGCTGGCAGTGGCTCTGCCTTCAGAGCTGGGCTTCCAGCCAGCAGCCGCTGCTCTCCAGCTGCCCAGCTTTGAAAGAAGTGCTGCTGCCAGCAGGAGCGCAGAAGTAAGGGTAGCAGTACCACATCCCCCCCCCCCAATTACCTTGTGACCCTCCTCCCCCCCAACTCCTTTTTGGGTCAGGACCCCTACAATTACAGCACCATGAAATTTCAGATTTAAATAGCTGAAATCATGAAATTTACTATTTTTAAAATCCTATGATCGTGAAATTGACCAAAATGGATTGTGAATTTGGTAGGGCCTTAGTTATGCCCATCGGTTTCAGTAATGTTTGTCCAATTCACAGCAATATGTTAAATGTTTCATATTGTAGAAGTTTATCATAGCAGAACAGCAGCTTTCTATTGTTAAGGTTAAGACCAGCTTTCTGTTTAAAGCTATATTCTTCTAAGTGCTCTAAAATGTACATGATTACTCTGATTCCCTTGAAATTTGGTGTGCCTTCTGGGGTCCCAGAGTTCTATTAGAGTTCCTAATTTGGGGCCATTTGACCAAGGGGTTCCCAAGACACAGCCCCCCAAAATAAACAGCTTTTCTTAGATTGCCAGAATTTGTCAAGCTTATTTTTGCTCACAGATAGAGATTAAACCAGCGCTCAGATCATCACACCAGCATCTCAGACTCTCAAGGGTTACTCCCAGCAGAGTACATAGAACCCACCAGACCTTTGGGGGGGAAAATCAAATTAAAATGTTATTTCAAAAGCAGTTTGCTTCTACTGTTAGGCACTTGAGAAGGCTTGCATGCCTATTTGCTTGTCTAATAGATTATACCGAACGTGTTCAGAAAGAGAGGCTACCTATCTGGGAAACTACCTCTAGGTCACAGAACTTGAGTGACTGTGAGGATATGTTGTACTTTGAATCTGAGCTCCACCCCAGGCACTATGAGTTCAAATCTGCCCCAGAGTGGAAATCTGAATTAGAAAAAACAGGTGTATTGCTCCAAACTGTCTTTATCAAAGGGGGATTTTTATTTTGGGGAAATGTAATCTGGGTACAGCAGAATATTTAGAAAGCACTGAGATTATTTTTTGAGAAGAAAATAAACTACACAAGCAAATGCTGGCTGGGAGGGGAGGATGATTTGGGGTGGAGGAGTAGGTTGAAATGGCTTCGGTATCAGGTGATGGGGAATGAGAGGGGAGTGGTGGGACACTGGGAATGGTCATAGGGATGAGTGAGGGGGAGAATAGGGGCAGGAGTGCCTGTTAGCCCATATTATCTTCCTGTGTCTGTGCCATGATCTGAGGCCACCAGCCTCCCCTTTCTCTGCCTCCCTCATGTGAGTCAGGTTCTGGAGGGGGTTTGCCTAGCTGGGGTGATTTGAGCTCCTTTCCTTTATTCCCCTTATGTAAGCTGGGGATCTATGGGTCCCTGCTCCCCCAGTGGGGTTTGATCCCTTTCTGCCCCCCCATGTGTGCAAGGATCTTGGGGGCCCCTGCCCATCTGTGCCAGTCTCTGACCCTCTTGTGTGCCCCCATGTGAATCCCCCCCAGCCATGCCATCCCCCTCATGTGAAGGTTCTGGAAGGGTCTTGCCTTTCTGGGACTGTCTGAGCCCCACTCTCTAACCTGTTCATGTTATTTATTGCTTTAAACATACATTTTTTGGTACTTCTTAGGAACTTCTGTCCTATTTTCTCTGCTTGCATATTGTTGTTCAAGACTCATTGAACAACATTTAAGACCCCACCAATCATAACTGCATAGACATTTTTTGTGTATTGTACTGGATTTGTTTTTGGCCAGCTACCAGTATGTAAAGATCATTTCTGATAGTAAGGCAAATGGAAATTCTCCTTAACCCTCCTCCTGTATGGGCACACTTCTTTGGAATTATTGCTCATAAGATGGATTCATTTTTGTGCAATTTTTTTTTAAATTTACTATCTTGAGAGAATAATTCTTATTAGTTGATTTGAGAAGTGAAACGTTCACAAGTCATTCAAACAATTAGATAGCTTGGCTTAATAAACACCTATTACTTTTATTTAGATTCTACATTTTTACATTAAGACAAATAGGTTAATGTTCCAGTATGTATCTGACTTGGTAGATTATCCTAGATTAATTCAGCAAATTAAGCATAAGGTAAATGTTGTTGGAATTCAAGTGAATAATAATGACTTGCTAGAGTATTTTTGTATTAGTTGAAAATAAAAAAATCTATATATTTGATACAAAATAAATAACAAACTTTATATTAATATGTCCCCTTTTTATCCTGAAGGATTCTGTGTACTTTCCAATCTGTGAGCTGTACTCTTCTATCGCTGAAACAGTTACCTATGCTACTTGGCTAGCCATAACCACCCTACTTTCTTGACCCAAATGCTATAGTGCCTGCCGTATTCACAAGGAGCAGGAATCCTAACGTCTATTTCCTTGGAGGTAGGGGTTGGGTAAAAGTCCTGGGAAGTAGCAGAACTTTGGCTGCAGTAAGGGTTGCAGCAAGAATGGTAATGGCGTGGGCTGGGGCATTCCCTTCCAACCTCAGCACCTCCAAACCTGGACACTACCATCAGGTTAGAGCCGTAGCCTAAGAAACAGGGATCCTTTAATAAAGACTTAATAATCAAAATGAAAAATATATGGTGGGTATAAATCAACAGGGGAATGTATAAATAAATAAGAATAAAATTGAAAAAAATAACAGGCACAGATTTAAAACAAAATAAAAGTAAAAATAGGCAATAGGAGGAAAATCAGTTAAATAATGGGCAAGGATTAAAACTATAAAATGGGTAAAAGTCATCAACATGGTGATAAAAACAGCTGAGCCCTGTTAACACTGTTGTTACCTCTGGTGGATCATTGTGGCTGCAAAGTTTGCGAGTAAAGATACTGCCAAAGGCTTTTGCAAACCCTCTGTGCCACAGGTGGGAGGCTCAGTCAGTCACTAGATATAGGGTGACCAGATGTCCCGATTTTATAGGGACAGTCCCGATTTTTGGGTCTTTTTCTTATATAGGCTCCTATTACCCTCCCTGCCCCCTGCCCCGATTTTTCACATTTGCTGTCTGGTCAACCTAACTAGATACCATGTGAGCAACATACCTAGCCCACAATTTGTAAAGAATACAAAATTGTCACATTTTTTCCACTCATTCTAATGCCCCCATTTCCACCCCAATGTCCCCCCCCCAATCACAAATTCTTACTCTTTCACAGTCAGGCAAGTATCTATGAAAGCAATAATGAGATAAGTGTGCATATTTTGCCTAGCTCTGTCAGTAATGGAAGTAAAGACATTTCAGTAATGATTTGTTACTTCATAAAAATGACAAACTGTGTGTGCGCTTTAAGTTCCATTCATAGATAGCTGCTATCGTTTTGTTAAACCATTAATGACTATGGAGCAAATCCAGCCAGCTCCCTCTTCCCTGGCAGCAGAACAGGTATATTTCCAGGATGTAAATGGGTATAAGTGTAGAGGGGAGCCATGGAAGAGATATACCCCCTTCCTTGCATGGATCCTGGGTCTAGGTTCTCTCTGCTTGGCATTGCCCAGTGGACACAGCCAAAAGTGTGCTGCATGGATCCTCTGATCCTCCCATGCCACAAAAGTGTGTGGTAGGTGACATGTAAACTGCCTCAGAAAAGACGCTGAAGTAGCTTTAACAGAACAGCTCTGCAGCTGCTTTGCAACCTAGAGTGGGCTTGTCCTAAACCCTACTTACCACCTTCTCAGCGTGCAGACCAGGTTTTCAGGTGGGGCATGGAAGGTGTATTTGACCCTGATTGTGCAGTTTAAGGTATTCAAGGTAAGCAGGGTTTGGTTTATTTAAGTACAAGAGCTCAGACATTGTATCATATGTTACATTCCCAAAATGCCCAAACCAAATTTAATGAAAGCTAGCCAAAAAAATATTGTTGTTGGACTCACACCAAGCATGGAAAGTTGTCAGAAAATATTATTTTGCCAAAAATTTTGACCAGTTTGAAAAGAGATATGAATGTATTGAAAAGCTTTTGCAGCCTTTTGAGGGAGTCACTAGCATGCTGGTATGTCTTGTATGATGGATGATTCTGAATACTTGCATGTATTATTTGTATTACAGTGGTGTGTAAAGCCCTCATCTGTGTTTGGGGCCCCTTTGTGCTAGACATTGTATGAACACATACTAAGGGCTGCTCTGCACTGGGAACTTACATCAGCATAGCTATGAAAAATCCACACCTCTGAGACACGTAGCTATGCCGACCTAGCCCCAGTACCGGTAGACAGTGCAAGTCGGCGGAGATAGCCTTCTGTCAACCTAGCTACTGCCTCTTGGGAGGTGGATTAATTACAATGATGGGAGAACCCCTCCCATCGCTGCATTGAGTGTCTACAGTGAAGCGCTATCAGTAGCATTTTAAGTGTAGACATATCCTAAGGGACAGTCCCTATCCTGAAGAGCAGGATGTGAAGTGATGTATCTCACAAAGCAATACTCATTTGTGGTGCAGCAAGGTATTGGTTTTGACCTTGAAATCAAAATAATTTGAGTATTCTTATAATTTCTTTGATGAGTGCCTTCATTAATATACAGTGGCTGAAGTTAGGCAAGCTGCTTTGTGTGCGCAGACAAGTGTGCCTGCACAGGGCCCCATTGACTCAGCTCTGTGTATGCATGGGGTTCCATCCATACAGAACTCATTGCTGGATCAGGACAATTTTTTTTCATGTTGATGGATTCTACTGATTTGAGAGCATTTCTCAATACATATAATGGGGAATACCAATTGGACACAGTACAAACTGTTCTGGTTCACTTTCATTTCTTTAAAAAATGCTTTGTTTTTATCCACCTGCTTGGCAGCTTGAGGTTAAAGTTATTCCTATATGTCACAGATATTTTAGATTACTTTTTAAATTGGGTTTAAAAACACTACCAGCTCTTACTGATGGCATCTTCTCTTAGCATGCAAGTAATGAGAAGAAATAAAAAATTATTTCAGAGAATATGCTTACCTTGTGGGAAGATCTGACAAGTTAAATTTGAATTTAATCCTTCCAAGTTCTTGGCACTATTTTCTGCCTGCTGGCAAACCTGCTCCCTTAGCTGATGCTTTAGTGAGGCTGGGAGAAAAGATTAACAGTTTATGATGCTGATCTTGTTAAACGGGGAGCAGATTTAGTCATGAATGCCTATCATAATCTTAGCATTGCATTTTATCTGTGTGTTTTTTATACATGACTAAATAATATTCCCTCTTATCCTATTTATTGGAATAAACAAATTGTTAATTTTGAGCTGATTGCAAAATAACATCCATTAATACTGACTTCTGACCATTTGGGAAAACTGTGACAGAGTGATTGTGAAACAGGTCAAAGCCTTTCCAGCATTTTAAAAACCAGAAAGAGAGACAAGTGTCCATAAACATTCCAGAGGAATGCAATTTTGTCTCCCACTACATTTATCTTGTGCTTTGATTTTTATGTATACAAAATATTTGTAAATAATGGAGATCATTGGGAGCTGCCAAAAAGCATTAAGATGTTTCAGCTTTCAAGGCTCGCTGATACTCTCTCATTTCCCTTTGAGAATAAGTGGAAGAGTCTGCCAAAGTGCTCATTTGAAAATGGATGGTGTGAATTCACCAGAGCCATATGAAAAAGTAATACTCAGGCCTCCTAGCCTGTTTGACAGACGTCACATTAGATATTTGTTAAATTAGAGCAATATCCTGTTGACGACTGGGTGGTGGTGGTGATTAGCTGGTCCATTTATATTATTGTAACTGTCTAATCATTTTCACTCCTCTAATATGGTTGGGTTGATGTCTGTTACTTTGTGCGAACTTCATTCACCCTCCTTATGAAATTCCACAGCAGCCTGTGTGTTTAAATGCTGTTTCTTTCCATTGTTTTCAGAGGGCTTTGGATCAGGCCCTTAACAGAGCTAGGTTTCTAAGCATGTTCCTAACTTTAAGCACGTGAGTAGTCCAGTTGACTTCAAAGTTAGGTGTATGCTTAAGTACCTTGCAGAATTGGGGCCTAAGTTCTAGTTAACAGAATATTAACTCCATCCAGCAAAAAGTATCTTTTCAGTTTTACTGGAGGGAAAACTGCTGCCTTTCTGCCCATGTTCTGCCTTATGTTTGGATTTAGTTGTTACAGTTTCAGAATAACTGCCTCTTTGACAACCTCCAGGGTCGGCTCCAGGAATGCTCTCAGGTCTCTAGCTGTCCCCTCTCTGGACAGGGACTCAGGTTCTCCCCAAGCAGGTCTGACTAACGTCCAGCCTCTGGACTTTGCTTTCTCTTCAAGGACAATGACAGTGGCTTAGCAGTGGTTATAAGTGACTATCCAGCTCTTTCTTAGCAGAGTACATTTACTTAAGAACAAAAACATACAGAGAAAACATATGAAACAAATAAAAGGTCTCAATGCATACTAATTGTACCAGGAGTCGCCCATCAGTCCTGTGTGGACTCTGGCAGGTTCCAGTCTTTCTAAACCTTCAGCAGGGTAGGGTGCTACCTTGGATGAAAGGTCATGTCCATTTGTGGGATCAGAGAGCAGACCGCTGAGTCTGTTTAATCCTAGCCTGTGTATCCCCAAAACTGTTGTCTCCCAGCCTCCTGAAAATAGGTAAAACCAGTCAGTGTCCCTTCCCCTGGGAGGTAAGACTTCAAAGGCTGCATAATCAGCCTTGGAATTTTGTATTAATCACCCTCTAGTGATTCCAGATTCCCCCAGTGACCAAGAATACACAATACATATAACATGTATTGATACGAAAGGCTATGAATATTCTACGGTCTGTATCATCTGGCACATCTCAACATAATGGTCTTTGAAGTTTTCATACTTTCAAGGCTGACTCAAACATTCAGATAACATTCATAACAATAAATACAATCGCCTCAAGAGAGGCCTGTGTTTGTCATATCTGTGTCAGTAGTATTGACTTACTTATTTTTTAACAGGCTGCTCGAAAAGGGAAGATTCTGCTGAACATCAGTGCATGCAACCTCACAAAGAGCACCGAAAGATGACTTATTCAGACTATTCCTTATTCTGGTCAAGGGATCCTGTCTGGATTGGTATGTTTTGGATTTTTGTGTCAGGAAAGAGTGTTATTGCAGGTGTAAATGGACGCTAAACTTAAATATCCAATTTAGATACATAGGATACAAATCCAATGGAAATTTGAGAATGAAGTTGTGAAGTTAAAAATGGATCTTCCTATTGGTTAATGTAAAAATTAGGCAAAGACCATGGAACATCATTGGCAGTGCAAGTTTTCAGCAATACTTTGCACTGCTTTAGTGCTTTTCATTTGATGATATTGAAGAGTGTCCCAAACGCTAACTAGTCCTCACAACATCCCTGTGAAGCAGGTGAATAATAACTGTTTTACTAATGAGGAAACTGGGTCACAGCAAGTCAGTGGCAGCACCGGCAGCTAACCCAGAATGCTGATGCCCTTTCTTGTGATCTAAAGACTAGACCATGCTCTTTCTGAAGAACTAAGTAAATGGTATTTTTCTTTTCTTTTTATATCTGTTCACAGTTTGTAATATGACTTCCATGTTGGGCATTTTTGGCCATTAATCATCAGCTGAATTAAGGGCAGAAGGCATTCTCCTTAAGAGGGTAATTAAGAGTCACTAATTGCTCAATCCAGATTGGTCATTGTTGATTTAGTACTTTTCACTTTTAAATATATATAGTTCTAGTTTTAAGAGGAAAAGAGAAAAATACTTCAATTTTAAATAAACTTTTTTTATGAATAATTCTGCTAAAATCATACCACTTGAGTGCTTTCCATAGATCTTCTCTGTTTACAAAGTCAAATGCTTTCTTAAAGTCAATGAATGTGCAAAACAGAGGTTCGTTGAACTCTGCGTCTCTCCAAGATTTGATAAAAAACAAATATCTTATCTACAGTCCAGGTTCAGGCGTAAAACCAGCTAGTGACTCAGAAGGGATTTCCTGTGCTCTTTTTTGCATTTGGTTGAGAATCACTCTACAGAATACCTTGCTAGGAATGCTTATTAGACATATTTCTCTGTAGCTGTTGCAATATGTTGGGTCACCTGTTTAAAAGAGTGATACAGTGATTGAGCATTGCCAGCCTTCAGGGACTTCACCCTTCATCCAAATGAGGTTAAATCGTTTGCAAAGGAGCATGACTATGCCTGTTCTGCCATGTTTTAACACTTCAGGTGGATACCATCTGGACCAAGTGCCTGGTTGTTTTTCAGAGACCTGGTTATGGCACGATTTTAGAAGCAAGTTGATTCAAATATTGCAGAATCTATATAGCATAGCTTGATATGCAATACAAGTCAGCGGTGAGCTGACATAGTAGTTTGAAGTGAAAACTGAAGTCAAACAGGGATGCATACTAAATCCAATATTTTTTGCTCTACAATTAGGCCTGATCTACACTTAAAAGGTTGATGTAGCTACAATGCTCAGGGGTGTGAAAAATCCCACACGCCATAGTGCAATATCTTTGCCATCCTATGCCCCAGTGTAGACATAGCTAGTGTGACAAAGTTCCTCCTCTATCTTGGTGGGTCCTGCGCTTATTGGCGGATTTTCTTGCCTCAGAGATTCACCATGTGGGTTGGGGAACAGCCCAGAGACCTTCCCCTCTGGAAGAACCCACAGTCCAGGTCAATTGGGAGGTTTGGGGGGAACCTGGGCCCACCCTCTACTCTGGGTTCCAGCCCAGGGCCCTGTGGACTGCAGCTGTCTATAGTGCCTCCTGTAACAGCTGCATGACAGCTACAACTCCCTGGGCTACTTCCCCGTGGCCTCCTCCAAACACCTTCCTTATTCTCACCACAGGACCTTCCTCCT
>NW_020664393.1:15089514-15174322 GCF_002925995.2 Terrapene triunguis
TTAACTGGTTCTAGCAGGTTCCTGATTACTCTAGTGCAGCCCCTTCTCTGGTCACTCAGGGAACAGAAAACTACTCATCCAGTGACCAGTATATTTGCCCTCTACCAAACTCCTGTACCCCACTGGTCTGGGTCTGTCACACTATGTTGATGGAAAAATGCTTCTGCTGATCTTTCTACCATCATTCAGGATAGTGGAGTTTCTACAACAATGGAAAATTCCCTTCCATCACTTTAGTAAGGATCTAAACTATGACAGCATAGCTAGAGCACCCTAACTGTGCCTCTGTAGTATAGACGTCGCCTTAGAAAACATCTTGTTCAGCTCCCTTAGGCCCCGTCTACACTGGCAAGCTTTTGCGCACTAAAGCAGCTTTGAGCGCTGTAACTCCCAAAGTGAACACACTGCCAAGGCATTTAGTGCGCAGAAACTACGCAGTTGCAGCACTATTAAAAAAGCTACCCTGACGAGAGGCGTAGAGCTTTCTGCGCAGGGGCTACAGTGCTGTGGTGCCAATGTAGACACCGTGGTGATTACAGTGCTGCAATTGGTCTCCAGGAGGTGTCCCACAATGCCTGTTCTCACCTCTCTGGTCATCGGTTTGAATTCTACTGCCCTACCCTTAGGTGACCAACTGTCAGCCCCACCCCGTACATTCCTTTGCAAATTTGAAAGTCTCCTTCCTGTTTGCTTAGTGATGCATGCAGTGGTCTCAGCACATCTTTCCAGGTGGCCATGTCTGCTCCACACACCAGGCAATTCCCCACTTGGAGCACTGCCGAGCTGCTGGACCTCATTGGCATTTGGGGAGAGGAAGCTGTGCAGTCCCAGCTGCGCTCCAGCCATAGGAATTATGATACCTATGGACAGATTTCACGATGCGTGATCGAAAGGGGCCATGACCGGGACACATTGCAGTGTAGGGGAAAAGTGAAGGAGCTGTGGAAAGCCTACCACAAGGTGTGGCAGGCAAACCGCCGCTCCGGTGCAGTGCCCACGAGCTGCTGGTTCTACAAAGAGCTGGACGCGATACTCGTTGGCGACCCCACCTCCACTGCGAAGACCACTATGGATACTTCATTGGCTCACGTGCCAATCGAGAGTGGACCGAGCCAGGAGGAGGCAATCTTGGACAAAGTGTCGGGGGGACTCAGAGGCAGAGGATGACTCAGAGGCCAGAGATGCATGCTTCAGGAGCTCTTTTCTACCCCGGAGGAGGCAAGCCAGTCATAGCAGTCGGAGCTTGGCAAACTGCAAACTGGAGAGGAGGCCCCTGGTAAGTGGATCTGATTTTGGGAATTGATGAAGCGAGTTGTTGGCGGTTGCAGGAAGCAGGCTTGTTTCCCACCGCATGCCTAGTTTGAGCGTCAGAACAGGCTGTTGATAGACTCCCTCACTTCACGTGAATCTCCCTCAGAGATCTCCAGGAAACTCTCATGGAGATACTGGGCAATCCGCTGCTGCAGGTTCCTCGGCAGAGCTGCTTTGTTTCTTGCCCCATTAACGGTAACTTTCCCGCGCCACTTTGCCATGCTGGGTGGTGGGAGGACCATTGCTGCACGCAGGCTAGCCGCATAGGTGTCAGGGTAGAAGCCGCAGGCTCAGAGAACACCCTCCCTTGATTCCCTGCTCACCCTCAGCAGCGAGATATCTTCCATAATGATCACCTCCTGTGGAAAGTGTGGGGACAGGAATGATTATCAGGCCCACGCTACAGTGCTGGCTGTCCCCAAGAGCCACGTGCCAAGTGTACAGCAGGATCCGGGAAGAGTGATTTACCCTGCCCCTGCAGCTACTCACCATTTTGGGGGTCTTGTGGCTCATGTGTGCTTGCCTGGGGTCATCCAGTTAGTGACAGGTGTGTGAGTACTGGCTGTGTTTTAAAGCACTGAATCACTGTTGTCTGTGTTGCAAATAATATTGCTTCTGTAAAATGTTGCATTTAAACTTCAGAGATGACCTTGGGAGGCCAGCCTCCCTTATCGGCAGCAGAACGGATGCGCAGAATTAGAAAGTGTCCAAGAAGAGCCAAGGAGGACTTTCTGCTTGAGGTTAGGATGCACTCAGCTGCTGAGAAACAGGAATTGAAGGCGTGGCGGGACAGCAAGGAGAATGACCGAAAGGAGAATGCGGCATACCAGAAAGAAGCCACGGAGTGGCTCCTAACAGTTATAGAGCGCCAAGTGGACACACTCCAGGCGATACTAGCTCTTCAAACCAAGCAGCTCCGTGCCCACCCTACCCTGCAGCCGCTGTTGCAAAACTCTTTCCCATGCGCCCTCCACACACCACCAACACACTGTTATCAACCTCCTGGCTCCACTCTCTACCCACAGCATTCCACTCGTCCCTCCTCACAGTCCAGCAGTGTGGACTCCACTGCACTCAACACCCATCCCTCAGCAGCTTGGCCCTGCTGAAGTACAGCACTGGGTGCATAGTACTCCAAAGGAGAAGGTTGGGTATGATCCCTGGACACAGAGAAATTTGTGGCTGTCCTGGGACCCCTCCTCCTCTTGAGAACTTCCCTTCCCCCATACCCTCTCCCCCTCCCTGCTGATGAATTTTTTCGTTTGACTCTCTCCTCCGGTTGTTGTTTTTTAATAAAAGAATTGTGTGTGTTTGAAAGCAATATTTATTCTATTAAGTGAAAGCAAAAAGAGCACTGCAAAGCAACATACAATTATGTTAAGGCCCCTTCTTGCATCATGTGCACCAATCATGGCCTAGCATTACAAGCACTGCAATCCCGAGCATAGCAACAAAAATTAGTGTCTTTCAGCTTCAAATTAACCTGTATACACCAGCCAGAGAATGGGGATTAAAAATGAATGAACAAAAGACCAAACTAATGTGAAATCAGAAATCAAGAAACTGACTAAATTAGTTATTAATGGTGTAGACTTCACACAAGTAGAAAGATTCTGCTACTTGGATTCCATTATAACATATGACAACTACCGTGAAGATGACATTGATAAGCGGATAGCTACTGCCAGGAGACCATTCATGTAACTGAATAAAAATGTTTGGAATGTAAAATCCGTAACAACTAAAACCAGATTATACACAACACTCGTACCCACATTTCATTATGGTTGTGAAACATGAATATTGACAAAGTGTCTGGAGCAAAAGCTGCAAACATTGGAAATAAGGTGCCCTTGCCATATTCTAGGTATAACATGGCTAGATAGATTAAGAAATGACGACATCCATAAAGGACTGAAAGTGTAGTCCATGACTAGAGTCATCAAAAGATGCAAACTACAATGATTTGGCTATATTGTTAGATTGACTGACTGCTTAAAATTGTTCGCTGTGGAAGAGTGCATGGAGATAGAGGCTGTGGATATCCAAGGAGACAGTGGTATAACATGGTATATAAGACCAACCAGGTAACACCCCAACAGGCTCAAATGGAAATGGTGACTCAAAACAGATGTGGATGGAATCTGTTCATAGCCCTGGCTCTACCCAATCTTGGTGTTTGAAAAAGAGATGAATGAATGGTTCTGCTGGTGATACTGGACATGCACGTCTGCATGATTGGAAACTAGCTAATTCAATTGTCTCACCAGTGGAAAATCAGGTAGGTTAACAAGTAAATTGCCCATTCCCATTGGTTCTATGCCCCACTCCTTGTTCTATCTGAAGCAGGGAATTGAATGTTAAGGCATTGAAGAAATCCTTTCCCTCCTATGTAGTGAGAGAAATCTGCCAGGTCCCCCTTACACAGGTATGGGGTCAAAGAAAGGATAGTTACATTATTTATAACATTTTGGTTTTGTATTTAAAAAATGTTTCCCTAATCTGTACTACCTACCTATATCTGTGTTTGTGCTAAATGTATTTGTTACTCTAGTTATTTAGGGCAGTCAGCATGTAGACTTATGTAATAATAAACATGGTAAAAAAATTAACTTAACATTACAGGTCATCTTTAACCCAACCAATGTGAAATAAAATAAACCATTCATGATAATTGTAAAAACAAAGCAAAACAAAACCCAAGTGGGACCATGTAAAAGGGCATGTTAAAGTTCTTCCTTTCTATGTGTTTAAATCACCTGTCAACTTTAAGCTTTTGAAGAAAATCACTGGTAGGTGGCTAGAATTTGACACAGAAACAGGTAAAATTAAAAAGGAAAACTTTAAATTTAATGGCAAACTTGAGCAACAGCCAAATGTACACTAGCCTACTCTGCCTTGAACACAACTGTTGCTGTAATACTGTATTTACAAGTCTAAAGAAAAACCCTCCACCATTTGGCTATATGGGAGGTTCTGGTTTTGATGGTTATTGGCTTTCTACATGAGACATAATCTTTGACAGTTGGGTATACTTTCCAAATTCTAAACAGATATAATTATTGCTAGGGCAAAAATCTATTTGATGAATGAAATTTGTGCGATATTTAGCTGTGAGTTTACACTGCATCAGAAACAATTATGTCTATTATGCTCCATATAAAGAAAGTTGCATTTGAGTGAGAAATTTGCTTCAGAGGAAATGTGCGTACCCAGTAATTTTCTGTATTGAAAAGGAAAAAGTAATTTGGACTGTAGCTTTTCTGCATTTGAAAAGAATCAACGAGAGTGCATGTTCCAAAAATGAGAATACAGTGACAAAAATGTATCAGCGTTGTACTTGTCCACTTTGATCAGAAGCAAATTTGCCGATTTAGATTATCTTCAATCTGTGGGCTCATTTATGCTCAGTTCAATAACTGCTATCCAATGCATCTGTCTCAGTTTCAAACTGTAGGACTTGGCCTTCACAGCTAGTAACTGAAGAGTGAAACAAAACCACTGTGAACTCCTCTTAGCTCCTTTCTTTCTGATTTCTTTTCAACCTCTGTTTCTATTTCCAATTTTTTTTTGGAGGAGGGAAACACAGGATGGATGATAGAAAAGATTGTGTGCTTGATGGTGGGAGGAGAGAACAACTGAAACATATTTTTGTTGCAATTTGCTCTCTGTGCAAAAAGCCTGATTACTCAGGGTTTGTGGGAGGAACTCTGTGGGGTTGGATGAAGAGAATCCTACCCACTCCCTCAACTCACAGACAGGGCAGAGGGCTGAAGCTCAGCCCTTCCTTGCTCTCTACTCTATCCCAATGGGCTGGGAAAACATCTACAGCCCTTCCGTGCACCTATATGGCTGTTTTTACTCATGGACCTAGCAGCTCATCCACAATGCTAAGTTATTTGGAATCAGTGAGGAAACCCTGTCCTCTGTAACTGTTTCATTTGCAAGGAGTGAAGCTGAATGCAGATTAAATTGAACAAATGGAGCTGCTTTAAGCCCTGTGCATTGCTCTGTTCATGTGGCTGAATTGCTCCCAGCCTAACTTTCGTGTTGCCTGTTTTTCTGATGTCCCATCATCAATGAATAGCAACCCCTCCAGGGAACATTGGTCCTCTGTCTCCAATTGCACTGATCCAGTACCTAGAGGGCTCAGAGGTCCCCCAGCACAGCCTTTCAGAACGGATTAAATGGTGCACAAAACCTTTCACTGGTACTCTGCACCTGGGTGAATTTCACACTCTCTGTGTTGCATATATTAGCTACTGGGATTTAAATAGAAAGGAAGGAACAGCGCATGTATGCTTGTGAGTTGATATAGTATATGTAAAATAAGCTTTGTGGCTCATACTTTTCCCCCAAGTTGTTTTCTGCTGTAGTTAAAGGGTAATGAATCATAAAAGCCATATATTTTTAAATCCCTTGCCTCTAAACAAGAACACCTTAGATTGATTGGTTTGTTTTCTGTCTAGCATTTTGTGAAACATCCTCTGCTACAGTATCTGGACACCTAAGGCTATCTAAATTTAAAACATCAGAGCTAGATTAGATGTTATGAAGATGTTTAAAGCCCTGATTCTGCAGATTTGGATGGTTAACTTTAAGTATATGAATAGTCCCATTGTCTTCAGTGGGATAATGCTTAATGATAAGCATGTGCTTAAGTACCTTGCTGAATTGAAGCTTGAAGATGGGCCTAGTAGCACCCTCATACTGAGTTCTATCCCTCACTTCCTATCAGAACATCTCCAGGATTTCCTCCATTTGCTGCTCATAATGAATACTGAGTCTTAGGTTCCTTAGGTTCCTTCCCTTCCTACTTATCCACCCTGGCTTCCTGTTCCCACTCTCCACAGAGGCCTACCAGACATTATCCGTAGGACCTTATTTTCAGTTATCCACCATTCTAAATCATGAATTATTTGTTGCTTTTATGCTCCCTTTCAAATCACTCCTTACGGAACACTGATGCTACTTTCTCTCTACACTGCGTACAGTGTTCATTGAGTAATAGGCCTTTGTGGGTCTCGTAAATAGGATTTTGATACTCATACTGTCCAAATTATTGTTCATCTGAACCAGAAAAGAGTGGGATAAATTCCTATTAGGTGTTGATTACACACAGAATTCTAACATTTTTGGTGGAGAAAACTATTAAAGGAAAGATTTCTAAATTGGCTTTTTCTCTCAATAAGTTCTGGGCAATTTCTCACTATGGGTCTACTGTTTGTGCTTTAGTTTATTATTAACATTAGTGCTTGTTGCAGAGGAGTTAATAGAAAATAAAAATGAAGGGCGAGGAATAAGGAGGAGAAGAAGAAATCTAGAACAAGGTAACTAGTTTATCTGGCATTTTTACAAGAATCTCACTACGTAGTTTAGGACAGTCTGCATTCCCTGAGCTACCAGCAGGGCTCTGAAATGTAAAAGGTAGGAGGGAAACATAAAACATTAATCCTCCTCCTTCAAGCACTAAGGGAAAATAATTAAACTCATGAATCAACAGTGTAGTTATGTTCATAGTAATACTGTACCTTCCTGCAAGGGAGTGAACAAACACCATACAAGACCAGACTAGGAAGAAGTTAAAGGTCTGTCTGAGGAAACAGAAGCTGAAAGTGGCCTTGCCCTGCAACACCTGCCAGCAATATGGAGCCTGGAGGGAGGCCACTCCTGCTGGGGGCATTTGAAGTGGAGGAAGCAGGCTTGAGGGCTGAGAGGTCCTAGACAGCTAGGAACCTTAGGGGAAGCCTGGATAAAAGTTTGGACTTCTTGTTCATGATTTGTTTTTATTATTGTTCATTTCTTTGTTAATAAACTCCAGCTGCGGGAAGGGATTGTATTTTTGACCCTATGTGTTTTAGAGCAGGTAGGATAGTCTCTTACTTATGCTTCCTCATTATTCTATGACTTCAAAGTGTACCTAAAATCAATGCCAAATAAAACTTAAGCCAAAGACTGTTTCTGGTGTGGTGCTCCATCTCCCTTCAGGCTTGAAATCTTAGCAGTCTCGGACTCACTCAGATTCTAAAACACATTCAGAATGTTTAAATTAATAGTCCAGGACTGGGGGATGGGTGAAGGAGGAGAACAATTACAGAATTATCAGACAGTTAATATCAGAATACAGGGGTTCTCAAATTTATTACATTATTTGTCCTTTAGTGATGTCTAAGAACCAAATTTTTTTCTGCTCATTTTAAATTTCATTCCTATGTTTGTTTGTTTTTGTTTTTTCAGGCATAAATATTGGCATGAAAGTTGGAGCTCTGCTGTTTTCAGTTGTGTAATCCTGATTTGGTCCATGGCCAAGGAACATGATACTACCCTTACAAGCTGAAATGCCTTGAGGACCTTGGCTCTGCATTCATTCCTCCCGAAGCAATGGTTTTCTCCGCAATGTTGACATCTGCCCACTCTAGGACATTGAATGCTACTTTTATTGTCTATGAAAACGCCTATATGAATTTTACCACTCCCCAATTTTTGCTTCATAGTGGCACAACACAGCCATTGAATCACAGTTCAGGGGCCATGGTCACCACTGAGATAAGTACTTTACTAGTGAACCCTACAGCTATCCTCCCAACACAAGAAGTTTTCAAGAGCTTGAGTCTGCCACTCCAGATCATTCTTTCTGCTGCTATGATATTTATACTGTTGGTTTCTTTTCTTGGAAACTTTGTTGTCTGCCTCATGGTCTACCAGAAAGCTGCCATGCGATCTGCAATTAACATTCTCTTAGCAAGTCTGGCTTTTGCAGACATGTTGCTTGCAGTGCTGAACATGCCTTTTGCTCTGATAACCATCATTACGACGCGATGGATTTTTGGAGATCTCTTCTGCAGAGTCTCTGCCATGTTTTTCTGGCTGTTTGTCATAGAGGGAGTGGCCATCCTACTCATTATTAGCATTGATAGATTCCTTATTATAGTTCAGAGGCAAGATAAGCTGAATCCTTACCGTGCAAAGATCCTCATTGCTGTTTCATGGGCTGCATCCTTTGTTGTGGCTTTTCCATTATCTGTGGGGAACCCAAACCTGCAGATACCTTCTAGAGCACCTCAGTGTGTTTTTGGCTACACCACTAGTCCTGGCTACCAGGCGTATGTAATACTAGTTGTACTAATTTCTTTTTTTATTCCATTCATGGTGATGCTATACTCTTTTATGGGCATACTCAATACCGTACGCCACAATGCAGTTCGTATCCACAGCCATCCCGACAGCATATGCCTCAGCCAGGCTAGCAAGCTTGGTCTCATGAGCCTTCAGAGACCTTTTCAAATGAACATTGATATGAGCTTTAAAACTCGTGCCTTCACAACCATATTGATTTTGTTCATTGTTTTCATAGTCTGTTGGGCGCCCTTCACCACCTACAGCCTTATTGCCACATTCAACAGTCACTTTTACCACAAGCACAACTTTTTTGAGATAAGCACTTGGCTCCTTTGGCTCTGCTACCTCAAGTCTGCACTGAACCCGTTGATTTACTACTGGAGGATTAAGAAATTTCATGATGCATGCTTAGATTTAATGCCCAAGTACTTCAAGTTTTTGCCACAGTTTCCTGGTCACACAAGAAGACGCATTCGGCCAAGTGCCATCTATGTGTGTGGGGAGCACCGGTCGGTCGTGTAAAATTGCAGCTATTTGACATGACGATTATTTTCTGGGATTATTTGTTTTTATGTATTGTTTTATTTTAATATGGCTCCTTCAACTGCCATATCTTATAACTTGAGTATGTTTTCCAATATCTTGTTCAATTTTAAGGAAGAACGTGATTGATTAGAACTGGGTTTACTGTCAGAAACATTATAAACAAAATTACAAATATTACCTCCCAGGATTCAGTGGAAACCCAGACTTTTTTTTATTACATTTCTAATATTTTGTCAGTTTTCTGCTTATTAAGCCTGCAATTGCATCTAATTGTAGGGTTTTTTATGCTGCTATGGTACAGTATATTTAGTTGGTGTAATTTTTCTGAAAATGTTGCTGCTTTCTGCCAAGACATTAGAGCCAAAAAGTCACATTTAGGTAACTTCTATTTAATTTTAACAAAATTTCAAGAGTTTTGATGATGACATTAGAACCTTTTAAGAAATATTTCCATTAATATTTTGTGCACTTTACAAAACTTGCTACAGAATCTGTTTTTCAGAATGTTTGTGATGCCTGTAGAGAAGGTTTTTACACATTATGGTGGTAGTTTAATGAAAGATATGTTTAGTTTCTAGAGGGCAGATTTACACTGGTGTATCTAAAACTAAAGTTACTGATTTGCTAGATATTGTTTCTGAAAATTAACCTAATGGGATATTAACTCCTTAATCCTGGTGAATGAGGAAATGGAGGCAGAATGAAAAGATAAAATATCATGCCCAAAATGTAAGGCTAACACAAGTTCTGGAAAAATGGGCCCAGGCAAAAATTGATATTTTTTTTATCATTGCACACATTTTAATATTTTAGTGGTTATGAAACTCCGAAATCTATTGCTATGTCCAAAAGTCAAAGTTATAAATTATGGTTGTGATCCTGTGATTTACAGTGTGTGGGAAGACAGATGTTCCCATTCAGAGCCCTAAGGAAGTCAATGGGAGTCTGTGTGAGTGGAATGTTGCACCCAAGCATTCTAAATGGGCAGGATCAAAGCCTGGGAGAGTCTACGGCCAAAGGAGAATTGGAATAGGTGTTTCTGGGTCCAAAAAAAAAAAATAAAAGTACATGAACCATGTTTTGGACTGGGGCAATAATAAACACCCTCATCTAAAGCAGGGGTGGGCAAACTTTTTGGCCCGAGGGTCACATCTGGGTGGGGAAATTGCATGCAGGGCCATGAATGTAGGGCTGGGCCAGGGGGTTGGGGTGCGGGAGGGAGTGCAGGGTGTGGGAGGGGGTGCGATGTGCAGGAAGGGGCTCAGGGCAGGCGCAGTGCAGGAAGGGGCTCAGGGCAGGGGGTTGGGTGCAGGAGGGATTCGGGGTGCGGCAGGGGATTGGGGTGCAGGCAGGGGGCTCAGGGCAGGGGGTTGGGTGCGGGGTGCAAGAGGGGTTCGGGGTGTGGGCTCCAACCCAGCGTTGTTTACCTGGAGCAGCTCCGGGGTGGCAGTGGCGCGCAGCAGGGCTAGGGCAGGCTCCCGGAAGCGGCCAGCACCACGTCCCTGAAGCCCCTGGCAGAGGGGGCGCAGAGGGCTTCATGCGCTGCCCTCGTCTGTGGGTACATCCCTTGAAGCTCCCATTGGCTGTGGTTCCCCGTTCCCAGCCAATGGGAGCTTCGGGAGAGGTACCCGCAGACGATGGCAGCGTGCGGAGCCCTCTGCTCCCTCCCTCCCCCAGTGGCTGCAGGGACGTGGTGCTGGCCGCTTCCAGCAGCAGCATGGGGCCCGCAGCGCCACGGGACTGGCAATCCTGCGGGCCGGATCCAAAGCCCTGATGGGCCAGATCCGGCCCGTGGGCTGTAGTTTGCACACCCCGATCTAAAGACTGGCCACAGCCCTACAGTTTATAACCACGACAAAAAATTGAGATAATCTTTCGGTGAAATAATCTGATTTGTAATTATAAGAAGTTGGGGAGATGGTTTAACAAATGGGGAAAGGTTGGGAAGCTAGTTCAGAATTTATGATGGAGAGTTGGGCAATGGGGCTTGAGTGGGATCAAATAAGTCAAATTCCCTACCTCTCTCCTGTATTTCTTTGTCGTTTTTCTTTGCCATCTCCCACTCACATGTCTGCTGTCCCACTAGTTTTCTTTGTATTACAAATCAGCTTGTTTAGTGGAAGCTTCTTTCACTGGAATGCCAAACCATCTCTTGGATTCACATCAGGTACTGACTTTGCCTTTCTTGATAACTGCCTTGAAAATATCCATTCTTATTTGAGAACAGGAAAAATGTCAGTGGATTTCACTCAGTGATCATAATCCAGGTATGTATTTTTATCAACTACATAAACTTGTAAATGACAGGTGAATCAGATAAACAGGGAACATTTGTGGCATTTAAGTGACAGCCCTGAATTGGGCATCAGGGTGGAGAGGGACACAACCACAAGGGAGATTGCGCTTTTGGAAAGTAAAGTCTCTCTGGGCTGTATTTGTGCATGGGAGGAGTGCAGCCTGCTCCCTCCACACAGAATCCCATTGGCTACAAATTGAAGGAGCAGATTGCACCAGCCCTGCTCCAAGTAGGGGATAGAGTCATCGCCCTGCTTCCTTCCTACCCCCTTTTTCAGCATCCTGCTCTCCAGGAGTAAGCAGTCCCTGTACGGTGTCAGTTCTTCCGAGTGTCCCCTTCTGAGCTGCATAAAGTGTGTGTGTGTGTGTGTGTGTGTGCATGCTGCATAAGGCTTGTGTGTGTGTGCAAAGAAGCTGCTTGTTCTGTATGAATGCATAGGGACCACTCACTATCTGGAGAGCATGCCTGGATTAGATTTTATGAAGCTATTTAGTGAAGGGCTAAGACCACTCTCAAAGTAATCTCTACTCCTCTCACCTAAAAATATTGATAAAAGGGCACTTGTATTTTGAACATATTAAAGGAGGAATTTTGCCTTGATTTTTATTTCATTTTTAAAGAGTATTTTGCTTTGAACATGCAAATGCACTGCCACTCAATGCAGATTTGACAAGGCTGTGGGCTTTCAAGCCAAGGCACCAGGGCCAAGGTGTTGTTAAAATGAAGAGGCCCCTTGAAGTCAGCTCTTACATCCACATTTAATTCTTCTGGTGGCATAATTGAAACAATTATCCTCTGATCAGATGACAGGCAGCAATGGAGTTTTAGAGCAAAACAACTTGTTTTTTGTGTTCCTCTTAGAGTACAACTCTTATTTTTAATTAATTTTGCATCTGTGGCTCCAGTTTATGGTTGGGCTTGGCATAGATTTTCTATTTCAGAGCTATCCACCCCTTTTCTCTCTGAAAACAGAAAAATTGTGCTTTAACTAATGTTATATAATGGGAGTACATACACTCTGCCACTGGCAGGAACAGATATTTTTGCTCTGTCTTCCAGAAGAACAAAACTGGTTTGAATGGATGTAATAAAATATAATAATTCAAGTAGGAAAGAGGATGAGTAATCCAGTGAGGTTGGTTAAATGATTCCTTGAAGGGGGAATATGACCTTTTGGGGATTTCATAATCTCTGATCTGTGCAAACTGTGAAGTAGATATTGCATCTGTCAAAAATTTGATTTGTCTTGGTAATGCAATGTTTAAACCCACATTGGAGCATGTTCTCTTCTCAATGCTTGAACTGGTAATGTCAACTCTTTGCATTTGGCCAAATTCAGAGGTGTCTTAAAGTGGGGGTGAAACATACACATTGAATAGGTTTTGGGGATTGGGAGGTTAGCAGAAAAAACAAACCAACTAACCAAGAGGGAGTACAATAAAGTAAAGGTGACTTGCTCAGCATATAAATCAGACCAGTTTACCCCAATGTGTTATTTACAGAACCAGTTGGCTTATTGTGTTCAATTGGCTGTTACAGAGCAGTGCCTTGTTAATTTCAGTTGAATTCTTAGGATCAAGATAAAGATTGATAAACTGCTTACTCTCGCTGGCTATGATCCTGCAAACACAAGTGTTTGGAGTATTAGGGCAATTGTGTAAGAGAAATTTTAGCTGGGGAGGGGGGTTTAAAATCTTAAATAAATTTGATCCTTTTTAATTCTAGGAGATTACAATATTATTCTTCCTCTCCAAAAATGATTTATTTATTTTTTACTCATTACTGAACTGTTCCCTTCTATTATATTTTGAAGATTCTTTGGTATTGAAAATGAAGATGAATGTATTTTTTATTACTTTGCAGTTATCTCAGTGTTGTTCAGTCAAAGCATGAAGCTGTCACAACTTTCATGTGTACAAATCTGTTGCTAAAATGATTTTTTTATACTCTTAAGGGGTGTTGCATATTCTTGTATAGTTTTTGCTACTTATGTAAAGGTATTTAGGTATATAGAGAGGAAAATGCTTTGTTTCTTTTCTTCCTCTGTTGATTTTCACTTTTATGCCTGATACTTTTATAATTTCTTTTATTTGGTTTTATGCTTAAATACTGCCAGATTTTAATGTTCTTTCTAAGAACGTGAGAGATTTTTCACTCTCAAGTCATGCAACATTGCCCTCCTTGAAAGATTTATTGGTTTATTTTTATGTGAAAGCAGAACTCCAGAACACAAATTTGTTGCAGCGAAAATGGTGAAGAATTTCTTAGAAGTCAGTTTTTCCTGGAGCCACTACTTTGTCATTATGAACTGGTTTAATTTTTTTGAGCAGTAGTAATTTACCTATGTGGAAAAACCTTGAATTTATTGTTTTAAAAACAAATTGTTAAGTAGAACTGTGTTGTATTTTCTGTACATATCACACCCATGAAAATAACTCAAAAACAAAAAAGGAAAATAAACATGAACATTCTTCAACCCTGTGGAAAAAGTCCTTGACATTAAGAAATTGTTATATTCACACTCAAATGTAGGCCTGTCAAAATGCCTATAATTTTAATATCTGCTTTTATCATTTCAAATACTTTTAAAGCTTCCTTTATAATTTATATAATGAAGACTGATGTCTGCACCATTAGAAACTTTCCTATATTTGTAGCTATTTTTGTTTAACCCAAAACATTATTTCCTTTACAGTAATTGTACAACAAAATGCAGTAATGCTAAAACTGCTATGGAGATGGTGCCAATATATCTGAAACATATGTTAGCATTTTTAATGAAGGAAAGAGTGAAAGCCTAAAGGAGGATACAAAACTTTTATTTCCATATAAAGTAGATGTGCTGCCTTTTAGCTATGGCTGAGTAATTAAAATCATCTTGGTGTGGAATAAATAGAACATATGCCACAGGCAGTGGTACAGTGTAACATGATTCATTTCCACACATGACAGCGACCTTTATGACTCAATTTCTGCCTAATTGTAAATGACGGATTATTTCCGTCAGTAGTAGAAATAAGAATTGGGGTGAATTGGATGATAAGCATCTTGTGGTTTTATAGGAATTTTGAGTTAGCAAATGAACTACACCTCTGCCAATAATTTTTGAAAATTATGGCGGAACCAACCCTAGGGGCAGAGCTCTTCTTGACCTGCTGCTCACAAACCAGAAGGAATTAGTAGGGGAGGCAAAAGTGGATGGGAACCTGGGAGGCAGTGACCATGAGATGGTTGAGTTCAGGATCCTGACACAAGGAAGAAAGGAGAGCAGCAGAATACGGACCCTGGACTTCAAAAAAGCAGACTTTGACTCCCTCAGGGAACTGATGGGCAGGATCCCCTGGAAGAGTCCAGGAGAGCTGGCTGTATTTTAAAGAATCCTTATTGAGGTTGCAGAACAAACCATCCCGATGTGTAGAAAGAATAGTAAATATGGCAGGCAACCAGGTTGGCTTAACAGTGAAATCCTTGCTATTCTTAAACACAAAAAAGAAGCTTACAAGAAGTGGAAGATTGGACAAATGACCAGGGAGGAGTATAAAAATATTGCTCAGGCATGCAGGAGTGAAATCAGGAAGGCCAAATCACACTTGGAGTTGCAGCTAGCAAGGGATGTTAAGATTAACAAGAAGGGTTCTTCAGGTATGTTAGCAACAAGAAGAAAGTCAAGGAAAATGTGGGCCCCTTACTGAATGAGAGAGGCAACCTAGTGACAGAGGATGTGGAAAAAGCTAATGTACTCAACGCTTTTTTCACCTCTGTCTTCACAAACAAGGTCAGTTCCCAGACTACTGCACTGGGCAGCACAGCATGGGGAGGCGGTGACCAGCCCTCTGTGGAGAAAGAAGTGGTTCGGGACTATTTAGAAAAGCTGGATGAGCACAAGTTCATGGGGCCGGATGCGCTGCATCTGAGGGTTCTAAAGGAGTTGGCAGATGTGATTGCATAAGAACATAAGAAAGGCCGTACCGGGTCAGACCAAAGGTCCATCTAGCCCAGTATCCTGTCTACCGATAGTGGCCAATGCCAGGTGCCCCAGAGGGAGTGAACCTAACAGGCAATGATCAAGTGATCTCTCTCCTGCCATCCATCTCCACCCTGTGACAGACAGAGGCTACGGACACCATTCCTTACCCGTCCTGGCTAATAGCCATTAATGGACTTTAACCACCATGAATTTATCCAATTCTCTTGCAGAGCCATTGGCCATTATCTTTGAAAACTCATGGCAATCTGGGGAGGTCCTGGATGACTGGAAAAAGGCTGATGTAGTGCCCATCTTTAAAAAAGGAAAGAAGGAGGATCCGGGGAACTACAGGCCAGTCAGCCTCACCTCAGTCCCTGGAAAAATCATGGAGCAGGTCCTCAAGGAATCAATTCTGAAGCATTTTGAGGAGAGGGAAATGATCAGGAACAGTCAGCATGGATTCACTAAGGGCAAGTCATGCCTGACTAACATAATTGCTTTCTATGATGAGATAACTGGCTCTGTGGATGAGGGGAAAGCAGTGGACGTGTTATTCCTTCACTTTAGCAAAGCTTTTGATACGGTCTCCCACAGTATTCTTGCCAGCAAGTTAAAGAGGTATGGGCTGGATGAATGGACTATAAGGTGGATAGAAAGCTGGCTAGATCGTCGGGCTCAATGGGTAGTGATCAATGGCTCCATGTCTAGTTGGCAGCTGGTATCAAGCGGAATGCCCCAAGGGTCGGTCCTGGGGCTGGCTTTGTTCACTTCTTTTATTAATGATCTGGAGAATGGCGTGGATTGCACCCTCAGCAAGTTTGCAGATGACACTAAATTGGGAGGAGTGGTAGATACGTTGGAGGGTAGGGGTAGGATACAGAGGGACCTAGACAAATTAGAGGATTGGGCCAAAAGAAATCTGATGAAGTTCAACAAGGACAAGTGCAGAGTCCTGCACTTAGGACGGAAGAATCCCATGCACTGCTACAGACTGGGGACCGAGCGGCTAGACAGCAGTTCTGCAGAAAAGGACCTAGGGGTTACAGTGGACGAGAAGCTGGATATGAGTCAACAGTGTGCCCTTGTTGCCAAGAAGGCTAACGGCATTTTGAGCTGTATAAGTAGGAGCATTGCCAGCAGATTGAGGGCTGTGATCATTCCCCTCTATTTGACATTGGTGAGGCCTCATCTGGAGTACTGTGTCCAGTTTTGGACCCCACACTACAAGAAGTATGTGGAAAAATTGGAAAGAGTCCAGCGGAGGGCAACAAAAATGATTTTGGGGCTGGAGCATATGACTTATGAGGAGAGGCTGAGGGAACTGGGATTATTTAGGGGGGATTTGATAGCTGCTTTCAACTACCTGAAAGGGGGTTCCAAAGAGGATGGATCTAGACTGTTCTCAGTGGTACTAGATGATAGAACAAGGAGTAATGGTCTCAAGTTGCAGTGGGGGAGGTTTAGGTTGGATATTAGGAAAAACTTTTTCACTAGGAGGGTGGTGAAGCACTGGAATGGGTTACCTAGGGAGGTGGTGAAATCTCCTTCCTTGAGGTTTTTAAGGTCAGGCTTGACAAAGCCCTGGCTGGGATGATTTAGTTGGGGATTAGGTCCTGCTTTGAGCAGGGGGTTGGACTAGATGACCTCCTGAGGTCCCTTCCAACCCTATGATTCTATGATGGAAAACTTTTTCCATTTATCTAGCTGTGTATACACCAGAGTTAGGTTGACCTAAATACGGCACACAAGGCACAAATTTTGTTGCAGCCCTGAGTGATGTAGCAAGATCAACCTAAATTTTAGGTGTAGTCCAGGCCTTAGTTTGCTTAATCCCAGAATTTCCTCTGGTATTAAGGGCCTGTCTACACTACAGCTGTACAGCTACAGGACTGCAGCTGTGCTACTGTAGAACTGTAGTGTAGATACTTCTTACATCAATGGAAGGGATTTTTCCATCAATGTAGTTAATTAATCTATTTTAGAGGCGGTAGCTAAATTGATAGAAGAGTTTTTCCATTGATCTAGCTGTCTCTACACCTGGGGTAGATCAACCTAACTACTGTGCTCGGCGTGAAATTTTTTCACAGTCCTGAGCAATTTAGCTAGGTCAACCTAATTTTTAAGTGCAAACCAGGCCTAAACTAAGGCCACTTTACTTCTGAATGTGAGAACATCCACATAGGGGGTTTAATGTTCTTTAACTTCACACCATTAGTTAATTGGTCTTAACTTTCTTGAGTGTCCCTGTGTAGAGAACCCTTTAATGCAAATGAGTAACTTCGGAGCCCAATTGTTACCATAATGGTGTGAGGCTTTTTGCAGATTTTTTTTTTTATGAGTAAAATTTTTGGATCATTGTTTTGTTTTTGTCTTTAGAATAAACATTTGTAATTTATTTCAAATTCTGAAAATCAAAAGGCATCCATCCATAGATCTAGGTGCCCGGCGATCAATTTTATTGTACTGTACAATTTTGTATGTTTCTAAACACCCTAATCAACCTCACCCCTTAGCAAAATCCTATTGTAGTCAAAATTAACAAATCAACACCCCGTTCTGTAGGTGCCGTATAGCTATAATGTCTTCAGAAATACGTGATGTTGCCATTGTAGGAGACAGGGCACCGGACTGGACAGACCTCTGGCTTGTTTTTGTATGGCAATTTTTTTTGTTCTGAGATAGCAGTAATTATTTTTAATTCTCACTGTTTCAACTTTAATCAACAATAAATTTAATTATTTGGTTAGTAATGGTCTTTAAAAGGCCATTTCTTTATATCTCTTTATTTACTTTTGAGATTCTTTCTATTCATTAGCTCACCTTGACAATGGCACTAAGAAACTTCAGTGTCTTTATATGCATAATTGAAGGTCTATCTTAGTGGTGTTGATTGTGGAAGGCTGGTTTTCTTAATCAACTTTCTCAGAGGAATTCATTACCTTGAAACCTGTGCCTAATAAGAGATGTTTTTAGCTTTTGAAGTTCAACTAATTTCCATGAAGGATACCATTACTAAGCAACAGATTCTGTGGAGTGTCTCTTGAGGGGTAGAAGCTACAGTACATACAAAAAGTAAAAGAAAATTCCAGTACCAGAAGCAGCAGGGAAAATAATTGATGAAATTCCATCCTAGATAGACCTAATATCACATACAGCATATCTGTCCAGAAGAGGCTTCTTGGAGGCCAGTCCTATACTGTGGAATGAACTCCAGGAACTAAGGACCATCACCATCTCTGCTCTAAGTGCAAGGTGCATTTCTTTGACCTTGTGTTCTCTAACATAAATACATAGCAACATATACACTTAAAAAAAAAAACCCAAAGCAAAGCACTACATTAAACATGCACAGTTCACCCTCAGAGGAGAGCGAACCACACATGCCACATGTTAGTCACATCGCTTAATGAACTACTGGAAGACACACAGATATTATGGTGATGAGGATGGTATAGGAATCTATATAGAGTAGAATAGAATACAGGGATGCTTGCTTCTTAGGCCGTAAAGCATAATGTCACTTCTCCATATTGACTTTTCTGTCTGGTTTTACTATGGCTAAGGGCTGGTCCACACTACCCGCCGAATTCGGCGGGTAGAGATCGATCTTCTGGGATCGATTTATCGCGTCTCATCTGGACGCGATAGATCGATCCCAGAAGCGCTCCCCCGTCGACTGCGGAACTCCTGCTCGCCGAGAGGAGAAAGCGCTGTCGACGGGGGAGCCTGCCTGCGCCGCGTGGACCCGAAGTAAGTACTTTTAGTTCGATATAGGAAACGTCGACTTCAGCTACTCTATTCTCGTAGCTGAAGTTGCGTTTCCTATATCAATCCCCCGCCCCAGTGTGGACCAGCCCTAAGTGTACACTGGCACTTTTGTCAGTATAACTTTTGTCACTCAAGGGTGTGAAAAAAAAATCCCTCTGAGTGACATAAGTTACACCGACAGACGTGCCAGTGTGGACAGTGCTATGTTGGCAGGAGACACTCTCCTGCCTACATAACTGCCGCTGCTTGTTGGAGGTAGTTTAATTATGTCGATGGGAGAACTCTCTCCCATCTCCATAGAGCAGTTACATGAGCGATCTTACAGCGGCACAGCTATATCGATACAGCTGTGCTGCTGTGAGCTTGCCAGTGTAGACCAGGCCTATGTTAGAGTGGAATCTTATATACACGTCATGGCTGGAATTATGACAGTTAAACTTTCTAGAGCCTTTGACACTTGTGTACTTTTTGTTTGACTTCGTCCTAGTGGCCACCCTAGATACTAGAAGTAGGTGAGCATGCAGAAAACTAAACATAAGCTCCCCCCACCAAGTTTCCCTATGAATATGTATTTGAATTTGTTTTGACCTTGTCCGTGTCATTTTTGTGTTCAGTTTGAGCAAACATTCAAGCTCTGTCCAGATTACTGGCACAAATTTTGCATTATGTGAATTTCAGTATTCATGGCAGAAATGTTTTACATAGTAATCCAATCAGGTAAGAAAAACAATACTATGTGATTTAGGTGACTAATTCCAGATAAGCCGTCCAGTATACATTTTGGATGACTATGATCAAGCCAGGAAGTAAAACATTCTAAAAGACAGATTTGACAAATTTGAATAGTAAGTACATTCAAGCATATCACAATCTAGTCATGAATGTTCCGGAGAGAGAGAGAGTGAGGCAATCTTCAGTACATTTGTCAAATTAGTGGTTGCCCAGTGATGGGATGAATCAATGAGTAATCAAAGCTCCTGGTTCTACGATGCCTCCTCCCAATCTAACATCCAGTCATGCCCTAAAGCAGCAGGAGACAGATCTCATTTAGGCTACTACCTCGTTCAGCTGAAAAGTCCCTGAAAAATCTGCCTATACAACATGTTCTCAACAAAGGAAAAAAGCTAGACTCTTACCATAATATTACCCACCCCTCTGAAGCAAAGCAAAACAAACAAATTGAAACACACCCATGTCTGAAACACACTGTTACTCTGATACTGGGCCTCTCTTGAGCACCACCTGCCAGTTATGACAAATTGTTCCAGGCTGGGTGGTGCATTTTATATGTGAACCAATTATAAGGACTAGGCTGAGACAACCAGACTCAAACCCACAGGGCATTAATAGTGGCATCAAGTTAAGCCACAGCATAGCACTCCAGCTGGTGTAAACATGCCTATCTTCTGAAAGCAGAAATACTGACTTCTTGTCTTCTCAGATATGCTTCAATATGTTGATCTTTCAAACAATCTTTTGTTTAATATAATAATAGATTCAGGCTTGATCCTGAACCACAGGCTTGATCCTGAACCACAAATGTTGTGGAAGTTCAGGTCTGAACTGGATCCAAACTGGAAATGACTGAATCTGAATCCCTACTAACTTTAGAGGAGTTCAGATCTACATCTGTATGTGAATTTCACAGCTCATTTCTATTTAAAGATCACATTCTATATCTGCTGGATGTATTATATATGCCAAATATCATTAACTTTTCAAAAATTATTGAGCTACTAAAAACACTTTTCCCCTCACCTTCTCATTTATGCACTCCCTATCCGTGGCCCCACAAAGTCGCGGGACCTCCTGGTCAACTTCCTCTTGGCCCTGGCTAAACAAGCCATCTATAAAACCAGGGAGAGGAGGTTGGCCGATGGAGGTTCCTGTGACTGTGGAGCCTGTTTCCGATCCTCTGTCCGTTCACGTATCCGGGCAGAGTTCCTCTGGGCAGCGTCCACTGGCTCCCTTGACACCTTTGAGGAGCAGTGGGCGCTGTCCGGGGTTCTCTGCTCGGTGTCCCCGTCAGGTTCCCTTCTTTTGACCCTTTAATTGCACTCCTGTCCCTGTTTTTACATTAGTTGTCCCCCGTAATCATTTGGGTTTTAGGTCCTGTGGGTCCTCCCCTTAGGCTGGGGGGGGGATCCTTTAGCAGTAGGTGGGCTTTGCCCGCCCACTTCCCAGAACCCAATAGGTACTAAAAACAGGAGTTCTCTTCTTGACTGTATCATCAGTCTGTTACAAGCTTTGGATCCTTTTAATTATGAAATAAGAAGAGGTAAGATATGCTCACTGATTAATTGACCACACAGATTATATGTCCAGTCCTGGCACAATTAAAATTTTAAAATACTGCTATAGATCATCTAAATATCTGCATTTGATTATTCTATTGCAGAGAAGTTTGGGTCACAAATACCTGGGAAATTTCTTCATTTTTAAAAAATGTACAGTATCTACATAATTTAGTGGTTGCGTCTGTTGACTTCAAAGGAGCAAGTAGAAGGAGACATTCCTTTTGATATTGTGGGTTGGATTTAATCAGAGAGCAGTTAACATGTTACATAGGCTTCAGCATGCTGAAAATAACTGTGATGTTCCCTGTCCCTTTTTATTACTCCAAGTATAAATTGTCATAATCAGTTACAGAGTATGTTCATGCACTAGATCTAAAGGAACCTGAAATCCACAATGATGTGTGAAACGGTGAATATAATATAAAATCTAGAGATGAGACCAAGATCCTGAAAAACAAGCTTCTGGATCTGAAGCCTTATACAGATCTTACTCGGGCTTAAATGGCTCATCGATCCTTTTGTTGTGCATCTGAGAGTGCATAATGGAGTGTGGTAGTATAAAGGGTTTTTTTTTGCCTGTTTTCCCATATAGAGAAGTCTTTTTTAGTATTTGAGAGAATAATTTTTCTCTAGGCTTGTTTTGTTTTTAAAACCATCCTTTAAAATGTAATACATTTATATGAAATTTTAAAGGATGGTTTGAAAGCACCGTAGAGGAAAATATAGTCTCAATTTTTGGAGGTTTTAAAATCCTGGCTTCATCCATGCCACAAATGACTTATGCAGGTGATCCCATCCCACAGCATCACTTGTTCTCTGTATGCCATCTATTTTATAGGAAAAGATTTTAGAAATATTTTAGAGAGGTGCAAAATTTTGGGCGTTATTTTTGTTTATATTTCCATCTATAAAGCCAGAATTTCTTAGTTACAATGGGACAATTTCTGCTCATTTACAACAGTGTAAATCTGGAACAAATTAATTGATTTCAGTATAATTGCTCTGGAGGTATCTAGGTATAACTCAGTAGGATTTGGATCCATCAGCTCAGTTTAGTCTAGATCTCAGAGACAGAGGAAAAGTAAATAAAACTTAAAATACCATTAAAATACATAACATACTTTTTCTGTCTCTATGTATATTAGTGCTCCAGTTTTAAGGTCTGATACCTCAAGCTATTTCAGGGCTAGAAGCAAATTCTGTCTATTTAATTGGAAAGCAGGGAATCTATCAAATCCAATAGCATGTTGCTACTTTTTCCAGTTCTGGTGGATATTGATAGATCAGACATGAAATCTGCCTGTGGTCCAGAACTAAATATGGTCAGTCCTCCGTATCAGGCCAGTGTAATTTTTGGAGAAAAGAAGGAAATACTTTTTGTGGCTTTTATTATTGCTATTATTTATTATTTTATTTTTTATAAAGGCAACTGTTTAAAGCTGAAGAAGATTTGGGATGTTAAAAGTAGTACTAGCTGAAAAAGATTTTAGGGCAGAGTGCAAGTGGAGAAGTCAAAGGTGGAGCTTCTTCTCTAGTTGTGCAATTGGATATTACCTACCATTACCTATGTTGTGTACCTACAGATCTAATATATAATCAATGTATTTGTTAATTATCTGTTTTATGGGAGAATTCCCTTGTCATACAGGCTGTGAAAGAGAATATTCATGATAATAATTTTTAATCACAGAATATTAACAATTTGCCCCAAGCAGGGTGGTGGCAGCATATTCACATCATCAGATTTGCAGCATTCCCAAAGCTATCTGGGGAAAAAAAAGCAGCCTTTACTATTCCATTTCAACAGCTTTAATTCACACTGTTCTCTAAAGCCAGACTGTCCTGATTGCTGGCTGCCTAGCAAATTACTTTACAAGACAGAGACAAATAAGCATGCTTGTAGGATGAGTCTGAATAAATCACACAGACTAGGATGACCTTCTGAGTACCAAGCCTTGATTAATAATGTATTCATGATCTGTGGATCACTTTTCTTCTCCAGAATTCAGGAATACTGCTTAATGACAAGCTTGGAGAGATAGCTCAGTGGTTTGCGCATTGGTCTGCTAAACACAGGGTTGTGAGTTCAATCCTTGAGGGGACCATTTGGGGATTTAGTGTGGGATTAGTCCTGCTCTGAGCAGGGGGTTGGACTAGATGACCTCCTGAGGTCCCTTCCAACCCTGATATTCTATGATTTGTTTTCCTTTAACTGGAGTACACCAACATAGTGATAGCATATTTTAACTTTTTCCCTGTGTTCCTATTCAGGAATATTTTATCTAAGTAGTCATCGGTCCTCCATAAACCATGTGCTTTGACCAGTACTGTGTCCTACTGAACTCAGTGCACATCAGAAGACTATAGGTGATGTAGTTTAGGAGAGAATGCAGGGGTGTGTGTGTGTGTGTGTGTGTGTATGTATATATATATATATATATATATATATATATATATATATATATATAGTGATGGGGCAAGGCCAGATGGCTACAGTAAAGTAGTGAGGAACAGGTATGTTAGCCCCAGGCTAAACAAATCCCTGGTACCATGGTAACCAAATGGCAGTTGCTCCAGGCTAATCAAGACACCTGGGGCCAATTAAGATCCTTCTAGAAGGCAGGAGAGACAGCTAGATTGATTGGGATACCTGAAGCCAATCAAGGACTGGCTGGAACTAGTTAAAAGCCTCCCAGTTAGTCAGTGTGGTGTGGGTGTCAGGAGCTATAGGAGTGAGTGGTGCTGTTGGAGGACTGAAGTAGTATGAATCCATATCAGGTGCAAGGAAGGAGGCCCTGAGGTAATTGTGAAGAAGATATTGAGTGGGGGCTGCTGTGGGGAAGTAGCCCAGGGAATTGTACATGCCCTATTTCCAAAAAGTCAGCTTTCATAGCTGGTAAGTTTAGGGTCTCTGGGATGAAGCCTGGAGTAGAGGGTGGGCCCGGGCTCCCCCCCTCCCCTCCCTGATTAATCACGGATACTGGGAGACAACAGAGACTGTGTGAGGGAGGGTTGTTTCTCCTCACCTCCCTTGCTGGCTTATGATGAAAATGGCTCAGTAGACTGTCAGTAGACAGGAGATCTGCCTCTAGAGAGAGAAGCTCTATGTGGAGGGTCACAGTGAGCCTCTGAGGCTAGCAAAAATCCATCAGGAAATGCTGGACCCACGGAGTCAAGGACAGAACTTTTTCACTATATGTATAACAGAATCTGGTTTTATGTTGCCTTTCACACCTAGTGTATCTCAAAATATTTTATAAGGAAATGAGTTGGACAATGGTAAGGCAGAAAGAGCATGACCTCAGCTGTGAATCCTCTCCTGGAGTTCGGAGCCTTATCCAGGTCAGGCTGTACTCTCAAAAAAATGAGAAAAAGTAGCTGCCAGCGCTGGCAGACCTCTCTCCCCTTATATTTTCAATAGTCCAGGGACTTAAACTTGGGTTTGCCACATGAATGCCCTAACCACCAGGCTGTGGAGTCAATCTCTCACACTTGTTCTCTGGCCCAATAAATATTTAAATAATATATAAAAAATGGAACAGCTTCAACAAGCAAGAGACCGACCCCAGCATACTTCATAGTCCAGTGATTAGTGCACTTCTCTGGGAGGTGGGAGATCTGGGTTAAAGTCCCTGGTCCATGTGGGTATTTGAACCTGAGTCTTCCACATCTGGGTGAATCCTCTAACCATTGGGTTATTGGTATAAGGAGGCGGCTACTGATCTGGTAGGTAGCCTCTGAGAATGCCTGCTGGACCAGGGGCTGCAGGCAAGATAGGTGGGGGAGCACCTAATTTGAGGATCCCACTGGGAGCTGGGCATAGGGTGACCAGACAGCAAATGTGAAAAATTGGGACAGGGGGTGGGGGGTAATAGGAGCCTATATAAGAAGAAGACCCAAAAATCGGGACTGTCCCTATAAAATTGGGACATCTGGTCACCCTAGCTGGGCACCAAGCTCCTCAGCAGGGTCAGGATACAGGTGGCTGTGCACATGCATGCGGATAGAAATTTAGATGCCTCGGGGACTTTACTGGCAGAAACTTAGGCCTGGTCTACACTGGGGCGTGGGGGGGGGGATCGATCTAAGTTATGCAACTTCAGCTACGTGAATAATGTAGCTGAAGTCGACGTACTTGGATCTACTTACCATGGTGTCTTCACTATGGTGAGTCGACTGCTGCTGCTCCCCCGTCGACTCTGCCTGTGCCACTTGCCGAGCTGGAGTACAGAGGTCGACGGGAGAGCGCTCCTGGGGATCGATTTATCGCGTCTAGACTAGATGCAATAAATCGATCCCGTCTGGATCGATTGCTGCCCGCCGATCCAGCCGGTAGTGAAGACATACCCTTAGGTGCCTATGGACTTTAGAGGTCTACGGGGTTAGGTGTTAGCTGAGTGGAGCTTTCAGATCTAAATTTTAGATTTGAACACTTAAAGTGGTAGTTAGGCATCTAAATTCATAGCCTCTAGTGTCTCCCTGATGAATCAACATAGATATTTTCTTTTATTCACTATAACCAAGTACATGTTTGCTTTCACAGGCTTGTATTTGCAATGTAGCAAAAGGGCCTATTACAGATAGTTTTCTGAACATAAATACACTTTATTATCACATCTTGTCTACTTCCCAGTAAACAGTAATGTGAGACACAAAACCAACTGTTATTTCACTTACCTACTCCTCGCATGTCTTCCAAATTGCACCTGCTTTGTCTACTGCCAAAAGCAAAGCTTTAACTGCTGTCAACCTTTCAAAAGCAATACAAGTGTGGAAAAGTAAGCAGAGTTCAATCTGCCTTATCATGTATCTTTTGCAGCAATCTTATTCTAGAATTGTTGTGGTTGTTGATGTAGAAAGCTGACCAAAAACACAGTGTGAATTTCAGATACGAGATTAGGGCAGCAGTACAGGAAACTTGTATGTATATATTTTTAAAGAATATCCTTCATCCTTATACTGTACTTACATTGTCCAGCAGTATCAGCCTTGTTTGCAGGGGCGAAGAAGTCAGCATGCCAGATTCACCAGTATGCTCTGACTGTTTTGTGCCACTCCAGTGTTGCAAAGCAACCATAAACCCAGTTTACCCAGCTAGTTAAGCTGGGTTTACTGTTGCTTTATATCATCATTGGCACATGGCAGTGAAAGTGAATCTAGCATATAGTTTATAAGAACAAACCATCTGTGAAAGAATCTAGTTTTCCATCCATTAATCTGTTGAGCAGCGTTTCCTTTGTCACAAATGGTATCAGTACACAGGAAACACAGAAGCTTCTGTTTCAAAGTGGATTATGCCTTTGTGCCATTTAAGATGATTTGATATGATCATTCATAGATATTTTTGTCAGAATTAAATGAAATCATTCCTATTTTATGAAGCTATGGGGTTTTTTTTAGTTCCTTTGCTGAGTTGCAATCTTAGTGAACCTGTAGTTATCCCTGTGCCCTACAAGGCATGCATACCAATATACCACAATTAGGACCTGATCTTGAGAGGTGCTGAGCACCCTCAGATCAATGGGACTAATCATGAGAGTAAGGTTTATAGGATTGGGTCCCTACCTTGTAGCAATATGGCAAACACCACATGTATTGTAGACATAGTAATTATGTAATTAAGCAGATGTAGCGGGTAATTACACTTGGAAATATCAAGTAATTCAAAGGTTAATTACTATGTAACTTGTTTATTAAACAGAACATATTGTGATTATGCAAGACAGAACCACATAATTACCCAGAAACTATTAAATACACATAATTATCCCGTGATTATTACAAGGTCCTTAACCATGTACTTGTAAGGAGTCAGAATCCTTTGTGGGTATGATTCATTTGTGGTAGGAGCTAGGAATTTTAAACACCACCCACTTTGTGCATTGACCCTGTGCAGCAAGGCTGCACTCAGAGGTATAAAGGGTTTGAAGGTCACTTCAACTGAAATATGACTGGTCAGTGTGTTGTAACACCTGTCTTCTTTCTTGGGTATACTTAGGTGCTTAGGTTGTGGTTTCCGTGAACACTGATGTCCTTTACATTATTTCAAGTGCAGGAACAATTGCTGACATTCCTAAGTGCTCTCTCCCTAAGTTATTGAGTTAACAGTTCTCAGACTTAGCAGTGTGATTCTTCCAGAAAACCTTGGAGTTTCTCTGAACTGCCGCACTTTACTTTCTTACTATAGTTTACTCTGTTAATGTTTGCAGGGGTTAATGTTTTTGTTTCACTCTTTACCTTTCTGACTTTGACTTTCAAATTTTAAAATAAAAAATAAGCTATTACTAAAGCTTTTGCTAAGGCAAATATTGTGAGGTGGTTATTAATGCTGTTGCTATCAAATGTTCTAGCTACTATTTTTATGCAGTGTAATTAATATACTATTTACATAAACCTCTTTTATAACTGCTTCTGTGAGAGAGAACTTGTATACATTAATTTTGTATTGCTTTTGTAAAATAACAGAAAATACTGTACACAGAAATCATAGCTTTGCATCTTCTGCTCCAAGCTATGATTGGTGGCCTTTATGTCTCTTAGCTGTCTCCTCCAAGAGTACTTCTAACACATTCAGCCAATTACCCCTTCAATTGTTCCCACAATCTATGCACCAGAGGAATGAACCTTCTGTTGTTAGATACTGTGCATGAGAACCTAAATATAGTCTGTGATGGGAAACAATATGAACTCACAATATACTGAAGCCAAGGCTATTCTAACCTAGTGCTGTGCTAAATAAGGTGGAAGAAATGCTGTCAAATATCTCTTTTCATGTGCTATTATTCCCAACTAGCCTATTCCTACAGTGGGCCAGGCAAGAAACATTTCTAGGAGCCCTTTCCAAGCTTTAAAACCTGCCAGCACAACTGGGACTAATTAGCAGACAGGTCTGCAGTCTCATCAGACTGATTCTTCCCCAAGGATTGAATGGGGCACTGAACTATACTTTCACCCTTGTATTACAGGTAAGAATGAAAGCCCACTGGTAAGGCAGGAATAGGTACTTAGTAAGCTTGCACTGCCAGATGTAGGTGTTCTGGGGCAGATTTTCAAGAGTGCTGATTGCCCAGCAGATTCAGCTCAGAACTTTGAGAGCTGCAGGTTGCTGATCTCTTTTGAAAATCTGGCCCATGTGGCTAAACAGACACCAGTTTCGGAGCTGTCTGAGGACTAAAATTCACTTTTAAAAGAAGGGGGATGATCAGGAAAAGAGATACACTTATTCATATATTGTCTTGTTAAAAATACAAATGATTCTTACATTTTCTTAGATATTAGAATCACCACTGAAAGGATTCCAGTTATTGCATTTCAGTGGAGCTTGTTATATTCAAAATTTGTAATGCTGCAAAGGCACAATCATATCAATCAATGTCAGCTATGGGAAAAACAAATTAAAATAATCCCTTTGTGTTCAAAATGATGCTTGAAGATTTAGCTGCAAAATTTCCATTAAAGTCAATGGAGTCACACAGCGAAATCTCCATCCACTATTTTGATAACGTAAGGGTAGAAGATTTGCTAAATTCTCAAGAAAACTTACGTCTGAATAAAATCCTTGCTAATGCACACACAGCTACAACACCCCAATTACCTTATTAAATCTTTGACAAGGCTTGTTCATTTCTTCTTTGGGTAGTGGCAGTGGTTTGCTTGTGATCTTTGTCAAGAGCTATTTCCTTTCTCTGTGTAAAGTGTATAACTTGCACCAGAAACCGAAGAATTTCAGATAAATATTTCACCTAGGCATACCTATTACTTCAATGTAAGGAGAGCTGAGAGGAGTCAAAATGCATCATCAGATAGCTCTGCCTCTAGCTCAGTGTGTTTCTGATTACGTTTAGAAGGATGTAGGTATTTTTTTATAAATTTCAATGGATAATTTATGATTTCAAAGTAGCTTTTTTAGTGAGGTATCAGATTGTTGTTTCTTCAAAATATAATGACTGTAGAAGTCAATCCAGGTTCATTAGCTTCAGAAATAGTCATATTTATAATATCTTATTGTTGTCAGATAGAAATTACAGTATGAGCACATCAGTGAACTACAAATGCAATTTGTAATAGTGGTAATCTTTGATTGTTGACTATGGGAAAAAATTCATCAGTTTTTGGGTGGAGAAATAAATTAACTACTGACATTTTACAGATTAAAATACAAGTTCTTGTAAGACTAGGCAAATATTCAGTAGGCCCATACCATTCTCAGAAGTAGCGCTCCAGAGCCATATCCTTCCTTTTTTCAAAAATCCAGAGTCAGTGGACTTTGCACTGGAGTTCTTCATGGAAGGTAAGGTGGGAAACAGAATCCTTTTGTTTCCTGTGGCCACTAAAGCAGCCAGGCTTTGGCTGGTGGGTGCAAATGACCACAATCCTCTTCCCATACACCCAATGATTCTCAATACTACTTCATTTGGGGCCCCCATAGAGCATAAGTTTTGACCCCCCCCAATACAGGATTTCTGCTGCCTGCATAGTACATCATCGAATCCATTGTCTTTTTGGGCCCTGTATGCCTGTGGAAGGGTATGGATAAGGGAAGGACAGAGTTTGGACCTGAAAAGTTATCTTAAAATAGGAAGCATTTTAGATCCCAGTTGACCCCAATGCAGCATACACGGTGTTAATACATTGTGAATGAAGTGTGCCACCTCTGGGATGGAGGATAGCAGGGCTGCATAGTACATTGCCTAACAGTGATGGGCAGGTAAAAATTTGCCCTTACATTCTGGGAGCTAGATCCACAAAGGGATGTAGGCACCTAAATCCAAAATTCAGATCCTCACACCACACCTCCTGCCTAACCCTGTAAGTGCCTAAATTCCCATGGCACCTAAGTTTCTGCTGTTACAGTTCCCTCGGCAACTACATTTCTGCGGGTGGGTACGAACAAAGTTGCCTCAGTCCTGAAGCCCAGCACATAGCTCATGCCTTAGGCCTGGTGGGATTTACAAACTAGCTGTTCCTTCTCCTATCTCACCTTACACAAAACACAAGAAGAGGCAGATGAGGTGGTGGAAAGACCCATTACCTCAGAATGGGCGACCTGGGTTCAAATCCCTGTTCCCATCTCTCACATCCTCTGCGAGTGTTTTTTACCACTGAACTATTGGGTAAAAGTGGGGAGTGTAGCACAACCATCTCCTCTTATTTTTTTTATTTGTGAGAAAGATCCAACCTGATTTAAGTGCCTAACTCCAGGAGGGGGCTCATGGCTGTGGATGCTTTCTGTAAAATGCCTATCTTCCTTTGAGGGGCATGGCTTAGGCCAGGAATCGGCAACCTTTGGTACGCCGGGCCGGTTTGTTTACCTGCTGCGTCCGCAGGTTTGGCCGATCACAGGTCCCATTGGCCGCGGTTCGCCGTCTCAAGCCAATGGGGGCTGCAGGAAGCGGTGTGGGCCAAGGGATGTGCTGGCCACCGCTTCCCGCCGCCCCCATTGGCCAGTGGGAGCCAGGATTGGCCGAACCTGCGGACACTGCAGGTAAACAAATCGGCCCAGCCCGGCAGAGTGCTTACCCTGGCGGGCCGCAGGCCAAAGGTTGCCAATCCCTGGCTTAGGCCAAACCTCTCTCCTTGGCATTTTCTGTTGGTTAATTTAGGCAGCTCCCTTCTCATCATGTTGGCTTTTGTGAATCCCATTTTTAGGCCTCTAACTCTGGCCATGCATTGTATAGGGAACCTGGGCACCTAACTCAGGGCTGTCAGTTCCACTAGGTAGCAGGTTGCCTAAAAGTTAGGCACTGATTCTAAGTCCCATCTATGGATCTAGCCCCAGAGGAAAACATCTCTGTTTTTACACCATGTTCTATGGGATCATGGGACCATGAGATGGTTGAGTTCAGGATCCTGACAAAAGGAAGAAAGGAGAGCAGCAGAATACGGACCCTGGACTTCAGAAAAGCAGACTTTGACTCCCTCAGGAAAGTGATTGGCAGGATCCTCTGGGAGGCTAATATGAGGGGGAAAGAAGTCCAGGAGAGCTGGCTGTATTTTAAAGAAGCCTTATTGAGGGCGCAGGAACAAACCATCCCGATGTGCAGAAAGAATGGCAAATATGACCGGCGACCAGCTTGGCTTAACAGTGAAATCATCGGTGAGATTAAACAGAAAAGGGAAGCTTACAAGAAGTGGAAACTTGGACAGATGACTAGGGAGGAGCATAAAAATATTGCTTGAGAATGCAGGGGTGTAATGAGGAAGGCCAAAGCACAATTGGAGTTGCAGCTAGCAAGGGATGTGAAGGGTAACAAGAAGGGTTTCTATAGGTATATTAGCAACAAGAAGAAGGTCAGGGAAAGTGTGGGACCCTTATTGAATGGGGGAGATAACCTAGTGACAGATGATGTGGAAAAAGCTGAAGTACCTGCCATCACAACTGGGACTAATTAGCAGACAGGTCTGCAGTCTCATCAGACTCATCAGACTGCAGCTCCCAGACTGCTGCACTGGGCAGCACAGTATGGAGAGGAGGTGAGCAACCCTCAGTGGTGAAAGAACAGGTTAAGGACTATTTAGAAAAGCTGGACATGCACAAGTCCATGAGTCTGGATCTAACACATCTGAGGGTGCTGAGGAAGTTGGCTGATGTGATTGCAGAGCCATTGGCTGTTATCTTTGAAAATTCATGGCAATCAGGGGAGGTCCCAGAAGATTGGAAAAAGGCAAATATAGTGCCCCTCTTTAAAAAAAGGACGAAGGAGAATCTGGGGAACTACAGACCAGTCAGCCTCACCTCAGTCCCTGGAAAAATCATGGAGCGAGTCCTCAAGGAATCCATTTTGAAGCACTTGGAGGAGAGGAAGGTGATCAGGAACAGTCAACATGGATTCACCAAGGGCAAGTCATGCCTGACCAACCTGATTGCCTTCTCTGATGGGATAACTGGCTCTGTGGATATGGGGAAAGTGGTGGACAGTGATATTTCTTGACTTTAGCAAAGCTTTTGATACAGTCTCTCACAGTATTCTTGCCAGCAAGTTAAAAAAGTATGGATTGGATGAATGGACTATAAGGTGGATAGAAAACTGGCTAGATTGTTGGGCTCAACAGGTAGTGTCAATGGCTAAATATCTAGTTGGCAGCCGGTATCAAGCGCAGTGCCCCGGGTTGGTCCTGGGGCTGGTTTTGTTCAACATCTTCATTAATGATCTGGATGATGGAATAGATTACACCCTCCGCAACTTTGCAGATGACACTAAATTGGGAGGAGTGGTAGATACGCTGGAGGATAGGGATAGGGCCCAGAGTGACCTAGACAAATTGGAGGATTGGGCCAAAAGAAATCTGAAGAGGTTCAACAAGGACAAGTACAGAGTCCTGCACTTAGGACAGAAGAATCCCATGCTACTGACTAGGGACCGAGTGGCTAAGCAGCAGTTCTGCAGAAAAGGACCTGGGGATTACAGTGGACGAGAAGCTGGATATGAATCAACAGTGTGCCCTTGTAGCCAAGAGGGCTAATGGCATATTGGGCTGCATTAGTAGAAGCATTGCCAGCAGATCGAGGGAAATGATTATTCCCCTCTATTTGGCACTGGTGAGGCCACATCTGGAGTATTGCATCCAGGATGTGGACAAATTGGAGAGAGTCCAGCGGAGGACAATGAAAATGATTAGGGGGGGTGGGGCACATGACTTACGAGGAGAGGCTGAGGGAACTGGGCTTATTTAGTCTTCAGCAGAGAAGAGTGAGGGGGGATTTGATAGCAGCCTTCAACTACCTGAAGGGGGTTCCAAAGAGGATGGAGATCGGCTGTTCTTAGTGGTGGCAGATGACAGAACAAGAAGCAATGGTCTCAAGTTGCAGTGGGAGTCTAGGTTGGATATTAGGAAAAACTATTTCACTAGGAGAGTGGTGAAGCACTGGAATGGGTTACCTAGGGAGGTGGTAAAATCTCCATCCTTAGAAGTTTTTAGGGCCTGGCTTGACAAAGCCCTGGCTGGGATGATTTAGTTCGGGTTGGTCCTGCTTTGAGCAGGGGATTGGTCTAGATGACCTCCTGAGGTTTCTTCCAACCCTAATCTTCTATGATTCTATGATCGTTAATGTACTGTCCCAATGTCATAATTTCTCAGCAGCTGTAGAAATCAGAACGTCAAGTGCCAATGTAGATGAGTGTGGAAAAGGAACACTATATGCCAAGAATTAGAGGAGAACAAGCTGTTTTAAGAATTTGTCTTTGGGGCCATCTGCTATGCAGTGCAAATCTCTCATGGGGTTTGGTGTACTTGTGGAACTAGACAATATGCCAAATAAATTGACTTGAAGTGAACTGGGGAAGGTCTTTTAGGACATCTATAATGATTGCATTTCCCATATGATGTGCAAACCAACTAATGTTTAAAGACTCTTGCAGTACTTGGGTACAGAAAATCACAGAAACTTAATCCTGAATTATCTTGGATGGTTATCTTGTAGGATGTAGTTAGATGCTTGGGGAGGAAATGTGTAAACTGCCTGAAATGTGCCACCAATGTTATAAATTCAGTCTAGGTAGCCAATTCTAGAATTGAGGCCCTAAATATTTTGGGGTTCCAATTGGTCTACAACAAAAGATTTTACAGTAGAGAAGACAGTTCTGAGAGAATTGAAATAGATTATGGCTTTGCATGATGCTTTTCATAGTTATGATACCCCAAAGCACTGAACACACCAATGTATTAAATACTGTAGTATACAGCTAGACTTGGCAGTTATTTTGGCTCCACAATAGCTCAGACATAGCCTTAGATATTAAAACCTATTTGAGAGAGAGACTATTAATGCCCTAGTCTTTCTGAGGGCTGGCAATTGGAGGCCAAATTCTGCTCTATAATAAATCTGGAGTAATGTCATTACAGTCAATGGAGGTATTCTGGATTTGCACCGGTGTTATTTTGAGCAGAATTTGGCACTAGAACTTTAACTTCCATCTGGACAGTCACTAAAGATGAGTAGAGGGGCAGCTTAATTAGTTTATAAGAAAAAATGACAATTTCAATAATTAAAAGGTATATGTTGTTGGAGACGAAAAAGCTAACCACTGCATATCCTTTCCTAACTGAAAGTGCTACAGCTTTATTGACTATTCTGTTTTGTCAGTGGTTGATTAAACTTTGGTATTTTACATGCAAGTCAGGATTCAAGATATCATTATTAGTACCACCACTACACAGTAGTGGTGACTAATTACACCCTGCTTGAAACCACAAGTAGCCTTTGGCATTGTGTTGGAGTTATTTATCTTCCTCAAAGTAAATTGCATTCTTGGGTGAAGACTAGAGTGACACAGTCACTAGAATCCCAATCAACTACAAAGCCATCACACAATATCTTGAAAGTTTCTGTTACAAAGTGAGAGAGCACAGAAGCTCTCTGAGACAAGAAAATATTGATCTGCTTGGGAAGCATTAATTAACATTTGTAGGAAAGCAGAACAACTTTTAAAGTGGACAGTGCTGTCCTTCTATTCACTACTTCCACCTTTCCTTCATTCATTCTCCAACAAATAACAATAATATTTACTATACAATTAGTCTATGGAGCAAGAATTTCTATAATCAGTAAAAGATCTTCAAATGTGAGCTCCCTGTTTTCATGTTGTTTTGCTTTTACTGTAAAGTCGGGTTCAATGATTAAATTAATTCAGTAAGAATTTAATAAAGTGGATTAATGTTAAAACATCAACTCGTAAATCCTTGGGCTATCATAGTTCTCTTCGTAAAGGAGTTTACCTTTACAAATGTTTGCCATCAAGTTTTAATGGATTTCTTCGTGGTTTTATTCACAAGACAAATTTCAAGGGGCTGATTACTTCAGCTACCAATGCAGTCACTGTGCGTTGCATGGTAACATTCCAGACAGGCCACAAATAAATGCAGGTTATTATAAAACTTCATAGCACAATTAACAGATCTTTCCTACCATAAGTTTGGTAAAGAGGCAACTGATTTTGTCACATCTGGCAATGATTGTTGTGTCAGGAAGCTTATTGAAGCAGAGCTGGCGAAACTTATCAGTTGATTTCACCATCCTGACTTTCGGTTTCTTCTCTTGAGGTCCATCTGCTACAGCTGGCTCAGAAATCCCAGCTAGCATACACTGCAGAACTCCACCCTTCCATCCTAGATGACTATATAAATGCAGTACTATATCATTGTACTTAAAACTAAGTGGGTGGGAGGTGTAATTAATTGACATGGGAGCTTGAATTGTCCAAGATCCTTTCCCTGAGTTCTCTGCCACGGTAAAGTTCTTTTTTACAAGGATAAGATTCTAGAGATGTGGAAGAACAGGCCCAATTCATCAAAGCATTTAAGCACATGCATAATAAGTTCCATTGAAGTCAAGGACTTACGCACTTGCTTAAATTCTTTGCTGAATAAGGATGGACTTAAGAATTTACTTATGTGCTTTGTTGAATCATGGCTTGCCCTTCAATCTTCTTTCTGGTCTGTCTGACTGCACTTCCTCAGGTATTAGGTCTCATGCCCTTACCTGTCTTTGGGTGACATTTCTCAGTTCTCCCACTCTTAAACCAGGTTCTGGGTATAACATCCCGGCTATAACAATCATTTATTGTTGTGCAGGTCCAGCTTGATACCTGTGTTTCTTCCCTCTTTGGGAGCCTGTGATGAACAAACTTCGTAAAATAAGTATGTTTAATAGCAAAGAGAAAAAGCATTCGAGAAAATTATTTTAAAAAATAGCAGCTTTACTCTCATTTTACCTTTTGCTTCACCACAAGCTAAGATTAGATGGGCTTCCCTCCTTAATTTAAGGAACAGGACAAGGTCTAGCTTACATTCTTCTAAAAATCTCAGGAGTTCTTGCAACTCAGCCTGGTCTCCCTTTCTTCTTCCTCCAGTCCTTTCCCCCCCCCACCCTCTTTCAGGAAAATGCCCCTTTTCTCAAAACCCCACTTCTTTGTGTGAGCCCAGTTACCATATATCTCAATAGCTTTTGTTACAGGGCCTAGGTATGAAGTCTTCCCTTTGCCTCGGACTGGCTTTTCTCACTTTGCCAGCCAAGCCAGTGCTCTGTAATGTTTGTAAAGATAATTTGAACATACCTCCTAAAAAGTTCAGATTAGTGATAACTCAACAAATGTAACAATATATCTTGTAGGAAAAATCAGCTAAAACTGACTAAAGCCAGCCTACTCCTTCCTAAAGCAGATGTTATTAACAATGATTCTCTCAAACAAGTAGAATTTGCCCCTCTGCTCTTTAAGATCATGCTGTTGTGTTGCAAACAGACCAGGTTTAAGCAGAAGTAAAAATATGCAATAAGAAAAAATATTGACAATGTAACAACTGTGTAGGCAGGAAGATTTAAAACAGATGGAAAGATATATTTTAAATTCTGATTTCATGTTACAAAGTAAACTTTTAAAAATATTGAAATTACCTTTTGTGAGTTTAAATGCAAACAAATGTACTTTCTTCAGACAAGATGTCCACTAAGTGATGAACTGTCGGGAATTGCAGTCAGAGCTGCCTCTCTGAAATTAATGGCAACACTCCTATGAGTGCAGATCTCAGTTCTGTGCTTCATCTCTACAGGAAAATGGGGGAAGATGACTGTGGCCACAGGTGTGCATCAGTCAGCAAGTTGTTGTTTCATCTCCCCTATGTTCTGTTCAATATACGAGGCACGGATCGTAGATGCCCATTGGGTACCTCTACCTTATGTTCTAACACTCTCCTTTTCCTTCTCTGCTTCTCTGCGTTCTTTCACAAACAGATTTTATTATAGACTCACTGTAGTGACTCCAAAGTTAAGGCTGTAACTCACCCGTTATGAGCCTGACTTTGACCGTATCCCCACACCAATCAAGACATTACTTTTAAAAAGTCCTTTCCATCTGAAATTGTCATGCATAGTATGAACTCTAGGCAGAGGGAAAATTTTCCTAGGAGAGTTTCAGATTAATTGGACAGTCTATTTTGCAGACACTGAACTCAAAATAAAACTGACAGGACAGTTCACTATTTGAAAAAGCTTGTGATGTTTTTTGTAAAATCTTATCTCAACGCCAACTTGACCTAAAAATGTCAGTATTTTGGAAATATTTGCTATTGTGGATGCTTCAAGGTGTCCCAAGAGACTTTATCAACTTAGCCAAAAGTCCTGTGGGGAAAATAAATCTCAGCCCTGAATTTCAAAAAGTAAACTGGTGGCTAAGGTGGTTTGCCATGGTGGGGTTTCTGAAATCATAGAATATCAGGGTTGGAAGGGACCTCAGGAGGTCATCTAGTCCAACCCCCTGCTCAAAGCAGGACCAATTCCCAACTAAATCATCCCAGCCAGGGCTTTGTCAAGCCAGGCCTTAAAAACCTCTAAGGAAGGAGATTCCACCACCTCCCTAGGTAACCCATTCCAGTGCTTCACCACCCTCCTAGTGAAAAAGGTTTTCCTAATATCCAACCTAAACCTTCCCCACTGCAACTTGAGACCATTACTCCTTGTTCTGTCATCTGGTACCACTGAGAACAGTCTAGATCCATCCTCTTTGGAACCCCCTTTCAGGTAGTTGAAAGGAGCTATCAAATCCCCCCTCATTCTTCTCTTCTGCAGACTAAACAATCCCAGTTCCTTCAGCCTCTCCTCATAAGTCATGTACTCCAGCCCCCTAATCATTTTTGTTGCCCTCCGCTGGACTCTTTCCAATTTTTCCACATACTTCTTGTAGTGTGGGGCCCAAAACTGGACACAGTACTCCAGATGAGGCCTCACCAATGTCGAATAGAGGGGAATGATCACAGCCCTCGATCTGCTGGCAATGCCCCTACTTATACAGCCCAAAATGCCATTAGCCTTCTTGGCAACAAGGGCACACTGTTGACTCATATCCAGCTTCTCGTCCACTGTAACCCCTAGGTCCTTTTCTGCAGAACTGCTGCCTAGCCATTCGATCCCTAGTCTGTAGCAGTGCATGGGATTCTTCCGTCCTAAGTGCAGGACTCTGCACTTGTCCTTGTTGAAACTCATCAGGTTTCTTTTGGCCCAATCCTCTAATTTGTCTAGGCCCCTCTGTATCCTATCCCTACCCTCCAGTGTATCTACCACTCCTCCCAGCTTAGTGTCATCTGCGAACTTGCTGAGAGTGCAGTCCATGCCATCCTCCAGATCATTAATGAAGATATTGAACAAAACCGGCCCCAGGGCCAACCCTTGGGGCACTCCGCTTGATACCGGCTGCCAACTAGACATGGAGCCATTGATCACTACCCACTGAGCCTGATGATTTAGCCAGCTTTCTATCCACCTTATAGTGCATTCATCCAGCCCATACTTCTTTAACTTGCTGGCAAGAATACTGTGGGAGACCGTATCAAAAGCTTTGCTAAACTCAAGGAATAACACATCCACTGCTTTCCCCTCATCCACAGACCCAGCTATCTCCTCATAGAAGGCAATTAGGTTAGTCAGGCATGACTTGCCCTTGGTGAATCCATGTTGACTGTTCCTGATCACCTTTCCTCTCCTCTAAGTGCTTCAGAATTGATTCCTTGAGGACCTGCTTCATGATTTTTCCAGGTACTGAGGTGAGGCTGACTGGCCTTTAGTTCCCCGGATCATCCTCCTTCTCTTTTTTTAAAGTTAGGGACAATACATTAGCCTTTTTCCAGTCATCCGGGACCTCCCCCGATCGCCATGAGTTTTCAAAGATAATGGCCAATGGCTCTGCAATCAGATCTGCCAACTCCTTTAGCACCCCCGGATGCAGCGCATCCGGTCCCATGGATTTGTGCTCATCTAGCTTTTCTAAATAGTCCCGAACCACTTCTTTCTCCACAGAGGGCTGGTCACCTCCTCCCCATACTGTGCTGCCCAGTGCAGCAGTCTGGGAGCTGACCTGGTTCGTGAAGAGAGAGAGGCAAAAAAAGCATTGAGTACATTAGCTTTTTTCATATCCTTTGTCACTAGGTTGCCTCCCTCATTCAGTAAGGGGCCCACAGTTTCCTTGACTTTCTTCTTGTTGCTAACATACCTGAAGAAACCCTTCTTGTTACTCTTATCATCTCTCTAGCTGCAACTCCAAGTGTGATTTGGCCTTCCTGATTTCACTCCTGCATGCCTGAGAAATATTTTTATACTCCTCCCTGGTCATTTGTCCAGTCTTCCACTTCTTGTAAGCTTCTTTTTTGTGTTTAAGATCAGCAAGGATTTCACTGTTAAGCAAAGCTGGTCGCCTGCCATATTTACTATTCTTTCTACACATCAGGATGTTTTTTTCCTGCCACCTCAATAAGGATTCTTTAAAAATTAGCCAGCTCTCCTGGACTCCTTTGCCCCTAAATAACCCCCCATGCCTGCTTCCCTTCCCAGATGCACTCTTGCCCAGTGCCATCAGGAGAAAATATCATCACTTGTCTCCCAGTGCCTGACTAACTACAAGTTCGCCAGATGTAACCTGGGAAAATGGAGTCACGTGACCCAGGAAGTTTGTGGCAGAGCCAGGAACAGAAGCTATTTTTTCTGAGTCCCAATCCAGTGGTGTCCGAATCAAAAGACCATTCTTTGTCTCTTCCATTATTTCACCTCAAATGTTCCCAAATTTAGAACACTAACAGAATCCTGCACCTCCCAGAGGCACAACAAATCTCAAGGGAATCAGACTAACTGGGTAGATTTGAGAGCACTTAAAAGAATACCCTTTTAACGGAAAGCTCAGCTATAATTTAGGCCAGGGATTCTCTTAATTGCATTGTGACCTCCTTCTGACAACAAAAATTACTTCATGACCCCGGGTGGGGGGGACCAAAGCTTGAGCCCCACCACTCTGGGCAGGCAGGGGGCCTGCAACCTGAGCCCCACCATCCAGGGCTGAAGCCCTCAGGCTTTGGCTTCAGCCTGGGCCATGGGGTTCAGGCTTCAGCCTTGGGTCCCAGCAAATCTAAGCCAGCCCTGGTGACCCCATTCAAAGGGGGTCATGACCCACTTTGGGGTCCCGACCCACCGTTTGAGAACCGCTGATTTAGACCTTCATCATAAAGAAGGATTGTCCAGTGGTTAGAACACTAGCTGGAGAGAAAGGTTCAATTCCCTGCTTTGCCACAGACTTCATGCCTGACCTTTAGTCTGTCAATAAGGACTTAACAGCACAAAAAAATTTACTGTCATAGTTATACCATTGGAACACTCTTATTCAGAATAACTGTGGCCTTTTTTGGGTGTAGCTTATGTCACTTTCTACATAAGCTAAGCCAAAAAAGACCACTGGTGTTCTGAAGAGAGTGTCCACCCAGGGAGTTATACCCATATAACTATAGTGTTATATGGGTATAGTAATGTCATTAAATTTCCCCATGTAGACAGGCTCTTAGTCTCTCTCTGCCTCAGTTCCCCATCTGTAAAATGGGGATAATAGCACTTCTCTCTCTTACAAGGGTATTGAGGATAAATACTTTAATGATCAGGAGGTGCTCAGTTACTACAGTAATGGGGCCATATTAGTACCTTAGATAGATCTGAAAATAAGGTAGATTGGAAGGAGAGGTATGTTGACTTATTCTTTTAGGGCTAGATTCTGATACCTTTATTCACAGGGAGCCCTGAGGTTCCAGTAAAACCAGTGGGACTGCTTGTGGAGTAAAGCAGGTTTGACATGAGTAAAGGTGACCGAATTGGTCCCATGATTTTTAGTGTTTTAGTTTGTTAAAGGAAAACAGAAACCTGGCTTCTGTTTAATTTCATCTGGCTTATATGAAAAGACTCAGCTAAACCACTAGTAAATAAACTGGCCAGATGGCAAGCCAACAGCTGGTTATAGAAGCAAAAATACACATAACCTTCTGTGGTTCCTATGGGCTTCTACGACACAAAAAACCCATATCATTTATGGTAAATAGAGCTGTAAGTCACAGACAAGCAAAAATGCATGAACGGAAAAGGAAATTGTTCAGCAGGCAGAGAAAGCAAACCTGCTCCCTTTATCCTTTCCCCATCTGTTGTCCTCCATAGAGAAATTGAGAAGGAAGTAATCGGGGATTCCCAATCTGTTGCGGTCAAAATTTATGGTTTTATTTTATTTAAAATTGGTCACATTGCTGAATCTGTGTATCCCAGCAGGATTTTGTTTTATTACTGGCAGCTTCCTCATACGTCACATCTATTGCTTTTCTCCTACAGCTTCCCTTTTCAAAATATGCTGTAACTTAATGTAGTATAAGCTTAATAGTTATCCAAATTCAGGCAACCAAAAATTCCAGTAAGAAATTCTGAAAATGTTGAAATCCCATTATAATATTTTTGCAGTCTCGCATTGAAGAAATAATGATGATGCTTGAAGAGAATCAGCAAAGTATTGTACTAGGAAAGATGTCTTTCATAGCTGTAAATGTGCTGCCCATATCACTGCTGTATGCAATAATTTGCATACAACATTGTGAATGTAATTTAATTTTTCATTTTGCCTGTTTCTGCAACAATCTGTGATTTAGTTATGTCACATATAGGAATTTACCTGTTTTAAGGCCTGAATTTCTCTGGAAGACAAGATTAACCAACCACTCCACTCAGACACTGAGTTGAGGAAATCCGGGTTAATCAGACTACTCACAACATGAAATAGCCCTGCTGATTGTCATAGCATGAAAATAAACAAAAATCACTTAGGATCAGAAGGGAAGCATTTATCAAAAAGGACACTGCAGGTGAGAAAGTCATTTGAACTCACCCACCTGCCATGGAGAAATCAGACATAAAGCTAACGTTAACTTTGTATTCATTTATTGTCCACCAAAGTCTGCAGGCTGGCTAGTGTCCTGGGAGACTTCAACATCCAAGCTGACAAGGCATCAGATGCAAAAATCCTGAACCTCCTTTCCTCCCTTGTGTTTTAGGACTTTCCAAGGTATTCTCAGGGCCAGCCCTCAGAGGAATGGCCACACCCTTGACCTAATCTACTGATATTTGGACTGATGTCCACACACAGGAAGTGTACCACTGTCTGCAGACAGACAGACCATCACCTCATTAAGTCACTGGCTAGAACTCTCCCAGGTATCAGGCAAAGCAAAAGGTCTATGATGCTGGATCACCCAAAAAGGCTCATGGCCCAGCCCTGCCAAATTCAAAAACATGCTAAAGGACAACAGTGCTCCACCATTAGTCCTGGATCTCATGAATCATTATCATATTATACTGGGTTACACATTCTCATGTTACTTGCCTCCCATAGCCCCTTCCTCTTTGAAGAGCTCCCTTGAAGATGAAGAAATAGAGATGGAACCTTGAGCTAAGAGTAGGTGGACCCTGACACATTTTCAGAGTCCCATAAAGCTCTATGCAAATGCATGGAGCCATCCCCACATAGCTCATTGCCGGACTGGGGCTTGGGACATTTAGTGGACTGTTTCTAAGGGATACATCTCTGGCCAATTGATATCTATTCAAAGTTTATAAATGTATGCCAGGTTCAGTTGGCTTTGTTCTGCTTCTAATAAAGAAATGTAAGAGCTGGAAAAATCATAACCTACTAGACAGCCTGAGTATTAAATGATTTGATTTTTAAATGATCTTTAACTACTGTGTCCTTTTGCTTGAAATATTAATTTAATAGATGATCCTTCAGTGAGAGGGTGGGAAGGCTCACAGTGGATAGGTACATGTTTTATAAAATAAAATCAATAGTTTTAGCTTGCCTCACACTGTATCTGGGTGCCTTACAAGATTAAAGATGGAAGGAAAGAAGATAAGAACAGTCCTAAATAATGATAGTGGGTGACCAGCTATGTGCCTGGCCCAAAAATGCTTGGGAGTACCTCATGGTCCAGTGTTAGTGTTTTGAGGTGCCATTCATATGGAAGGTGAAACCTCTGACCACAAGCCTTGGAGGCTCCAGGACCAGATTCAACACCAGCTCTGTTAGTCGATCTATAATTTTATTTGTAAGTGGATCTATTAATGCATATCTATATTTATATGAAGAACCCAAACTATGAACAGTCTTACAGTGTGTTTTTTCTTATGACAAAGAAAATAGATGGGTTTATTTTGCAATTTATTGGGAACATGCTGTTAGGGGTTGGGTTAAACCCAGTGCTTAATTCGTGCCAGGGCTGGCCAGGCCTGAGCCCTAGCAGCACTAGTCTTGGCAGGCCATAGCCCTGGCACCTCTGGGCTTGCTGCATCAGTTATGAAAGTAAAAAAATTGCTTGAGCCCCAGTGCATAATTGCTTGAGCCCTGGCACCTCTTTCATTACAAATTAAGCACTGGTTAAACCTCATTGAAACTAGGTGATGTAACTGCCATCCTTCCTTTAAGATAGTTGCAAAAAGTCATTCTACTCTTTTATGGAACTTGGTAACTGAGACAATAGCAGTCTTCACCCACAACACAGGCACAGTGAAGTGCTCAGGAATTTGAACTATGTGAGCAGAGGGGATTTGCTGAAAGAAATCCAAGAAACTCCACAGATATTTGATTCCTACTACTGTTCAGGGAAACAGGACTTTGTACATTCTTTGTAAATAAACAAGATTGTGTCAAAGAAATAACTATCATCAGTCTCTCCTCCTAATGGAAACAATTCACAGAACCCTGAGTTTTGGCTAACTGCTAGTAGTAATGGGAACTGTATCTTTAAGTGATTGAGCTTCCCCGAGAGGAAGTCTTGTGGAGGGATCTACAGTAGCCCAAGTTCTGTCATGCAGAGGCAGCTGGACCTGAATCACTGAATAAAGTGGATCTCTTTCAAGCACCTTGGGCCCAGAGCGATTCCTGAACACCACACCACTTAGGTCAAAAATGGGAAACAATGTCATAAAGGATCACTGTGGAATGACAACAGGATACAAAGGATCTGAGAAACTCAATAGAGCATTGCAGCTTTATGTATCAACACTCTTTCCTCTGAATCCTCAGACCTTCAACTGTGTTTGCATTGAGTTTATTAATGTGCTGCTATCCATCTGGTATCTACATGCAGTGTTCATTTCAAATAGGGAGGAAAGTAAGTAAGGGATAAGTGCTAATAGAGTAACTGTGGCAACATGAGAGTCCTGCTGTGACAAGGATCCTTTTCTTTCAGAACTAAGAATAGCACACTGTTTCAGCAGCTTTCTTTTAAGTGAGATTGCCAAGTCTGTAGGTGATAATATTAGAAAAGGATTTTTAATGATAGATGAATACAGCATCCACGGGAGTTACCGCAGAAGGGGAAAACGGTTACTAAGATGTTAATTACATGTCCCGCTTTTCACATGTACATTTCTCCATTCAATTGCCATGCAGCTAAACATAATATTCCTTTAATAGCTTTCATCTTGATTTGCTAAAGGGACAAGGTTAAAATCATATATACACATGTATATATTGAAAAGCCCACACATTTCCCTACCTGTGTCACAAATACCTAGAATCATTAAATCTGAATGAATTGAAAACATCTAAATGATATTGCCCTATTTATGCTGCGTTTTCCTTATGAGCTGCAGCAGGATTACAAAGACTCTGTATGACTCTTGTTAACAGAGCCAGCCTTTGGGATTCACAAAGGAGAATCTCAGCTTGCTTTCTTTTCCGTAAACTGGGTTTCTAGATCTTTTCCCTGCCAATCTGGCCTCAGAAATATAAACTGATATTAACCAACAGCTGAAGAACTGCAGCTGGGCTTTACTTCTGCAGCAGGAAGGTGGGGGTTGGGCTGACCTAAAAATCACCTCTCCCCAGAACACTTTCAATGTAAAAAGGATACAGTAAAGTTTAGGATAGAGCTAGTCTAGAGATTGCTCTCAGTAGCTCTCCCCAAAATCCTTAAGCAAGCCCAATGTAGTGGTGAGATCATGGTGGAGAAGATCTGGTTACATTTGGGAGAGATGGGGGGAAATGGGAAAAGTGATTTCACTAGCCTGCCCAAAGATAAAAAGGCTGATATTGTTAAAACGTACAGCTCTTCGTGTTGCTGGGGCTGAGCCGGATGCTGCAGCTCTCTGCTACTGCCACAGAAGCAATACAAAGGGAAGTAGATTTCTGGGTCCTCCCACCCGTGCTTTTAGAAGGGCACTGGGGATGCACCACACAGTCTCCACACATTCATTTCCACCATGTGCACACCCCCTCAAACCATCTGCTGCAATACCGCACACAAAGTAGGAGGAGAGCAGGCAGGGGCCAAGCTGCTACTGCTCTGAGCGGAAGTCCTGTGTCCAACTGCAGCTTGCCTCTTCCTCTGCCAGTGCCTGGCTCCCAACCTCTGAATTTGAAAAGCCAGTACTGAAGGAGATCTAAGAGCCCCACTCCATCCTCAAAGTCCCATGGGCGACCCCATCTCCCCTTGCCTCCCACCAACTGCCACAGACCCTCTCCCAAACCCTCACACCAGCTAAGAGAGATTGCCACCAGTCAGGGAAGGCCTACCCATCTCAAGAATCAAAAGGGACCCATTTTTCACCCAAACACACAGCTCACCATCAAAAGGACTCATGCTACTCACCCACTGCACAAACAGAGGTGGCAGGACAACTTGCTTGCCATTATTGCTGAAGCCAAAGTACAATCCATCTGCCACCACCACTGCTGCTGTGGGGAACATAAGTAAGGCAGTCTACTCAATTCCTGAGTATTACTTGTAAGCAGGGTCTGAATGAACTCTCCCCTGATATCACCTGATGGGCTGGGGAGAAGACTTCAGAAGCCGACCTTGTTTGCATAGACACTTCCACTCTGCTTAAGTGTGCAGCATGATGGGGTGGCTTTGCCCAAATGATCACTTTTTGCTGGTGTTGGATCACATGTCACTTTGTTATTGGATGCAAGGGTGATAAATTGTTGTTACTCTTGTGTGAGTAAAAGGCATCAGAAATGTGCGAGGCATGCCCTGATTGAAGGGTTCACCCTCAACTGAACTGTACTCACCAAGCAGGAGATAGGGGTGCCAAGGGCCAGTGGAGATCAGAGAGATGCTTGTGGCTGGTGGTATGGATTTTGCTCAAAGAGTCCCAGACACCATTTGGTCTTTCCTTTCTCCACTGTTCAATGACAGAGATGATAAGACTCAATGGGGAGTCTTTTGTTGTGCATCATTAGAGCTGAAATCACTGATAACCATTAGACTTGCTATGGGACAGTGTCACTGGTGAAAGAGGATGCCTAGCCCATACTAGTAGTGAGGTTCCCACACTAAAAGCTGAAATCATTGAGAGCTGTGTTAAGTAGTGGGACCTCAAGACATCCCTGAGGTTGCAGTAGAAAGGGAAATAATGGAATCAGAGATGGCAGAGCAGCTGATAGTAGAGTGAATGGCTGATGGCAGTGCTAGCGGCCGGCGGAGCGAGTGGCTGATGGCAGAGCAGCAGCTGAGGCATTGATCAGTGCCTCCCCACCCTGGGTGGCAGGTGAATTTATGGGAATGTAGTTCTGAACTCTGGGTCTTCGCTGACCAAGGACAACAACTGTGAGTGGGGTGTGGTGGAGGAAGAGGAGAGTGGCGTGTTAAGGGGGCATTTGTTTATGGGACTTCCACACTGCAAGGTGAGAGATTGAGGAAAAGGACACTGCCCAGCATACGCTGGGGTGGGTGTTTTGTTCATGGTCATATTTTCAAATCATGCTTGTAGTGTTTTCCCAAATTAATGCTGGGTTCCTTTTCCCTTTTATTAAAAGTTTTCTTTTCCCTACACAGACTCTGTGCTTGCGTGAGGGGAAATATTGCCTCTTGGAGGCACCGGGGAGTGGTGTGTAATTTTCCCAGGTTACTGGGTGGGAGCTTGAGCTGGTTCTGTGTTGTATTGTTAAAAAGGAACCCCTAGATATTGAACCCAGACCTTGATGCTCCCAGCTCCACCTGGCAAGAAGGGTTATATACTGATGCTGAAATTGTCCTGGTAGAGAGAATGCTTTATGAACAATCAAATGTAACACTTTGCAGCTAGAGGATAGAAAAGAAATTCTAAAGGAGACTAAGAAATGGTACAGAGAGACACAGAGCAATAACTTGAAAATGGAAAGCAACAGGATTATTAGGCCTAGAGAAAAAGTGTTTAAGAGGTAACCCGGGTCACATGGAAGAGGAGAGATAAAGTAGAATGGTTTGATTAATCTTATCCACTCTCAGCAGCTCTATTCATTGTGTTATTTTTAGTCTTAGCTGCACTGTGTAAATGGGGCCCTACAATCCCTGGAGTGAAGTATTCTTATTCTAAAGAAAGCTCTCCTGTCATTGTTCACTGAGCTTTCTAAATTAATTCTCATGCTTTAAAGCTAAAACTTTTTGGGGGGGAGGTGGCGGGGGAGTTATCACATCACAGCTAAACTTCCAGAAATCAAAAAAACAAAAGACATGACAGAAGTCTAGAAGAGTCTTTTTCTGTAAAGAAACACATTTTGGAGAGATTATCATTCATTGACAGTTAAGGTTGTTGCTAGCTCTGCTAAAAGCACTCCAAACCTCCTAAATATGGAGAAACTAAATTAACCCATTGCAATGTTAGTAGGTGTGCTCCTCTGTTTGAAGAGAGCTTTTTAAATTAGGAATGTTTTAATTAGGAATGACAAGACATTATCACTACTGAATTTGTACCACTGTATCTTAGTTCCTTGCTCTGCAAAGTAGGGGACGTGGCATTATTGACCTGTTGCTGAATGGTAGCAGGACTTGGGGCCTTCCAGGTCAGTTTTCTGTTTGGAGCAGAAATTTGGTGAGGTGGCATCAGGTATTTTCTTAATATAATTTGTTTATTTACAAAATGTACATAAGTCCTGTTTCCTCAGAGTGGTAACAAGCAGCCACGTGGCCATTCCCATTTGCAGAAAGCTTATCTAAGGAAGGCAATTCTGCCCTGACCCCAGAAGCAGCTGTTTTAGGCCTCTGTCTCTCTATGCCCCCTTTCTTCTTTCAGCTCCTGCATTTTTCATCTGGGAAATTCCTAGAGCAAAGCTGCTTAAGGAAATCATACGGTCTGGAAAAGTGAGCCAGGGCAGGGGGTGTCTATCCTCTATTTGTGCAATTGCTTTGTAATAAAAAGTAAGCACATAAAAGTAATCACCCAGACCATTTAAGGAGAATGCTTTAATCCATAACACCTCTTTAACACCTCTCTGGGTATGTTTACCATCTAAGGCCTGGTCTACACTACGACTTTAATTCGGATTTAGCTGCGTTAATCCGAATTAACCCTTCACCCGTCCACACTACAGAGCCAGTTAATTCGAATTAAAGGGCACTTAAAATCGATTTCTGTACTCCACCTCGACGAGCGGAGTAGCGCCTAAATCGATTTTGTTAATTCGAATTAGGGTTAGTGTGGCCGCACACCACCGAATTACTGTGTTTAAATTAATGGGGTAGTGTGGCCGCACACCACCGAATTAATGTGGTTAAAAACCGAATTAAGGTGCTTAGTGTGGCCGCGCACAATCGAATTTATACAACCTGTTTCCCAAATTCGAATTATCTAAATTCGGATTAATCCCGTAGTGTAGACATACCCTTTAGCATTTAACACTTTCTACAGTTTTACCTTGGGTGCTTATATGTCATTGACCCCTAATGTGCAACTTTCCCCATAACAATATTTACCTTTCTTCCTAGGGGTGTTATGAACCTAAGAGACAAAAAAAAAAAAAAAAAGAGAATTCATCACCTTTAACTTAGGCTCTGTCTACACTAGCACTTTTATTGGTAAAACTTACAGCGCTCAGGGGTGTAAAATACACACCCCTGACCGACATAAGTTACACCAATAGAAACGCTGGTGTAGACAGTGCTATGTCAGTGGGAGACACCAACACAGCTACCACTGCTTGTTGGGGGCGGTTTACTTCTGTTGACAGGCGAGGTGTCTTTCATTGGTATAGAGCGGCTACACGGGAGAGCTTACAGCGGTGCAGCTACATCGGTACAGCTGTGCTGCTGTAAGCTTTCCAGTGTAGACACAGCCTTAAAATGTGTTCCTACTCTGAAAAGTCTGCACCTGGGTCAAACTCTAGGAAAGTCTTTAAGACATTCTTGTTGGATGTTCAGTCTATGTCCATCATTTGAAGCTTTTGGTGATCACTCAGTGTTGGCTGTGTAGCTTAATAATGGCCGTGACTGTGTAATCATGTCACCTTACTCAAGGTGCTGAAATAAGTGTTGATCGCGTTCTCTGAACGAGTTATGGAAATGGTTTTGTCCAGTCTACGCTAGCACTTAGATCAGTATCCTTACTAATTCAGGGGAATCTAGTCTATTGAAAAACTTTTGCAGCAACAGTTGAATATTTTAGTGTAAACTGTGCATTAATATGGTCCTTCCAGGTCAGAGTTGAGGCACAGTGTCAGGATACTTGTGTTGTCATGGTACATAGAGTGTATATATCTTTTTTGTGGGTAAGGATAGCTGTGATCTCCCAGGCTGGTCAGTCCTGCACTAATCTATCTAGAGTAGAGGCAGTCAATAGCAAAACTCTCAATGACTTTAATGGATACAGGATTGGGCCCCAAATGATGACTACAGTATAGAGATGTTACATTTAAGGGCTTGATTCTGCAAATCTTACAGTATTACGTATAATGAATAGTTTCAGTGAACTCAGTTGAACTCATGCAAGTATTACTTAGCAGGAGCAAGGATTGCAGAATCAGACCTTAAACCATTTTGAATATACAGCAATTACATAATGATTCTAAGTTGCCACTGGCAAAGAGAAGAATACGCTATTAAGTTCACTTTTGACAACACTTTGTGGATCTATATTGTTCAGTGTGTAAACACAAATGCAGTAGAAATACCTAAAATAGCTAGATACTTGACTGGGGCATGGCTGGAACTGGATGTGTAAATGAGATAAACACCGAGATCTAAAAGGTGGAGTCTGGAGATCTTAGCACCAAAACAGCATAAGCTCAATTATGGCCTGATCTGAAGTCTACTTAAGTCAACACAGTCTAATTTATTTCAGTGGGCCTTGGATCAGGATTCTAATAACCAGGATTAATGTTAGTACAGCGTTTTAGGACTGGAGGCAACAGCATGGTTCCTGTGGTGAAGAATGTTATGGAATGTTTGGCAACTAGACTATGATGATTATAATCTAGAAAAGCTAAAAATTCTATGTGCCCACCTTGATATGTATATGTGTAGACTCACAGCTGCTAAAAATACATGCAGATGTGTATAAATACTATAAACCTATTATGAAGGGTTCGGTCACAGAGACCCCCTTGAGACTCACCTGATGTGCTAAAATTACCTCTGAGCCCATTTTTCCTGCCAGCTTGGGACTCCAGAACCTGTCCTTGTTGAGCCAGACATGCTAGCCTGCTGCAACACAGACCCAGGTCTGGTCCACACCCCCAAAGCTGCAGACTTTAAAAACTGCTCAGCAGGTCACCTACTTACAGCACCCAGACACCCAGTTCCCGATGGTATCCAAACCCCAAATAAATCCGTTTTACACTGTATTAAGCTTTTACAGGGTAAACTCATAAATTTTCTGCCCTCTATAACACTGATAGAGAGATATGCACAGCTGTTTGCTCCCCCCAGGTATTAATCACTTACTCTGGGTTTACTAATAAACAAAAGTGATTTTATTAAGTATAAAAAGTAGGTTTTAAGTGGTTTCAAGTAATAATAGACAGAACAAAGTAAGTTACCAAGCAAAATAAAACAAAACACGCAAGTCTAAGCCTAAGACATTAAGAAACTGTTTACAGGTAAATCTCACCCTCAAAGATGTTCCAATAAGCTTCTTTCACAGACTAGACTTCTTCCTAGTCTGGGCCCAATCCTTTCCCCTGGTACAGTCCCTGTTAGTTCCAGCTCAGGTGGTAACTAGGGGATTTATCATGACTGAAAGCCCCCTTTGTTCTCTTTTACCCCCTTTTATAGCTTTGGCACAAGGTAGGAATCTTTTGTCTCTCTGGATCCCCACCCCTCCTTCTAAATGGAAAGACACCAGGTTTAAGATGGATTCCACCATTCTTTCCGTGCTGGCTTACACGAACACAGGAAGGCTTGCAAACAGAGCCATTTACAACCAATTGGCCTAGTCAATGGGAGCCATCAAGATTCTAAACCATCATTAATGGCCCACATTTTGCATAATTACAATAGTACCTCAGAGTTATACTTTATATTTCTAGCTTCAGATACAAGAATGATACATACATACAAATAGGATGAACACACTCAGTAGATTATAAACTTTGTAATGATACCTTACAAGAGACCTTTTGCATGAAGCATATTCCAGTTACATCATATTTACACTCATAAGCATATTTCCATAAAACACATGGAGTGCAATGTCACACCTACATATAACATGCAGGCACAGGATTCAATATCTATTGACTTTAGTTGGCTTTGCATCTGTGTAACAGTGTAGAATTAAGCTTATTGACTTTAAATTGTATAAAAAGCCTATATGATTGTAAGGATACACTGGTGCTAATTCAACTGGGATTTGTGTCTCTCTAACAACCCTTGGCTGATTTAAAGGCTATTTAAAGTGTGACCAAGGTCCTAGTGGGCAGCCAGCTGTGGTCACTCAATTAGGGTGAACTGCAAAGTATGGGGCAGACAATCCCCCAAAAGCTGGTGGATATTCCAATACTTAGATTCACTAACCCAGCACAAACAACTTCTTTATTACCTCACTGGTTACTCAGAAGTCCAAACAACACAGTTCCCTTAAAGTGATCCAGCCTCAGGCCCCCATCCAGGTACTCACGTCAAATATGATGAAAATGTCTGTAAATCTTATTTCATCATATAAAAGGATCGGACACATTACCTCCCAGGTTAATGAATGTTTCAGATCTTACCCAAATACACCCTACAGCCAATTCTTATTAACTAAACAAAATTTATTAAAAAACAAAAGAGAGAGAGTATGGTTAAAAGGTCAATATACATACAGACATGAGTTCAATTCATTGAGGTTCAGATTCATAGCAGAGATGGTGAGCTTTGTAGTTGCAAAGAGTCTAATGTCCAAATCTCATATTCAGGGCATACCAGTATAACTGGAACCTCAGTCTTGTGACTCAAACTTCCCCTGATGAAGTCTAAGCAGATCTGAGATGACAGAATCAGGACCCAGGGATCTTTTATAAAATTTCATGTTTTATAGGAATTAACATAATTCATTCCTCCACCATTCACAGTACATTTCAAAGAGAGATGAATACTGAGATATCCTGTATGTACAATTCATTTAAATACTAGGATCCTCTTTTGACCTCTGAGTTATCAGAATACAGCACAGACAGGGACTGTTGATTACATTGTCCACCCAACTCATACATATGTAAATACACAAAAACAAAAACATTATCTCCCCACTTCTTCCCTGGGTTATTTATTTTGCAGGTGCTTAACCCTTTCTAGCCATGAGTCACATAAAGGCATACAGAACTCTGTGTATCCACTGTCGTTGCTTCTATCACACACCTGCAAAGGAAATGATTTGTAGGAATTTGTGTAATGTAACAGAACAAGAAAATAGAAGTTGCTTTTACAATAAAAATTAATCTAATGTCATTAAAACAAGCTCTGCTGATTTCTGAGTGTCTGCATATCTGGCTGTGTGCACCCGGAGTATGTTTCTTTCAGCGTAAATGAACTAAATCCTCTTGTAAATCTGCATTGAAAATGTTATGCTGCTTTATCAATTACCTTCCAAACCAATTAGCTTATTTTAAAGCCTAAACCATTTCACTATTTATAGAACATATTCTTCCTTCTACTTGAATGTAGAGGCATTTTTTATATATAGATGGCCCTTGAAAGATCAAAGCAGTGAGGCAGGCAGTCACAAAGACCTTATCTAGCCTAGAAAAATTAGTATCCATATTTCAGCAGCTACCAGTAATATCAGTGGTAGCAACAGAAAAAGCTTTAGGTTGAGATTTTTAAACTGCCTAGGGGAGTAATGGGAACTGGGCATCCATATCTCCAAGCAGGCTTTGAAAATTGCAGTCCTACTGCACACAGGGCTGAGGCATTTCTTCAATCATATCATGAAAACTTGCTCTGAGGAGGTTTTCATAAGACAGTGGTAAAGACGCGTGAACCCTAGCAACACTAATGGACTAGCACCACTGTAGCTGCATCATTGCTGCTGTTACAGATACTCATTTTTGTAGAGAGGAAGGATGGGCTAGTGACTTGGCCATAAGCCTAGGACTTAAGAGACCTGGGTTCATTTCATGGTCTAGGGCTCCAGTGTGACCTTGGGCAAGTCCACTTACGGCTAGATTTTTGAAGGTATTTAGGAGCCAAAAGATGTAGCTAGGCACCTGAAGAAATTTTCAAAAGTGCCTAGACTAGACACTTGAAAATTTCACTAGTGCCCAGATCCTCAAAGGTATTTAGGCCCCAATCGCCATTGTGTCCAACTACCTTTGTGGCACCAAGCCTAGGAGCCTCTTACGGTGCCTAAACACCTTTAAATACCTGGCCCTTAATTTCAGCTGCCCCTGTGTGAAACAGGGATGATAGTACTCCCTACACTACAGGATGCTGTGAGGATAAATACATTAGATGGTGAAGTGCAGAGAGAGGGAGGCATATCACTACTAAGGTAGAGAGCCACCCAAAAGTTTTGGCAAAGGAATATGCAAAAATATTAAAGTATCATCAATCACATATGCCTGAGTATCAGAAGATTTACAGTCTCAGTTTCCCCTAATAATATTCCAGAACATTTGCTGACTTTTAATTTGAGATTTGAATATGAAGTTCTTCCTTACCTAAAATGATGCTTTGCTGTATTTTCAAGATGATTATGTCCATAATTAGTAACCAAGCATAATTAATCTTGTGAAAACACTGTGGACATGCCACCAAGAAATGTCACTGTGTTGTGCTCCAGAAACTTGCATTATTCTCCCTTTATTAGAGGGCCATCTGATGCTACTAAAGCTGTAGCATTGAATCTTCTCAGGTGGATGGTTCTTCTTAATGGAGATGAAGTGTGATGGGGCATATAAACCTTACAGTGGACAACATGGAGTTAATGAGCTAATGTCTGAGAGCTCCTTCTTGAGGAAAGGGAGGGTTGGATGCTGATGGACCAATTCCCCTCTATTACCTGTGAAGTCGGTTTATTTGAGTTAATTCCTCTTGTTTTTGTTTGTTGACTTCCCTGGAAGAGGAGCGACTTTAAAGTGACCTGTTTGGAGGACCAAGTTACAGGGAGAGGCAGACCACTGCAGGCCTAGGGTGACTGTCAGCATGAGGTACCAACAGATAGACAGCTGCTATACCACACTTGGCCACAAAGAGGTGCTAGTGGTGAATCAACTCCTTCACATGAAGGTTGAAACATTGGCAGTGTAGACAAAGCTTGCATTGTAGCTACCTTTTAACTATCAGCCTTGGATAAAGAGGAATTTTGTTTAGAGCACTGCAAAATCCTGTAATATTCACTGGAACATAACATTTTGAAAATAAAAATAATACTATAAGAGCATAATATGAAGTTCTCAGATGCCAGAAAGACTTCATGAAATCCAGCAGCACCAAGTGCATTTCTTTGGCAGAAATTCAGCTCTTTTAAATAGCTCCGATCCGCCCGCCTGAAGCAATATTAGTCCTGACAGCAAGTTGCTGTAACTAATTTCTTTTAATTAGGGAGAGGAAGGACTGTCATTTATTTTGCTTTTCAAATTGTTCACTAATCACCCGGCAGTGACAGTGCTTTTAGTGCTCATCAGTGTTAGTTCTAAAGGAGATAAGACCTTTCTTTAAAAGTACATTCCAGTTAAACACATGCCTCCAGTCTGGATTTCTCAAATCTTCCAGTGCTCTCCCCTGAGGCTTTAGGCCTCCTCACCTCCTCTTTAAAATGTTTCTTTTCACCGTATTGCCAGACTCCTCTCAGAATCATATCAAAACAGGAAAAATAAACCGGGGGAGGGGAAAGCTACAGGTAAAACATGCAAATAAATACAGAAACAAGGAGAGCAAAAGGGTCGAGCTTGTATGTGCTCCTATCAGCAAGTCTTGTCACAATGCTAATTTGCAGTTTAGGCAAATCCAATATTTTAGCCCAGGGGTGGAGAGAGAAAGAGAAAATAGGTTTGGATCTGCATGGTTTTGCATATTAGGGGTTTGGCCTGGGACTCAGGAGAAATGGGTTCAATCTGCTTCTCTGCCACATACTTCCTGTGTTATGTTGGGCAAGTCCCTTAGGCCCTCATCCTCAAAGGTGTTTAAATACCTTTTCAGGATCTGGGCCTTAATCTGTCTCTGTCTCAGTTCCTTATCTGTAAAATGGGTATAATATTATTTCCCTACTTCACTGGGGTGTTTTGAAGATAAACACATTAAAAATTATGAGGTACTCAGATACTACAGTAATGAGGGCCATGTATATTGTTTAGATAGATTGCACCTTTTTATTGAGAGTAGGGCCCTGAATGAAATTCAGGCAGGCAGCTCCCTATATGCAAGTTCAGCCCGTCTAAAATCCAGGGGACTACATGTGGGCACAGAGCTCATTGAAAGATGAGGGCCAAAGTTACTAGCTATGTCAAGTTGGCTACCTCTGGAAAATCATGCACATTTCAAAAATGTTAATTCTGTTTAACAATGAAAAGGGGCATGATGCTGCTGTGCATACATGATTTTTCTTGTTACTGATTACGTCAATTACCCCCTAATCTCCCAGGCAATTTTATCTCTTGCTGATTCTACTGAATTTACTTCTAGGCTCTGGCTGTTTCCTGTGGGTTTAAAATGTGGATCTACCCACAAAATACAGATCACTCCAGAGCTATTATAACATGAAGGCAAGCTTAGAATTTTGCTAGTTAATAGCACAGTTCTGCTTGGTGTTGTATGATATGGCTTGGGCATGTACGTTGCATAAAAATAGCTGAAGGACATTCAGGATATCTGTTTTTCATGCTCCATTTCTAATTGCCAGGATTGTTTTTTATAAAACCATTATACATTTTTCTAGACATATAAATTGCCAGATGAGGTATAATAATAATAGTAAGAACTATTAACAAAAGCCCCACAAACTATGAACAAAACAAAGTCTTTGTTGCTGGTTTTGATTCTATTGAATAAATCATGTTTGAATCATGAGCAATATTAAGCATTCAAAGAGACTAGTAGTAACTCTGCATATAAAAAGGTTGGCATGAAGACAAAACAGATAAAATGGGGACTGCACTACAGAGCAAGTGCTTGTTGCTCCATATGTAAGTTTGCAATAGCATTTCTTTTTCAGGGTGACTTTCCAAAAGTCTTGAAAAGCCACACGCATGATCAACTCTGCTTGAAAATTGGTAGGCCAGGTCTGAGCCTGGGGTATGGTTTGTGGTAAAAATTTGGAGTCATTTGGTTAAGGAGGTCCTGAAATAGCCCCCTTACCCCACACAAAAAAAGTGATCTGTTTTGAAAAAGTTAATGCTTTCAAAATGTGGTGTTAGTTGGATGGGTTGTGTTTTTTGCACAGAGACTGGGAAAAATCCTTGGGCAATATTAACATGAAACTTATCATTGGACTGTGCTAAGCTCTAGTGTCCAGTACCAAGAACAAGCACCTGTGTCACATTACTAAAAAGTTGTTAGACTTTGTTTCTGGTTATATGGAGTGGTTCACCAGATTATTCTGACCCTAACAAGAATTTCTGGCAAACTGAGTATTTTGTGACCCAGATGGAAATCATGGCAGCTGTGTTCATCCAAGAACTGCTGTTGCAATTTTCTGTGCAGTTCAACACCTTTCGTAAGCCCTTATAACTATAATGATGCCTCCTTTGGGGCATGGCAAAGGACCACAGGTACTAGGGGGAAACAGAACCAGATTTAAAGTAGGGAATGGCTCACAATACAGTAGGCAAAGGGTGGCCAGGAGAATACTGAGTACATTCTAAGTCCCCGCAGTAGAAATGTTGTCACTTTAAGTGTGCAGACAAGATAAGAGAACAGTGGATCTTTGTTGGAACGCAGTGGGTACTTTGTTAACTTATAAGATGGCTGGAAAAAACAAAGAAATGGCACTGGACTGTTTGAGCCTTTGTTTTCTTGATCATCCTTGATCAACCTGGTGATAACCCTCCTCTTGTGTGCTAAACGAGGGGATAGGGCTGACCTAGGAGAGAAAAGCTTAAAAGCCAGAGGCTAAGCGACCAATGGGAGCTAGCAAACAGGAGACCGCAAACAGGGGAGTTTGAGACAGAGTTTTTGGGGGGGAGGTGTAATATAATCACTACGTTAGGAAAGGCCTCATCACCAGTGCCAATGCTGCTTCTGTCTCTTCTACCTGTACCTGTATCCAGACAGAGAACCTGACCATGGATGCCCTTATCCAGATCCTGGTGTGGATTTGCAGAAACTGTGGCCTGCATTTCCCTTTCATAAAAAGCCAGGCTCTGGAGACTGTCCAGCGTGAAAGGTGGCTGCTGGTGGAATCTCGCAGGAAGCAGCTACAGGAGGAGGTGCTAGGCTGAGAAGCATCCGTGTCCACAAGGAATTCTTCAAGCGTATTCATATAGAGACCTCCAAGGCTGAGGAAGCTATCCAGCTAGAGAGTACTGCTGTCACATCCTCAGGGGAGGAGGATACAGCTCTGTCACAGGGAGGACATTGGCTGCTGGTTACTTTGGTGGCAGGCAGTACCCCTGCTCCCAAGCCACTGGCCATACTGATAAGGAACTCTTATGTTGCCCTGGCAATGAGGAATTGCCCCCAAAGGTGGAGGAGGAGAAGCTCTGTACTACCAAGGCTGGAAGGATCACAGACACCACAAATGTAGGGTAGTGGTGGTCAGTGACTCCCTTCCGAGGGGGTCAGAGGCACCCATCTGTCGGCCTGACATGGCATCATCGGAAGTATGTTGCCTTCCAATGCCCCATATCCAAGACGTTACAGAGGGATTGTCGAGGATCATCCAGCCCACTGACTACTGCCCCATGTTATTCATCCATGTGGTCACTAATGATACTGCGAGTACGACCTGGAGCCAATCAAAAGTGACTACAGGGCACTCAGAGTAAGGGTAAGGCCAGAGTAAGGCCAGGTCTATACTATAGTGGTAAGCCAACTTAAGTTATGCTGACTATCATAAACCGCTGTAATTACATCACTTGTGCATGTTCACACAATGCTCCTTGTGTCAGTGGAGTGCATCCACAGTTGGTGCTCTAGCACTGACAGAGCAAGCAATGCACCATGGGTAGTTATCCCACTGTGCAAATCACCACCTTCTTCCACTAGGAGTTCTGGGAATGGATTGCAGTACATCATGGAACAGGATCACCACCTCCATGATGTAATTTTCTCCATCCCATAATTCCAAGGGCTTCTGACTGCATTTCGCACCATTTTTCAACTGCCACCTCTAAACTTTGCACTCACCATCTCTAGGGGTGCTGGAACAATTTGTATAGTGGGGGGGTGCTGAGAAGCATTGAACCAAACTGTAAACCCTGTATATAATGGAAACCACTTCAAGCTAGGGGGTGCAGCTGCACCCCCAGCAGTCCTAGTTCCTGCACCTATGGCCATCTCTGCCTCAAAGCCTGAAATCCTGCACTGCTCACCAGTCTTGTGATAACTGTTATGAACATAACGTGGCTGATCCTGCAGTATTTCATGAACTGTGAATCTGAACAAGAATCTGTGGTGCCTGCCCTGCTGTGTGCCATGGAAAGAAACAATTCAAGATTGATGTTGGCATTCATGGAACAGCTGGACCATTGCTATTGGGCTCGGGAAACAAGCACCGAGTGGTGGGATCGGATTGTGTTGCAGCTAGGGGATGACAAGCAGTGGCTGTAGAACTTTTGTATGAGCAAAGCCACATGCCTTGAACTCTGTGTGGCGTTTGCCCCCGCCTTGCAGCACAAGGAAACCAAAATAAGAGCTGCCCTAACAGTGGAAAAGTGAGTGGTGATCACTGTGTAGAAGCCGGCAACTCCAAACTACTACCGGTCAGTCATGAATCAGTTTGGAGTTGGGAAGTCCACCGTGGGGGTTACGGTGATGCAAGTGTGAAGGGCCATTAATTGCCTCCTGCTATGAAGGACTGTGACTCTGCGCAATGAGCAGGAAATAGTGGATGGCTTTGAGGCAATGGGATTCCCTAACTGTAGCAGGGTGATAGATGGCACGCATATCCATTTTTGGCTCCAGACCATGTTTCAATGGAGTATATCAACAGAAAGGGCATTGCAGGCACTGGTGGATCACTGGGGTCGTTTCATTGACATCAACATGGAGTAGTCAGGGAAGGTGCATGACACATGCATCTTCACGAACACTGGCCTGTATAGAAAGCTGCATGCAGGGACTTTCTTTCTAACAGGGGATGGGGAAATGCCCATAGTGATCCTGGGAGACCCAGCCTACCCCTTTCTCCCATGACTCATGAAGCCATACACCAGAAATCTGGACAGCAGCAAGGAGCACTTCAACAACAGGCTCATCAGGTGCAGAATGACCATAGAATGTGCGTTTAGCAGATTAAAGAGTCACTAGCGCTGCCTTTTTGGCTGGTTAGACCTCAATGAGGAAAATATTCCTATGGTCATAGCAGCCTGCTGTGCTCTGCATAACATCTGTGAAGCCAAGGGGGAAAAGTTTCCCTGGGGTGCAGCGTTGAGGTGGATCGCCTGGTGGCTGATTTTGAACAGCCAGACACCAGGGCAATTAGAGGGGCTCAACGAGGGACAATTCAAATGAGGGAGGCGTTAAAGCAGCATTTTGACAATGGGTCCCAGTAATGTATCTTTCTGTAATGAATTGAGCCAGGCATTGTTTACTTGCCACCTTTAATGACTCCTGTAATGATTCCTGCCTGAGGGTTAAGTGTAGTCTGCAAAAGTGGCGATTGACACTGTTTGAATTTCCATTGCAGCCACCTTGTGTAGGTCACAAATAAAGAATCACTCTCTTTGTAAGCCTAAATTTTTATTAAACAGCAATACACAGACTAACATTTCCTACAAGGGACATGACAGTGAGTAGTACTTGCTGAAGAGAGGATCTCACAGCTGTGTGGGAGTCCAGCTGTCATTATGGAAAATGTCCCTGGGGTGGAGTGCAAGGGGTACTGCGATGGGCCGGGAACGTGAAAGGAATGTGTATGGGGAGTTTGGGGAGGTAAGAAATGCAGTTCTGTAGGTGATGCGGGGGAGTCGAGCACACAGGTGTTCCACCTTCAGCGCAGTCAGGGACCTCATCATCTCTGTTTAGCCCTCCGTGAGCTTTATTATCCACTCTTGACCCTATCTTCTCTCCTGGCTATCCATTTGTAGTTTCATGTTTATTCTCTCTTGCCACGCTCTGTGCTCACTATCAGCCTGATCTGACAATTGCAGCAATTCCTGAAACATGTCCTCCTTACTTCTGCTCGTTTGCCTCCTTATCTGACGTAGGCGCTCCTCCAGTGGATAGGAGCTGGCCTGCAAGGGCACATCTACAGAAACAAAAGAAACAATACACAGAGTCAGCATTGTGAGTGCACTCACATTCTTGAATCATAAAGGTTATATACACCTCTTTCTCACTTTCCCTTGCCAAGCACACAGCATGGCCAGAGCACTAAACATGTTTGGCCTGGGAGTGGGGATGAAAGACAAAACAGGGTCTGGGTGGTTTCCGAAGAGGATCAGTACACGTGCCTGGAGACACTATTCTGAATACTGGCACCATTTTCCACAGACAGGGGTGATTGAAGCTGAAATCACACTACTGAGGCTAACTGAAGATGCAAGGGTGCATTTCCTGCATGCTTGCAGCTTCAGATCGGGTCCATATGCGCTCTCCTGTGTGCTGCTTTGGTTCCTCCAGAAGTAATTGCCGATTGAAGCGGCAAAGTTTCCTACAACAGGGGAAGAACAAAGCAGCTCTGCCAAGGAACCTTCAGCAGGGGATTGCAGAGTACCTGCAGGGAAGCTTCCCAGAGATCTCTGTGGAGGATTCCTGGGAGCTCTTGGTGTTCATTAACAAATTTTTCCAAAGAGCCCCCATTGCGTAGCTGTGTGAAGCAGATGCAAACAGTACCTAGTGTTATTAATTTTGAGCCCTTCTCCCACATGCCCCATGTAACAACATAAAAGACACTTCTACTTCATATAACCATGCACTATCAAAGAAAAATGAGTACTTACCAGAGCTCCCCTCTCCTGCTTCAAGTGTGCCAGAGTCACCACACCACTGGACGAGCCTGTCACCTATATCACATCCTCCTCCAACTCGATCTCCTCCTCCACCACTTCATCCTTGGGGTTGACTCCATTGGCCACTGCCTCCAGTCCCCCCAAAGTATCCATGGAGCTCTTGGTGGTGGAGGTGGGGTCACCACTGAGGATGGCGGGCAGCTCCTTGTAGAAGCGGCAAGTTTTCAGCACCGCGCCAGAGCAACAGTTGGCCTCCCTTGCCTTCTGTTACGCCTGCCTCAGCTCCTTTATCTTAGCACAGCACTGAAGTGTGTCCCCTTTGTGCCCCTTCTCATCCAGGCCATGAGCAATCGCAAGTGTCAAAGTTTCTGTGGCTGGATCGGGGCTGCGACTGCACAGCCTCCTCTCCCCACAGACAAAACAGATCCAGCAATTCTGGCCTACTCCACGCGGGAGCCCATTTGCTGCAAAAGCCAGCATGGTCAGCTGGGAAGATGCTATGTGAGCTGTCCACACTGAGAAAAAAGGAAGAGGAATTTTAAAAATTTCCAGGGCTTTAAAGGGGGAGAGACGCATGCCTGTGTACCTGGCCACAGGGCAGCAGAGTAGAAACTGCTTACCAGAGCAGTCATGATGGGCATTATTGGACACTTTGGGCAACATAAGCAAGTGCAATATCTACACTGACACTGTGTTGCTCTAACTTTGTTGCAAAAAGCTCTATGCCGCTCATTGAGGTGGCTTTATTATGTTGGTGTAGCAGAAGAGTTAAATTGATAGGAGGAGCATTGTTGTGTGTACACGTCCACTGTTTTATCAATGAAATCTGAATTTTGTCGACAAAACAGTGTAGTGTAGACAAGATCTAACAAGCCTTGTGGATGGAGGGAAGTGGTAGATGTAGTATATCTTGACTTTAATAAGGGTTTGATACTGTCTCACATGACCTTCTCATAAACAAACTAAGGAAATATAGCCCAGATGGAGCTACTATAAAGTGGGTGCATAACTGGTTGGAAAATTGTTGCCAGAGAGTAGTTACCAGTTGTTCACAGTCCAGCTTTAAGGTAATATGAAGTGGAGTCATGCAGGGATCGGTCCTGGATCTGGTTCTGTTCAATATCTTCATAAATTATTTAGATAATGGCATAGAAAGAACACTTTTAAGTTTGCAGAAAATACAAAGCTCGGAGCGATTGCAAATGCTTTGGAGGATAGGATTAAAATTCAAAATGATCTGGACAAACTGGAGAAATGGTCTGAAGTAAATAGGATGAAATTCAATAAGGACTTATGCAAATCAGGACAAATGCAAAGTAGTCCACTTAGGAAGGAACAATTAATTGCACACATACAAAATGGGAAATGATTGCCTAGGAAGGAGTACAGTGGAAAATGATATCAGGGTTATAGTGGATCACAAGCTAAATATGAGTCAACGGTATAACACTGTTGCTAAAAAAACCTCTTTCTGGGATGTATCAGCAGGCGCGTTGTAAGCAAGACACGTGAAATAATTCTTCCATTGGTCTTTTCTCTTTCTTTCTTTGCTGCTATGTTGTGTTGCAAATTCCTGTCAAATTTGCTCTTTGTTTTGGGAATTGGTTAGATTTTTTTTTAAAGGATCCACTGCTTATAAAATACCACAGCATTCTAAAGTATTGGCCCTACACACTTCAGTGTTTGGGGAGGTTACGGTAGTATTTTTATGGACATTTCTGGGATACAATGCAATAGCCATTTAACAGTTCACAGCAAGTTTACACAACTATTTGGGGCAAAATGAAGAGCATTTTATCCAATTGCAACTTACCTTAGACCCGTACTTTGCTTCACATTGGGCTCCCCACATTTGCCATCCTTGCCTGTCTACTGCCCTTCTCTTCAAATCTTCCCATTTCATGTTGAGGTGCTTGATGTCATTCAGAACTGTTTGTTTCCATGTTATTCGCAGTCTTCCTCTCTTTCTTCTTGCGTTTTCTGGCTTCTATTCAAGGGCGGTATTTGGTAAACGTTCTTTTTCCATTCTCAGCACATGTCCCAGCCACTGATGTCTTCTTTTGTAGATTATTTGTGAGAGGGTACCCTGTCCAGTAATTTTTCTGGCTTCTTCATTCGTCTTCCTATCTCTATATGTTATTCCCAATATTCTTCTCAGACATTTGTGATGAAATGCATCCAGCTTTTGCGTATATTTCTTGGTAAGTTGCCCCGTCTCACTCCTATATGTTGTGATGGCGATAACAATTGCTTTGTACACTGTGGTGGGGCGGCTGCCCCACCCCCTGAGAAAAAGGTCTGGAACAGGCCAGAGAGGCTGCGCAGGCCAGCAGACAATCAGCAAAGGCCTGTGGAGAGCTAATCAGGGCAAAGGGAGAGGCAGCCAATCAGGGCCGGGCTGGGTCCTATATAAAGGCTGCCTAGCAGAGGGGAAGGCAGTCACTCCCTGACTAGCAAGGGAGGAGGACTGGCTCCTGAGGTAAGGAGGTAGCACCTTGGACAGAGCAGTGCTGGGCAGGCTCTGGGGGAGCAGAGGAGAGCTCCAGCCCAGTTACCTGCCAGGCTGTGGCCCCTGCTAAAAAGGGTCGAGAAGGTGCACGGGGCCAAAGGGGAAGTGGCCCAGGGAAAATAGGCGGACAAGAGAGGAGCGAAGGAGGGCAGAGAGAGGCTGCTGCTAGAGGGTCCCTGGGTTGGGACCCAAAGTAGCGGGTGGGCCTAGGTCCCTCCCTCCCCCATTTACACTGCACCTGGACACAGAGGAGTGGGGCCAAGAGAGACTGCAACCTGCTCCTGAAATGAGGGGCTAGACTTTGGGGTTGTGGTTGGCCACTGAGGCAGGTGCAAGCCGAAGTACTGCTGTTAAATGCCCCCACCCCCAGAAGGGGGTGAGACTGGAGTAGTGGGCACTGCCTGAAGCGGACACCGCCGAGCGGGGAGCAACGCGGTTCCCAAAGCAGCAGAGCAGGCAATGGGCGAGACACCATGCGCAGAGGGAGCTCCACTGCTGACAAGAGCTAATTCCAAGAGAGACCAGCAGGAGGCGCCCGTGCCAGTGAGTCGTCGCCCCACCACATACACGTTCAGTTTTGTCTTGAGGGAGATATTTTTGAGTTGCCAGATGTTTTTGAGTCTTCCAAATGCAGCGTTTGCCTTCCCGATTCTTCTTCTTATTTCCTCAGAACTAGTGCCATCTTGGCTGATGGTACTTCCAAGATATGTAAAATTGTCCACCTTCTCCAGTTTCTCCTCTTCAATTTTGATTTCTGTCCCTATAGTCCCCATTAACATGACTTTACATTTCTTTGCATTGTATCTCAAACCCATCTTCTTCATTACTTCTTTTATTTGGTTTGTGTGTTTTTGTAGTCCTCACTGATAAGTGTCATCCTCACTGATAAGAACGATGTCGTCAGCAAGGTCTAGATCAAATAGCCTTGAATTGTTCCATTTTAGGCCATATGTATCACTGTCGCATTGTTTTAATCCATAGTCGATGATTAGCATAAACAAAAAAGGAGACAGGATGCAATAGCATAGCTGGGGGGAGCGGGGACGCGGCCGCTCCCCCACTGAGCACAAGTGGCACCTTTTTAACTTTACTCACCCGGGAGCGGGGGGGAAAAAAAGGCGCCACCCGCTGCGGTGCTTTTACTGACGGGGCGGCGCTCTGGGTCTTCGGTGGCACTTTGGAAGCGGGACCTTCCCTCGCTTCAGGTGTCTTCGGCGGCATTTCAGCAATGAAGCTTCATTGCCGCCGAAGACCTGCGGAGCGAGTGACGGTCCCGCCGCTGAAGACCCGGAGCGCTACCCCGTCAGTAAAAGCACCGCAGCGGGTGGCGCCTTCCTCCCCCCCCCCCCGCTCTCCCTCTTCCCTCCACCTGGCTATGCCACTGACAGGACGCACACCTGCCTTACACCTGTCTTGATGCGGAATGGCTTACTCAATCCATTTTCCATTTTAATGCAGCATTTTGAGTTGGCGTAGAATGCCTTCATAATGTTAATTAATTTTGTTGGAATTCCAAATTGTGGAACAATTTTCCACATTGTTTCTCTGTTTACACTATCAAATGCCTTTTGAAAGTCCATAAAATTGATGGCAAGGCTGCCTTGGAATTCAACTGTGGTCTCAATAATTTGTCTCGGGGTGAAAATAGCATCTGTGCACGATCTCCCTTGTCTAAATCCAGATTGTTGTTCATGTAGGATGGTAATTGCAACTACCAGGGCAATTTTAGGTAGACTGAATATAATTTGGCCAGTACACTAGTGTTAACCCTCCAACTCATGGGACAAGCACCATAGGGTCTTTAATGATAACAAGTGGTCAGAACCTCAGTCTTACACCATATTTCGATTATGATGATTATACTTCCTCCTTATTACCTTCTAGCTTAAGATCTCATGGCACATTCCAAACAGAAATTAAGCCTTTCAATACACTTGTGACGTAGGATGGTGCTGTCAGCAGCACACTCCCCACTTACTGGTTTTATTTATTTATTTTATTCAGCATGTGCATAGTCACCTAGCCAAGTGATGGCATCTTCAGTTGCGTGATGCAGTTCTTTTAGGCCACTGCTGAACCTAGTTAGCAGGCATTCATCGACAGTGTGCGTCATCATCTGTGTTGCGCCGCAGCTGCACAAAGGGCTGTCACAAAGGCCCCAGCAATATTGGTTGGCTGCACAGAGATCTTGTTCGGTCTGGAACCTGTTCAACAGGGACCCATGGGTGACGGGGCAGGTCAAAACCAGGCGGGCAAATTGTGGGGTCGGCGACAAGGGACTGGTTGTGGATTATAACAGATATCCCATTCCTCTCGCCAGAGTGTTTCCGCCCTAACATCCGTGTGTGGCGGATGAGACCATAATGGACAACGTGGCGGCAAACATGCAGCTGGTGGTTTTAAAAGGTCATTGTGCAGCAGCAGGCTTGAAATGGTGCATACTTTCTCCAGTAACTTGCCCGTGGCAACATCTCATCTGATATGAGGAGGAGCAATATTGCTCAGAACTGGGAGCCATGGGAGTGGAGTCAGATGCCAGGTTCCTGGAGACAAACTGAAGACTGTTTTTATGACACTTGGCTGGAGGCACCAAGTCTTACAGTAGGCTTACTAGAGGTGCCAAGTCTTACTTGCTGGTGTCTGGTTGTACAGCTGCATGTTGTGCTGTCTTTGGATTAGATGTTAGTGTATTTTATCTGGAAATCTTCCACAGAAATTGATGCAAGAAAAGGTTTAGGGGAATCTGAGCTTGAGCATGGAGCTACTGAGATCACCTCTCCCTGGAACCCAGGCAGGTATGTTCATGAGCATTAAGGAGCTTGTTTCAGTGAGGCACGGTGAATTCTCAAAAATAAATGGCACAACTCTTCTTCCCCAAACACCTGATATTTTTTTTTCTTTACAGAGTGTCAGAACTTTAAAATAGCTTAAACAGGTTTTTGTGTCTGTGTACAAACTATTTGTAGCCACAGTCTGGGTACAGAATGTCAAGTATATTTAGCAATTGTGCTATCACTCTGAATTAATTAGCACCGCACATCTGAAAAGGTGAGTGTAAATTCACAGATGACAATTGCAAATTGTTTTTTTGTTTTTTTTTTTAAATGTGCAATCAGCAAATGTGAACAGAACATTAGAAGTTGGGTAAAACTTTCATTACATCTATTGCGCATTGGGTTTTGGCAGATCTGATACTGTGGGCCTGATCAAGGGTTTTAAGACCACAGTGTAAGAGGTCAAAAATCTCACAAAGGATTTTGTACCTTTCCAGGTGCAGTTAACCAAGGACTTGTTGAGCTACCGCATAATAGCCTGTAGGGAGTTGTTTCCTTCAGCATAGGTTAGAGCAGCCCTGCAGGTGCCGTATCTTTGCCAGGAACCAAATCTGCCCCATCTGCTCCCAAGATCAGGGGAGCACAGAAGTGGCCTTAATTTGGACCTGTCTCAGTATATCTTGCAGCCAAATCAGAGCTATTTAAGATGAGCTCTGCTGACAGTTGCATAGGTCTTCCATTGAACTCAAACCTGAGAGTGCAGCAGTAAGGAACTGATCAACCCCTCATCTAGCTCAGCCTGGATGAGCAGATGTGGAGAATGTAAGAGATTTCTGCATTACTTTTATGAAATATTGTGTGTTTAGCTGTTTAATCTTGTGCTGCTTATTAACTGACCTCAAGGAGTTAACTTCTTTGCCGAGACACTTGCTGGGAGTGTGTGTGTGTGTGTGTGTGTGTGTGTGTGTGAGAAAAAGAGACATAGCCATGGAAGGGCTCAATAAAGGGACTGTCAAGATTCACTGACATTTTAAAAAGTCTAGCTGGACAATATACTGGATATGCTAAAGAAGAAAGCCAAACTAAGAACACTACCAGGTAGGCTGGTAATTAAGCAAATGGATCACCTGGTAGGGGACTTTGATTCCCTCCATGAAGCTGTATGGGGAGTCCCCTTACAAAAGGGGACTGAGGTTATAAAAGAAAGGGTCTCTAACCATCCATTTGAAAGAATGGAAGGGTACTAACTGCAGGAGTCAGGGAGAGGCTCCATGATTTGGAGGTGAAGCTGTGAGCAGCAGGATGGGTATCCTAGACACACTAGAACTCTGCCAAATCCCAGAGAGTGCTAAAGAGTAGTGAGGAAAATGAGAAGGGAAAGGCATACAGGTGTTTTCTTGTTGGAGCTATATATTTTATTTCTTTTTTTGGATCCTTCTGGCAAAGTCTGTGTCTGCTTGCTTCAACGGTCATGTTTTCCTGAAAAGGTAAACTGTAAGCAAACATGCCCATAAGGTCAGCACTCTGGGAAAGGGTGTGCTTAGACTATTGGGGAATCTGGGTAGCTGGAAAAATTTTCAGGATGTAGACAGTTGGACTATGAGGTCTCAGCTCTCAGAAGGGAGGTACGAGACAGGAGCTGTACCCCAAGAGCATAGAGAGCCAGAACTAAAGGAAATACCTGGACACATACTCTTAAGCTTCCCGAGTCTAAGCAATGAGTCCAGAGTGTTGGGACCCTAACACAGCAGCCCGGTGAGTGTCCAGCAGGGGGAGCTTGACCAGCTCCATGACAGTATCTCGGGGTCGGCTTACTAGGATGCTTATTGGTCAGCAATCATATGGCCTGAAGGACATTCAGTAGACAGTATTTGGTATGGTGCTTAACACTAACATTTGTACTATTCTGCACACTTATCCAATTAGCCCATCCCTAGCTGTAAAGCTGTGCAACATACTTGTCAGAAAAGTGAGAAGAAAGTCACCAGCTGGCCTTTTGGCTGAGAAGCATATGGCCTTGCTACTCAATTCACTGAGACCTTAACTACAGCACAATAACAAGTGAGGCAAAAGACCTAGTTATAACTCTATTGTCCTTGGGCCTGGATACAGCACGGTTAGATGTTATAGAGGAGATGGAACCTTGCCTTTTCCCTGGGTCAAAAGCCCAACTAAACCACAGTTCAGCTAAATTACAGGGACATAATTAGGTGAATTTCGCACTGGAAGTTTTGACCGTGTTTAATTTGTTATAGGCATGGAGCAGACAAAGGCCTAAGCAGTACAGAACATACTGACAGATTTGGCATTAAACTTAATTCAATAAGGTTTTTCCAGGATAAGTATCTCTGGGATCCATTATACTAAATGCAAAGTTTATGTATTAATGTGGGCTGGGATTGTGTGTAATCATGCTAGGGGGGCAGATGTGATGTAGGGCCTGGATGATCAAAGGCTATAATGAATGATGTGACAGACTAGAATGATCTGCTGGGACAATACAAGTTAAGTGGATTGCCTAGAAAATATCTACGGGGTGATAAATGCAAAGTCCCCACCTCCAGCTATGTAAAAACTGAGCCTTTTGAAGCTGTGCCTTGAGGAGTGAGCCAGTGTCTGCTGATCACCTGTTACAGGAGGCCAAGATCAAAAGCCCAAGCCATATAAAGGAAAAACTGAACTATTTATGGTTGGTCTGAGACAGTTCTAAACTTGTAACAATGGGAAAACCCAGTTGTGGGTTTTGAAGCACTAACACTTACCAGAGCCCAAGGCTGGAGTAGGGGTGACCTCTGGTAAACTTTTAGCCAGTGCGTAGGTTCTTTTCTACATTTGTAATGCTTTCTCTGTAATACTTTCACCTTAAGAATAATTGTGCTTGTTTATAAAGAGCTGTGTGCTAACTTACAAGTGTGGGCAATTACAGCTGTTGATAGCCTCTAGAGAGAAAGGATAATGCAGACAGCTGGCTTGCTGGGACTATCACAGTGTAGACAGAGACTGTGCATCCTGGAAAAACCCCAGTCAGGAGGGAGAGAGATGCATGTCTCTCACCAAAAGAGGTGACATATAAAGAGCTGGGAGCCTAGAGTGGGTGCCCTTAAGGGACCCTGGAGAAGGCAGACAGGTGCAGCTGCCCTGAACTGTGACACACACAATGGTCTGACCCTCTGTCTCACTTTGTATCTAACAGCCCCTTCTCCACAACATCTGATGCACAGGGGAATTTTCATGGGATGAAGAAAGAACCCAGTTTTATAGCACCACTTATTTCGGGAAGTAATATCTGAAACACATGCATAGACTGAAAATCTTTGACAAAAATGTGGGAACCATGCCATGTTTGGGGGAATATTTTGAAAACTGGGACACAGAATATTTCACGCACCACCCATGTGACTGGCCATCAAGAAAAGTTCATCTGTCTTGTTGGGAGTGGTGAGCATTATATGTGTAGCGTGTGCATTCTGTTCTGGTGATTGTTAATAGAGGTTAAGTAAGATATTACTATGTAAGGCTCTTTCACTGGTAAAAGACCCTGTAAACCTGCAAAAGATTAAGCTCTGAGTCCACAGGGAATGGGTGTTTGCCTGGAGGAGTAGAGTCCAGAGGAGTAAAGTTAGGTGCCTTTCATCTGGAGCCCTAGGAACTGGGAAAGGGTGGGGGTGCCTAAATTAACCGGGTTACTCCTTGAGCCCTAGGAATTGGGTGGAGGTGGGATGTCCTAGAGGGTGCGAGTAAGAGAATTTTGTGCAGGTAACACGTACCTGCCAGAGACCCAGGATCTTGGCCACACTGTTTCATGCTGTACACAGAAATATGAATAATGCCCAGGAAATTTTACAGCATAAGACAATGAGCAACATATAAAGGGTGTGGGTGGGCAGAGAGATGCAATTCAATGTATACGACTTTTTACATGTATTTTTCTGGTAATTATAAATATACAAACAGTGTCAACTATCCCCATCTGCCTGTTAAGCCATAATGAATTATTATTTTTCTAGGCATGGTGGAGAGTATAGTCAGGCACAGGGAAGAGGGAGAATAAATATCATGCTAGCGGATGCCCAACATCAGGCAAACCAAGAGATGTCTAACTCCTGCAGAGCTAGAGCACTCATGTCATTCACTACAGCACCTCCTGCTGGCAGAGCCTGGGGCTGCAGCAGTATACCACCAGCAGTTCCCCCCATGACTTACAACACTTTCTGAAGAGACTGAAGGAGCAAAACCCCACTGGACGTGGTGTAGGTATACAGGAATGCTTGATATACTTTCTTCTTAACTCATTGAGGGCACTGGCCTTCCTAGCCATGTTTTAAATCACGCTGAAGACATCCAGCATGTCTGCACAGCCAGGCATGCTACTGGTAATGGAACCTGAATCTCTCAGGAAGTAAGCAATTGATTTTAGAACACTTGGTAGTGGCAGCCTGGCATTTATTTTCTGTCCATCTCTTTAGATGATTATATTTAATAGAAAATTTTTCCTCTTCAGTATCTGTCTCCTCAACTTACACACATTGTCTTTGGTTCTTTTCTTTAAAAAATATCTAGACAGCAAAGGACTGCTTAGATTATCACCTTAGCCCATTGTAGTCCTGGCAATGGATAGAGACCGATTTGGCCCAAAGGAAAATACATGAATGAGAGAAATCTCTAATTTATTGCATTTTCTTCAGAGTAACATTAAAAACTTAACTAAAATGCACACAAATGGACACATGGGGGATGGAGCCTGAAGTGTGTTTTTGTGTTTAGAGTGCTAAAATACATTTTCTAAATCTTTCATATTTACTGCTTATATTACACAGTATTGCAGGATTTGAAGGACATTTCATGCTCATGAAAAGGCACAAAAAGCACCTCTCTCTGACTGTATGCAGTATCAACCTTGTTAAGAGATCCATTCTTTATAAAATTCAGACTGTTTATTGACTCCCAAGTATAGGGTGAATGAGGATGTACTGCATCAAATCAGCACATACACACAACATAATATCTGTATTTATAGCAGTGTTCTCTTACGTGATTCATTTATTTTATTTTCTATCCCAAGAGCATCTGATTTAGAAAATTAAAAGGTAAGCTTTTCTCTGAGGTAGAAAAGTGTTCTGTTTTTGCTGGATGGACGTAGCAAACAGAATTCACCTACAGTTATTTCTAAAACAGACACCTATCTAAAAAGTAAGATGTGTGTGGTATCCAGTATGCACCATGTCTTTCAGGTGTTTGTGAGTGCAATGGTATGGGGCGGAGGGGGAGGGAATCAAACAAAAATGAACACTGGACATAGAAATAAACATCCTACCGGGCGGGTCCCACTGAGATGGGCACAACTTTAGAAGTGACTAATGGAAGGGTTGCTGTGCATTCTGAAGAAAGGTAACTTGAAAAGATGGAAAAAAAGAAGATCTTCTTTTAAAATGAGGCAATTCTACAATCTAATGGCTTGGTGTTATTGTGGTATCTTTAGAAGTGTCTTAGACCCCATCAGGGCAACTACAGAGGAAGGGCAATAGGTCCAGCCTATAACGCAGAGAAAATGAGAGCAAGTAGCTGTGTAGAATACTGACAGAAGATCAAGAGGGTGAAGGCTTAATTGATATACCATAGTTTTTCCTTGAGCCACACACATCGTGGGATTTAAATAAATAGATGGGAGAAGAGTTTAACTGTAATTTTAAGGCAGTAGCACTACAAATCAAATGTACTCATTTACATAGGGTCAATTACAACAAATACTCTTTCAAAAATATTTGCGACCTAGCCCATAGGCAGCCAATGGCAACATGCATCAACTCTCCAGGCTGCTGTAATTTATGCTCGGACCTGCACTGACCCCCATCCAGCGCTATACTCAGATCCTCAAAGGTATTTAGGTGCCTAATTCCTGGGAGTTAGGAGTCTAAATACCTTTGATTTCAACTGGAGTAATGTGCCCAAATACTTTTAGAGGATCTGGGCCCAAAATTGTAAGGGCCTAAATGTCCCCTACTTTCCCCCAGAATGCATCTTCTGTGCAACACAGAGCTGGAGTACTGTGACACTGGCAGACCAGATACAAGCTCCTGCCAAGGCTTTAGGCCTCAGCAGAGCACTGACAAATTACTTGCTGGAAACCAATGTAATAGTATGGTATTGGACTTATAACAATGTGTTTATTGTTTAGACTTCATGAAAAGCTTGTAAGTGCTGCATTCATTAATCTCACTTATAACAGCTTTATCACATGCTAACATTTAAGTTTTTGCTTTGTAACTATAAAAAATGTTTGCTCTGGCACTGTGAACCCAGTTAGGAAGGATTGTCTCCTGCCCATCAAGAAGGCCTATCAAAATGAAATGAGCCATTGTGGAACATCACAATACAAACACTTTGTTAATTGCTCCTTACATTTAGGCAGAGGCTATGTGCAAAAGAGCTTGTCTGGAAAAAAGGAAACAAAGGTAGCTGTCAAGAAAATCTGTCATCTCTTTTGCTGTTTGAACTCTCACAGGGCTGGAGCTAGGAAACAGAAGCAGAGATCCACAGAGTCAGCCTGGGTTAGCCATAAAAGACATTCAGAGCTGACAGATTACTACAACTCTGTCACCTTTTAAAACCATAGACCCAGAGGTTGGCAACCTTCGGCACGCGGCCCATCAGGGTAATCCGCTGGCGGGCCGGGAGACATATTGTTTATGTTGACCGTCCACAGGCACAGCCCCCCGCAGCTCCCAGTTGGCCACGGTTCGCTGTTCCTGGCCAATGGGAGCTGTGAGAAGTGGTCACCTGCTGAAGGTTGCCGACCCCAGCCATAGACTGTAACTAATTTGTGTATATATGTTTGCCTGTTTTAACCTTGCAGGGATCTGCCATTTTATTTGTATGTATGTAATTATGTAGGTGCGAAGATATTTTATTTGGATGCCTGTGCATGTTTATAGTGCTGTGCAGCTAGCATTAATGACAGTTATGCACTGCATGTCACGTGGAGAATAAATGTTTGCTTTTATCGGCTGTTTTCCATGTCCCCAGCACATAAGGTCGTGACCACGCGTTATTTTTCTGTTGATATACCCCTGGAGAAAGTACACAGGAAGAGATTTATCATTTCTTTTAGAGCTTACCTGTCAGTTTGGCTTGTGTGACTGCACCAAGGCACATATGCTTTTCCAGTGTCATAGCACAGATTATTTTGCTTTCATCCAACACAAGCTAGAAGTATGACGCTTTTTTACAGGAAAGTGGGGAATACAATTTGGTTTTATAGAGTTATTTGTTATCTTCAAGTTTTCTCCAAGAGCTAAAACAGGTTAAATATGTCGACTTGCAATACCCATATGGTCAAACAGAGCAACCATTATGCATTCACAAAGAGCTTTGAACATTACAGCCTATTTTTTAAGGACAACATGTTGGCGGGCACAATCTCTTCAAAAGTGCCATAGGAGCTTTTCCATTTGCACAGCTACTCCCAGTTGGGCAGAAATTACCTTGGAATGCCAACAATGGCAAAAACATTCTCCGCCCATATGTAGCACCTTTCATCCTAAATGATCACAGAACAATTTACAAACTACTGAATAAACATAGTGTTTATTTGTATAGTGTCTAGCACAATGGTCCATAACTAGGGCTCCTGGATGCTATGATAGCATAAATAATAATAAATTGATGCTAAAGTTTAATGGCAACCTTTTGGGAGATTGGCTTGCATGTGAGCCAATCTGGCAGTCATAAGATGCTGAAGAAAAAGGTGAATGGTGGCTGTCAGGAAAAGTCAGCCATGGAAAACCTTGGGAAGCATAAGGGCCAAAGCAGCCATGGATAGCAGTAAAGCTGAGGCACAAGGAGACTGTGCAGGAGACAAATAAGAACTGGAGAGACGACAGAGTGAGGGTGTTAGGGCTGTGTAAAAGCTGTATGGATGACCAACGCTGCCAAGATATGGGATATAGATGTAAGCAGAGTCAGGATGAGCTCTACCCTGACATCTGGTGGTGAATTATGGCGAGTGTGGAAAAGAACTCCAGGGGCTGATCTTGTTTGCATAGGCACACCCACTCACCTGGCATGAAACACAGCAACTGAAAGTGGTTACTTTGGCTGGTGTGGGATCCCCAGTTTCTCTATTATTGGGGCAGGAAGAATAAAGTTTTGTTACCCTGATTCTGTGAATCAAGGCCAGTGGAACTGTTGTATGACAGAAGGACTGAGTGAGTCCTTCACCATTACCTAAGTAGCACTTGCTTGACAAGGGGCATGGGTTACAAAACCCAGTGTAGGGAGAGAGGATGAGGACAGGTATTTGTACCTGATGGTATGGGCCCCCTCTGAGGGTTTCAAACACCAATTGCACTGCCTCCTCTCTCCACTGTTGAATGTCAGAGCTAACTTTGATTCCCTTAGGAGTCTAGTTACAGGCTGCTGAGCTGAATTCACTTTGGGCCAATGGTGCACCAGCACTGGGGCTCCCCTACTACACTATGAGCTGAAATCGCTAAGAGCTGAAATCACAAAAGAGCTGACGTTATTAAGAGCTGAGATCACTGAGTGCTGTGTTAACTAGTGGGGGAGCCTGAAGCTATATTGCTCAGCAGCTGGCGGAGCAATTTGCGGGGACGACTGGAGGAGCAGCGAGCGGTGTGCAGCCTTGCAGGGCCGGTTGGAGTGGCCCAAGGAACGGCGAGCGGAGCTGTTTGCGGGGACGGCTGGAACGGCTCACAGGTCGGTGAGCGGAGCGGAGTGGAGCGGAGCAGCTTGTAGAGCGGAGCAGTTCGTGGGATGGCAGGAAAGTGGACTGGCTCGTGGTAAAGGCTGCGGCGGAACCCCCACGGAGAAACAGACGGCTGGCCAGCCTCGGATCACGTAAGGTGCCCCTTAACACCCTGTGTGCCCCCCCTTTTACTCTGGGGCGGCACTGACCAGGGACAGAGACTTTGGGGGTTCTTGGACTTTTGGGACTTTGGGTGGTTGCTGGACCCAAGAGACTTTGGGGGTGTTGGACTTTGGGGACTCTGGGTGATTTTTGGGTTGCTGGATTCAAGAACCAAAGGGAAGGACACAGCCCAATTTGCTGGGGTGGGTTTTGCTCATGGTTTGTGTTATGAATCCTGTTTGTGGTGTTTTTCCAATTTTATGCTGATGTCGTTTACCTCATGTTATTAAACATTTTCTGCTACACTCAGACTCCGTGCTTGCGAGAGGGGAAGTATTGCCTCTTAGAGGTACCCAGGGGGGTGGTATGTAATTGTCCTAGGTCACTGGGTGGGGGCTCAATGCAAAACCGGCTCGTGTTATTGAAACGGAACCCCTAGATACAGAACCCGGCCCTTGTTGCTGCCAACTTAGATGGGCAGAAGGGTTACATAAGCATGAATGTTGTTCTGGGGTTCAGCTTAGCAGGAGGCAATGCTAAACTTGAGTAGACCTATGCAGCGCTGTGACTGTTGTCCTCCTGTGAGAGAGAAGCTGCAAGGAGCTGAATTAATAGCAAAAAATTCCTACACAGGTCACCTGCAAATAAGTGTCAAAAGGTTATTTTCAAGTAAACAAACGCCTGTGAAAATTTAAGTTCAAAGATTCAGGATCACATAGGTTCTCTCAGTCACCTAAGGTCTGGCACAGCAGTAGCGAGCAATGCAGGGGTCACTAGAAGAGCTGCTATAGGATTACATGGCAGATTATGGGCAAACCAAGAATGGTGTTGTCGGACAGTATGCAAAATGATTCAAACCCTCTGACGTACAGCAAGATATGGAACAGATAAAGGGTACAACGTGTTCCTGGAGTGGGCATTTATCACTGTCCGCTTTCCTCGGCATCACTTGCTTTATTTGAACTTTCCATAAAGTTAAAAATAGATGAAGTGGGACGTATTTGTGCAACACACATGAAAAATACAAAGGAACTGGTTACATGATTGCAATTACAGTACATTCTGCTCTGATCTATATTTCTTTAGAGAGTTGATTGAAATAAAAAAACCTCTCTGCTTATGCACAAAGTGCTACAGTAATGATGCCGCTGCTTGGTCAGGTTGTTAGCACAAGTGCTAGAATGCCAGGAACTCATTCAGCAAGATCAAAATTCAAGTTAAAACATGGAAAACAGTTAGAGGCAAGAACCCACGTAGTTAGGTGCAGAAGACTCCCATTACTAAAGGATGCTTTATTGACTATAATATTAGTTTTTCTACTTAATTCAAGGATTCCAGGGGAGCATTAGTTACATCAGAATTCGAAGGAGAAAAATATAGGCTTCACTTGCTAAGGGCTTGTCTTTACACAAATATTTAGCTTGTGGCAAGCTGGAGTGTGAATCTAGCCCACAGTAGCCTGCCATGGTCTGCTTGCTTGTGTGCACCTTGTTGATGCACATAAACAGTACACTAACGTGCTTTGAAGCTTCAAAGAGGAATAGCTCAAAGCACTCTAATGAACTGTTAACACCCATCAGCAGAGCACACATGAAAACTTAGATCCTGGCAGGCTAGTATGGGCTAGAATCGCTCCCCAGTTTGCCATGGTGTAATTGTTGGTGCGGAGAGCCTTAAGCTGTATTTGCGATAGGATTTCCCACAGGTCTTTTTAACCAGACCTTCTCTCTTTTCCTCTTGACTAGAATGTCATATGATCATCCAGGCCTCTGGAAGTCTGCCATATTTTTGCATCCACGAAGTATGTGCTGAAGAGTAAGTTTGGTTCCACTGACTGTGTAGAATGCAGTTGATGGCATGTACCAGTTTTCTCAGTTTGCTTCCGAAGGGATGAGTCCTGTCATCTTTTTAGATCACTTGTCACAGAAGAGATTACATAGGTCTTGCAGGTCCACTTCTCTGAAGAATCATGGCAACTTATTTGGTCACAGGTGTGGTGGCATATTAGGGTTTATTATCCTAACATGCATAGCCTTAATTAGAGCCTGGTACAACTCTCCTACTCTCTCATTTCTTTTTTGGCATTTGTGCAGTCCAACTCCCGATAGTTCCTCCTTAGCAATTGCTTGTTGCTGATGAAAGTCCATGTTTTCTTTTCATCCCTCAAAAGCATCAATTTGTCTTGGATAAGTTTATATATAGTTATCAGTATTAGGTCTCTTGCTTGCAAAGCCTCAGAGTGACCTTTCAATTCTTCCAGAGAATCCAATGTCAAGCCTAGATTTAAGAAGTCTTGGCGAATAGCTCTTCCGCAAACCTGCAGTGGTGCCTTTCTTCTGACTTGTGTCATCTTTGGCTCTGGAGAACTGGATATGAATACCAAGCAGCATTTACAATTTTGAAGCTGGAGCTAATCCATGTCATATCAGATGTCTTCCTTGCTGCTGCTGCTGCTGCTGCTGCTGCTTCTTCTTCTTCTTCTTCTTTTTTTTTTTTTTAAATGCATACCCCTTGTTCAGCGAAAGCCTTAGCAAGCCCTTTCTGGTTTTTGGCTGACTTGCTATAAACCCCCAGACAATCTGTCTATAAAACTTGCAAAGTGGTTTTATTTCAGTGCAGTTTTGCATGTCATCTACTGATGGCTCCAACTTGTGATTTGAGCAGTGCCATCCAATCAGTCAAGGGAATTTTTCTTTCAGTTTAGTGAATATGCCGGATTGATCACCCAATGTTACAGAAGCACCATCCAAGCAAAATCCAATTAAGTGCTGTGCCAGGAAAAGTTCATCTAGGCCATGAGATAAAAGACAAGCCAACAATGCAGAGCTGGTTTCACCAGCTATTATAATCTCCAAACCTATAAAGGTTCAAGAAAAATGTAAGTGGCTGCTTTTCCCCGACTGAACACTGTAAGTTTATGAACAGGCATGGTTCTGCAGTCCAATTTATTTTCTCATCTGGCAAGACAGACTAGAGGACAAGTTTATTTGATGTTGTCAGTTAGTTTTAAGTTGATCTGCTTGGCCAGAAATATCTATGATTTCAGAACACATGACATCTGACTGCATAACTTCTCTGATGTTGAGGCCCTTTATTTTCTGCATTATTGTAAGACGAATATACTCACTAATCGAGGAGGGTTTTTTTTAAAGCAGTTTGCAGTCCTGACGGCATATTTTCTTCTACTAAGTAAATCCTCATCCTGCTTTAAAGTCTCTGCTTTATGGTGTTTTAGAACTTGATAGCTTCACAGCGAGCACTAGATTATTTATGTTCAAACAATTTACGCAAATGATGGTTGCCTTTTTGATGTGCTCTTCCCAAGTGTACAATTTGTCCCCAGCATCCATTCGCTGGAAAGCTGTCATTTCATCCTCAGCATGGGATGTGCAGACAGACTTTTGGCTTCCTGGCAGATTGGCTTGCTCAGTGTATCTTTGGGCACCAGCCAGCTATTCCTGTCTTGGAGTGTTTCACAATATACTTACTTCAACATTCCTTCCAATTGCCATCAGAGGTGAAAGTAAGCTGGTATGGGCCGGTATGGTGTACTGGTAAGAAAGTGGCTGCTGGTATGGGCCGGTACACAGCCAACATTAAAGCGCTGCCGCAGGAGTGCTTTAAGGACAGTACCAGCAGGGCTGCTGATGGGGGAGGCGGGGGGAGAGGCGGCTGCCCCAGGGCACAGTGATTTAAAGGGGCCCAGGGCTCTTGGCCACTGCCGCGGCAGCAGTTGGAGCCCCAGGCCCTTTAAATCGTCGCTGGAGCCCCAGGTGGCACAGGCCAGGCAGCGCTGAATGGCTGGCTGGGGGAGGCTGGCCCCCAGCCCCACCCATAGGCACTGGAAGTAGGGGTCGGGGGGTGTTGCAGGACCCCCAGGCTTTGCACCCAAAGTGGCTCCGCTGCCACCAGGGTCCTGGCCGCCAGTCCTCCGCCCTGGGGCTCCACTCCTGGCCCTGGCCCTGGCCCTCTGCAGCCATCCCTAGCTGTGGTCCCAGCCTGGGGCAGTGAGGGGCATGGATGGGGGCAAGGGAGGGGGGTTGCAGCTCAGCACCCCCACCCTAAAAATTGTTCCAGCACCACTGGCCCCACCCCTTCCGGGGGTCTGGAGCTTCCCCTCCTGCTCCCACCTTGCCCAGGGGCCCTGCAGCCTTGCGTACTGGTAACAAATTTAAGTTACTTTCACCCCGATTGCAATTATCTTAGGCTGGGGTGCTGGAATGGGGGGAAGGAGCCATAGCCCTCCCACTTTTTACTGGCCATAAGGGCAAGTGACAGAGGAGAGGAGGTGGAGAGGATCAAGCAGGGGACAGGGTCTTGGGGGGAAGAGGTGGCATGGGAGTGGGGCCTTGCGGGAAGGGTCAGCGCAAGGGCAAGGGCTTGGGGAGAAGGGTCGGTGTGCGGGCGGTGGCTCAGGGAGAAGGGGAGGGGTCATGGTTCGGGTGCTGATGGCCACCCACTTTTACGGAGCTTCTGCTGCTTCTATCTTGGGCATAACTATGTACCTCTGTTTGTCTGAAAGGCAGGCATTGTCCATTGAGTCTGTTTTAACTGATTCCTCAAACTTAAAAGACAGAAATTTTAATTGGTATTATATTTTTTTAATACTCAAAAGGTTACATTAAGACAGAGACCATTAAGGGATATCTAGACTTTGGAAATTTACACTGATTGGTCTACATCAGTCTTTTTACAGTGACGTACATACAGTAGAAAATGGATGGTCCATATTCACCATAAATAGTGTGACATCTTAATCGTGGTCATTTTGGTCAGCTTATACAAAAAGAAGTGAGATGACAACCCTTCCCCCATACATAGACGTTTCCAAGTTATAGCTCAACAAGGATATGCTGGATAGGGGCTTGAGTGGGGTTGCTGAGCTGGATGACTTAACAGAATATGGGTCTCTTCCAGTCTTAATGACTCTTAGGACTGCAGAAAGATTTTGGAAAATAAAAGCAGTAATAGAGAGCCACATAAAAAGGCACTCCAGATGGTGCAATTCTCCTCTTAAGCAAAGAGAAATCCCAATCACTGAGACGTTTCCAGCTATTCTTTCCTTAAGTAACTCTCCCACCGGGTTCCACCTCTATGTTGTGCTCTATTGCCATTAGTCATGTTGATTTTAGTTGACTCACAAATGGCCTTAATGTCATTGAACAGTGACATTATGTTTCAAGGTGGGCAGTGTCAAGAAGCAGCTTGTGATTTTGCTGTCTTTGAAGTCATGATGCTTTCACTTTGAGGCGATAACTCTTCAAGAGTGTCTAATGCGGTGACTTAACCAAAACAGCAGTCATGCTGAAGGAAAAATAAAAGGAACATTAGTTAATTGCTATTTTATTTCCCCAACTTTTAAAATACTCCAAAGTTTTGGCTTATGGTCTAATAGCTGATCAATTTCATTTAAGTTACTTTTTATAAAATATAGAGACATGCACAAACTTTTTCTTTGGTACGGGGGGAGGAGTGGGGAAAAATCTTGTTTTTCCTCCAGACTCAGACCTTTTGAGGTTTCCTCTAAAACACGCACTGATATGGAACATGCTGCCCCCGTTTTCTCAAATCCATGGATTACTGTAGCTTAACAGGTGTCAGCAGCCATAAGATGTGCAAACACTTAACATGAGATCTTTGCCAATTTCACATTGCAGCCAATTCTGGGCATGTAAAGCCTTCCTATACGAGAGAACCATTTTAAGCATCGCTGTTGTCAGCTTGTCAGAAAATAGACGAAAAGGCCAGAAGAAAAAGAGAACCTGTGGGAGAAAAGGAGAGAGAGAGGGAAAAAATAGACAAGTAGGATAATCTAAAGTAGCTATCAACATGTGTGCCTTGGTACCCACTGGACTGCCATTCAATTAAGAATGGGAAATGGAGGAGGGGAGTATGAGATGTCATTACCCTGAGCCTCATTAAATGTTTCCCTATGCTGTTGGCTCTCTACCCACAATCTTCCCCAATATCCTAGGGGAAACCTTGTCTCTGACAGGGTTTAATATATTTTCTCTTGTGGGTGGGTGTGAAAGAGTATTGGCAGGAGGTGGTGGTGTGTGAAATTTGTTTTTCTAATTTTTTTTAACCAACCAATCTAACTATAGACAGTCCCCCCACCCCCCGGGGTTCTCTTCTCTCCACTGAACCTTTTGGGTTTCAATTCCTTACCTTTCCCTTGTTTCTGAAATGCTCCCTTTTTTCCTGTAGATCTCTCCACTTTGTTTAATTTCTACCCAGTTTTGGTTTGAAGTTCTGCTCTCATGTGTTTTGGGAGGTGGTATTCCAGTATCCCTATTCCTCTCCTCTTTTTGTTTCTTACCTTCAGAGTCCTGTCTGGGTGGGAATCCCTCTTCTCTGAGAGGAGAGCTGGGTGTGATTCTCTTCCTAAACCATCGCTTCTTCAGTCAGTCACACAAACATGAGTATACCTCACTAGCTGATGAGGCTCTTTTCTTCCTCCATACAGGGATGTAGGCTCTATCTATTCTTCCTAACATTTGACTGCTTGACTTTGCAAATTTAATGTTGTTTTAGCATTTAAAAAAATATAATTCAGATATAAAACATTCACTGAGGAGACACTCCCAGCCTTATATGTAAGTGCACAGAAGGAACTGCTGGTACACACAAAGCTAGCACTAGGTTATAAAAAGGCATTTATAAAGCTCCTATTCAACATGGGCTCAACAGGGCTGCCACCTCCTGCTGGCCCAAGGACTTGAATTTCTTTCCAAACTAAACCAATCATCTCTCCCTTGCTCTCCTTATTGCCATGTCTTTAAGCTTAGTGCATCAGTGCAGTTGCCCTGATGGAGCATTTTAAGTATATACCTGCCCTCTGATAAATCACATCCTACTACAAAAATGGGGGCCGGGTGGCATGTGGCACACACACCAACTTCCTGGAAAAGTGGGAGTGGGAAGCAGAACTCTTATGGGGGGAGGGGAGAAACTGAGGGGCTTACAGTACCACATGTGAGCTGCTACCACTCCTCCTGTGAATTCCTGCTTTCCCTTGTCTCTTTGCTCCTCTCAGTCACCAGAGACCATTGTTCTGATCAGCAGGTGAATTAAGGAATCTGCAGTTAACAGGAGCTCCTGGTAGGACATTCCCCACTTTTTCAAACTCTCCTCTCTCTAAACTCTTTGGATCAACTTCCTGGTTAAGTGTAGGGTTGCCACCTTTCTAATGGCTGGTAACCTGATCCGCAAGGCCCCGCCCCACCCCACCTCTTCCCCCAAGGCTCTCTGTCCCTTCTCTGCCTCTTCCTTCAGGTCCCACCCCCTTCTCTGCCTCTTCGCCCAAGGTCCCCACCCCCTTCTCCGTCTTTTCCCTTGAGGCCCTGCCCCCTTCTCTGCCTCTTCCCCCCAGACCAAAAAAAAAACCTGGATTGCAGAGCTTGTCAAATGGCACCAGGAGACAGAAGACAAATAGATGTTGATAAATAGCTAATAGATGTTGCGGTTTATTTTTTTTTCATTTCCTGCTGGGTTTTGAGCCTTTAGGGTGCATTTGGGTCATGTCTTTAAGCTTTTCTCTGTTAGTAATTTACATTTTTAAGAGCCAAGCTTGTCATGAAATAACATGACTCCCAGAGCGGGGGCTTTAAGAGAAAAACTAAACTGCAAGTGATGTGTGATAAATTCACAAGATTTGGTAATGGTGTTGTTTAAATGGAAAATAAATTCCATCCCCAAAAGAAGCAGGATGTTTTGCTTTTCAGACAAATTTTTACAAAGTATTTTCTAAAATTTAAAATCACCAACAAAATAGAGAAAATTCCCTGCATCACCCTAGGATGTCCCATGTAGTGTTAACAGAATACTCCATTGGTGTGTATTCCAATAGCCCCCTTTGTGCACCATCTGCAGAGGATATGAATTTTTACAACCCCTACCTAGGGAACTTTAGCTCAAGCTATAGCAGCTTATGCTTTTAGGACTGAGGGTCTCCAGTTCAAGCCAGTGGGTCAGACAAGAAGGGTGCTTATCATAATAGCATGTGCACCTACACAGCAAGAGCGGCCATACAGGCATTCCACTGCAGGTGCCAAAGGTGCTTCTTAGGTGTCCACTAGATAAATAAACACTATATTAGTACAAGACCCACCTGCTCTGTAAAGCATTTGAGCAGGGTGCTTGTTCTGTATTGTTCATTCTACATCCTCAGACTGAGCATTACTTCAAATATTTATTACTCTCTCTTTGCCGGACAGTGAACTCCCATAAAGGCCATTTATACACCAAATATGCAGTAAATAGGGAAGGGACTTCTGTAGAATCTTGGTTCATTCATTGCACAACTTACAAGATGCACCTTGCAAGTGCATTAGAAAATAATGTATGACATTAAATGGTATTATTTGAGAGAGAGCATATGTGACCATATTTTAAAAACTATTGCAATGCATATGCACAAGAGGTGAGAGAGAAAGACCACTTCCTGCAGCATTGTAGAAATTGGCTAGAAGAAATGGAGATTTTTATCATCTGGGTAGGGAGTAATTTGGGCTTTGGAACCTGAGAAGGTGTTAAATGCTTCGGGTTACTGGTACCTAGGAGAGGGTTGAGGCTTTTGGCAGTGAATCTCTTCTTTCTTTCCTTTTTGGAGGCAGAATTAGAGATCCCGTGAAACTTTTGGTAAGGAGAATTGAACTTTTTTCTAGTAATCAGCTAGCCCCAGAGTCATAATCCACTACTGCACCCCATTATGGCTCATTACATTAGTTAGATCAGTGGTTCTCAACCTGTGGCCGTGGGCCACTTGCAGCCCAATCAGCACACAGCTGTGGCCCATGTGACATCCTCAGGGCCATACAGGTAGTTTACATATTGTGTGAATGAGGCCCACATAATGCAGAGAGCTGCATATGCAGCCCACAATGGTAAATAGGTTGAGAACAACTGAGTTAGATGTTTCTGATAACATCAGACTAGCAGTGAAATAGTGAACAATGCAGACATTTAAAGCTGCTTCATTATGTTTCAGAGTTAACACCCCATTTCTCCATTTTAAAGTGGGACAATACATCCCAGCCTCAGAGGGGTATGGTGAGGATATATTTGTGAGGTGGTTGGATACAATGGTGACACAAAGGCTCTACTTCCATTCGTTGGTATTTTTTTTCCTGAAACCTATTTGTTCCAGGAGAGTTTTTTAAAAAATGTCTCAGTCAAGAATCTGTGCTGACTGCTAATAGAAGTGAGCCCCCGAGGAGCCCACAGGAAGTCAGTCAGTCTTACCACTTGTCATAACTATAAAGGGAAGGGTAACAGCTCTCTGTGTACAGAGAC
>NW_020664393.1:15179322-15214866 GCF_002925995.2 Terrapene triunguis
CCAGACTGTCCGGTTGAAAAGGGGTCCTGGCAATGCTCAGTGGCACCAGAACCAAAGGTCCAGTTACCGTGGGGTGGGGGATGCATCGGTTTATTAACATGTGCCAGCCCCTGCTCACCTGGGGCCACCTCCTACCTGTAGGCAGGCTCCTTTGAGAAGATCCAGCAAGTGACGGAGGGAGGTGGAAAGGAGTGAGTCATTGGGGCAGGGTGTAGAGGGAAGAGGTGGAGCAGGGGGCGGGGCCTCCAGGGTCCAGTTACCAGCAATTAGAAAGGTGGCAACCCTAGTATTGCCAACCCCAACATTCAAAAATCGTGAGCTAGGCCTAGGGTTGCCAACCTCCAGGATTGCCTGAAGTCTCCAGGAACTAAAGATTAATCTTTAATTAAAGATTATGTCATGTGATGAAATCTCCAGGAATACGTCCAACCAAAATTGGCAGCTCTATTTAGGCCCCAAACATGATGAGAGTCTAGTTTTTTTTTATATAATATACTTTGGATTTTTATTATTTATCTCCTGGTTTAAAGCTTTGAGGGGTCACACAGTCAAGCTTTTCTTTGCTTCCAGGAGGGCTAGAAATATGCTTTTAAAAAAAAAAAAAAAAAGAAATGTGAGAGTTTCAAATAATCACATGACTCTATAACGGAGGCTTTAAGAAAAACACCAAATATTGTGAGACTCACAATAAACTAGCTGATTTCATAACACTGCATTTAAAACCAAAGAAAGAGCACCACCATTAAATTTCTATACAGCACAGAACTAGATGGAATATCAGGGTTATCATCCTGACAGTACCAAGCACTGAAATTTTACTCTTACTGCTTTTGTATAGTTTTTATTGTCCTATAATCACATATAGACCTTATTTATGGAGTAAGTTATAGCCAGAATATAGGAGCGTTATTGTTTTTTTTTATCTTTTTGTCTGTTGAAGAAACAAAACACACAATGATCTATTTTACATTTTATAGTGTGCTTTATTGCATAAAATAAAGCTAAAGCTCTTTTCACCTAGACAGAGACAGTAAAACTGAAATGCAGACAGAACTACAGTGAAGGACAATATTCAAATAGCACAAAACACAGCTGCATTTGGTGGGGAGGGGAAAATCTATGCCAAGGAGATATAGGGAACACCATCTCTTATGAAAAATTCCACGTGATATTTAATGTCACACAAAACAGGCAGACTGATCTCCATGCAGCAAAGAACTCAGAAGTGCAACTAGTATTCAATTGTGCATGCTTGTAATATTTTTGTGTTTTGGGATTAGCTAATGAACACACCTTAAATGTTATAACCACTATTTTTATTTTTTTCTTGAAGTGTTTGTTCTATTCATTTTGCTATATAGCAGTGGCTCGCAAACTTTTTGTACTGGCGACCCCGCTGAGTGTGACTCCCCCTTATAAATTAAAAACATATTTTTTAATATTTAACACTATTTTAAAATGATATTTGTATGTTTGTTAATATCACTTTTCACAGCAGATTTACTAGCTAGCTGGGTGGCATGTATTCATGACCCCCCCACATAATAACCTCACAACCTCCTGATGGGTCATGAATCCCAGTTTGAGAACCCCTGCTATATAGCATTTCTGCTGCAATATGGGTGCAGTCCAGTGATTTAAATAACTGTAAATTCCCAGTAACGAAGAAAGTATAACCTAGTGAAGGGCATGCTTTCAGAAAACCATGTCTAAATTGTGTGTAAGACGAGACTGGGCACATAGGTGCTGATGTGGGATACATGTGTCTTTCAGTGACCCCTGGAGCCCCTGCTTCAGTGGTACCCTTTGAAGGAGTCCCAGTAGAAATTCAGAGTCAGCTCAGCATGACATTCCCACCTGGCTGCCAATTAGGTCCATATGATCCTAACTTAGGGTGATCAGATAGCAACTGTGAAAAATTGGGAGGGGAGTGAGTGGGCAGTAGGCACCTATATGAGAAAGTCCTGAATATCATGACTGTCACTATGAAATCAGGACATCTGGTCACCCTGTGTGATGTTGCACGCTATATGATTTTATGAAAATATGCTAATGAGTGTGAATATGATGTAACTGGAATATGCTTCATGCAAAAGGTCTCTTCTAAGGTATCATTACAAAGCTTATCTACTGAGTGTGGTCCTCCTATTTGTATAAATGTATCATTCTTGTATCTGAAACTAGAAATATGAAATATAACTCTGAGGTCCTATTATAGTTATGCAAAGTGTGGGCCATTAATGGTGGTTTGAAATCTTGATGGCTCCCATCAATCAGGACAATTGACTGTGGATGGCTCTGTTTGCTTGCAGGCCTTCCGGTGAGTCAGGCTGGGAGAAATGAAGGCTTGGAGTCTTACAGTGACATGTGATCATGTCACCTGAACTGGAATCCATCTTTAACCTGGTGCTTTTCCATTTAGAAGGAGGGGTGGGAACCCAGAGAGGAACAAAGGATTCCGGCCTTGTGCAAAAGATATATAAGGGGGTAGAACAGAACAAAGGGGGCGGCAATCATGAGAAATCCCCTAGCTACCACCTGAGCTGGAACAAGGGCTGTACCAGGGGAAAGGATTGTGCCCAGAGTAGGAAGGTGTCCAGTCTGTGATAGAAGCATATTGAAACATCTCTGAGGGTGAGATTTTATCTGTATTCAGTTTTCTTACTGTACTAGGCTTAGACTTGCATGTTCTATTTTATTTTGCTTGGTAATTCTTTGTTCTGTCTGTTATTACTTGGAACCACTTAAATCCTACTTTTTGTATTTAATAAAATCACTTTTTACTCATTAATTAATCCAGAGTATGTATTAATACCTGGGGGAGCAAACAGCTGTGCATATCTCTCTATCAGTGTTATAGAGGGCGAACAATTTATGAGTTTACCCTGCATAAGCTTTATACAGAGAAAAATTGATTTATTTGGGGTTTGGACCCCACTGGGAGCTGGGCATCTGAGTGTTTGAGACAGGAACATTCTTAAGCTGTTTTCAGTTAAGCCTGCAGCTTTTGGGGGATGTAGTTCAGACCTGGGTTTGTGTTTGTAGCAGGCTAGCATGTCTGGCTCAAACAAGGCAAGGTTCTGGAGTCCCACACTGGCAGGGAAAACGGGCTCAGAGGTAGTCTCAGCACATCAGGTGGCAGTTCCAAAGAGGGTCTCTGTGATCCAACGCATCACACTGGTCACCCTGTCTTAGCTAGGCTGCCTTCACACATTAGAGATGGGCTGGATTACTTCCTGGGAGAGTTGGGGTGTGGGGTGGGGGGGTGGGGAGAGAGCTTGAGACAGGGGTTTTGCTGCCTGGAAACCCTGACATAGTGCTCCAAAGAAACATAAGACATACCCTGTTTGTTGTTTTCTCTACTGATTTTGTGATGTAAAGAATACAGCCAAGAATGTCTCAGTTTGGTTAATTAGCCTCCACCCTCACTCCCCCACAATAAACCTGAATCTCCAAAAGGTTTTTTGTGTGCGAGTGTTTTAAACCTGAGTCATTGTTGAAGTCTCCAGGTTCCCAGCTTGTGATCTTGGTTACTGTGCATGCAAACATCCCATTGCACAGACAGTTATCCATTTTGTGAATTTCACTACATGTTGTATAGTCACATTTTGTGTGCACTCATATTTTAGGCATCTGCTTTTAAAATCTTGGCTCAAAGTGTCTGCTTTGTATTTCAGATCCTTTTGGAGCTGCATTTTAATTCTGCATATTGTTTTTCTATGCTAAAAATGGCTATGCTGATAGTTGGCAGAAATGACCTATTCAATATTGTTGTTTATTTACCTATTTATTTAAAAATGTTTTTGGCACTTATCTTGTTTATGAATTTGTGGTTTAGACCAGGAATTAGATAAAATTATTAAACAGCTCATCTTATGACAAAATGCTGGCTTCTTGAAGATTCCCTGATCTGCTTACTTATTTGCTTCAGTAAAGGATCTACATTTTAAACAGAACAATACATTAATTTCTTTTGTATCATTAGCAGCAAGACTTTGTATTGCACGTTATTGGAAAAATGTGACCTCCTCCTCCTATGGAATTGTGGTATAGTAAAATCTGGACTGATCTTGTAATGGAAAAAATTTCACTCCAAGATTTTAAGATTTGATAGGAGACACTGGGCTTGTTATCTTCTGTGATACACTGGCTTAAAACTGGTGTAACATGTCCTAATTAGTGTATTAAATGCCTATTTTCATACTAGCTACTGAATTTCTTATTATAATAATAAAAAGATGCAGTGAATTGCTATTATTCTCCTATTTGTGATTTTACTTTTATTTCTTTTCATTGGTATTCCTTTAGGGCTTGTCTTCACTACCGGGGTAAGTCAACCTAAGTTACGCTACTCCAGCTACGTTATTTACGTAGCTGGAGTCGATGTAGCTTAGGTCGATTTACTGGGGTGTCTTCACTGCTCTGAGTCAACAGGAGCCGGTCTCCGGTCAACTTACCTTACTCTTCTCAGAGAGCTGGAGTACCGGCTTCACTAGACCGACTAAATTGATCCCTGCTGCATTGATTGCAGCAGTGTCAATCTCCTCGTAGTTGAGACTGATGCATTTGTTAGGACCTCTGACAAGCTGTGAGCTTCCTGACACTGAAATCAGCAACCAGTTTGAAAAAAAAATATGAAAATCAGATTCAGCTATCAAAAATGGTAATTAAAGGGTCAAAACTCAGCCAGGGTCAGTGTAGGAAGAATACTGAATCCTTTCTGTTTAGCTGTCTCATTGCAAAGATTCACGTCTCTCAGCATAGGAGATCATGAGCAAGAGGTAGTGATCAGGTGGTAACTGATAATATTAGTGTACTCTTCTTGCTTGTATGCACACTGCCAGCAAGAGGAGCTCTTGCTGTGCTGTTTGTCAGTGACACAGGACAGTAGCATCAGGGAAGGTAACATGTGGAGCTAGATGAAAAATAAATACCTATTTTCATGAAACCATTGGAGGTTGTTTTAGTTTTTGAAATGTGTGAAACTGACCCTTTTAATTATTTCCTATTTTTCCCTCCAAAAAAATTCTCATTGAAACAATTATGATATCCTTTGATGTTTATCAAACTTTTCTCATGTGCAGAAAATCTGGATTTCAATAAATAAAAAAGCACAGGAATGTTTTAGAATGGAAAAAAAAAAGAAACAAGGCACAACTTTTTTTTTATTTTAGAAAAAAAGGCAAATTTTCAATTGAAAAAAATCTATTATTTCAAAACATTTTGACAAGCCCTACCCCTCTAGTTCACAATTGCTTGGTGGTGTAGACATTGCACAGACTACTTTAGCCAGCTACTCAAAGGGGTTAGGCACTTAAATACCATTGAAGATCAGGCTGTCAAGCTGTCTGGAGTGGCTCAGGAGTGTGGGTACCAACCTGAGGCAGACTGTTAAGAAGCAGGGCATGCACCCCAAATTGGTAGAGTTCTATACTTAAATTTCACCAGCCAAGTATCAGATGTGAACTCCTCAGGCACTACAGCAGTCTTAACATGGAGTCACAGACAGTACCCTTGGGTACTCTGGTCTATCTTGCCCTCGCAAAGTCTAAGCAGCATAAATATGCAGTTCCCTCTTGTCAAGGATATTTTCCCCTTCTTCCAGAGTTCAAGCTGGTGGAACGAGTCCACCTGCATGTCTCCTCTTCATTGTGTGTGTGGGGGGGAGCGGGGGGTGGAAGGGATGGGTAGTTGCTCCCTTTGATGGACAGCCAGCCACCCAGTTAGTTATAAAATCCCTCTTGGGCTGTTCTCTGCTTGCTTTACCTGTAAAGGGTTAACAAGCCCACAGGTAAAAGAAAAGGAGTGGGCACCTGACCAAAAGAGCCAATGGGAAGGAAGAACTTTTTAAATTGGGAAAGAAACTTTCCCTTTGTCTGTTTTGCTCTCTGGGCTGAAGAGACGGGGCAGGAGGAATGCTGTGTAAAGTTTGAACCAGGTATGAAAATCATCAGATCATATCTAGAACTACTTTTAATAACCCAAAGGTGTAAGTAGATCAGAATGTTTAGCTAGGCATGATCAGGTTTATTTCTGTTTATTTTTTTAAAGCTTGTGGATCTCCTCTGTGATAACCCCAGATGCTTTTGTTTGCTTGTAACCTTTAAGCTGAACCCCCAACAAAGCTATTTTGGGTGCTTGAATTTTGAAATTGCTCTTTTAAAATCTAGCAAAAGCCTAAGTTCCAGATGTAATTTTTTCCTTTTTTTAACAATAAAATTTACCTTTTTTAAGAACAGGATTGGACTTTTGGTGTCCTAAGAGGTTTGTGCATGTTATTTGATTAGCTGGTAGCCACAGCTAATTTCCTTTGTTTCCTTTCTCAGCTCTTCCCTGGAGGGGGTGGTGGTGATGAAAAGGCTTGAGGGTACCCCACAGGGAGGAATTCCCAAGTGCACCTTCCTGGGTTCAAAGGTTTTTGGGTTTTTTTGCATTTTGATGGTAGCATTTACCAAGCCAAGGTCAGAGACAAGCTGTAACCTTGGGAGTGTAATACAAGCCTGGAGTGGCCAGTAACAATTTTTAGAATTATTGCGGGCCCCCACCTTCTGCACTCGAAGTGCCAGAGTGTGGAATCAGCCTTCAGCCTCGACAGCAATCAACAAAGTCTTTGTTCTTTGATGTTTCACAATGACTCATTTGGTTTCAGTGGGCCTTCTTGGTGGGCAGGACCTAATGCCTTCCATAGGAAGCCAGCATTTTACATTAACTAATGCACCTTTCCTCTTTGATGACTTACACAATTACAGAGGATTACAATGCAAACACTTAATATAACCTTATAACATGGGGTACAGATGTTATAAGTGAGATTATGAAATGTTTGTGGGATCTTGCATGTTTTAAAGACTAACACATTCTTATAAACGTAACATCACTTTTAACAATACTAACATAGGGGAGCCAGACTGGTTTCCAGCTATGCATTGGTCAGTTGCAATCCCTCCCAGTTTGGTATCATCTACTAACTGGTCTGTAGTTTCCTGGGTCATTTTTAGGGAAAATAAGTTGAAGCCTTTGAAGCTTCAACTTTGAAGCCTTTGAAGGTTCAGTTGAAGCCTAGGGACCTGCCAATGTCACACAGGCCCTTTGTGCTTTTTGCTTTCTCACTATATTTGAGACTGGGCCACTGGTGCCCACTTTCAGCTTTCACCCCCACTCCCCTCCTTCCCTCAAGGCCCACCATTGCCCCACCTCTTCCCATCCCCGCTCTGCCCCTCCCCCCTGAGCACACCCTTCATCGCTTCACCTCTTCCTGCCCCCAGTCCTCCCCCCAGCACTTCCTGTCCACCACCCAACAGCTGATCGGCGGCAGGCGAGAGGCACTGGGGGAAGGGGGAGCAGCCGATCAGCGGGGCCAGATAGTGCTCATCATGCTGAGACTACATACGGTGCTGGATAAAAGGATTTTGGGGCCCTCCGCACTATTGCAATTGTGGGCTTCCCAACTTCCCTGCCTGAGGGGTAGGAGGCCACACCTTTCCCCGTGGGGTGGGAGGCATTGGGGAGGGAGTTCAGGTCCTGCCTCTGGGGGTGGTGAGTGCAGTTCGAGAGTGAGCCCAACTTGCACACTGATCCCTCAGGGGCTCCTGTGCTGCAGGGCTGGGCCAGCTCCCTGATCTGGGCCATTGGCTCTTGCCACAGCATGCAGGCGGGGCCCTCCACCCATATGCCCCCGTTCCTGGCACGTATGTGTGTCAAGGGCTCTGCAGAGACAGGAACCCCAGGGCGCATTGATTCATCTGGACCCTGATTACACAGAGCCCAAACATCATATAATTTCTTTGCCAGGCCATCTGTCCAGTCATATTTAGGGATGTCAAGGCATTAGATTTCAAAGGAAAGCTGTCACAATGATAAGATTTTGTGGCATCTTGCATGCCATGAAAAGAAAGTGGCACACACCTTGTGTTTGTGATTTGTAAGTGGAAATCCTGATTAAGTGGACACGAGTTAGCTGTAGTGGGTTGAGGGTAACAGGTGGGTTCCATGAAACAACCAAAAGTGATGGTTATCATCGCCTATTCATGACACTGAGGCAAAAAGTACCAACAGTATGAAAGCAAAGTACAATGTTGTGGATGGCATTTAACCATATCTAATAGCCCACTTTCCCCATCTCTCTACTCAGTAAGGTCTGAATTTTTAAGGGATGATAGCAAGTAACTTGAATCGCTGTTTTTTCATGCTGAAGATGAGTCTCTGGTCATTTCTGAATGTTGATGTGAGGAGCATTAGTGCAATTTGCTGTGGTTTTGCATTACACCTGTCAGAGCAGCATTATATCTTTCATAATCTGACAAAACAATTTAGTGGTTTCTTGGAGAATATAGCCCTTAAGGGATTGTCTGATGGACATTGCTGCTAATGTTTGCTTTGTGAGCTGTATATTAGCAGGTCTATGTGGGTGTATTCATTTATCTGCCTCACACAACTGCTTCTGAGGTGGCTGGTGCACATCAGTGACTGCACCTGTTAATATTTATATGTGGTATTAGATAATCTGTCTGATATAGCTTCATTTCAAGACAGTAAAATCCCTATTTATGGTGTAATAAGCTAAAAATACCCATTTATCCACATTCCCTTTTGGTGATGCATTGGGCTAATTGCAGAGGAAATGTGCAAGCTTCTCAAATCCTTGTTAGCATCTGGAAAAGCCATTTGGCCCCTGTGCAACACAAGTAAATTGTTAGTCTTGCTATTTGCTTCAGCTCTTTAGATACAAATAAAAGGGCCAAATTTTGCTTTATTATACTGGTGTAAATCCAGAGTAACTTCACTGACTTTCATTACTCCAGCCTAAATGAGAACAGAATTTGGCCCAGGGAAATTAATCCAGTGTAAATTTTTCAGTCTGTCAAGCTAACTTGGTCATAGCCACTTTTAAAAAGATTTTAGAGTCTCTGCACGAGGGATTGTACTGATTTAAATACTTGGATTTAGTTGAATTGATGCAGTTTGTGTGTGTAAACAAGTGATCGGCCAGACACTGCTACATTAATTACACATGGGTCATATTTTCTTCAAAACTATGAGGACTAGAAATTTAATTTAAAAAAATCTGATGTAATTACATGACTCCAGGAGCTGAGGCCATAGGCATGGTTTATAATGCATATCTTCTGGTCCTGATCACCTGTGCGCACAGGTGTCACTGACTTAAAAGAACATGTAGTAGAGGTAGTAGTGGTGTGTACCCAAAGGGTAGAGGGGATAAGATCTCTTTGAAAAGGCCTTTTATGTTAAGTGTAATAGTAGAAAACTAAAGGCACTGATTTATGTGTCTACTCTGAAACAGAGGAAATGCTCTAGCCAAAATATATTTTGATTAATGAAATCATTAAAAAGCAGTTTGTGATAACAGGATGGTGAATAGCCCTTTTTGTGTGGAAAAACTGTAAATTCATAAGAAATAAATTATATCCATTTTAAAACAAGACACTCACCTTCCTTTAGTTCTCTGACAGCCATCTTAATGGACTTGAATGGTTCATAAAGATGAACATCTCCAGCTCTCTCTGCTTTACATCTCTAATCTGACCAACTATTAACCATATTGAAAACCTACCAGCGTTTGAAAGGAGAAAATACAGAGAGAGTCGTGCTTTCACTGCATTCACTTGTCACCTAGGATATATTTACACTGCAATTCAAGGTGTGATTGCTGGCTGGTTAGGCATGCATGCAGGCTTTAATCTGACTAGCATGGCTAAAAATAGCAGTGAAGATATGGCATTATTGTGAGTGTGTACCCACAGTTCTGGGAGAGCTTGGACAGCCCAGGCTGAAGCCTGTGCCACCATGTCTTCAGTGCTATTTTTAGCTGTGCTACTTAGATTAAGCTAGGGTGAATAAGCCTACCTGGGCTGCAATCACACCTCCAACTGCAGAGTAGTCATAGTCTTTGGGACCCTCCTGGACAATGCAGTTAAAAAGGTCATCTGGTAATAACACACGCTGTGGGACTTGGTCTTCAGATTTTTCCAGAATATCCATTCTGGAATCAAAAATGTTACTTTTTAATATTAAATTCCAAACATAATAGATAAGTTCATTACATGAATGAGTCAATATTTCCTTTCCATAATTAAATTGTTCTATTGCATTTGAATGCAATAAACTTTTGTTGCCCTTGTGGTTAATACTATTCCATAAAATTGTCGGCATAAACACCTTTTTTTATGCTTTACCTCATTGACTTTCAGCTTGCTGGGCTCACCATTTCTGGAAAGTCTGTGTTTACATGTTTAATATTTGATAGCCAAACGAATTACATGAATGCTTTGGTTTTACTGCTTGTGAAGATAATTTTAATCAATAAATGGGAGCCAGCTAAATGAGATAATTTGTTTTCAGTCTGTCTTACTATTTTCACACTTGGTGAGTTTATTTTTCCATTACCACTCCTTCCCATACCCTATTATACCATTCACTAATATTTAGAAGAGGTTTTCTTTTCTTCCATCAGTTAGACAGTAATATCCTAGCAACCAACAAGTGCGTTATGAAGGAAGTTCTATTTTATCTGCATTTTTACAACACTGTACAGATAATTCTCCTTACCACAACACCATCTCACAAGAGAGAGATTGCTAAAAAGAGTCATCCTCAGTTGTTCGATATGACTTTGTCCAATAGCAAAATTGCCATTCCACTACATAAAAACATGAGTGGCAAAGAGCAGATGCTGTTTGAAAGGTTTCCCAATTACCTGATAAAATGCATGAATTGCCTCCTCCAGTCGACACTGGAAACGTGCTGCCAAGGCAGAACTATATTATAATTTCCACTCCTAACAGTGATGACATCTCTCCATTCCCTGACCCAAATCCTGTGTATCCCATAGTGTCTGAAAATAACCTGCATAACATTGCTCACCAGGAGGTAGACAGACCTCAGTAATACCAGCATTTGAAATCTTTACACTATAGACAAAAATCAGTGACTTCCTAGGTTATTTTTTCTCTGAATATTAATTTCAGACTCCATTTTTAGAAGATTGGAATTGAACAATCTAATGAATGCCATGTTCTGAGTGCCACCTTGGCAGGTGCAATGGGCTCCGCTCACCATGCTGGCACCTCCTGATGGCTGTCTTGGGGATTAGCTCCACAGGTCAGTACACTCTCCCGATTGTGCCTCACCCACTGCCACTTCTGCTCCTGGACCCATATCACTCCAAGGACCACAGCATCCTCTTCATGACACAGCCCTCTGGATGTGTCACAATCTGTGCTCTCCCCTTCCAGGGAGGAGTGCTGCAATCTGACTATCCTGCCATTTCCCCAGTAGCAACTGCAGCCACTTGTCTGGTCACGGCCCCAGCACCCTTTTCGCCCTTGCCTCATGACCTCAGCCTGAAAATCCCAGCAGCCAGCCAGGAGCTCTCTTTAGCTCCCCCGGTCACTGCTAGCAGCACTGCTCTGTCCAGGGTGCTAGCGTCTTTCTGCCTGCCAGGTACCCAGCCCTCCCTCCTTAAGCTCCAGGAGTAACTGACACTTCTGCGCCCTGCAGCTATGGGTCTGCCAGGCCACGATTGGTTGTTCCTTGCAGCCTCTCTCCTATTGGTTGCTTTGTGTGCAGCCTCCCTATTAATCCCTTGGAGGCCAGTGTGCCTCATCACAGCATGAAAGAGATTGTGATGGTACCTGCTTGAGGTTCTCCAATCCCACCAATAGTACTACACAAGTTCGTACCAATGACACAATCTGGTATAACTGAAAAAAGATCAGATAACTTGGATTGGGTTTCTGGATACATTAGCCTCACTATATACATAAAGCAATCTCTGAAATAGGGATGCTGTGTCAGTGGCAGGTGTGTGTATTTCTTCCTCACGTTCAGTATCTTGTTGCAGGTTTCCTGCTGCATTTAAGGCATACTGGTCAAAGTACAGTCTGAGTTGTGCTCTTGGCCAGATCATTGATGACAACAATGCCAGTGCTGTTTTGTGGCTGTTCATGAAGGGTTACACTGTGTCTTTATCTTATTCACCTGACCATGGTAATAAAAGGGAGCAAATCCCTTACCTAGACCTTGCTGGGTCTAGATCTTGTATTCAGTGTGGAGCGCCAGTCTCTGTTTGCTGGATGCTTCTCACTGCTAACAAGTGGGGGGAAAGAGCTGAAGGGAGTAGCAGGGTCTTTGTTCCATCCTTCCAACTTGCACCTGATTAGCCTCTCTGGTCAGCAAGGGGAAAAGTAAGATGCATCCTTTTAAGGGCTCCAGCAACTTCCTTCCTGTCTATCCCTGAGCAAGAGATAAACAGGGTAGGAACTGTGCAGAGCAGTTGTAGCTATAATATGGCCATTAATGCTACATTTGTATCACAATGATTTGTTCAATGAACTTCTGAATTTCAATCTGGGTTCTGCCAAACAACTGGCCATATTGCCTGACAAACTCCAAACTTGGGCTCTGAGACTCTCCCCCCACTGGGTTTCCAATCCCAAGCTCCAGTCCAAGCAGGAACATCTACACTGCTATTTTTAGCCCTGTAGCACAAGTCTGAGTCAGATGACCTGATCTCTGAGGCTCACAGTCGCAGATTTATTTATTTTTCAGTTTTAACAGTATTTCTTTGGGCTTGCAATCAGCCTGGTGTCACTGCTGAATTTCCACCATTGACCATTGTTTTGCACCACTTTACAAAGCGACTTCACTCTATCTTGAGTAATACAAAAGCAATTAGCTATGCACGAAGACCAGTATCACAACTATATATTTCCACCAACCCTACTGTAAAAAGTTGATGGTCCCAATTTAGTGGGCCAAATCTAACTTATGCTAAGTAGCTCCAGACTCAGGAAATAGTTCTTTTGAAGTCAATGGGACTACTCAAGCAATACGGCCCTACTCAATGTGAGTAAGGGTGGCAGAATCAGGCTCTAATTTAGGATTTTCTATAGCACCCTGTGAGACCCTGTGCAGTGTGGGATGAGTTCACCCTGTCCTTCAAGCTGTCCTCAGTCTCCAGGCCATGAGACCTAAGGGCAGGAATCCATAGAGATGCCCTGATCCGCAGGGCTTTAAGGCCTACTGGCTGGAGTCTATGGAATCACCTTGCTCCACATGGCAATAGGGTCACGTGACACACATCTGGTGGACAGCCCTTCTCTGCCTGGCAGTAAGGCCTAGCGGCCAGAGTCCATAGAGATACCCTGGGGTTTGCAAGGCAGTAAGACCTAATGGCCAAAGTCAATAGAGATACCCTGGGTCTACAGGGCAGTAAGGCCTAGTGTCCAGAGTCATTAATGATCCACTGGGTTCACCGGCAGCCAGGTCTAGCAGCCCGAGTTAATGGAGATACAACCATGCCTGGAGGGGTATGGCCTAGTGGCCAGAATCAATAAAGTCTCCCTCCGGATGGGTCCGTATGGCCGAGCAGCGGAAGCCAATAGGGTTACCTTCTGGGCATGGCTGTGTGCCCTAGTGGCCAGAGTCAATAAAGTCATCCTCTGGGTGGGGTTTTACAGCCTAGAGGCTGGAGTCAATAAAGTTGCCCTCCAAGCGAGACTGTATGGTCAAGGAGCCACTTGTGTGTGTGTGTGCGGCCGCCACCCAAGGGGTGGGGGTGGGGGGTGGCCAGATAGGGGGACCTGGGCCCTCCCTGCTTCACCGGGTCCCCACCCAGAACCCTTGCAGTGGTGAGCGAGTCCGCCATTGGGTCAGCAGGGATTCATCCGCAACATGCTGACTGGCCTCAGGACAATCGTTTGTCCTTCCTGGGCTACTTTCTACCTTGTCACTCCAGTCTGTGATCTGTGCATCTTCGGGGTCTCTGGGTTCTTCGGTTGGTGAAACTCCCTGTAGCTCGGACCTCCCTGGGGTGTCCACGGGTAGCTGGGTGTCCGTGTTGGTCTCGGCACCTCTGGCTTCTACGGTCTGGGGCTCCAGTGGTTCCTGGGCAGGAGCCAGCAAGGAGCGTCCTTCCTCTCCAGCGGTCAGCCCAGGCTGAGCCGGGCTGCTCCCTCTTATCCTGCTGCTACACCTGAAGCATGCCTGGTAGGGACATGGCTTCCTCTACTCACAGTGAAGAGTTAACCCTTCCCTGTCCAGTCTGGGGTGAGTTCACCCCATCACACACCCATTAGCCTAGTTTCCAAGCACAAAGTTGCTAAAGTGTAAATCTGGGCAATTCATTTGAGGGTTAATAAATTTCTACATACATAGCTGAATAGTCAAGGATGCCAGTTTGTAATAAATTAAAGTAACCGGTTGTATCCTCCACTGGTGTAAATCTGTATGGCTCTGTTGAAGTCAGTAGAGCTATGTTGATGTGCACATCTGCGAGTTTGTATGAAGTTTTCTTTTCAGTATCAGGTTTGCATCATTGCGGTTGCTTAATGGAAGAAGAAAACATATTTTTGCTTTGTTTACCACTTGGACAGCAGCAGTTTTGTGCCATCTAGTGGGTAATTGATAGAATATACCAGATGTATATTCAAAACAGAATACATATATATCTATTATCACAGGGCCACTTAGCTCCTCATCACTTTGTTCCTTAGCAAAAGTGACTGAATAGCTAATGTAAATCCTTAATTATTTGCCCTTTTGAAAAGTCTGGCAGTTATACCAAAATATGTGCTGAGGCTGGGGGCAGAATTTTAACACACACACACACACACACACACACTCACTCTGTGGCAGAGTGCAATCCTCGGAGCACTCCTTTTTGTGGAACTGCAGGCGTGCCACCCTCAGTTCCCTTTTATTTCCCCTCATCACTTGTTTGCATCCTGAAATAGTTAAAGTAATAGCCCCCTTCCTGGGGTCCAATTTATTAAATCCATATAAAAATAGCCTTCTCTGGCTCCCCAGGTCCAAACCCTTCCCCCATTAAGAGATTCCACAGCCCTCTTTTGTGGGACTGTATGCTGCTTCCCCCCAGTGAAGGAATTCCACCATTTTCCAGCTTGGTGCTATAAGTCAAGCCAACTTTCCCAACAAACCAGTAACCAAGTTCCAGCCCTGTTTCACAGAGCTCCTTTTCTCTTCCCTGGAGTCAACTAACAGCTGAACGCCTTAAATGCTGGCAGAACTTGAGATAATCCATGGATATGACCCATCAGAGCAAAAAAGTGTGGTCGACCATATGTAGATTCCCCAGCAATACAAAGACAGGTGGACATTTCAACATCTCGGCTGATCAGATTGCCCATCAAATGCTACTCAATGGGAAGGTTAAGTGGATCACTACCAATTGGTCAGCACTTTGGCAAAAATCCCTCGGTACCTCAAGCAATCTAGGTCTTACAGCACCTTTCTCCATGGAGAAATTGGACACTGGCATCAGTGCCCTGAAAACAGGCCTAGATGAAAACAGGGAAATCAACAGGCCTAGATGAATTTTCAAAGTGAGCAGATCAAAAATTTCAGCCCCCAACACATGGAAGTAGCTCCTGAGTGTGTTCAATATCTGTCTCATCCAGCTCAAGATACCGAAAATTTGGCAGCAAGCTGAGATAGTGGCCCTTATGAAGCCTGATCCAAAACACTTTTGCCCTAACTCATTCATGTGTGATATTTTAAAATTATTTGAGTGACTACTCCAGTTATTGAACTACTTCTTATCAACAAACAGGCTGGCTTTCACCTGGGCTGGTCATCCACTGGACAGCTTCTGAACTTCCCAAAAATGTTTCTCAGATGGATATGAAAGGAGACTGATTGCAGGAGCAGTGTTTTTCTCTGAGCTGCCTATGATACAGTCAATCATTGTGGGCTCCTTCATAAGGCACTCATGGTAATGTAGACCCCGCACTTCATAAAACTTTTGTTTCAAATGGAGATCTAGATAATACAGACCAGACTGGAGAACAGAAAATCCTTAGTGAACTTTGGTTTCAAACAGAGCTGATGGCGATGACAGAAGAACAGCCTCCCTCAAGGTAGTGTCTTAGCACCTACATTGTTCAATATCTATACAATGACCAGCCAAGCTACCCTGGCACTAGGTACTTTATTTATGCAAATGATCTGTCCAGCAACACACAACACAAGGAGGTTGGCACATTAGAGAGTACTCTGGTGAATGCACTTAACACCTTAGGCAAGTACTATGCAGCCAACCAACTGCATGCAAACACAGATAAAATGCTAGTCAGTGCACTCCATCTCAAAAACTGAGAGGCCAAATGTGAACTCAACATCAGTTAGCTTGGGATGAAATTTACTCATTCCATAAATCCCATATAGTTTGGTGTTACTCTCGACCACACACTCTTCTTTAGAGCCTTTGCTGAGACAGCTAAAGCCGAGGTTAGGATATGAAACAACATTCACAGCAAGCTGGTTACATCAAAGTGGGGTGTAGATCCATCCACTCTGTGATCAACCGCACTGGCTACTCCTTTGCTGAATACACCTGTGCAGTGAGGGCACAATCTCCTCACTCCAAGAAGGTAGACCAAGTGCTTAACACCACCTGCTGCTATCTTATAGGATGCCTTAAGCCTATCCACATCAATGGCTTCTAGATCCTTAGATATTGCTTCTCCTGACATATGCCAGGAAGTTGCCAGTCAAGTCAAGCATGCAAGGCAATGCACAGATCCACTATGTGATATAATACCAACGCTGAGTTGGCTGAAGTCACGACAAAGTTTTCTTGTCACCTTTAAACCTCTAATATTGTCACCCAAACAGACTAGGGTTCAGTTATGGCAAAAAGGAGTAGAGAATGACTCTGTAGCCTGTGCACTCTGGCTCCCATCAGTTGAGCACCAACACCCAGTGCCAATCAGCCCTGGACTATATGGCACTGCCTCAATCGAGTCCACATTGGAATTGACCAGTCTAGAGACGTGACGATCAAGTGGGGCTACATCGCTGGCCCTATTGCCTGTGATTATGGCAGAGTTCCTCAAAGTGTGAAGCATCTGCCTGTGATGCCAGCTACTTTAGCGGAATTGCTCTTCTAGTGACCTGGTGGAGTGCAACGATCCAGAAATCGCATGTGTCTGATGTGGTGGGAAGCAGTATGAAGACAAAAAAAAAAAAAAAGAAACGAAACTAACAGCTGAATTTTATCCTGTTCAGGAGTTAGCTCCCTGCTTAACACAGGGCGCCATCCCCCTGCTTGGTCTGCTGCTCTCTTAAACACCTATTCCCTTAAAGGGGCTATGTCATGGAACAAGGTTGGCTGGCCCTGAGCCCCACTACTCCTTAAAGGCAAAGAATCACCCTGTTCAGTTACAACCAACCAACTATGTTTAAAGAACATTACTAAGGTTGCAAAGTCAAGCACTCAAAACATTTCAGTGGGAGTTGGATGCCTAAATACCTTGGAGATTTGGGCCTCTGGAGCAGCGGCAGGGATATAATCTAGTTCTCCAGGGAAGCAGCCAGCTGCCATAGTCATGAGACCATCTCCTCTCTTCCTGCAACCCCCTGCCTCACTCACTGCACATCTTTCAACCCAGGCCTCCCAGTGTGTGCAATAGGTACATGCCTTCCCACCTCTGTAACAAACAAGGCAGGGGTCCAACAGACAACAGCCTCCTTCACTATAAAACCCTGATTCATCCTCAGGGCAGGTCCATCCTCTGCACTGAATAAGCCAGGGGTCCTGTGGAAAGCATAGTATATGATCACGTAACTGAAGACTGCATCACAATGCGTATGCACAAGGTTGTCTCCCCTGAGTCAGCCTTTTTTTCCCCTCTGCATTTAAAGCAGATGGCTTCTTTCTTCAGGCTGCCTGGGCATCAGCAGAAAGAGCTGTTGAGAGCCCAGGAGAGAGAGGCTCCCTGATGTCAATTCTGGTGCAGAGCCTGGAGCAGCCATTATAGGGACAGTGCTCCAACCTCCTCATCCCATAGCCCTGGGCTGCAGCATGCTCACTTGCTTTGTGGGGATGGCACATACGCAGTCTAGTCAACAATAGGAGCTGCGGAAGGCTCCAGCATGTTCTCCCACATGGAATCTTTGGAGATTTTAGCTGATTTCCTAAGCATCTACTGAGCCTGTGTGAACTGCTACTTTTCAAAGGCTTATTACTTGGCCAAATCTGTATAGATTTTCACAGGGATGGCAAAAGGCATAAAGGTACCCCCTGGCAAATTTCAAGTCCATGATCCAAAGCATGGGGGCATTAGAGCTTTTCAAAAAAAACGATGAGCAGAATTTTTTAACACAGACAAATCATTATATTTTTCGGTAGCCTCATTCTCAGAAGCGCTGAATCATTTTGTCTGAAATATTCCCCCCAAAATCAGCCTGAGGTGGGTACTTGGCATGGGAAATTTCAGCCCCAATGGTTAGATTTTGGCAAAGTTATAAGCAACTGAAAAAAAGAGTCTTATACTAGTAAGTGGTGAGCAACTGAAGAAGAGATCTGTGTAGCTCGAAAGCTGGTCTCTTTCCCCAACAGAAGCTGGTCCAATAAAAGATATTCCCTCGCCTGGCTTGTCACTTTAATAATACACATTCTCAGGAGGGGAAAAGGCAGTAAGGCTGAGACTGCCTATCAGTAATTTAAGGATTAAAATCATAGAATCATAGAATATCAGGGTTGGAAGGGACCTCAGGAGTTCATCTAGTCCAACCCCCTGCTCAAAGCAGGACCAATTCCCAACTAAATCATCCCAGCCAGGGCTTTGTCAAGCCGGGCCTTAAAAACCTCCAAGGAAGGAGACTCCACCACCTCCCTAGGTAACGCATTCCAATAATAATATATAAGACTGTTGAGATTTAAAAAAATAAATGAAGCAAACAAAACCTCCATCATTAGAAAGCCCGGAAATTCAAGAGTTAAGATCAAACTTAAAGAAACCCAAACTTTTGGAAGTGTAGGAATGCACAAAGGTCACCCAAATAACCTTATATCTGTGCCTATAAATAGAGCTGGCTGACCCTGCCTCTTGAGCTGGAATACAGAGATCAGCATGCAGAGGTCTTCTGTGTGCATAGACCCAGGGGCACAATCTGGCCATCGTTTGGGTTACAAATTTGGTATCTGTTGAGGTCAGTACTATTCCTCATACTAACAACCTTTTATGGCCATCTGCATTGATAGCTAGAGCTTGCTACTCCAAGACTGTTACCCTTCCTGGGAAAATGTTTGACTAAATTCTTGCTTTGTCTTTGTGGTTTAAAAAAAAAAAAATGAAGATCATGCTCTCAAGTAGTAAGCAGTACTGTCAACCCCAAAGGTTAAACAATCATGCATAGACCCCGAAATTCATCAGACTGGCCCCAAAGTCATGGGATTTAAAAAAGATTGTGAGTGTGTGTGTGTGTGTCCCCCAACATACCAATTTATGAAGCTGATTTTGGTCCCTGCTGCAGGAGGTCTTGCCTCACCTCTGCCTCCTCCAACTCCCCATCAGTTCTCCCCTCACCCCACCTGTCCAACCTCTCCAGCCACCACTCCCTTTCCCCCATTGATTCTGCTTCCCCAACCTCACCTGTGCAGTTCCAGGGCTCTTCACTCACTCACCTGTCCCAGGCTGGGGGGAAGGGAGCAGTTCCATCTTCACCCTCCTCAGGCTGAGTGCTACAGGGCAACACTTACAGCAGTTGATTTCCAGTGGCTCTTCTGAATTCTAAGCCAAGATTTTGGCTGAATTTATCGAGGCTTGGAGTGATCAGGTGAGGGTCTTCCCCCAACAATGGCTTAAAGGTACTTGGGTTATGTCTTCACTGCAGAGTTAACCTGGGTGATTGACATCAGGGACTAAGCACCTGGGTTAGCTGAGCCCAGGTGTGAGCAGCCACACTATAAACCCATCTCAGATTTAGTGTCCCCAAAGGTGCTGCACTCACCTGTGTGTATCACTAGGACTTCTGGGGGAGGCACATCCCAGGATTCTTGTGCTGCAGCAAGTTGAGCCGCTCCGTGATTCTTCCCAGTGAATTGTGGGAGACCTTCTGTCCTTTGGGCACGTGGGGGTAATTATGGGAAGGCACTGCAGGGTTACTCACACTTGGGTGGTTTAGTCTGTCTCCGCTCTATAAAGTGGTGGGTTACCAACCTGAGTGAATTCAGCACAGGGGCTTTAGTCTATACCCCAGGGCAGGCCAGCTAGCCCAGGCGTAAAACACCAACACAGTAGGCCAGAGGGTTTTGTGTGTGTAGAGGAGCTGGGTTAGGGGCAACACCCAAGTTAATTCTGCAAAGACGACAAGCTCTTGGGTAGTACAGATCTAGGGCTCAACATCAGGCCATCTCCAGCAGATCTTAAACAAAGTTGAAGAAGTACTGTAAAAAAAATTCGTTCATTAGCCCGCTCGTTTATAAGCCGACCCCCCCAAGATGGTTAGGTAAAAATAGCAAAAGCTGTATGATCCTTTCATAAGCCGACCCTATATTTCAGGGGCTGGCAAACTTTGGCTCCTGGCCTGTTAGGGTAAGCCGCTAGCGGGCCTGGACGTTTCGTTTACCTGGAACGTTCACAGGTACGGAGCCCCATAGCTCCCAGTGTCCATGGTTTGTCGTTCCCAGCCAATGGAAGCGGCAAACCGCGGACACTGGGAAGTGAGGGGCTCCATGCCTGCAGACGCTCCAAGAGGTCCATTGGTAGAAATGCATGAAGAGATCAAATTACACAGTAGCGGACTGACACCAGTGCTATAGTACTATTGTTCATTGTATTTTTCTGATTGGCTTGTAAGGCATAGCATTTTGTGAAATGCATGGGTCAGATGTCATGCAAATCTGCAGCACTGCTCTTTTAGTGTTCCTTTCAAGCCAATCTAGTCCACTAAACAAAGACTTTGCAACTTTAAAAGGCTGCAGTATTGACATCAATAAATGGGTCAGCAAACTTTTGCTCCCAGTCTGTCAGGGTAAGCCGCTGGCGGGATGTTTTGTTTACTTGGAGCGTCTGCAGGCATGGAGCCCCTCAGCTCCCTGGGGCTGTGGTTCACCGTTCCCAGCCAAAGGGAGCTGCGGGAAGTGGCGCCATGGGGCTCCATGCCTGCAGACGCTACAGGTAAACAAAATGACAATGTATTAGATATTCAATTCAATGATTCCATAGAGTTTAAAATCATCAAATTTTGGTGTAGACCCATTTATAAGCTGAACCCCGCTCTTTGATGCATCACTTTTTTACCAAAAATATTTGGCTTATGAACGAGTATATACGGTATTAGCCTAAATCCATTTCTTTGGGAACATTCACCTGGGTCATGAGATGCTTGTGACCAAGTCTTGCCTCAGCATAATCAAAAGCACAATTAAAAGCTATACTTCTCCATGCACATGGGATGCCAAATTTTGTTTAAAAGATGCTATTTAAATCATATTAGATGCTGACGGTATGCTCAGTGCAGTACAAGACACAAAAATACAGTCTCTGCCCTGAAGATCATATAATGTAAATGAAAGACATAGAAAAACCAAGGCAAACTGGGTAGCCCAGAGGAAGGCATTAACTTAAATTTTTATTACTATTATTGTTTATACTGTGGTAGCTCCCAAACCCTCCATTCAGTTCTGTTGTGATGGGCACTATACAGTTTAGTTTGTCATGAGCTATCACTTTTCCAGTATGACGCTGGGGTGGAGAGGGAGTGTGAGGGTTTCACTGGAGAAATGAATCTTGTACACCCAAAATACTAGTTGTGAAAAATAAGAATAAGCCCCTCTCTCCTCGTCTCTCATGTTTGTGATGCTTGTCCATCCATTCCAGGAGCAATATTGTGCAATTACAGGATATGCCCTTTAGTCTCCAATAGTGCTTAAAGTGCCTTGTCTCTAGTTCATTTTCTCCCTCTCCCCCATCAACCGATCATGTGAAATGTTAACTTTCAAATGGGTCCCAACAGGCACTGAAATTCAGCTCAGCTCATGGAGGTGAGTGTGGTTGGGAGGAGTGAATTAATACTTTTGCTACCGCTATTGTTTAAGATGACCTGATATCAGCGAGACAAGGTGGGTGACATAATATTTTTTATTGGACCAACTTCTGTTGAAAAGAGAGACAAGCTTTCTGGTCCAATAAAAGATATTACCCCACCCTCCTTGTCTCTACTATCTGGAACCAACATAGCTACAACACCACCACTACGTACAAAGGTTGTCTTATAGCTAGACAGTTTCCTGAACTGAAGTGAACAGAACATAGTACATCAGTGTACATAGGAAAAATTATCTTCATTGTGCAAAAAGTAACATGAATATCTTCCACTGGGCAGTTGTACTTACACAAGAAAAAGACCTAGACACACTTAAAAAATAAAACTGAGAATTTAAGAAAAACTGTGGAATAAAATAATAAAATTGCAGAATCCATGACTTTTCATGCACTTGATTTTCTGGTGTTCCTGCCCATTCCTACTCAAATGGCTTAGAAAAAACAAATCCAGGTATAAGCATTCAAACAAACACTGAGATTTAGTTAAACAAAACTGAACCAGGTTCAGGGTTATACACCAGTAATCTGAAAGTAAATAATATTTTATTAAATCCCAGTAGCTGGTGGCATAGAGCAGAAAAATCTTAATTTGATGGTGAACAGAACTCTTGTTAACCTTTGTTGTAGTCTAGTTTGTTGTTTCTTAGCACTCATTTATGTAATGTGAAAGCATTCAGATCTTCAGACTTGACAATCATAGAATCATAGAATATCAGGGTTGGAAGGGACCTCAGGAGGTCATCTAGTCCAACCCCCTGCTCAAAGCAGGACCAATTCCCAACTAAATCATCCCAGCCAGGGCTTCGTCAAGCCTGACCTTAAAAACCTCTAAGGAAGGAGATTCCACCACCTCCCTAGGTAACCCATTCCAGTGCGTCACCACCCTCCTAGTGAAAAAGTTTTTCCTAATATCTAACCTAAACCTCCCCCACTGCAACTTGAGACCATTACTCCTTGTTCTGTCATCAGGTACCACCGAGAACAGTCTAGATCCATCCTCTTTGGAACCCCCTTTCAGGTAGTTGAAAGGAGCTATCAAATCCCCCCTCATTCTTCTCTTCTGCAGACTAAACAATCCCAGTTCCCTCAGCCTCTCCTCATAAGTCAAGTGCTCCAGCCCCCTAATCATTTTTGTTGCCCTCCACTGGACTCTTTCCAATTTTTCCACATCCTTCTTGTAGTGTGGGGCCCAAAACTGGACACAGTACTCCAGATGAGGCCTCACCAATGTCGAATAGAGGGGAATGATCACAGCCCTCAATCTGCTGGCAATGCCCCTACTTATACAGCCCAAAATGACGTTAGCCTTCTTGGCAACAAGGGCACACTGTTGACTCATATCCAGCTTCTCATCCACTGTAACCCCTAGGTCCTTTTCTGCAGAACTGTTCCCTAGCCATTCGGTCCCTAGTCTGTAACAGTGAATGGGATTCGTCCATCCTAAGTGCAGGACTCTGCACTTGTCCTTGTTGAACCTCATCAGGTTTCTTTTGGCCCAATCCTCTAATTTGTCTAGGTCTCTCTGTATCCTATCCCTACCCTCCAGCATATCTACCACTTCTCCCAGTTTAGTGTCATCTGCAAACTTGCTGAGAGTGCAGTCCACGCCATCCTCCAGATCATTAATGAAGATATTGAATAAAACTGGCCCCAGGACCGACCCTTGGGGCATTCCGCTTGAAACCAGCTGCCAACTAGACATGGAGCCGTTGATCACTATCCATTGAGCCCGACGATCTAGCCAGCTTTCTATCCACCTTATAGTCCATTCATCCAGCCCATACTTCTTTAACTTGCTGGCGAGAATACTGTGGGAGACTGTATCAAAAGCTTTGCTAAAGTCAAGGAATAACACATCCACTGCTTTCCCCTCAACCACAGACCAAGTTATCTCCTCTTAGAAGGCAATTAGGTTAGTCAGGCATGACTTGCCCTTGGTGAATCCATGCTGACTGTTCCTGATCACTTTTCCCTCCTCTAAGTGCTTCAGAATTGATTCCTTGAGGACCTGCTCCATGATGTTTCCAGGGACTGAGGTGAGGCTGACTGGCCTGTAGTTCCCCGGATCCTCCTCCTTCCCTTTTTTAAAGATGGGCACTACATTAGCCTTTTTCCAGTCATCCGGGACCTCCCCCGATTGCCATGAGTTTTCAAAGATAATGGCCAATGGCTCTGCAATCACATCCACCAACTCCTTTAGCACCCCCGGATGCAGCGCATCCAGTCCCATGGACTTGTGCTCATCCAGTTTTTCTAAATAGTCCCGAACCACTTCTTTCTCCACAGAGGGCTGGTCACCTCCTCCCCATACTGTGCTGCCCAGTGCAGCAGTCTGGGAGCTGACCTTGTTTGTGAAGACAGAGGCAAAAAAAGCATTGAGTACATTAGCTTTTTCCACATCCTCTGTCACTAGGTTGCCTCCCTCATTCAGTAAGGGGCCCACCCTTTCCTTTACCTTCTTCTTGTTGCTAACATACCTGAAGAAACCCTTCTTGTTACTCTTAACATCTCTTGCTAGCTGCAACTCCAAGTGTGATTTGGCCTTCCTGATTTCACTCCTGCATGCCTGAGCAATATTTTTATACTCCTCCCTGGTCATTTGTCCAATCTTCCACTTCTTGTAAGCTTTATATATATATATATATATATATATATATATATATATTCTATGAAAAATAGGTAAACAATTTAACATGTATTTCTAAAAAAAATATTGGATGAGTCATGGCAGAAATTTTGTTTCATAGACGATCGGGCCAGAAAAGAGGGACCACTGTGATAATCTAGTGCAGCGGTTCTCAAACTTCATTGCACCGCGACCCCCCTTCTGACAACCAAAATTATTCCATGACCCCAGGAGCAGGGACGGAAGTCTGAGCCTCGCTGCCTTGGTTGGGGGAAGGAGACAAAAGCTGAAGCCCAAGGGCTTCAGTCCCAGTCAGGGGGCCTGTAACCTGAGCCCTGCTGCCCAGGGCTGAAGCCCTTGGGCTTCGGCTTCAGCCCTGGGCGGTCGGGGCATGGGCTTTGGCTTCGGCCCCAGGGCCCAGCGAGTCTAACGCCAGTCCTGGCGACCCCATTAAAATGAGGCTGCGACCCACTTTGGGACCCACAGTTTGAGAACTGCTGATCTAGTGTGATTTTCTGCATATGTCATGCCATAGAATTTCACCCTGCATCAATTTACAGTTGAACTAGAGCATCGTTCAGACAGGGTTGAATAGATGGGCCTAAACCACATCATTAGAGCCACCCTCCCACCCCAAACTAAATGACGTGCAGATCCCATATCCAGTGGTAATGGTCACATCAGGTGATTTGTCAATTTTTATTTTACGATTCAGTTCACATTTACCAGTGGGCTAATTTCTAATCAGTCATTGAACATTTTTAGAATATCACCGATACATGTCCATTGCTATATTCTTTTTTTAGGCTACACAACCTACTTCTATTTATGGTATCCTGACTCTTATCAAGATTCTGTATCTGATGTATAAGAAAGGAAAGGAAAGGCAAGCAGCTGGAGTAAAACAGAAAGCCAGAAGCAAATCAGAAAATGAACTCTGATAAAAGCTCTCCTAGCAGAAGACACTAAAAATCTAAACCAACACCACATTAAGCAAAAAATCAATATTTTATTGACTAGAAAACAGAGAGTTGTATACTTGTAGTTAGTTATTATACACATAGATTTTATACTATTGCAATTTGGCACTGGCCTATTTTCATATAGTGTACTTTTCTTTTTGTCTTCTTAATGTAATTATCACTTTCAATTAAATAAGGGAATGATCTTAATGCAACTGAGGTCAAAGAAAAGACTCCTATTAACGGCAATAGACTTTGGATCAGCTCCTAAAAGGACACATGCTCCTGAAGTTAATGTGAGTAAGATGTGCTTTAAAACACATCAAGAGTGTGGTAAATGGTACAAAACCTGCCCTCGAGTATTTCATTGCACCATTCTCAATGGCTCAGTATAATGATAGTTTAATGACATGAGAGCGTGGAACAAAGGGAAGTAACATTTGTAACACTAATCTACTTGGCCTTTAATATAGACACTTTTACTTTAAAAGCTCAGCAAGCAGATTAAATCCTCTCAAAGTGACATAAATGAGATATAGGAACAAAACTACATTGTTCTGTTGGCCTATCGATTGTAATGAAAATAATATTATTAAAAACCATTGCTATAATGCTGGTAAATGTACATAGCTCTTAACAAAATGAGTACGTCATGCTCCTTGTTCTAAAGCATTGACAGTCTTAATATAGACAAGGCAAACACATAAGATATTAGATCACAGTTCAAAGTGAGAGCAAGGAGAAATTATTCATGATGAGAAAGATGGATGGATTTCTGGAAAATGGGTTTTCAGGAGAAGAGAGAGGTGGCTTGGCAGACAGGAAGGTGACTCTCAAGCTATGTTTACACTAGGAAAAGAGGTGTATGTTTAGTATGTACTAAAATCCTAGTGTAGACAAGGTGAAACCAACACACGTACTGAGTGTGGTGTTCTGTCCCATCTAGTGGCACCAAGACCACTTAAAGAGAGAGATAAAATGAGGCAGCTCTACAGCCTTAGCTAAAGGCCATGTGGCTTTTAGCTCATGTGATAGAGGCTCATGCAATAAGCTCCAGAAGCCCCAGGTTTGATCCTGTCCACCGATGACCAGGGTCTGATGGCATTAAAAAGGCAGTTGCAGTTTTAAGACATGTTAGCATTTGGAAACTATACATTAGCGCTCTGATTGGGGGAGCTCATTGATTCCGATGGCAAATTAATGTAGTTTTATTTATATATAAAAAAAAAAAAAAAAAAAAAAAAAAAAAAAAAAAAAAGTTTAACTAAAACTAGCTAATTTTGGTAAAGGGGCTGTAGTTCAGCTCTGCAAATCACTAGTCTTGGAACAGATGTTTGTTTAAGAAGGGATATAAGCATTGATGCTTCAGAGCATAAACCAACTACTCAGTGGTAGGCAGGGCCAGATTTAGGGGCAGGCAACCCAGGCGACTGCGGTTCGCCACTCCAGGCCAATGGGGGTTGCGGGAAGCGACGTGGGCCGAGGGATGTGCCAGTGGGAGCCATGATCGGCCGAACCTGCGGACGCGGCAGGTAAACAAACTGACCCGGCCCGCCAGGGTGCTTACCCTGGCGAGCTGCGTGCCAGAGGTTGCCGACCCCTGTTCTAGACTCTTCTGGACCTTTATAGAATCTCATGGAACCTTACGGACTTTCTGATAACTACATTTTCCTTGAACCTCCTAGAATGTTGTCAGCCATGCCCTTGGGAGTATATAAAGGGTGGGGTATTGCCAGTCAGTCAGTGAGATATAAGAAAAAAAAGTGAAGTGAAGTGAGGGTCTAGCTGTGATATTGTGACCCTTGTGTTATTGTGTAATTGTGAAATTGTTTTAAGACTTGAAGAGTGTAAGTAGCAACTAATAAAGGACATATGTAATGAGATGCCAGAGATATCTATCGAACTCCTATCTGCACAACAATATAAAAGAAATATTACTTCTTTTGCCATACTTAACATGTAATGTTTGACGACTTTCTAAGACTGTGGAACATAGACTTTTGCTCTCCCTAATACTGTCTGTTGGTTCAGCAAAGCAAAGCAAAGCACTATGCTGTCATAATGGACTGCACTCCCAACATTAGTCACAGAGAAAAGATATCATTTACAGTAAGATTTGTTGACGACGAGGATGGCTGTATCCAAGTAAAGGAACACTTTATCTGTTTCTGGTCTGTAGATGACTCTACTGGAGAAGGCCTAACAGAACTGGTTATGAATGTTTTGGATGAGAATAAAATAAAGCTTCAGGACTGCTGGGCCAAGGCTATGACAACGGTGCGAACATGAAGGGAAGAAACAGTGGTGTACAGGCAAGGATTCGTATCCTGAATCCAAGACCTTTCTTCGTGTCTTGTGGTTGCCATTCCCTCAACCTACTTGTGTCAGATGCAGCATCTTCTTTAGATTCAGTATCTCTTTTCGCAGTACTGCAAAGGATATACGTCCTGTTTTCAGCATCCTCGTGGACAATGTTACAAATCTGACCGTGAAGCCGCTAAATGACACATGCTGGGAGAGCCACATTGACAGCATGAGGCCAGTGAGGAACCAAGTGACTGTGGTTTATGATGCCCCGATGGAATTGGCTCAGTCGAGTAAAGCCAAGGCCAGAATCCAACTTGGCAAATCAGATCACTGACTTCAAATTTCTGGTCTCAATTGTGGTTTGGCACGATATCCTGTTCCAAGTAAACGTTGTAAGCAAGGCATTACAAACTCAGTCGATGGGCATCACAACTGTTACTATTTTGATGAGAAGCTGCATTGATTTTGTTGTGGCCTACAGAAACAACGGATTTGAAGATACCATCACTGCTGCCAAAGAAATGGCAGAAAACTTAGGAATTGAGCCTGTCTTCAAGGAAACCCATATTTATCAGAAGAAGAGACAGTTTGATTACGAGGGCAGAGATGAGATGATGGGAAGCTCGGAAGAAAAATTCAAGAGGGAGTTTTTTTGCTTGCTCATTGACACTGCTCGAATGTCCATCAAAGAAAGGTTCGGACAAATGAAGCACCACAAAAAGACCTGGGTTTTTGTGTGTGACCTTAGTAAGCTGCTAGCGGACAGAAAAACACTTGAACAATTTTACGAACTTTCACCGGATGCTGACACATGGGGAATGTTCAGACATCAAAGATAAAGTTACCTCTATATTGAATTGGACAACATCCATCACATTTTGCAACACTAGAAGCACTCTCCACTCCAAGTTCTCCAATTCATTCATGATGCAGAGCTGAAGGATACTTTTCCTAATGGGTGGATAGCTTTAAGGATTCTGCTCACGCTGCTGGTCACAGCCGTGAGTGGTAAGTGAAGCTTTTTGAAGCTCAGTCTCATTAAAACATATCTTTGATCGACATCGCTTGCTATTCTATTGCTTGAAAATGCCATTGGCCAGTCTTTGGAGCTCTCTGGCGCTGTGCTTCAGTTTGGGAAGGCAAAGGTAAGAGAAGCAACCTTTTGGACTAAAGGACTAGGGTTAACATTCTAAGGCTGTCACCTACTGTAACACTATTTAATACTGGTCCACCCAATGTTGGTGCACAATTAAATTTCTTGAAGTTACTACATTTCAATTATTCTTAAAATTAAAAAGTTTCTGTAAGCTTAGAGGAAATGATTTTTTTTTATTTGCTTATATATGGCATGAATAAATATAGATTTAGAGATCCTAGCATGCAAATTTATCTTATATGACAGGGGTAAATCATACATGGAAATTGTGCATCAAAGTTGTGAAATGGGCTACATATGCAATAAAAAATAAGGTATTCAAAAGTTTTGCAAATCAAGGGGGAGGGGCACTTTGCCTGGGGTGCCATTTGGTCTAGGGCATGCCCTGGTGGTAGGTTTTAGTAAGAAACTACCAGGATGGGCAACATACACTATAATTGTGCACTCTGGATTTTCTTGCATCTTCATCTGGAGTAGTTGGTGCTGGCCACTGTTGGAGATGGGATACTGGATTAGATGGGCCCATTGATCTGATACAGTCTGGCAATTCCTCTTTTCCTTAATCATAATGCATGAAAAAAAGTAAAGAAATCTTTTCCCCCCATGTTATTCAACTTATATGTAGTTCTAATAATAGTAATGTGTCCTAATAGAGAAACAGAAAATTTTTGCTACGAGCGACTATGAAGTGGAAGTAATGAAAATGTCATTTACAGAGACTTTTTCCAAAAAACATCTATGAATATGCACCTGAAATTTTGGACACACAATTAATTGCTTGGCTAAGCCCCACATTTTTGCAAACTGCTTAGTTAACATTCATTATACTGAGAATCAGAAAACTGGAAAAAGTGAGTGGGTCATTGATTAAGCATAGAGCGGTGCAAAGGAATTCTGACTTACAACTTGGAGCAAAGATTATACAGCTTTTTAATTGCCCTATAGTGTATTCAGTGGTGTAAATTATGGAGGAAATGGCCTTCTGTCCCCTCACCTCACCCTCCTGGCCATGGAGTGGACTCTTTACTCTCTCTGCTGATGGGCATCCATTTCTCCTACTCCTTTCCGTCTTACAAGGCAGAGAAGTAGCACCCCTCTGGAGTGGTAGAAGTCTTTCCTTTCTGTACAACAACCCCCTACCTTCTGCACATAGCGAAATGAATGCTTTGCCGGCAGCCTCCTTTGTCTGCCCAGCAGCCTTGAGGTACAGAGAGAAGGGGGACATTGTTCAGATTAAATATTGTGGCCCAGTGGGGAATGCACCACCACCACTTTCCACCTGAGTGTCTGCATCAGTAGAGAACTGGTATAAGTTTTCTTCAATGAGGTCATCTATTATGGCTTCCAAATACAGATTTTTCATAGTCGTTCTTGGATTATATAATATAAAATTCTAAAGCTCCCAACAGCAGAGTGCACTGTTTTACAAGGACAAACATACTGTATTTCCATTAAAATATATATAGAAATTTCTTTGGAAATGTTTTCTTAACCAGAACTGTGTAAAAATCTTTTTACAAGATATAAGGCATGCGTGTAGCAGCTGAGCACTGTGATAGAACTGAACTGCTGTTGGAAAGCAACTTAAATGACTAAATAACTCTTATGGCCTTTAAATGAATTTCCGACTGCAGGGTAAGGAAGTACTTGGTTACAGCATGCGAGAATAACGTGTCTCTCTCTAACTATGCAGCCGAACCACATTCGCGACAGAGGATGTCATCTTGCTGGGTGAGGAATCCTTGTCCCACCAGCGAAATGGAACATTTCACACAATTAAAGCAGTCACTGTGCCACTGGCGCTCTTCAAATGAGATAAATTTGGCACCTCCAAGAGCTGAAAAAGAAATTAGAAAAAAGGGAATTCAATATATTTTAGAAGAGATCAGAAATAGATTCTTTTTGAATAGAGCATGTTGTCTTCGTTCACACTAAAATCTACTGGCATCCTACAGTTTGAAATAGCCTGTAGAAATAGATATGCCCAACATATGCATAGTAGGAACTAAAAATTAGAGATGGGGAAAACATTTGCAACAAAGCCCCAAACTGTGAGACACCTGTTTTCATATCCCATTATGGCCTCTAAACATGGACCTGGCTCATCAAAACATCCACTAACCCTGCACTCAGTTTCCAGCAAACTGCCATTGAAATCAGAGGCAACATGTACAGGAGGCATGCAGGGTTTAGTGCCTGGGCCCAGTGGCCAAACATGCCGGGGGGAGGTGCAGTGGGAGAAGGACAGAGCCTCCCACCCCCCTCAGGTAATGTGGGCAGGGAGAGTGCAGTGGCCCCGGGCTGGGTGCAGGTCAAGGGAGGAGACATGTGGGGGTGTTCACGTGTCCTCCCCTTTAGATTGTGCCCCCCAGTATGGGGAGGCATGAGTCGTCTATGATAGAAATCATGGGTAATGTGTGGGTTGTGTGGTTCCAGTGCAAAACCAAGTTTAATTCAGACATTTCAATTAAGTATCTCTGAGATTTAGGGATTTTCATAGTCCAGGACTCAAACTGAAAGTCACTAGATTTGAGCTATGTGAAACACAAGCTCCCAGAAAAAGACTACCCTCGGGTATACTGGTGAATTGTGGAACTCTATAGGTTAACATGTTAATTAAGATTTTTTCTGTCTCAGAGATTCCTGAATCTGTTCCTGTCCCCCACCTTGTAATCTTATCACAGCAGACTGAATTTCCCCTCACTTTCCTTGATTTATTTATATGAGGATCAGACATCCGTCATTAGCTGGCTCCATTACACTTCATCATTGGGCTAGAGGAGTAATAGATTCACTACTAATAGTCTCAACTAATGGTCTCAGAATAGTCAGTGTGCTAACCTGACATTGAATTATAAATGATTTAAGCACACAGGGCCAAATCATGATACAACTTTTCCATGAGTGGCAAGATCTCTTACTTTGATAAATGTGCCTTAGCTGCACAGAACAGTTAAATCTAATTAACCTACAATTGTACTAGTTTTATGTCTAAAAAAACCTAATTACTAAAATAATGTATGATATATTTTTGTGTCTACTAGAGGTAGGATACTATTAAGTGTCTCTTCATGTATCCTTAGGGACCTGAGTCACTCAACTTCACTTTGCAGCTTTTTCCACTCCAAGAATGTACAAGACATTTATATAAACCACAAGAGAAGCTCTTTTAGTACATAAAAATAATGTAATGCTTAGCTTGTACTGAATGACACGTGATTTACATCTTCCAACAAGGTATCTTGCATGTAATATGGAGGGGAGCTAGATTCTGTCCTCATTTACATCTGTGGCACTCCGTTTAGTAGTAATGAGGTTTAAATGGATGGGGTTGCATTTACTTAGCTAAGAACAGAATTTGGTTCATGGAGCTCACTTTCATATGGCTGTGAGCCTACAGACTGTCCCTTCAATGGGGTAAGTTTTATAACAAAGAGCTTTATAGAGAGAATCAAATAGACGTTGTTTCTTCCTTTTGAGTGCATTGGAGGATAAATACAGGAGGGCCCCTTTTGTGTCACAAGACACCATGGGACAGCTCTGCAGCTGATGTATATTGCCCTGGCTTCACTTAAATCGTCTTCCCATCACTGAAGTCAATGGAGCTATGACAATTTACACCAGCTGAGGATCTGCCCTAGTGTGTATATATGTAGGTACTTATATGGCCACCTCAGTACCTTACAAACATGAATGAATTTATCCTCACAACACCCCTGTGAGGTGAGGGTTATTACTATCCTAATTTTGCAAACGAGCAGTTGAGGCCTAGAGAGAAGAAGTGGCTTACCCAATATCACACAGGAAGCCTGTCAGAACCAGAATCAAAATCTCCCATGTCTCTCCCCTGTCTCCCCAGTGCTTTAACCACAAGACCATCCTTTCCTCCCTATTTAGAAGAGGAGTAAGAAAAACGATAATCTCTACCGGTATGTCTACACTGCAAAGAACAACTTGTGGCACTGAGTCTCAGAGCTCAGGTCAATTGACTTGGCTTGTGGGGCTCAAGCTGGAGGGTTAAAAATAGCAGTGTAGATGTACTCTTAGAGATGATCAGTTTTCTTACTCCTCCACTAGATAGGGAGGAAAGGATGGTCTGCGTAAATCCACCATTTACTCTAGTTGAAATGTGCAAGTGACCAGTAGCCCATGCTACAGAGGAAGGCAAAAAGATCTCAGGGTCTTGCCTGAGCATTTCGGCAATACCCACCAGCCAGGCACCTAGGAAAGAACTCTCTGGTAACTCAAAACCTTCTCAATGTAGTGACCCATCACTGACCATTGGGGATATTTATTACTAGCAGTTTCAGATCAGCTATGTATCATTGTAGGCAGTCTCCTCCTACTATCCCCTCCATAAGCTTATCAAGCTCAGTCTTGAGGCCGGTTAGGTTTTTTGCCCCCACTACTCCCCTTGGAAGGCTGTTCCAGAACTTCACTCCTCTGGTGGTTAGAAACCCTCATCTAATTTCAAGCCTAAACTTGCTGATGGCCAGTTTATGTCCAGGTGTTCTTGTGTCAACATTGGTGCTTAACTTAAATAAATCCTCTTCCTCCCTGGTATTTAGCCCTCTGATATATGTATAGAGAGCAATCATATCTCCAGTCAGCCTTCTTTTGGTTAGGCTAAACAAGACAAGCTCCTTGTGTCTCCTCTCATACGGTGGGTTTTCCATTTCTCTGATTATCCTAGTAGCCCTTTTCTGCTCCTGCATCAGTTTGAATTTATCATTCTTAAACATGGAAGATCAGAATTGTACACAGTATTCTAAATGAGATCTCACCAGTGCCTTGTCTAATGGTACTAACACTTCCCTGTCTCTACTGGAAATATCTCGCCTGATGCATCCCAGGATCGCATTAGTTTTTTTTCATGTCCGCATCACACTGATGGCTCAGTCATCCCGTGATCAACCAGTACACCAAGGTCTTTCTCCTCCTCTGTCGCTTCCAACTGATAAGTCCCCAGCTTATAGCAAAAATTCTTGTTGTTAGTCCTTAAGTGCATGACCTTGCAGTTTGCACTATTAAATATAATCCAATTTCTATTACTTCAGTTTTCAAGGTCATCCAAATCTTCTTGTATGATATTCCAGTCCTCCTCAATATTGGCAATATCTCCCAACTTTGCGTCATCCACAAATTTTATTAGCACACTCCCACTTTTTGTGCCAAGGTCATTAATAAAAATGTTAAATAAGATTGGTCCTAGACGGATCCCTGAGGAACTCCACTAGTTTCCTCCCTCCAGCCTGACAGTTCAGCTTTCAGTATGACCCACTGTAGTCTCCCCTTTAACCTGTTCCTTATCCAATTTTCAGTTGGTTTAATCCCCATCTTGTCCAATTTAACTAATAATTTCCCATGTGGCACTGTATCGAATGCCTTACTGAAATCCTTGTAGAATAAATCTACTGCATGTCCTTTGTCTAAAAAATCAGTAATCAGTGGGTAATTATTTAATTACAAGTGGAATATTTTGTGTTCGTTAATAGACATCTGACCTGAGACAGCACTGATAACGTTTTAGTGGCTGGTCTACTTTAAACGGTTAGACTCACCAGTAATGGGTTTGTTGCAGGCTGCACACTTCTTTGCATAAAGCTTTCTGAAGCAGTCTAGGCAGTATGGATGGTCATCTTTGGAAATAAACTTTTGCCCAGACAGCTGCTTCTTACATCCAGCACACAGAAAGCATTCTTTGTGCCATGGCTGGTCGTGGTATGTCACTCCACCAGTAGTTATCATCTGATGCAGCAACAAAAAGCAATAAACAAAGGAATGAAAGCATGAACAACAATCTATAGCAATCAGCTGCAACACCAAAATGCGTCATTATTTCCAAAATTCAGATAACATTTGAGCTCTAATCTAAACTAGGAATTCCCAAGGTATGTGGTATTTTTTAAATAAATCCTCTTATTTCTTTTCTCTCTGCCATATAGATAGAGTCAATTGTTTTCAGTTTGGTTTTTAATCTTGACTGGGCCGGATTGATATGAACATGCAGCTGCATAAGTTATTCATGTTGGTTCCATGGCGGGTTCTTATATGGGCTCCAATTGCAGTGGCCCTGGGAGGGCAGGTGGGCCAGATCTTGGGCCGGACGATGGACCAGGGCGGGTTGGCTGGTGGCCTGGGGTGGACGGTAGACTGAGACTCAGGGCGGCTGGGGCAGGGCTCCTCCAGCCATGGTGGGGGGCTTGGATATCCATCAGGGGAGGAGGGGAGTAAGGGATGGGGCTGGGGGGGTAGCCTCCCTGAATGGGGGGTGGGGGTCACGGACCTCCCATGTCTCTAGGAGTATTTCTAAACTGCAGCTGGGAAGGGTGATGCCCAGCACAGGTAGACAGACTTGCATTAGCTCTGTTCAAGCTAGGTTACTAAAGATAGCACTGTGGAAATTGTGGCATGGGTGCAGCTTGTGCTATTTGCCCAAGTCCAAGCCTGTCTAAGCTCCTGTGGCTAGACTGAACCACTACCTGTGCTCCAAAGTCCTCACTACTATTTGTAGCACACTAGCTCAAGCGGAGCTAGTGCAAGTCTATCTACATTGGTTGGGAATCAAACCTCTTAGATGCAGTGCAGACATACCCTAACTTGGGTTTGTATGGTACTTAAACA
>NW_020664393.1:15215266-15234984 GCF_002925995.2 Terrapene triunguis
ACCACCTTCCCGAATGATAGTAGCTAGGTTCAGTCGACCTCACTGTGTCTACACTGGGGCCTAGATTTGCCTAGGTATGTTGGTCATGGGTGTGGATTTTGTTCACCTCTGACTGATGTAGATATTCCAACTTAACTTTTTAGTGTAGACCAGGCCTCGGTATAGTTTATGTCTGTAAGGGAAGGAAGGGGAATGAACTATAGCACCTTTACAGTAGTATAACTGCATCCACACTATGGGTTTTACCAGTAAAAAAAAAAAAATCAATCACATCCCTAACCAAAAGAGCTATACCAATACAAAAACTGTGTGTAGACCAGGCCTAAGTATTTTGGAACCAAGGTCTCCTGAAAAATTAGCCAACCCTCCTTTCCCATTGGTTTCTCTTAATGTTTGCCAGATCCTATTTGTTAATGCCCTAGACCAGTGTTTCTCAAGGACCGGTCCCTGAGATTTCCCTGACACAGTTTAGGAAGGGAGCGAGCTGTCCCTGGTATCAAAAAGGTTGAGACACACTGCTCTAGATAAGGCAGTTCATCTTGCCACATATGAGCTGCCATTGTCTCTTCAGTTGCATGGTGTTTTCAGGGAATCTCCCACTATTGAGTTAGGATTGAATCTGCCCAACTCATGCAGAAACACCACCATGGTAAATCCTGAACAGAGCTGGTTGAAAAAAAACAAAGTGATTTAGTGACAAATTTTAGAAATTCCAAAGTGGTTTAAGTTTTGCAGGGTTCAAAATAAGACAAATTTCCTGTGGGGTTTTTTAATGATTCTCCTTCTCCCCCCCTCCCTCCACAAAGCTGTCATTTTTACTGAAATCATTTTTGAAACTGGTTTTCAGTAAAAAACAAAACAAAACTAAACCCAATGTTTGGTAAATTAAAAATGTTGATAATTTTAAGACATTTAATCTGATATAAATTCAAGTTAAAACTAATCATAGAAAACATCACAAAAACAAAACATCTTGAAACTTTTCTTTCAAATTTTTTTCATCTTTGAAGATGCCATTTTTAACAACAAAAATTTCCATGCAAAAAAAACCTGTAACCAGGTCTGATCCCTGAAGGTCTAGATGACATAATGGAAAAATACAGATAGTAGTGTTCCCTACGCTCATACTAGCACTCCCACTGTAGCAAGTCTAATTGTAATTTTCCTGAAAATTGCCAGTGTAGGCAAAGTCAATGAGTCTATGTGGGCAAATCTGATTCTGTTTCAAGACTGTAATATTATTCCTTGTGGGGTGTAATATAATTACACATGCAATGTTAGATCACAGAAGATGAGCATGTATCTGCCTTCCCCCACCCCACTAACTGACAGAAGAATTAAATGGGGGGAGATAGTCCACTGCATGCTGTACTGAAAGCCAAGAAATTATACTTTGCAGCTTAACTATCCAAGTGCTTGCATTTAATTAAAAGTGCAATATAACCATTTCACAGAAGTAGCGAAGAGTCCTTGTTATCTTACCAGGCATAATGGCCTTCTGACAGTGGAAGCACTTCGATGAATACTCATTAGAATAACACTGAGTACACAGCAAGAGCTCATCCTTGGCAGCAAAAGGCTTTTCCACCAAAGAGTGATTGCATCTGGCACACTTGAAGCACGCTTCATGCCAGTGACGGCCTTTATAGGCGAGATCCTTTGAGACAGAAAATACATGTTAATGGAAAGCATTTGTTTACCCCCACAGCCCCACACTTTTTTTTTTTTTTTAAACTAAACAAAAACCAGTTGGAGAGTGACTGGACCAGTGGCTTGTGCCACTGTCTGGAGGGTAATTGTCAAACATGACAAAATCTATCCAAAGTGGAAAGACTGTCAGGATATTCTGTAGTTCACTTTTATTGGCCACAAAGAGCTGCTTTGGCTCAGGCTATAGTTGATACTCCATGCCCCCACACTTGAGAAGTATTTTTTGTTTAATATAAAGGATGACTTTGTATTTTAAAGGCAACCTTCCCGGGAAACAAATGGGTTTCATCCCTTTAATAAACACCACCAGATTTTTTTTTCTTGCATGGTCTCCACATGAAAAACTCAGGTCTTTTTTTGCCCCCCTGGAAGACTCTATGGACAACTGAAGAACTTAAAGGGTTATGGCCTCACAGATAGCAAGCAAGTGAAACCTGTTTAACTGAGGGGGGGAAGTGATTTTTACTCAGACTATTAAACCCTTTGCATTTGTTTGTTTTTTGTTAACACCCATTTAACTCAATCACCCTCTAACAAGCTGGAAGAAAAGATTTTCTTTTAATAATCCAACATGCTTAAGAGCTGAGAAAGCTAAGAAGATACATACAAGGTTTTCTCTTTGTTTCATTAAAATCAAGGAAGATATGGCTTAACACTCCTGACATTTCTAAGGTTTAAAAAAAACAAGCAGAAAAACAAACAGCTAAACAGCAACAAATCCTATAAGAAATAAACCAAATCCTTCCAGGTCTTTTTTCTAATGAAAGAAGCACAAAAAGGCACAAATTCTATCCCTTTTATTGCCCTTGTCAGTCCCCCTTAAAGTAATAAAAGGGGAAATAAAATACATAAGACTTGATTTTAAGAGGTGCTGAACACCTACTGCTCTCTCCAAGTGCCTATAAAACAAAAACTGTTGTCAAAGAGTAGCCTGAGGCAAAAAATAACTAAAAATAAATACAAAGGAGAGAAGAAGGCGGCAGAGAGCTGGCCCCTTAATTCTGTGAGGAACAACCAATTGTCAGCCTAAGGGGGCAATTTTTTTAGTTGACTGTTGTACCCCCTTCATTTCACTCCTATTATCTTTTCCTGTCTCTCAGGCCTGCTCTATGCCTAAAACTTAGGACAACTTAGCTATGTAGCTCAGGAGTGTGAAAAATTCACACCGCTAAGAAACATTCTGTTAAGGCAACCTAAGTCCTGGTGTAGAATTCTTCCATCCACCTAGCTACCTCCTCTCGAGCGGGTGATTTACTACAGCGATGGAAGTGCTGTGCCGCTGTAGTGCTTGTAATGTAGACACGCTATAGTCCTAGGGAGATGATTCAACCATTCATCTAGGGGACAAAATCATTCGTATGAAAAGATCCTGCTGCTTAGCTTGTTTTAAATTTAAATTTTGGATTAGGCAGGTTGGTTAGGCTTCAGAATACAGGCTCTCTTGGCCACATAGAAGAATTTGTTGTTGAAAATGCAGGTCATAGAGTTTTGGGACAGTTCTCCCCAAATCAGCAGTTTTTCCTTGATAATTTGCATATGAAACACAGCTGGGCCCTATCTTGAACCTCCACAAGGGCCATTGACCCCTTCCCTGAAGAGGAAGGGCCTTGCCCACCATTACCCTCCCATTATCCTCTGGCCTCTTTGAGTGGGTTCTGCTAACGTAACGGGGTCATAAAGCCATCAGACCCAGACCTCTAGGGATTTCCCCCCAATGTAGGGTGCTTCCCCGGGCTGATAGAACACCCCTAGATCATCTGTTGCAGATACCTTTAGCATAGGGGAAATGCTGTGGCACTGATGCAGAGACAGAGATGTTGTTGGCTGGGCTGCTGCTGTGCCCTGGCTTGTCTGAGCTTCTGCAGTGGCCATTTAGGGCTACGGACAGGAATCACAAGTTGAGGCAGCTCTCAGGCAGTTCTACCCTGCACTTGGGGCTAAACCATCAGCAAGACAGCGCAGGATAGGACAGGCTTAAAGCTGAAGTAAAGAAACTTCCACTCAACCGCAATCCCTGTGCCGAGGTCAGCTTCCATATTAACTGGGCCCTGAGAACATGATATATGCTAAGTGCATGGTTTGGGAATTCCTGAGCTCAAATCGTGGATCAGACACTGATTCCTCTTTGGGTCTGGACCACTCTCTAAGGGTATGTCTACACTAGAGCAGGAATGTGTAAATTCCAGCTTGAGGAGACATAGCTTGAGGAGACATACCCACGCTAGCAATGATTCAGCAAGCATGCTAAAAATATGGCGCAAGCAGCATGAGGGGTTATCTCCCTGAGTACCTGTCTATGGTCTTGGATGGGATTGTACTTGGGATGGCTAGCCACTCATGCCTCTGCAGCTACACTTCTAGTTTTAGTGCACTAGCTCAATCAGGCCTAGCACAGGTATGTCTCCCTGAGCTGGAATATACATCTTCCAGCTTCAGCATAGGTGTACCCAAATCTCAGGCTTAATTTTTTCATCTGTAAATTGGGAATAATAGTTACTTACCTCTGTTATGGGCAGTGCTTAAATTTGTAATGAAAGTAGTGCTGGGGCTCAAGCAAGTAGGTGCGAGGGCTCAAGGCTTCTTTTTACTTTCATAACTGATGCGGCAAACCTAGAGGTGCCAGGGCTCAGCCCTGGCAAGCCCATGGCACAAATTAAGCACTGGTTATGGGTATGTTGAGAGGATTAATGTTTTTGCAGTGCTTTGACGATGGAAAGAACAGTATCGTCTGTTATGTTATTTAAAACTGGGCCTAAAACCCTTGAACCAAATATCACCAGATGCAGTAGGAGGTGGATCCAGATCTCAAGTTACTTTATGGCAAACCAGCACCCTTCCAGATCCAAGCACACCTAATTATGAGGAAGATCTGGATCAGGAGATTGCAGCTGGACTTTATTCCTATAACGAGCTGAACCACAAACCCAGATCTGGCTCCAAATATTGTGGCTTGGGTCCATCTCTGTAATTAAATATTATTATGAACTAAACTTGCACCACTAATCCTGATGTGATTTCTGAACTCAGATCTCCTGCTTTTCCAAACTTTGTGAGCAAACCTGGTCTATGGTACAAGTGAGCCTGGGCAAATTTCTGACTGTGTTTTGAAACCGTGTGAAACACAGATGTTTTGATCATCTTTAAGTTTCTGGGTTCATTTGAATATGAAATTCAAAGTGAAATGCAGGGTTGTGAGACAGAGCCAAAGAAAAAAGCTGACAGATGCCACCCAGCTAACTGCATCTACTTGGGATCTCGCAGTTCTAATTAATGTTCTACAAGGGGCCTAGATTCAAGGAAAGCAAAGTCCAGAAGTTTGTTCTGTCTGATTGCGTCTATCATGGAGATTTCCTTTATGAGACAAGCCAGGCATTGTGAGATAAATAAGAAATTAAGCTGTCATACTGCAAGTAAGATATTTTAATCAAAATACGCCCTCTCAAGGCATCTTGTTTACAAAGACAGACAGCATTACATAAAAATGATAAATATTGTTGCCTTCCAGTCGAACTCCTGTGTGTTGACTAAACATTTGCAATAGAAATGATTTATAGACAAAGTGAAGTTGTTTTTCACTTGACATCTCTCAGAAGTATTTATTTTAAAGTTTCCTGCGATCTTATCTATTGAATAAGGGACAGCAAGAGAGGAGAGAGTGAGAGATTGCAACTACTGAGAGTGCTAGAGTGAAAGATAAATGTAAACAACCCAAGATATCTCTCTACAATAACCAAGCCTTTCTGCCACAACAGGAACAACACACACAACAAGCAAACATACAACCCCAGAGTTTTTATACCCTCCAAAAGGCAGAAGAGCCAGAGACTCTAGGAGGTCCACTAGGGACTTTGGTATGCTAATCGATTTTATATGGAAGGCACTCAGGTCCTACAACAAAGGACATAGGTATAAAACCCTAAAATTGTTAAGTAAGGTAATGCTTCATCAGAAGTTGACGATACTACAAAATATTGTGGTAGTGAATTAAGTAGTTCTATTGCTTACTGGGTGGACCCTCTCCCCAGTCCCATCCACCAAACTGTGCAGTCTTTATGCAGGAAATTAAGTGGCAGTGAGGGATGGAATCCACTTATTAATGTCGGGGTAGACCATAGATCACCACTACACTACAGACTCTATTCAAGGCTTCTCCACCACTGCATCCACATAAATGTAGGTCCTCTGGTCCCTGCCCTCAACGCTTCCTTCTGCAGCAGCATACTTCCAGTCAGCATAGAACCCCCCCTCCCTGGTGTGCAGAGGCTCCATCTCCCCTTTGTACAACAGCTAAGTCCAGGTCGCCACACCTGTGCAGGGATTCTGAAGCCTTCCGTGGCACAGAGAGCCTTGGGTGGAACCCACCCCCAAAGAGGCGGATTTCATGCTCTGTGATTTAACAATCTCAATAAATACAGAAAAATGAACTAAATGCTTACCTTGGCATCACATTCAATGGGCTTCTTGCATTCTTCACAGGAGTTAGCAAATAGGCCATCATAACATGTAACACAGTAAGAATTCTCTTCTCTAAATGCATACCTCCTGCCAAGAAGGGATTCCATGCAGTAATGGCAGTGATTACTTGTCATGTTTTGGTTCTTCAGCTGTTCTGGGAGAAAGGAAAATTAATAAATAACATGAATGAAACAGTTCAGGCCCAAACAATCTCATTCTGTGGATAGTAATGCATTACTGGTGCAACTTAGAGCAGCGATTGCCCCGGTTACTTGCAATGGTTGGGATTCCTAACGTTGGAAGCATCTGGCAACAAAATGGCAGTCTTTAGCAATGCGTAATATTCAGGAAGTGGTTGTCTTCATAACCCCAAACAAGAAGATTGCCTCAGTTTAGTCGGTTAGTATTTATACTGATAATCCTGGTGCCTGAAATCGGTTCCCTCTGTCGTTAGTGCCAAAACAGATCAGGCAAGATGAGTGGAAATAAATCAATTTAAATTTCTTATCCTACTCCTCTCTTTACTCCTAAAAGAGAACTATTCTTGCAGAAAATGAATAAACCTTAGCATTTGCATCAGTGGTATTACAGTCATAAAAGTAAATCGAGCAGACACAAAAAGGTGGAACACACTCCTACATATTGAATGTAATTTGGGATGTCAAAATTACATTGGAAAATCAATCATAAATTTGAAAGTGAGTTTATCCCCACACTAGCCATAGTCAGAGGATTTAATTAAGAAGAAAATAGGTGGAACATAAAGACACAAAGCCTCATACAGAAAGTAACTAGGTTTGTGAGGTCCCCCCCCAACCACCAAACCATATTGGAGAAAATGTTTTTATGTCCTGCATTGTGAGGAGTAGATTATCCAGAAAATTCACATAATATGGACAAAAGCTATTCTCTGAAATCAAACTGACTGTGTAGATAATAGGCCAAAGAGAAAGTAGGTTTGAGCCACGAGTTTTCAGACTTTCCCTGCCCAACATCAGAATGTCCCCAATTTCCTTGGCAGTTCCTTTCTTTCTGTAATGTGTCTTCCTTTTGGAAAACCCAGTGTCCACCTTGAGCAGATAGAAGATGGACAAGGAACTCCAGGTTGGCTGGCCTGCACTGTGAAGATTATCTCTGTAATACTAAAATCAGTTACTGTGCAGGGAGATTTGAGCAGCCTTCTTCCCTTGGATATCCTAAGAGAAAAGAGAGCGAGGGATAAACCTGGTATAACTAACATAAATCCTGAATCAAACCAAGTTTCTTTTTGTTGTTGTGGGAAGAGAATAGTCTTCTGTTTTTCTTACATGCATCTGTATTGCCAAGTTCCACCCAGAACATGACTTTGAAGTGCGAGAATACTGTGAGAAAACTGATATTTCCATGTCAACCAGTTGCAGGAAATACCATAAATCTTCTGAGAGCCCAATCTCAAATACTTCTCTTCCCTCAGTTTTACAAGCCAAAGAGGATTTGAATAAGCATAGAAGCTTTGGTATCTGAAACTCTGAACCTTTGGAGGCTTGTGGGGAAGGAGTCTTATTTCAGTCTTGTTATTGCTAGTTGGATCAGCAATACTTTGCTAATATTGGGTCATGGTTCCTGGGAATGAGGGAAAGAGACTCCAAAAAGTTCACAGTGAAGCAAAACTCAGACATCTGCTGGACTCGTTGAATTGCAATTTGATTAGCTCATGAGTAAGCCATTCTGCTGCTAATGTCAACAATCATAAAGAGTTACAGCGGATTTAAGAAAACTAGGTCTCAAAGTATTTACATCTCATTGACTTTGGGCAGCCGAAACTGAGCTCTTGCACCAGTGAAGTGAGGTGTAAGTTACAGCTCAGATGAACAAAATGCAAAGGGTGAAAGTAACAAAGAAAAGAATAAAAAGAAATAACATTTGAGGAAGCAGTTACCATTAGAACTGGATCTATTCTATTCTGTGGTGCTCACTCCTATACTTTCTCATGCAACCACTGTGCAGCTCCAATCCACACAGCTTTAAAGAAGTGCTATTGCTTTTTTCTCCCTTCTTGAAGACTGTTAGACATAATCCAAAGGAATATTTTAAACTTCAAGAAAGCATAACTAACGTCTATCCCCACTAGTAAACTCAAAGTCAAGGACTCTGTTTTTATTCTGTTCCCCAGGGGTTGTGTCACGATTGTGAAGAAGGGGCTGGGGAAGATGATGGAATGCTTATATTAGACCAAAAATAATGGCTCGTTCATTTGGCACAAGCTGTGGAAAACTTGTTGTCCCTGCAAATTGAAAACATTTTTAGCTGAATTGATTTACTATTTTTCTAACCGCACTAAATCATTGCACTAGCCAGGACAGTGTGCAGTAAAAAAGTCAAATAGTCTATAACTCAAATCAGTGGGAATCAAGTGCTCCCTTAATAATATTACAGATTGATTTAATGTTCTGTTCTTGGATTATAATATAACAGGAGTCTGAAGCTGGACTTCCACATACTTGGGTCCTGTCAATATCCTCTTTGAGCACAGCAATCAATAGTTCAACTGTAAAGACTGCCATGTTGCAATTTTTTAAGAGGTATCATCTGCTTTTGCATGTAGTGCAGCCTGTTATCCTAACAATACTATAGCAAACATAAATTTGTGGAAGTGGGAACTATTCTGTAGATAATGGAGGGAGTTTATTTATTACCACCTCTGGACATGGGTCAAACAATGCATCAACACAGATTCACTCAAAACTGATCTCAACTTACATCCCCCTCCAACCAAACATGAAATAAGTTGAGCTCTTTGCCATGAATATGATCCAAACTATATAGATAGTACTCACAGCAAAGACATTATTGTTATTAATTTCATTTACCAGACCCTCAGCTGCTATAAATCAACATAGGTCTTGTGGATCCAGCTCATAAAGTGCAATTGAATTTTTATTTAGGTATTTAGTTTGACAATTAGTGGATTTACAGCTAATTTAGGCCAGAAGGTAATAAATACTGTCCCAAGAAAAATCATAGCTTCCTCATCAAAAGGGTTTACTGGTTGAGGAAAACTTAACTCTCAAAGCTAAAACTTTGTAACATAAGAAAAGGAAGAAATCTTGCCTGGATCACTAAACTTAACAACAGGTTAAATATTTTGAGTGTAGTTTTCATAAAGTATCGCCCTAGTCCTGCGTTCACTTGTGCTGTTCTTTTGCACTAACAATTACTGAAACTGTATAGGTGTATTGGGCATTTGCACAAACAAATGGATCTAAATAGCCATCTTATGCACAAAGGCTCCCTTTGCATGTACCTTTATTGGATGTGTCGGTGCAAATGTAGACATGCAAAGGTAATGTTGACCCTTCTTTATGAAATTCTGACCTTTTATGCCTATTCTTCTGTTGGTTCACATGCATGACTTCCATTAATATTAATAGGAGTTACATAGGATATTGTTATAATTTACAAAAAATGAACATAAGTACAAGAGTATATAAAATTGATCATCTTATGTACTCATACCACTAGAGACTGACACATAGAAACATGCACACCATGTGTAACTGGGTGCAGTGCCACTACAGAGTCCTCATTAAAGCAAAGGTTAGATAAATTTAGGTGATCTTCCCTCACCTCATGCACACCTACTTGGGAGGGGACATGCCTGTGGAATGGCAGGACTCTACACCCAAGGACATGGGATTGGGTTGAACCTCAGTCAGAGGGGTAGTTTGTTACTTGTTTTTGTTTGAGTCACAGCTATACACGTCCTCTGAAGTAAACCCTTACTTGACTATATTTCTGATTTGTTTCTGCTAAATCAGTCCATCGGCTTACAAAGAAACAACAGGGCATGCACTGATCAGGGCCGGCTCCAGGCACCAGCTGAGCAAGCAGGTGCTTGGGGTGGCCAAGGGGAAGGGGCCGCACGTCGGGCTCTTCGGTGGCAATTCAGCGGAGGGTCCCTCGGTCCCTCTTGGAGGGAAGGACCTGCTGCCGAATTGCCGCCGAAGAAGAAAGTGGGGCGTTGGAGCTGCCGCAGATCGCGATCGCGGCTTTTTTTTTTTCCCCCCCGCCACTTGGGGCGGCAAAAACCCTGGAGCCGGCCCTGGCACTGATGAGCTATTAATGCACACTTGCAGTGCACAACGTGCACAGACAAATAATTTCAGTCATGCTCAAAATGCTATGAATGCACATCTGTTCAAATCAATGGCATTCAGCTATTACATTAATGTAAAAAAGGAACCCCCCCTCAGTTTTTTTCAAGGAGTGGTTCATTAGATTTTTAGGGTTAATCTATGCTGAAAAGTTCTCTCTCTCCAAGGTATTTATATGGCACCCATCACCATAGTATTTTAATATATTTATCACATTATGCCTGTCTGGTAGTCAATTATTCTTATACCCATTTCACAGATGGGAAACTGAGGCACAGAGAGGCTGTAATCTGCTTCTGATCACACACAAAGGCCATGGACAAGGGGGGACTTGAACACAAATCTTTTTAAGTATGATGCCAGTATCCTAACCACTGGACCATCCTTCCTCAATAAGCAATAGAGAGACTTTATGGGTGAACCCATATCTGCTTTGGAAAATGCTGAAGGCAACATATCCCCTACACACAACAATCATTAAACAGCAGGGGCCACATCTTACAGCTTTTCCTCAAACAAAACTCTCATTGATGTCAATAAGAGTTTGCGTGAGTAAGGACTTCAGGTTATGGCCCTTTATAAACTGATACCATGTTTGGATACAAAGCAGGATTGGTCTGACAAAGAATGACAGACTTTTCAAATCTCATGACAAAGATGTGGATGATCTCATGACAAAGATATGGTACTTTTACCATAAGACAACATAAAAAAATAACGAAATCCTGTCTCCCTGAACTATCGCTTGCCTCAGCCCAATAAATAAATAATGTTCTGAGCATCATGTAGTTGAAATGGAATATTTTTCTGATGTTTTGATCCTAATCTCCACAGTAATATGTTTACTTGAAGTTAGCTGGAAGCTAGGCTTTGTGTTTTGGGAGGTCTGATCAGAATTCTCTGGAGAACTGATGTTATGTACTCTCATGGAATGAAACGCTGACTCTGGTTACTTGTTTCCCTGACACAGTAAAATGTTGAGTTTTATGTATTTCTTGGGAAAAATTATTTCGTTTTCTAGCTATTATGGGGACAAAGGTAAAATGCAGTTGATTTTAATCTATATAATAGGCACATATAATGTAAGTGACAGTAATAAGAACAGTAGCTCTAGTATATGCTAAATGAGGACACAGGAGTTACCATGGTAACTCAAAAGGATGCAGCATTGGTGTCTTTGGGGTTAGAGTTGAGAATGTAGTCCGAGTACAAATTATAAAACAGATGAAAGCAGGACACAACGGGGACAGGCTGTTCTGCCAACAGTTTCGCCAGAAGGTAGAACACAACTCATGCAAATGTGCCTGGGAATTTCTGCATAGTTGAAATGTTTTATGTAAAGGGTGCAGACTGAAAAGTCCAAAAAACTTGTAAAGTTACAGAGAAGTGACATTCACTAACAGGAAGGTTTTTCAGGCCTACACAAATCTGGTCAGCATAGAATCAACTATAAAGGGATCTTCTTCTCTCCTGTCATTGTGTAAGTAGTGCAGGGACAAGTAACCATTTTAATGTCTAATATTACTTTGATGTTTCCTGTAAATATATTGTTCCTGTTTAGAGTACATGATGTTTTTGGGTTTTGTACATTATTCCTAATGATATAGAAATTAGTGTGTATACACATGATGATATTTTAATTTGTTTTATGCTCCCCTAGTGGAATATTTCCTAATCTGCCTTCATCAGGTTGCCCTTGAATTACATCTTTAAAAAAAAAATCAAATACAATACACGAAGCAGGGTTCTCTACTCGGCTCTCAACAGGTACAAACAAAAAAGAGTAATGATGGCATTAATCATCATAACACTCTTGAGAGGGGGAAAAAAACCTGTTATGAGGGCCAAGTCTGCACATGTGTGAGACAACCCAGACAACATAGTTTATCTACATTATTTCCAGTGGATTGTGTGTTTTCTTGCATACCTGCTTGAAACAAAGTTTTGCTCTTTTGCATATTCATCCTGAGTTTATTTTCCTTATTCTCCAGATAAAGGTCTCTGAGCATTTCACCAGCTCAAAGAATTGTTGCAAAAGTCATCGGCAAATTTGGGATGTTGAGGGCTACTCCACCTTGAAGCAAACATCAGTCTATTGAAGTTAAGGTTTCTAAAAACCTACTGCAAGGAGCAGGCAAAGGACTTTGTTTGTCCTTTCCTAATTTCAGAGGTTAACTTGAACATCTCACTTTGTAGACTTATTGTGCATCTAGAAAGGAGTTATTTCCTTTTCAGCAGAGCTGCTCAAAAAGAGAGTTAAAAGAAATGGAAGGGAATTTTGAAAATTTTTACTGTTTTTTCAAATTGTAGAAAAATATCAATATATTGACAAACCAAAACCAAAAACCACCCCTCCCAAAAAAACCACCATCATTTCAATTAATTTTTTAAAATTGAAAACCAAGTGTTTGAAAACGAAACTTGTTTAAAACTCAAAATCTGGAAATTTCAATCAGCTGTACTCCTGAGTTATGCTTTGTACATGGATTCTAGGTCCATGCTTTTCCCAATGTAGCATGAGAAGAAATGGAAACTAGAAGCAGCACATATTTCAGGCTGAGTGGAACAGCATGAGTGGAAAAGGAAAGAACTCTTGGTCTAAAAGAAGGATTTAATATAGCATTAACGCCATTACTTTCTTCTTAATTTGTATTGCTTTAGGCCTTGTCTGTACACATGATCTCAGCCCTTGGTGTGGCTGAACCAGACACAACCCCTAGTGTAGAAACTGTTTACACCAATGTAGTGAAATTTGCACAGGTATTGTTTATCCCAGTTTCCAGCTAGAACAAACGGAACTAGTGTAAACATGTCTATGTTAAAAATTTTCACTAATGCAGTTACACTGAAACCACAGCAGAGACAAGGCATAGGTGGCCAATGTACCTGCAACCTTTCTCCCTATGACTGAGAAGGCAGGATGGAGTAGCCTGCCTCCCATTGCCTGTGCAGCAAGCTATTGTTCCCTTAATACTTCCTTTAGAGATTTCACCAGGCTATCCAATATGAATTTTACCTGCTGTGCAAATAATATTGAGGATTTCAGCTGATGATATTAAATAATTGATCTCTATTTTTAGGAGCAGGCATACAGTCACCAAAAAGTCCATTTCAGGTTGGACAAAACATTTAGTTCCTGGGCATTTTTAAAGGGCTAGATTCACAAAACAGGGGGTGGGGAAAGGAGGAACAATGAAGAATCCCCCTTAATAGCCTTTATCTCAGTGGTTAGGGCACTCACTTGGGATGTGGGAGACCCCCATTTAATCCCAGATCTCCTCCCTCACAGGTGAGTGCCTTAACTATCAGCCTACTCTGGGCTGGGTCTCTCTCAATCTCTCCTGTTCAAACCTGGGTCTCTTGCATCCCAGGTGAGTGCACTAATCACTGTGCTAAAGGTTATAAGGAGACTGGCGGTGGTGGCACATCCCCTCCGCCACCATTTCTGAATAGCGCCTAAGTTGCTTTGTGACTCAAGCTTACATTTGTTGTTGTTGTTGACATCGTCGTCATCAAAACTATTTGGTGAATTTGTTTCAAATTCACAAATAGTTTCAGGGTAAACAAAACTGCATTTTTCAATGAATAAATAAATCTAAAAATTTTCAATAAATAAATAAATCTAAAAATTTTCAGTCAGCTGTACTCCCAATATCTTAAACAACTGCAATAAAACAAGAAAAGACTTGCATAATTTAATGTTCAATCTTATTTCATTGCTTTCATTTATCTATAACTTGTCTTGCCTACTTTATGTATAGGTCACATTTTCTGGCATGGGCATTCGTTATATAGCACATTTATGTTTTATGATCATCGACAGGTTAATGAAATAATAGAAGTGCTTCACTCATGCATTATTGTACCTCTGTAGATACGGGTCTGTATTGTGTTTTGAAAATCATAAAACATTGTTCCAGAATAAAATCTGACATGAAGCTGGTAAGTGAAATATTAAAAAAACACTTGTACAAAACTCAACTATTTCTTTCTTTTGAGGCGGTAGGGGTGTGTGTGTGTGTGTGTGTGTGTGTGTGTGTGTGTGTGTGTGAGCGCGTTATTCCTATAACAAAAACAGTACTTGTGCAACCTACTTTGGCCCTGATGCAGCAAAGTGCTTAAGTATATACTCAACTTTATAGATGTAAGTAGTGATTTCAATAGGACTGCTCAGGGCTTAAAGTTAAGCACTTGCTTAAGTGCTCTACAGGACCAGGGCCTTAAGGCCACATTTTCAACAGACACCTAACCTGCTTTGGCACTTCTGAAAATCCCACTGGGCACCTATCTGGATCTTTAGACACCTAGATACCTTTGAAAATCTGACCTTTAGTCCATAGTGTGGACTAGATTATTTTATGAGGAAAGGCAAACCCATTAGTATTCTGTTATTAAAGAAGCAGGTTCTGTGGTAGTTTACTGAAACGTGGAAGGTTATGGCACTGATCATTCACAAAGAAAATCTGTTTTATAAAAACTCAGTTGCATTCCATTTGAATGTCAATACCTAATTTATTATATAACCCAGAAGCATTCAGATTACTTTTTCATTCTCAATTTTTAACTAGAATGGATGTTTGCATATACTGACAATTTTTCAAGAATCTAAAGGTCTGAAAATCTCTTTTATTTCAAATGAATAAGGAGGTGTAAGTAGGGTGAGGTGAAAACATCCTTCAAAACTTTTTCCTTCAATGGAGAATTGGGTTTTCGATTCAGTGAAAATTTAGTGGAAAGTGTCCACTTGCTTTCTTTGAAAATGTGCAATTTTTCGTCAAAAAAACCCCAAATCCCCCAAACTGATTTTTTTTTGGTTTCAGCCAAAAAATTTTGGGTTTTTGACAGTCAAAATTTTTCATGCAGAACTCCCCCCTTTTTCCAACCAGCTGTAGTCCTAACCATTTGAGAAATTGAGAGAATTCCAGTTTCACTACATTCTGCATTGTTACTTCAGGTGGAATATCATCCACAGATATGTCTTTAGCCAGTTATACACTAAATATGGCCTTAGACTAAGGGTTTGGGCCTCATTGCTGGAAGATTTTCTGGCTGGTTGGCTCTTTTTATCAGGACAAAATTTTTTTTTTTTAAATCGATACAGTTTGAAAAAGTTTTGAAGCCCTCCCCCTATTTGCTACTCTCAAATTGTAAACAAATTCAGTTCACCCCAGCATTATTTGAGTGACTTTGCTCCAGCAAGAGACAATCTATTCAGAGCTCTGCTTCAGCTCTCAACTTTTCCAGAGAAACACCGAGCAATAAAGATGTTTTCATGAGCAATGATGGAAAAACGTCAGTCTGCGCTAAATTCACTCATGTTAGATACCAAAGTATCCAGTAGGGCAACAGATCTAACACTTTGGCAACACTGGCTCAAAATCTGCACGAAGAAAGTAGGAATTGCCATAACATCCATCAGGTCCAGTATTTGGTCTTCAATTGTGGCTAAAACTATTCCAAGAAAAATGCAAGAAACCATCTGGCAGTAACCTGCTATGCAATAACCTGCCCATGGGGGAAATTTCTCCAGAATTCCTCTTCTGAAATTGAAATACATTTAGATTTTTAAAAAATCATGCCTTTTTGTGGTTGAAATTTTTCTGTCACTTTTTTCCTTTGGAAATTTGGATTTTTGACTAATCAAAAATCTTAATGGAAAGTGTCTTCTTTCCTCTGTTCATTGGAAAATGAAAAATTCAATAATAAAAATTTTTTGGCCAAAAAGATTTTATCTTTCAGATGAAATTTTTTATTTTTATTGCCAAAACCAGACATTTTTGGTTTTCAATTTTGTTATTTTAATGAAATGTAAAAAAACATTTTCTGGCAAGCTTTACTTTGTAGTCTATGGGTATTTCTACACAGCAAAGAAAAACCGTGGCTGACATGGGCCAGCTTCAGGTTTTTCTTTGCTGTGTAGACATATCCTAAGGTATCAGACAAGGCAGCTTATATTTTGAGATGAGTACCCAGCAGCAAGTGGATGTTTATTTGGATCACAGATGGCTAAAAAGAATTAAAAAATTGATGCATCATATTGATTTGGAGAAAACAATGCAACTTTTTATCTATCAAATTGAACTCCAGGATATAAAGAAGAGGGAGTGGGAAAGGTTAATTTTGGGCCCAATCCTAAAAGTTTTACATGAGTAATCCTTTATCAATAGTCCATTGGTATCATCAGACCAAGCATTTTGAGACGCATCAAAGAAAAGCTCCCACAAAATTTAGGAATTACTAGAGCAAAAGCATTCAACCAGAGATCAAACAGAGGCAAAAGTTGCACATGAAGACTTATCGGGCGAAATCTTGACCTGGGGGTTTTGCCACGGATTTCAGTGGGGCCAGAATTTCACCCATAGTACATAAACCAGAGAAATATCCAGAGATCTTTGTAAGAATAACTCCTTCACCCAAAGAAATCCCACTTCTAAAAAAAGTATAAATAATATCAGTGACCTGACTGTCCATTGTACAATCCACTGTGAGAATGATATAAAGGAAGGTAAAAATGCCTGCACAAACCAGGGAAATCCCACTGAGGAAACGGCAGCTTGTTAACAAGGTCCTAATGCTACTTGGCAGGAACACAACTGCCAAAATAAGAATCAGCCTTGCCTTCAGGATTGGAAGCCTTCTTAGGGAGAAAATAGAAAACAATGCCTCAGATACAGTGAGGAGCAACAAGTTTACAGGCAATAAAGTGAAACACCCTTTGCCACTGATGAGAAGCAACAGAACCCCAGTAGATGGCACTGAAGCAGAATGCAACCGTTAAAACCTTACCCCAAAATAAGCTGTGTCTTTCATTGTGCAGCAACGTCAGCTACAGAGACAAAAATCTTCATTTTAGTTCAGGGATTAAAAGGAAGATGAAAAGTACTCTATCTCCTGAGAACAGAGAGTGCACGCTAGTTAAACCCCTTTTTTAAAAGTAAGCAAGTAACTATAAGATTAACTTTTTTCCTAGCTTGGTTCTCTAAAAACCAATGCCACACTGCAAAGCAGCTTTGAAAACAGCAATAAGAAAAAAGGATTAGCAACATCATGCATGTCTTAAAGCAAGTCATAACTGAAAGTCACTTTGGTTACCCCATAGAAAAAAACAATCACCACCCGAAGCACAAAAAATAGAAAGTAACCTCTCTACAAAAACAAAGCAAAAGAACAAAACCAAAAACACCTAGTGTACTAGAGAGGTCTGGTCTTTTTACTCATTTTTTCCCCTCACTGCTGCACTATCATGGCTTGACCTAATTTTCTCAGGAAAAAAGAAATGGTTAGCTTCAAAAAAATAAATAATATTTCACAAATAAAAATGAACCAGATACAAAGCTTTCTGATTTCAACCCCAGTTAGAGGGTTGCAGCCAGCGAGGTGACATCTCAGGAAATAAACAATGACAAAGACTGGCTTATATAGGCTAATATAAGAATAGTGGGTCATAGGATCCTGTACTGTATGTGGTGGAGAGGGGAGCTAAATGGGCTAGAAAAGCTGTGTGAGAGACACATGAACAAACTATATATATTAGGGCTGTCAAGTGATTAAAAGAAGTAATCATGATTAATCGCACGGTTCAGGAATAATAAAATATCAAAAATATTTAAATTGTGTTTTCTACATTTTAAAATATATTGATTTCAATTACAGCACAGAATACAGAGTGTACAGTGCTCACTTTATATTTATTTTTGATTACAAGTATTTGCACTGTAAAAAAAACAAAAGAATAATATTTTTCAATTCACCTAATACAGGTACTGCAGTGCAATCTCTTTATCATGAAAGCTGAACTTTCAAATGTAGAATCATGTACCAAAAAACCTGCATTCAAAAATAAAACAATGTAAAATTTTAGAGCCTACAAGTCCACTCAGTCCTATTTCTTGTTCAGCCAATCACTCAGAAAAACAAGTTTGTTTACATTTGCAGAAGATAATGCTACTCACTTCTTGTTCACAATGTCACCTGAAAGTGAGAACAAGTGTTCTCATGGCACTGTTGTAGCCGGCATTGCAAGGTTTGTCTTAGCGATTGGCTGAACAAGAAGAAGGACTGAGTGGACTTGTAGACTCTGAAGTTTTACAGTTTTGTTTTTGACTGCAGTTATGTAACAAAAAAAAAAATCTACATTTGTAAGTTGCACTTTCACGACAAAGAGATTGTACTACAGTACTTGTAGGAGGTGAATTGAAAAATACTTTTGTTTATAAATATTTGCACTGTAAAAATGATAATCAAAAATAATATACACTTTGATTTCAATTACAACACAGAATACAATATATATGAAAATGTAGAAAAACATCCAAAATATTTAATAAATTTCAATTGGTATTCTATTGTTTAATAGTGCGATTAAAACTGCGATTGTGATTAACTTTTTTAAAATTGCGATTAATTTTTTTGAGTTAATCACATGAGTTAACTGTGATTAATTGACAGCCTTTATATATATTTCAAACAGTTTATAAACAGATTGCTAGGTGGAGATGGGCCATGGCAGGTCTGTTCTGCATGGGGAGTGCTTTGGAAAGACCACAGTCTCTGTGTTCCTCTCTCCCATTATTAAATTAACTGGTTATGGGACTCTACCAAGAAAGGTGAAAAACTAGAGCTTAACAGACATAAGAAAACCCCAGGATTTTCAGGAAAAAACTCCACAAGCAATTAAACAAAATTTAACTTTTTGGGTGGGAATTCAAGCTGAGGTAAACATGCACTCCTATGATTATTAACCGTGAACTCCTGCCAACCCTTCTAACCATACATCACACTCACTTGATGTGCCTTGTGGAAAATTATGGCCTGATCCTGGAAACCGTTATGCACATGTAACTTTACTGATGTGAGTAATCCCATTGACTTTATAAGAGTCAAATTATGTACGTGAGCATTTGCTGAATTAGGCCTTACTTTGGAAACTCTTCATATTAAGGACCACGTTTTCAGTATAGCACCAAGCACAGTGGGGTCTCAATCCCAACTGGAACCCTGGAACTAACACTGCAGTAATTACTAGACCCTGCCTCTCTAATGATTACAGAATAATTTGGTTTTGGCAAGGGACTATTAAGGGGCAGAACAAAGACTGAGCTGCATAGCTCCAACGGGAAAAGAGGTATCAGCCCAGACAGACAGACTGGTAGAAATAGAAGGTTCACCCAGAACTAGAGCAATGATGGGAGATTTAAAAACAACACCAGTGTAGGAGGGGGCCTAAAGCACTATTTTTCTGCTTCTTAATGAGGCACCCATTCCCAGAGTCTTTCTGAAATGTAGATCAAAAGAAATATTTTTCCCCAAATAGGTATATGATACTCTGCATTCCACTCTGGCACATTGAACAAACTGCCTTGAAAGGACTTACCTTTGAGAACCTAAGTTCAAAATATGTTTCTTTCCTATATGGGGGTA
>NW_020664393.1:15235384-15329096 GCF_002925995.2 Terrapene triunguis
GGGTAGCTCAGTGCTTTGAGCATTGGCCTGCTAAACCCTGGGTTGTGAGTTTAATCCTTGAGGGGGCTACTTAGGGATCTGGGGCAAAATCAGCACTTGGTCCTGCGGCAAAATCAGCACTTGGTCCTGCTAAGTGAAGGCAGGGGGCTGGACTCGATGACCTTTCAGGGTCCCTTCCAGCTCTATGAGATAGGTATATATCTGACAGAAAATAGCGTCAGGAACTCAATCAACTGAGCTTCCTGTCCTGTGGAGGTGCTGGAAATCCTACTCATCATGTTGGCTCTTAATATTAACCTTAAGTGGACATGGGAATAGAGTTGTGCCCATCAGCATTTGCTGCTTTAAGAGTATGTGTATCATATGCAAAACACTGATATTCTTGATTTTATTCAATGGTGAAACATCATTTCCACCAGCTTTTCACAAAGCAAATGGTGAAGTTTGTCCCTTGGATAAATTTAACTAAATATGTGGGCTTACTGCAGGGTGCAATTTTGCTCTTGCTCTTCACCCCATATTTATTTTAAGAATATTGCCATATTGGAGCAGCATAACAGGATATATGTCATTTCTCATCTCTGTACCTGTTTCCCCTCCTTCCCTTTGTCTGCCTTGTCTGTTTAGGTTGCAACTCTTTGAGATAGTTATGTGACTGGGAATCCTAACATCTCCACATCAGATTTAAACACACTTTTACTTCTTGAGACACAGGAATGTATTCACTTATGAGCTAAAATTTGAAGATTTTACAAATCTGGCTTTGTATTTAATCTCCATTTAATGTGACATGAGTTAGTGACCCTTTAATTACTGCTCTGCTTGTTTTTGTTTTTTATGCCCTGGTAGCTGCAAAGATACACATGTTTAACAAGATATTTCTTTGCCATACTATTATTTTCAAAGTGGATTTCTTACTGTTTGCAATAAGCATGTCTTTTATAAATCCAAGTTAAATGTGGGATTGTTCTATTATCTTATTTTGATTTGTAGAAAATGAGGGATAAGAACTTGCCAAGCTTCAGCATAGTGGACATTTGGTTCGGACAAAGTAGAAGGGTTAGAAATCATAAGTCTTCAAAATATCAATGCAAAACAGGACTCAAGACACTAATCTCTAATACAGAAACATTTTAGACATGGATAATTTATTTCAAGCCTACAGTGGAGTGATGAATCTGTTAAAAATAATAATGATTATGTGGGTCAGATTCTTAGGAAAGAGAAAAATGATTCCTTTGCAAATCTGGAATGGAGCTGAGCAACTTCAACACATGGGGCCTTTCTTATTCCAAATTGTGATTAAGCCTTTAACTCCAGTTAGTTGTGTGGGTTTGGTGAGGACAGTCAGCAGCAGCAGTTTCATGGATGATGACACAATCACCTGTCATGCTAAGATAACGTACAGATCTGTGGCCCATGATTCAAATGATGATTCCTGCTGCATTTAATAGCTTGCAGAGATCAAATGAGACAGGAGAATGGGCTCCTACTGAACAGCAATATGCTTAGCAGTTATATAGTACCTTCCACTAAGGGATCTCAATGCACTTTACAACCATTAATAAATTAGTCTTCACAGCATCCTTGTGAGATAGGTATTATCCTCATCTTACAGACAAAGAAACTAAAACCCTCATTTTACAGATGAGGCACAGTGAAATTAAATTACTTTCCCAAGGTCATACTGGAAGTCTGTGGCAGAGCCAGGCATAAAGCTCAGTCCTATGCCTTAACCATAGGTGTAGTTTGACTTCTATATTAGGGGGAGCAGCTCCAGTCAGACCAATGGGGCCGCACATGGGTGGGGGGCAAATTCTGTGCCTGCCCAAGGCTTGCTGTTTGAGGGAGCAATGCCCCCTGCGCTCCCCCCAAACTATGCCAATAGCCTTAACTACAAGGCCATCCTTCAGTTCACATTACCATCACAATAATGCCGATGGATGTTTTCAAGTGCAAAGGCTGCCTGATGGGTAATTTCAGAAGAACTTGTAAGAAGACGGTGCAACAAAATGTTCTAGTCATCAACTTGAGATCATCAGTTATGGATTTAGGGTTGTGACTAATGTTATACAAAATGTTCACAGTAAAGCTTGTCTGATTTTGTGTTTAGTAATAAAGTGGAAACATGGCCCATGCCAGCTGAAAGGTTTGCTAAGGATTGTGAACTTTTCCAGTGAATTTGAGCTCATATTCCAGCAAGCCTGGGCTGATGTAGTTTTGCATTGAAATTGCATGAATTTCCCTGTGATGTAACATAAAAGCATTTGGAGTGTGGCAGGTTCGACTGAAGTCTTTTTGAACTCAACTGTGACTCTCACCTGCATGAGGAGAAAGTCAGCAGCATCCAGTCATAGAATGTAAAACCCTCCCAGGCCTGGCTGATTGGGGTATCTGGGTGTTCAAATACGGATGGGTGGGGAAGGGGAAAATTAACTGAAAAAATTCTGGAAGTTGTGCCACATCATAAAGTAACATGCTAAGTTCCAGCAAGGAATTCTATTTATTTTTAACTACTGCTTCATGTTTCTCTATCTATGGTGATTATATGCTCCCATTACCATAGTATCTCAGTACCTGTAATGAATTTATCCTCATAACACTCCTGTGAGTGAGGCAGTGCTATTATCTCCATTTTACAGATGGGGAACTGAGGCACAGAAAAGCTAACCTGCCCAAAGTCACACAGGAAGTCTGTGGTAGAATATGGCATTGAACCTGTGTCTCCAAAGTCTGAAGCCAGGGCCAAACCAGTGGCCCATTCTTTGTCTTAGTTCCATTCTCTGACAGAAAAAATAACACCATAATAAAGGCCCAACTTAAATGTATACCCCAAATTAAAAAACACAGTAAAAGAACTAAAAAAGAGCCACCGTGGCTCAACAACCATGTACAAGAAGCAGTGAGAGATAAAAAGGCATCTTTTAAAAAGTGGAAGTCAAAATCCTAGTGATGTAAATAGAAAGGAGCATAAACATTGCCAAATTAAGTGTAAAAATGTAATAAGAAATGCCAAAAAGGAGTTTGAGGAACAGCTAGCCCAAAACTCAAAAGGTAATAACAAAATGTTTTTTAAGTACATCAGAAGCAGGAAGCCTGTTAAACAACCAGTGGGGCCCTTGGACGATCGAGATACAAAAGGAGCACTTAAAGACGATAAAGTCATTGCGGAGAAACTAAATGAATTCTTTGCTTCAGTCTTCATGGCTGAGGATGTTAGGGAGATTCCCAAACCTGAGCTGTCCTTTGTAGGTGACAATCTGTGACAATTCCTCAGATTTGAAGTGTTACTAGAGGAGCTTTTGGAATTAATTGATAAACTTAACAGTAACAAGTTACCGATACCAGATGGCATTCATGCAAGAGTGCTGAAAGAACTCAAATGTGAAATTGCGGAACTATTAACTATGGTTTATAACCTGTCCTTTAAATCAGCTTCTGTACTCAATGACTGGTACATAGCTAACATAATGCCAATATTTAAAAAGAGCTCTAGTGGTGATCCCGGCAATTACAGACCGGTAAGTTTAATGTCAGTACCGGGCAAATTAGTTGAAACAATAGTAAAGAATAAAATTGTCAGACACATAGAAGAACATAACTTGTTGGGCAAAAGTCAACATGGTTTCTGTAAAGGGAAATCATCTATTAGAGTTCTTTGAAGGGGTCAAACAAACATGTGGACAAGGGGAATCCAGTGGACATAGTGTACTGAGACTTCCAGAAAGCCTTTGACAAGGTCCCTCACCAAAGGCTCTTACGTAAATTAAGTTGTCATGGGATAAGAGGGAAGATCCTTTCATGGATTGAGAACTGGTTAAAAGACAGGGAACAAAGGGTAGGAATAAATAGTAAATTCTCAGAATGGAGAGGGGGAACTAGTGGTGTTACCCAAAGATCAGTCCTAGGACCAATCCTATTCAACTTATTCATAAATGATCTGGAGAAAGGGGTAAACAGTGAGGTGGCAAAGTTTGCAGATGATACTAAACTGCTCAAGATAGTTAAGATCAAAGCAGACTCTGAAGAACTACAAAAAGATCTCACAAAACTAAATGATTGGGCAACAAAATGGCAAATGAAATTTAATGTGAATAAATGTAAAGTAATGCACATTGGAAAAAATAACCCCAACTATACATACAATATGATATGGGCTAATTTAGCTACAACTAATCAGGAAAGAGATCTTGGAGTCATCGTGGATAGTTCTCTGAAGACGTCCACACAGTGTGCAGCATCAGTCAAAAAAGCTAACAGGATGTTAGGAATCATTCAAAAAGGGATAGAAAATAAGATGGGAGAATATCTTATTGCCCTTATATAAATCCATGGTATGCCCACATCCTGAATACTGCGTACAGATGTGGTCCCCTCATCTCAAAAAAGATATACTGGCATTAGAAAAAGTTCAGAGAAGGGCCACTAAAATGATTAGGGGTTTGGAACGGGTCCCATATGAGGAGAGATTAAAGAGCCTAGGACTTTTCAGCTTGGAAAAGAGGAGACTAAGTGGGGATATGGTAGAGGTATATAAAATCATGAGTGGTGTGGAGAAAGTGAATAAGGAAAAGTTATTTACTTGTTCCCATAATATAAGAACTAGGGGCCACCAAATGAAATTAATGGGCAGCAGGTTTAAAACAAATAAAAGGAAGTTCTTCTTCACACAGCGCACAGTCAACTTGTGGAACTCTTTGCCTGAGGAGGTTGTGAAGGCTAGGACTATAACAGGGTTTAAAAGAGAACTAAATAAATTCATGGAGGTTAAGTCCATTAATGGCTATTAGCCAGGATGGGTAAGGAATGGTGTCCCTAGCCTCTGTTTGTCAGAGGGTGGAGATGGATGGCAGGAGAGAGATCACTTGATGATTACCTGTTAGGTTCACTCCCTCTGGGGCACCTGGCATTGGCCACTGTTGGCAGACAGGATACTGGGCTGGATGGACCTTTGGTCTGACCCAGTATGGCCGTTCTTATGTTCTTACCAGATCTAGAATTTTAGCTGGGGTGGGGAGTAGCAAGGAACACTGAAATGATGAAGAACCTGACAGGGGAAAATTAAAAATCAATACAACTCAAGGGCAGAGGCCTGCGAAAGGTGGGCAAGATGCAAATGGAAGGAAAGTTTTGAAGAAGTCATATTAACTAGAGTCAAATAAAAGCTTTTGCTCGAAGAAAAGGAAACTGGAAACAATGAGGAGGATTGAGCCACTACTTTTTTAGACCACACTGTACACTTTCATAGAAGACTATATCCCTGCTATAGAATTATATGGGATAGTTTATATGATTCTCCATTAAATTCTCTATATTTGTGGAGTAACTTCTATGCTGCCCTATTAAATTTCTGTGAAACCTTATTAATTTTACCCCTCTTCAATTCTATAGGATTTTTCCAGAAGGTAAAGTTTAAATATATGGGCTGAGATTTTCAAAAGCCACCTAAATATTTTTGAATGCCCAGTTCCCCCACAAAATTAAATCTACCAGAGAGAGACAAGTAGAACATAAGTTGCAATGCATCATTCCACTCTCTGCAAACTCAAGTGTTTGAGGCTCCATAGGCTAGCTAGACTGGAAGGGAGTTAATTCAGTGGGAGTTCTACACAACCTCATCTCCCAGCTAACCAGCAGGGAAATGTCTACAAGAATTAAGGATGATCCTATTCCTAAATCTCTTGGCCCCAACCCTCAGATGAAATCTTGGCCCTATTGAAATCAATGGGAGTTTTGCATTGATTTGAATGGAGCTAGGATTTCACCCCTTGTCTTAAGACTTCACATTATTGCAAGAACCCTTCTGGGGAGCTTGCACTTTCCCCCTCTTTATATCCACAGTTAGCCAATGCTGTTAGACTTCAACTTTCATGAGAAGTAAAATTCAACCATAAAAGTAAAAGACAAAGAATTGAAAAGAAAACTGGCTTTATTAGCAAAAGGAAAACTGTGGCCAAAAGGACAACTGATTCTGAACCTTACAATGTCCACCAATCAATCAATCAATCAAATCTTTAAACTTGTCTGCCTGCAAATAACCTTGAGACACCATGGGTCAAAACTGATCAGAGTTTCTTTCAAAAAGCATATTATTTCATTTCTCTTTATTCTTGCAAGAAGGTTCACATGCCATCTTAAATTTCTACATATTATGCAATCTTAAATCAAAGTGACTTTTGTGACAGTGCAATAAAATTATATGGCAAGACTGTCAGGATTGTGATAACATTAATATATAAGTCTGTTCCAGGTTGTTCAGTTAAAATACTTCAAGAAATGTCAAGTAATCATACATACCGAAGACAAATGTGGGAATAAATATTAGATGTGAACAAAACAGACAGCACAAAGTTGTTTTCTTAATATAAGAGGTTCTGTGTCAAGCTTTAAGGACGTAACAAATCTGCTGAAAATAAGGAAAGCTACAAAAATAGTGTATTTTAGAAAAGTCATTTGATTACCATCTAAATTGTGTTTGCTAGTTTTATCAAAGTTTGATTTGGGGGCTCATTAGTAAAAGAAAAATTGTCTGAATGTACTACATACATAAAATCAGATAGTACAGCAATTAATATATGTTGTTGATCTTCAATTATGGAAAATTTCAGTCTCATTATCCATAAAGCTTTTTAATGTGACAGTGTGAACAGACATTTACAGAACACTTTTTACTAAGCACTGGCACATCCTTTCAATATAATTCTTAACACTCCCAAATCTGTGGCAGAGATCCTTAAAAAGCTGAGACTCAGACATAACATAATAGTGGAGGAAAAAGGATGAAATAATGTTTGATGTAGATTTGTATCATGTCTAAACTTTGTATGACTTCTAAATTTTCAAGTTACTTTTACATTAAATACACAAGAACAATCCACTGTATACTATGAAAGTAACTTTGGGTCTAAAAGTGACCTACCTCATCATAAAGGTACAGTTGAGAGCTTGCTCTCACTGGCAGGTAACTTGGCTAGTAGAAGAAAACAGCATCTACAGTTTATTGGTTGGTTTCTTGGCTTTAGCACAGTAAATCTTAGTTATCTAATTTTTTAAAATTAATAAATTGAGAACAGTTAAACCAGCAACAATCTTGGGAGTGCTTCATGGCACATACAATCAAGATTGTTTGAATATGTTCATGGAATTCTGTAGGCAATCCTAGGAAGATGCATCAAAAGTATATGGCCTCAGCCACTCTAAAGGAAAATGTAGTACTATTTTTAAGGAAAATGTACTTTCTTGCCTATGTCACAAATTCTATCAGTTATATAAGGTAATTAAAACAAAACACTACTAGAAACTGAAAAAATCAGAATTAATCTATGACTGAATAGAAAGGGTTCTTGCTTAGTTGTTCATAAACTTTCCATTGGTTACCTGGTCTATTGACCTAAATATTTAAAAACTGTCAAATAAAACAGTGGAAAGGTAAATAATAAGGGAAAGAAGTTACTACCATACTCACATTTGGTTTCAAGCTGCTGCTTCTTATGACTTGTGTAGCAAAATAAAGGGAGAAAATAATTAGATTAGCTTTCACAGAAATAAGCATTCATTAAATCCAAAATAAACAGAATAGCGTGCCAGAGCTATTTGAGGGTCCCATCAGATTTTGGCTCTGCAGAAGAAGGCTGAGGGTCAGTTTGTTTCCCTTAGACCTCATGACATGCAAATAGCTGGTTCCCTTGTCACTGAACCAAAATCATTCTTTGTCGTATTGTGTTTACAAACTATAGACAAAAACATACCACATAGGAGGTCCTTAAAGGAGCGTTTCAGAGACAAAGCTTCAAAGATCTAGCCAGAAAGAATTAGGAGCTTTAGTAAAAATCAGTATATGGAGGGGCGAAGGGGAAAGAGACTGAACATGTTCATCCTCAGATTTTTTGTGCCCATATTCTTTGAAAAGTGCATCCACGACATTTGATAAAACTCAGAACTAACATTAAAAACCCTGATTACACATTCTTTAGGCTGTTCTGCATGGGGTCTGTGGGTAGGGGTAGAAGGGAGAGGCTAAAATTCTACCCTCTTCCAATTTAGGGAAAGGCTTTGGGACTCCATACAACACAACTGCTTGCCCCTAGTCCAGTTTATAGACTGGAATGGTTGCTGCTGTCCCTCTAGGCAGGGGATCCTGGCGACTAGATACACATCAGTGGAAAGTGAATGGCTTCTCTCTGGACCTCTCCCAAAAGCTCATCTCAGTGCTGGCCTCATTAGAATTGGAGCAGAGGTAACCTCTCCAGTTTGGGCTATGGTCACTCTATTCAACACATGGGACTACAGAACGGCTTACTCATTGTACAGGGCCTTCTGCAGGCTTTCAGTGAATTATATCAGTGAAACCATAGGCTGAAATTAAGCATCTTAAAACAAGAATGGCTGGTTGTGGCTTGAGCCACTGCAGACCCAAGGCAATGCTGACTTTCCACCATTATATTCACTGGATTACATCACCAGGAACCAACATGTCAGGGCTGAATCAAGCCTTGCATGTCAAGTAGACAGAAGCCGTGTTTATGTCATTGCCAAAAGAAAGAATTCTGTTACTCTGTTTAGATAAATATTACATTGGCTATTTGTACTAGGCAGTTGGAAGACTTTGGTAAAATTTTCCAATTCCAGGCAATACATTTTCTAGATTATCTATGCCTAATTAATTTCAACCAGTTAAACTCTTTATTCATTCTCTTGATCACTACTGCCAGGATTTTTAATCAGGTCCATTTGCCCTGTGACTGACTGCTTCATTAAATCTGTGAAAACACTTAGTGTCTCATCACCTCTGGTGAAATTAAGTTCTCTCCTATTAGTTATCTGAGTCATTAGCTTTATTTAGCTTGTCCTCTTGTGCTGATGCAGTCCATTTTAGATCAGCTTGGAGTACTGTAAAACAATGGTCAGGCACAACAAGGTGAAGTCATGGTTAGGGCCCACTGGGAGAGCTCCAGTGTTCTAACCCCCTCTGCATGTTTTTGGGGTTCAGCAGACTCCCCCTAGTCTGGCCACATGATCTCAGGTGGGCAGTTCTGATGGGAGCAATGGTATGGGCTCCAGGGTCAGGCCAGAGGAGAAGCACAATGGGGACATGAATGTGAGATCACAGAACATGCTGGGTGTCTGCAGGTATGGGATGGGAGGGCACCCAATGCCTGGGCTCCTCCAGCTGCTTGCCCTTCAGCCACCAATTCTTCAAATGGTGGCTTTACAGATGAAGGTGTCACAAATACTCATATAGATGCCAACTTGTTCCTGGATAATCACGGTGTTGGGCTGGATGAACTCCTAGGCATCCCGTATGGGGATGGAGTGGAGGTAGCCAATCTCATGCTGCCCTCTCCTTGTAGCAAGTGCCCAGTAAAGGAACTGGCTGATTTAGGCTCCAGATCCCAAAAGGTAAAATAGTGGGCATCCCGCCGCGGGCATCTCCTTACAAGATGTGTCTAAAATCCTGGGGGTCAAATGCGACTCAGGGACTGGGACACTATGCTGGGGGGAGTGCCCCACTATTGTGGTGCTGGTGGGGGTCAAGGTCCCCTCTCGCCTCAACTCACAAAAGGGGGATGGATGGTAGTGGGGGGGTGGAGGTGCCCAGAAAACTGCAGATTGGCTCCCCTTAATGCAAACACCCCAATAATTGGCAAAGGACCCCTGGGGTGTGAGTGACTGCACTATGCTGTCCCCTGACAGGAAGCTTGGATGTAATTTGACTCAAAGTTGTGGCCTGGTTAAAGCCCATACCTCGTGGACTTGCTTTCTTCTGTGTGGTGAGCACATCAAATTACACAAGCAGTATGTTCTTTTCAGGGAAGGTATGAAATATATGCTCACTTTCCCCTGCATGTTACCTTCTCCAAACTTCAAATGCAAGTGTTCTTCCCTGATTCTCGGAAGGAACTTGCAGAATAGATACTATGTCTGTATAACCTGCCAGATTTGCCTTAAGCATTTAAAGCAAAGTGAAAACCTTCACTAATAAGGAGTATGAAGTGGGGTTAATTAGAAGATAATATGGAGATTAAAAGTCAGCTGCCCTTTCCTCAGAACCCAAAATGAGCTATTGCCACACAGCCCTTCATAGCAACCTATTTCACGGGTGTAACAAGACCAACCTGATTTGACCTAAACTTCTACCCTCACTAATATCAGCTTTCAGAGTAGCAGCCGTTTTAGTCTGTACCCGGAAAAAGAACAGGAGTACTTGTGGCACCTTAGAGACTAACAAATTTATTAGAGCATAAGCTTTCGTGGGCTACAACCCACTTCTTCGGATGCATATAGAGTGAAACATTGAGGAGATATATATACACACATACAGAGAGCATGAACAGGTGGGAGTTGTCTTACCAACTCTGAGAGGCCAATTAAGTAAGAGAAAAAAAACTTTTGAAGTGATAATCAAGATAGCCCAGTACAGACAGTTTGATAAGAAGCAAGTGTGAGAGTACTTACAAGGGGAGATAGATTCAATGTTTGTAATGGCTCAGCCATTCCCAATCCCTGTTTAACTCTGAGTTGATTGTGTCTAGTTTGCATATCAATTCCAGCTCAGCAGTCTCTCGTTGGAGTCTGTTTTTGAAGTTTTTCTGTTTTAAGATAGCCACCCGCAGGTCTGTCATAGAATGGCCAGACAGGTTAAAGTGTTCTCCCACTGGTTTTTGAGTATTATGATTCCTGATGTCAGATTTGTGTCCATTAATTCTTTTGCGTAGAGACTGTCCGGTTTGGCCAATGTACATGGCAGAGGGGCATTGCTGGCACATGATGGCATATATCACATTGGTAGATGTGCAGGTGAACGAGCCCCTGATGGTATGGCTGATGTGATTAGGCCCTATGATGGTGTTACTTGAATAGATATGTGGACAGAGTTGGCATCGGGCTTTGTTACAAGGATAGGTTCCAGGGTCAGTGTTTTTGTTCAGTGATGTGTGGTTGCTGGTGAGTATTTGCTTTAGGTTGGGGGGTTGTCTGTAAGCGAGGACAGGTCTGTCTCCCAAGATCTGTGAGAGTAAAGGATCATCTTTCAGGATAGGTTGTAGATCTCTGATGATGCGCTGGAGAGGTTTTAGTTGGGGGCTGAAGGTGACAGCTAATGGTGTTCTGTTATTTTCTTTGTTGGGAGGTGACTTCTGGGTACTCGTCTGGCTCTGTCAATCTGTTTTTTTCACTTCAGCAGGTGGGTATTGTAGTTTTAAGAATGCTTGATAGAGATCTCTATCTGAGGGATTGGAGCAAATGCGGTTATATCTTAGAGCTTGGCTGTAGACAATGGATCGTGTGGTGTGTCCTGGATGGAAGCTGGAGGCATGTAGGTAAGTGTAGCGGTCAGTAGGTTTCCGGTACAGGGTGGTATTTATGTGACCATCGCTTATTAACACAGTAGTGTCCAGGAAATGGACCGCTTGTGTGGATTGATCTAGGCTGAGGTTGATGGTGGGATGGAAATTATTGAAATCATGGTGGAATTCCTCAAGGGCTTCTTTTCCATGGGTCCAGATGATGAAGATGTCATCAATGTAGCGCAAGTAGAGTAGGGGCGTTAGGGGACGAGAGCTAAGGAAGCGTTGTTCTAAGTCAGCCATAAAAATGTTGGCATACTGTGGGGCCATGCAGGTACCCATAGCAGTGCCGCTGACTTGAAGGTATATATTGTCCCCAAATGTGAAATAGTTGTGGGTGAGGACAAAGTCACAGAGTTCAGCCACCAGGTTAGCTGTGACATTATCGGGGATACTGTTCCTGATAGCTTGTAGTCCATCTGTGTGTGGAATATTGGTGTAGAGGGCTTCTACGTCCATAGTGGCCAGGATGGTGTTTTCTGGAAGATCACCGATGGATTGTAGTTTCCTCAGGAAGTCAGTAGTATCTCGAAGATAGCTAGGAGTGCTGGTAGCGTAGGGTCTGAGGAGAGAGTCCACATAACCAGACAAGCCTGATGTTAGGGTGCCAATGCCTGAGATGATGGGACGTCCAGGTTTTCCAGGTTTATGGATCTTGGGTAGCAAATAGAATGTCCCTGGTCGGGGTTCTAGGCATGTGTCTGTACAGATTTGTTCCTGCGCTTTGTCAGGGAGTTTTTTTAGCAGATGGTGTAGTTTCTTTAGGTAATCCTCAGTGGGATCAGAGGATAATGGCCTGTAGAATGTGGTGTTAGAGAGCTGTCTAGCAGCCTCTTGGTCATATTCCAATTTATTCATGATGACGACAGCACCTCCTTTGTCAGCCTTTTTGATAATGATGTCAGGGTTGTTTAATATCAGCTTGGTATTTGTCATTAACATGAGCCTCTTGAAGAGCTCTCTTTCCCCTTTCATTTTGCTCAGGTTAGTTCACTCAAATTTCTCTTTTTAACGAAGGTTTAAATCCCTGACAGTTCATAAAAATAATTTAAAATCCCATTTCACTACTACATTGATCTTTGGCCTTTTTGAACGTATTCTTCAAATTACACTTTAAAAAAACGAGTAGTTATTTAAAATATCAGAGAGAAAGATTTCTGCTCTCACAATAAAGAATTTTAATAATCTAAAACCTTCATATGACCATCACTTTTATGTTTCAGTTACAACCATCCTTTCCATGACAGGAGTAAACTTCCTTCAAAAAGGCTACTGCTCTCACAGACCCTTACTGTAAAGAAAATGTTAAGGTCAAAAACATGAAGCCATTTAAAACATTAACTAAAAGGTCTACAGAAAGCTGTAACAGAAGTTCTAAATACCTATCAGAAACTCAGGACAACCTTTGTTAGATTACACCACCAATCTTACACTGCACTCGTGCAAGTCATTTAAATTGTGAGTACACAACATATTACAATAGTTTTCAAATGCCACCACTTCTCAAAGGCTAACCTCAAGCGTTTCCCTGAGTAATCACACACTTCCTTTTTTTAAAGTCACTTTGGAAGAGACTATATACAAGAAATTTTATGGAGCATGTATTGTTAATGAGTGGAATGAGGGGGCAAGTTGGCCATAGCAATGCTGCTTCCCAGCCCTTTTCTACAGAGTAATTTAAATGAAGCTACAATGTAAATGTATCTGAAGAAGAAACAGGCAGCCTTTTTTTGTGAACCGAACATCTGATCATTAGGATAAGAATCCTAAGAATAATAGGAATACTTTCCTTTTTCCCAACCCTAAGTCCATTATATATAGGGAAAAAAATCATTAGCAAAGTGTTTGAGGAAACCATATTCCATTTCTCTCTCTCTCATAATTAAGACACCTTTAACTAGGAATGCACTTGATAGACAGACAGCCAATACTTATTTTTTTCTGGCCTGGGAATACTGGTGAAGGTTTCTCATACTGAAATTAATCACTGAAAATTCCAGGAAGAGACCACTACTGGAATGTTAGTACTTCTTTCCTATCCTTTTTAAAGAATGTTTTATTACTCTCATCATGTGGCCTATAATTTAAAAAAATCTGTTGCTTTATGTAGGAGACTTATAACAAGTTCATTATTATTATTATGTCTTACAACAGTATTAAGCAAAAGAGAAGCACTCAAAATTGTAAGTATAACAAATCAAATGGAGCACATTAACAACTGCAGTTTAAGCAACAAGTGCAAATCCAATCAATATATCAGCGGTTAAGTCAACAGCAGAAACTATTTTATCCACTTAACCATTAACTTTATTAAAATAATTATATTTGCATAAAGATATCAGATTGTACAGTATTATTTACAAAATCATCAATGCCATTTAAAAGTGTGTACATTTAATATAGGAAAATTAGAACTATTTTGATTCAATAACAAGAGACTAAGTAAGTTTATTGTATGCAAACCATTTTTTTTTAAACAAAGTTAAAGCAGTCAGAATATTTTCCTCTTTTGCTTTTCTCTGGCCCTTCTTTTCAGGTGACATGGTTGTATGGGGGCTTCCAGCTAGGATGATGGACACAACTGTCTCTGCCTCTAAGTCTGGAGGGCAGAGAGTGGAGCTGCTCTTTTGTACAGGATCACTGCTGTTTTGTAAAGATATTATTGAATTTAGTACAGTAATTTAGTGATTTTATATAAGTGATTCTGTTTTTTAAACTCCATTCTAAAAATAAGCCTAAATGCAGTAAGACAAAAGTTCAAATCTCATCACCTTTCTTTTGTTGCAATCACAGTTTTGGGGACATTTTTGGTTGACTTCTACCAAGTGCACACCACTGCACATGACCTGCAGGAATTTAACAGACAATGCCACTTGGTAACATCTCTACAGTAGGTTTTTCTCAGTGCCAAAAGAGTTTTGGCAAGAGTGAGAGAATACTTAGAACTACTATTATTTTCACTGGACAGCAATGTCTATTACCTTACTATTCAGACTTGATTTTATGCAAGCAACTAGGTAACATTACAAGTATATATATATAATCATTGCATACTTCAATGATAACAAGCTGAAACTGATATGATAAATTAAAATTGCACGGGCTCCAAAACAAATAATAAAAATATACAACTGACATACAAAATTTATGTAATTAACTAATATTGGAAGGATTCTAGTTGGTATACTTTACACATATTTTCTCTAAGACATAATACACCCCATGTACAAATGAGGATGTAAATTACAATGGGCATGACAAAAATATTGCTAAATAATATCAAATACCTCTGGGAATAGGTTAACACTAGAAAAAACACTGTAGCAGATATCCAAAATGGTTAACATTTTCAGAATTTCTTTTAAGAAACATACTGTAAAGTGAACAAAATTCTGAACCAAACTCTCTCAAATAAAAATGGCATATATAATGGATGTTTGCCCCTTAAGAAACCTCTCTAGGAATCGTATCTGAAACTGTGTTGTAATAAGAGTGCCCGTCAGTTAAATGAACAAGCTAACTTGTATGCTAATTACAGAAGTCCCCCACCTCACTCCCTCAAAAAAAACCAAAAAAAAACCCAATATAGGTCACTTGCAGTTTTATGACAAATCATTAGCGAAGGGACATGAAATGAAAAATAATAGTGTGTGCAAAATTCACTGGAATTCATTGAAAAAAATTCTAGAAATCCATCCTTAATTCAGCAACATAACCTCTTTGGTTAATAACCTTATTTGAACTGATCAGATATTTTTACTATTTTGTGCAGCTGTGCCTGACCACTTTATTATTAACCTCTGCACTGCTTAATATGCACTCCTGAAAAAGTTCCAATTCATGAGATCAAAAAAAGTAAAGATGACCTCTCATTCCATGCTATTACATACCTATAACCTTAATTTTAAAATGTAGCTGTGGAATCCAGAGAAACGTTTACATTTTGATAATTACTAAACAGGTTAAAAAAAAAAAAAAAAAAAAAAAAAAAAAAAAGGGGGGCGAAAGGGGAATTCACATCAGAAAAGCAAATTATAAACTTATGGATACATGTATAAGAATTCTTAACCATTTGAAAGAGTAAACATTTCCTGAAATACTACATAAAAGGCTCCATCTTAGAATTTTAATTACATAGCCAATTTACGTGTTGCTATTAATGTCTTATGTAACAATGCATGCATATAAAATATATATATATGTTAAAAGAATGTAAATCAAAATTCAGATCCACCACTGCCTGTTATCCTTCAGGCTTCAATTCTATACGCAAAATTTCGGAAGCCAAGACTATCTCAACCATTCTTCACTACCCCAACACAGTGAACTTCTTTCTCCTTTCAGAAAAAAATATTCTGACTATTCGCTGGATTTAAATTTAATTAGACCTTCACTCCTCTGTTACAGAAGATTTTCTGGGTCTGAGAACAAGATCTTTGAGAGAGGCGGTGATTTCTTGCAGTTCTTTTCGAATAGTGTCTGGACATTCTTTCTCCCCTAGGTTATCATCCACTGTGTCATCATCCCCTTGTCCAATCTTATAATTCTGACTCATCAACTGTTTCACCACTAATCCCTGATATTTGACCAGAAGAGAATGTTGATCCTGAGGGGGGGAGGAAAAAATTAAAGAAATGGGTTAAGGTTATTTAAAGGAGCACAGCTGACTTTGTGAGATTAAAGTCAGCAAATATTTTTCCATCAAGACATTTTACAATCTAAATTGTCACATGAATATTTTAAGGCATATCAAAAATAAAATGTCTGTAGTAATGAACAGGCATCTACACTACAGAAACAGCATGCTTAGCCACTGGAGGAGGGAGTGCTATGACCTGATTAACAGCAGTTTGAAGCACATTTTTGGGTGCACCTTGGATTTTCTTTAAAATTGAATTGAAATAAATCAGGATTTATTCTCACTTCACTGGGGAGAGGTAATGGTTAGAGAATGAGGACCTGTTCAACGGTCCACCCTTGGAAGGTGAATCCAATAAAGTTGCAGATACCTGTAGACCAGGGGTGGGCAAACTATGGCCCGGGGGCCGCATCGGCCCTTCAGATGTTTTCATCTGGCCCTCAAGCTCCTGCCGGGGAGCAGGGTCGGGGGCTTGCTTCGTGCAGCTCCCAGAAACAGTGGCACATCCCCCCTCTAGTTCCTACGTGTAGGGGCTGCCAGGGGCTCCGCACGTTGCCCCCGCCCCAAGTATCTCCCCCGCAGCTCTCACTGGCCCGCCAACGGAGCAAATGGGAGCTGCAGAGGTGGCGCCTGCGGATGGGGCAGCGTGCAGAGCTGCTTGGCTGTGCCTCTGCATAGGGGGGGACATGCTGCTGCTTCTGGGAGGTGCTTGAGGTAAGCACCGCCCGGAGCCTGCACTCAGACCCCCTTCTGTGCCCCAACCCTGCCCTGACCCCCTCCCGCCCTCCGAACCCTTCAGTCCCACCCTCCTGCACCCCAGAGCCTGCACTCCCCGCCAAAGTCCTCACCCCCTTCCGCACCCAGCCCCCAGTTTCATGAGCATTCTTGGCCCACCATACAATTTCCATACCCAGATGTGGCCCTTGTGCCAAAACGTTTGCCCACCCCTGCTGTAGACTCTGGTGAACATTTATGTTGTTGATCCCATGGAACCACTCCATCAACGACTCAGTGAAATGACAACCTTTAAACTACAATCAAGGGTTGGAAATCGAGACAACTCATAGCTCTGAATCATCCTCACAGATCACTGTAATTTACAGATGACATGTGACAGATGAACCCACATGGAAGTGCTAGAGTGCTAATGCCAACAAACAGACTGAGACAGAAAAAATAGAGAGACGTTTTATATTCTATACCTATAGATATTTTATAACTATATATTTATATGTTTTATATTCTATGCCTATAGATTCTATACCTTGATATTCTATACCTAGAACTATTCAGTGCTGGACAGTCCCATGTTTTCCTTAAAACAGTCAGACACTACAGGATGCTATTTCATAAGCAGAATACCTCTGGGATCTTAGTAGTTAGGAAAGAAATGATTTGTGGTACGCATCTTCCTGGTGCATGAAGCATGCACTGTGTTGAAAACTGAAACAACAGGATCGATGTCAGGTGTAAAACAAGAGCTGGATCTTCTGTGACTTTCAGTTGTTCAATCAGAGCCTGTCTATGCTGAAACAGAATTTGCCTAAGAAAACAAAAAGTGCATAGAGAAAACATTTTTTTCTATTTTGTTCTTTATCAGGTTGGCATTTATAATACGTATTTAGATTTGATGGATATTAACTTTTTTCCTCCCAACAGACTGATTCTTAATATTAATGGGTGGCATTTTCAAAAGTGCCACCCTGAGCTTTTGAAAAATGCCATCCTGAACTTTTAAAATGACATCTCTGTAAAAAATGATATAAAGCAGCCATCTCCACTATCAGAAAAATTAGCTTCAAACTTGGTACGCTATCTGCAAATTAAATATCTGATGTTTGGAAAGATGCCTAAATTTTGTCTAAAAAGAAGACTCCCGAATTTATCTCCCCCTCCACCCTTTATCTACCTACAAGTTCCACTGCTACCAAGTTAATTATCTAAAATGTGTGCAGAAATAGTGCTATATTTCCCACATTGCACAATTCTTTAAGGTAATAAATATAATTTTAAAAAGTTACCTTTCCTTCTTTTTGTCCCCTTTTTTCACCATAATATCACAAGCATCTGCTGAAGAATCAAGGCACAAAAGAAAGTCTTCTAAACTCTATAAAAAAAATTAGACCATAGACACTTAATTTGTGCTAGTGGCTAAAAAACCTAGTTTACAGCACATCGTTTTTCCCTGTTCAAAATGATGGCATTCAGATCATAGAGATGTAAAATAATAAACAATGTAAGATGAGGGAAAGGATTCTGTTTAAAATAAAACATCACTAAACCTTTAAAAGTTTATATATTTAAATAGTAAAGGATATAAAATTAAGTAACTGAATGCAATCAATTTCTAATGCTAATACATTTTGGAAAAAAGTATACAATGTATCGTCTTCTAGAAGGTATCGCAATATTACCGTACATACTTGTTCATTAGCCCATTCGTTTATAAGCTGACCCCCAAGATGGTTAGGTAAAAATAGCAAAAACTGTATGACCCTTTCATAAGCCGATCCTATGTTTCAGGGGGTGGCAAACTTTGGCTCCTGGCCCGTTAAGGTAAGTCTCTAGTGGGCCTGGACGTTTTGTTTACCTGGAGCGTTCAGAGGCACGGAGCCCCTCAGTTCCCAGTGTCCGCGGTTTGCCGTTCACAGCCAATGGGAGCTGCGGGGCCACTTCCCTGCCTGTGAACGCTCCAGGTAAACAAAATGTCCCGACCTGCCAGCGGCTTACCCTCATGGGCCGGGAGCCAAAGTTTGCCAATCCCTGCTACATTTTAAAAGCTGGCATCACAAAAAACACTCAAAATTTTGCTAGAATTATTTTAATGTAATCTAACAAAAAATCTGTTGTTATAATAATAACTGAACAAATATGTATTCACCTTCAAAATTACAGTCAATATTTAAAATCAGTAAATGGATATTTAAAACAAGTAACTTAGAACAATATGAGACTTTAAAAAGTCTTAAAATCCTTCAAAGTCTGAATCAGTCTCTGATTCACCAAACAGTTCATTAAACTCGGCTTCAGTCACAGCTGCACCTGCATTGTTATCGTAGATGTCGGCAGTGTCGTCTTCAGACTCAGATTCCTTCTCATCATCAGCTTCTGTTGTGTCATCATCAAATATGGCATCATCTTCTGACCCGTCGAGTGCATTGCTGATACAGCATTTCCTAAATGATTTTTCTATCATTTCCGAGGGAATGGACACCCTTGATCCACTGGGTGACCAGATTGATTTCAGGCTTCATAAGATTCCCGCCTTTTGTCAACTTTGCCATGCCTGAGCACATCCATTCAGACCACATTTTGCGTAGCCTGTCTTTAAAGGGTTTGTTCAGGCAGACATCAAGCAGTTGCAGAACTGAAGTTAAGCCTCCAGGTATTACAGTCAAAGTAGTTTTCTTATTTTTGGCCACATTTTTCACCTCATCCGCCTTGTGTGTCCTGATCATGTCCCAAACGAGAATAGCAGGTTTCTTGAAAAGTGCTCCTGGTCTCTTATTCCACACTTTTTCTAGCCATTCAATAGTCCCACTTTCATCCATCCATCCATCACTTTTCGTGTAGATGTACGATGACACCAGCAGGAAATTTCATGTTTTTAGGCAAGGTTCTTCTTTTAAAAGTAACAACAGGAGGGAGCTTTGATCCATTTGCCAAACACGATAACCTTGTTCATTTTAAATACTAGTATGAAAATAGATTATTATTATTATTGTAGTTATGGATTTTGTAGGACTTTATATAGGCATGTCACCTGCTTTATCACTGTCAAATTATTATTATTCTTTGTTTATTTCAAAGCAGACCTGTAGATTGGCATGTCTGTGGGGATAACAGGCTATTTCAATTTTATTAGCGATTCCATCAATTCTGCACGTTATATTTTCATATTGGCTCGAGAGTTATGAGGTCCAATGGTAGAAATGCATGAAGAGATCAAATTACACAGTAGCGGACTGACTCCAGTGCTATAGTACTATCGTTCATTGTATTTTTCTGATTGGCTTGTAAGGCATAGCATTTTGTGAAATGCATGGGTCAAATATCATGCAGATCTGCAGCACTGCTCTTTTAGTGTTCCTTTCAAGCCAATCTAGTCCACTAAACAAAGCCTTTGCAACTTTAAAAGGCTGCAGTATTGACATCACTAAATGAGTTGGCAAACTCTGGCTCCCGGGCGTCAGGGTAAACCGCCGGTGGGTCGGGACGTTTTGTTTACCTGGAGCATCTGCAGACATGGAGCCCCTCAGCTCCCTGTGGCCGTGGTTCGCCGTTCCCAGCCAATGGAAGCTTGGGAAGTGGCACCACTTCCCGCAGCTCTCATTGGCTGGGAATGGTGAACCACGCCACTGGGAGCTGAGGAGCTCCATGCCTGCAGACGCTCCAGGTAAACAAAGCGACAATGTATTAGATATTCAATTCAATGATTCCATAGAGTTTAAAATCATCAAATTTTGGTGTAGACCCGTTTATAAGCCTACCCCCGCTCTTTGATGCGTCACCTTTTTTACCAAAAATATTCGGCTTATGAATGAGTATACACGGTATCTACTTTTCTTAAGAAAAATATGATAAGCCTTTTTTGTACATTAGGCAGTAACTGGTTCTTTCCAGTTTTGTTTTACAGCTGCTATAGTCCACAATTTAATGATTATGATGGCTAAATGCCTACAGAGGTGAGGGCTCAAGAATTTTAGGGGGAGGATACATGAAATATCAAGTGTTCTAAATAAAGTTTAAGAAACTGCATTTTAATCTCTACTGCCAACATCATAAATTGAGATTACCCCCAAGCCCCTTAAAAATGTTTATGGGATGAAGATTGACTTATTCTTACTGATTTACAAGAATTTGGATTGAGGATATTTGTATGCAGCCTTCACAGCAACAGTAATCACCTATCCGAATCTCTAACTTAGCTGGCTATTAGCATTACATTAGTATAATGGATAATCTGAACTCGAAGTTTTTGGAGCAATTTACCTTGCCATTCAGAGAAGTATGTAGCTTAGTTAAAGGACCTCTGGTCTCTTCAGGTAATTTACCTAAAATCTTTTTCCTGACCTGTTGGGGAAAAAAACATAATATTGTTTTACACATAAATTTCAGGCTTATCTTCATGTGAGTACTTTATAACTGAAAAGCTGTTGCAAATAGTTAGGAAAGAACATTAATATTGTGATTATTAAAATGAAACTGCCTTAAAGAGGAATAAAAGTGGTATCTACATACCTCACTTGTAATGGCAGTACAATCTTCTGATGCTATCATTAAATCGGTAGCAAGGAAGTTGAAAATAAGATTTGTGATGTCTGTACAAACTGTCTTCAGCATGTGTTTGGCAAGATTAGTTTGTGTCTCATCTGTAAGATATAATTTCTGTAAGTAAAGGCAGAGTAAGAAAGTAACTTATGTTGCCTAATCCACCCACATGACAGTTCAGATTTCCCTACAGCGGTGACTCCCATGTGGTGGGCTAAGGACTACTGGTGGTCCACAGAAAGGTAGCTGGACATGTAGTGCAAGCTCTTCTTGTTTCCAGCTGCTTCTATAGGGGTCCAAAGTTCCTCACTGCAAGCAAGAGCCTGGAGGCCTGAAAATGCAACTGGAACGGAGGAGTCAGAGCAGCTGATACTACTAGGGGATGCAGCTACATAAGGAGGAGAAGAAACTGGTGCCTAAGGACAGCTCCTGAACCATAAATAAGACTGGAGCTGCCACCCACCGCAAGAGAGAAATATCCTGGACAGCAGGAGAAAAGGGACTAAAGCAGCAGGGTTCCAGGAACTAGGCAAAGAGGCAGCACCTTCAGGGAACTAAACAGACAGTGCAGGAAGGAGGTGCACAGAAACACATGCAGGATGAAGAGGAACAGATTCTAGGGGTAAATGTAATGAAAGGCAAAAAGAGACCGTATGATTAATATATGTCAAAAAGGCAGACAACTTACTGCTTTAGAGACAGTTAGAAATATTTCATTTTTCCTCTAATGCTACTTTTCACATGTAAGCAAGAACTGTAGTTGCCACAGTGATGCTATGCAAGTGTGAATGGCAGGGGAGACCCTCTAAGTTAAGATGTTGTCCATAATGTGAAGAAATTTGAGAAGGCTTGACTACAGTATATTGCCTAGTGATTTGTCCATCCATGTTTTAAGTGATTCAAGTGACGAGGGTTCTACTACTTCAGTTAGGAGACGATTCCATAATCAAACAAATGTCATCAGGATACTTTTCTTCATATTCAGCATAATTTCCCTGTTCTTAGTTTCATCCTAAACTTCCCACAGATACATTTTACACCCTTACAGTACCACTGTAATTCCTCTCCCTCCTTGGAATTTACATCATTTAAATAAAACTAGCTTTAGCTAAAACAGACTCTACTCAATGACAGCATAGTTTGCATCCTTAATATTTTGTCGCTCTTTTCTTAATATATTCAAATGTCATCACCTTTCTAGTACTGAGGTGTTCATATTTTTTTTTAAGGAAATATTTGTTGTACCTGTAAAATGCTTTGTTCCCTTTTCAAATAATCGGATATTATTGTACAAGTTTGAAACCTCTTCCTGCAAATCCTTGATGGTCCGCCTCCTGCTAGCTCCAGATGAAGAAGAGGTTGAAGACACGAATACTGAACGTACCACTTCCTGGTAGCTCTTTGTTAGGGACCTCAGAACAGGAAAAAAAAAAAGGAAGATCTTAAAACTATTAAAAAAAAAGTAGGGTTTATCCAAATACATTCATTATTAATGACAAGGTTGTTACACTCCTGTTCCAGATGTACATTCCAGAATGCGATAAAAGTGTATCTAAAAATAATAGTGCATAAGTGATGATAGATTATTAAAATGTATGCATATTATGTATTTCTGGTACTTTTGGCAGCACAATTTGTTATGATATAGTTAAGTCCTTGTCAATGTTTTCAATTTCACAGGCCTATAAATCTTGTCCCTAAATCCAAACAAGAGGGGGGGAAAAGCGTATAAGATGTCCAGTGAGGATGCTATTTATATACTGTTCCAAATGGTCACTGAACTGATGTCAGATCAGACAGTTAAGATGCACTAAAAATGGTGTGGGTTTTTCTAAGGTCACTCTCACAGTACAGAATATGCTGGCTGGCAGATGACGTAATACAAACTGCCAGCCATACAGAAGCAGCATTTCCTAGAATGTCGTATCAACACAGATTTCTGATATGCCAGGAGGTTTGCAATATTAGACTGAGCCACATCAAGTAGCAAGCACTACAATTCTGACTTCTCTCTCTCTCTCAATCTCAGAAAAAAAAAGTACTATTCTTCTAGTCAAAGCAAGCAGGAGGAGATTCATTTCGAATGAATCATTAAACACCCAATTTTACCAAGATGAATTAGTGCACTTACCGTATTAAATGTTCGGCAAGTTCTGTAATAAGCTCTTCAGGGCAGTCCTCTATATGGCTCCTTAAAACATCTTGAATCTCTTCCCGTGACATGAAAGGAATCTCCAGATGCTTATTCCTACCTGTAATGACCACGAGCAACATTTGAATGGCAGAACATTGAGATGATTTTAGTTAAAGCTACCCACGTGGCACAGGACATTGCAATGTCAGGTAGCTCTAACCCCTAACATGAAATGGATTAGCAGTGAATGTTAAGCCACCAATGCAGTTACAGCTCTCTCACAAATAAAAAGTCTGATATTTCTGTTAAGATGACTTGAAAACTTCTACTGTATATTTCACAAATTATCCACAAAAGGTAAAAATGTCAGTTTTAGATTTTTCTCACATTTGTTACTTGGTGCCGAGATTTTTTTAATAGCATTCAAAAGCAAGACATAAAAAGACAGAGCACCCTTTATGCCAGGTTATCACCTACATTTCAAAACACAATGAATGAGTACAAGAAGCATTAGGGAGGGAACAGGGGTTTATAGCAATACAATCACATGGATACTCAGCTTATGCTTAAACATATTTTGGTGGTTTTGTATTTTTCTTTTTTTTAAACTTAGCATGACATTTATTGTGGACCTTGCTAGTATTTCACCTAGTAGATGAGCAGTCTGAAGAATTATCGCACTATGGCAGGAGTGGCCAAACTTACTGGCCCTCCGAGCCGCATACGACAATCTTCAGAAGTTCGAGAGCCGGAGCACACCTGCCAGGAGTTGGGGCCCGGGGCTTCCACCCCACTCCTGCTGAAGCCCCGAGCCCTGGCAGGTGCGGCCTCCAGGGCTGAAGCCCCGAGACCCTCCTCCCTGCTAGACAGAAGTTCCTAAATCACCACCCCACTGTAAGGCAGAGGTCCTGAGCTTCTCCCGCTGCCCCCTCTCCCCCAGTCTGGTAGGTTGGGGGGGGGGGGGTGCGCGCACGGAGGCGGCTTACGAGCCACACTTTAATGGTAAAAGAGCCACATGTGGCTCGTGAGCCACAGTTTGGCCACCTCTGCACTATGGCCTGGTCTACATTTAAAAATGATCTAGCTATATCACTCAGGACTATGAAAATTTCACACCCTGAGGTCCGTATTTAGGTCGATCTAACCCCCTGTGTAGACGCAGCTAAGTTGAGGGAAAAATTCTTCCATTAACCTATTGTCTCTTGGAGAGGTGGATTAACTATATTGATAGAACAGGGAAGCGGCGGCCAGCACATCCCTCGGCCCTTGCTGCTTCCCGCAGCCCCCACTGGCCTGGAGCGGCGAACTGCGGCCAAAGGGAGCCACGATTGCCCGAACCTGCAGACGCGGCAGGTAAACAAACCGGCCCGGCCCGCCAGGGTGCTTACCCTGGCGGGCCGCGGGCCAAAGGTTGCCGATCCCTGTGATAGAAAAACCCCTTTTGCTGATGAAGAGATGTCTACAGTATGGTGCTGTAGCGGCTCAGCTACAGAAGCATTCTAGCAGCTATAGTATAAACATAACCTATATGAACTACTCAAATCTATTAAAAGAGCTTTTAGTTACTGTTAGAGATTCAAGAGACGTATACAATCGGAATTAGCAGGCTTAACCATAAAACTTCTGAGAGACTGTTTTCATTCTTATTTCAATTATAACAGTCACCTTTAAAAAGCTAGAATTTACCAACATTTATAGCACAGCAAGTTTCCCCCTTCATTTAGAAAAGAACAGAAGTGTTGTAACTGTGCTCATTTTTCAATAGCAACCACTACAGGTCACTGAATCAAAGTTAAAACTTTTGGCTGGAGGTTTTCCTTTTCAAGGGAAAAAAGATCAGTTATTTCTAGTCATCACTAGGATTTCCTCATTTAAGCTAGTTAAACCTTGGAACTAGATAAGAATTGCTGGGTTTATCATACATTATTCAGCAGATATTTAAAGACTAAGTATGATCTGCATCTTGAAATCAATGTTATTTTCTATATTTTCTGAATTTAGTAAAAATTCTGCTCTAATTCCCTTTACTTTGATTTCTTTAAGAATTGCTTACAATGCTCACTATGAATGCATACCACAATTTATATTGAGATACATTTTCATTTATACAATTTAACCTAATCAGCACACTAGAATCTTTTGATATTTTATCTGGGTAGATAGCTATAATGGGGAGAAACACAGAAAGACTAAGGGTATGTCTACACCCAGCCGCTAGTTCGGCGGCTGGCAATCGAAGTTCTGGGTTCGACTTATCGCGTCTTGTCTGGACGCGATAAGTCGAACCAGGAAGTGCTCGCCGTCGACTGCGGTACTCCAGCTAGACGAGAGGAGTACCGCGGAGTCGACGGGGGAGCCTGCCTGCCGCGTGTGGACCTAGGTAAGTTCGAACTAAGGTACTTCGAACTTCAGCTACGTTATTCACGTAGCTGAAGTTGCGTACCTTAGTTCGATTTGGGGGTCTAGTGTAGACCAAGCCTTACAAAAGCAGAAGATAAAGTAGATACTGGCTAAAACAAAATTACAAACTTGTGCTACTTGCTTGTGATTCCTCATCACTCTCCGCATCCTTTCTTCCTTTCTTCTTGGTTTTCTTAATCCTGAACTCTCTGGCATTTCCACCACCACTTCCTCTCACACTTCCACTGCCCTCTGGTGGCAAATTATGTGTTTAGTACATAGAGAAGCATTATCCCTTAATGTGATGTTTTTCATAGTTATGGTAACAAATGAGGCTGAACTATCTGTTAAAGATACTAGTGAAATAATCTTATCAACCTATCATGAATGGAACCTACATTATATATTGCAGATTAGTGACAGTTTGATATTTAAATAAAGAACATGAAAACAAAGAAATACTGATTCACAACTTTTATTAGTTGTCACTTCATTACTAAAATAAACTGAACTTTATAAAAATGTGACTACTCCTTATATCAAATTATATATATCATGTAAACAACATTAGTAAAATAACTGTTCCCGACAGACAACAAAACCAGATACCATTGCTCAAAACACAAGAAAAGTAACCTGATGGCTGAAAATAAGATTTTTATTAATGCACGTCAGCGCTGATGAACAATTGAACTACTGAACAAAATTTTTGCAGTTGTATTTAACATGTCATTAACATGAATACTCTACATTACAGGACAGAATCCTGCACTATAAGCATTTACCCAATTGCTGATAGCATCTCAATTTTCAGTATGTTCCTTTTCCACCGTGTAAGTTCTTCTGCCCTTGTTTCTGCTTTTCATTTGCAAAATTTTACACTCTGTAATAATTGCATTCCATACAAGAAATAACTTTGAAGTTTTAGGCTTTTTTTACATTCTCAAGTGGCTAAACAATGGATTAATTCTACTATTGCTTAAGAAAAACATACGAAGGCAGTATTCAAATGCTTGTACCATACAATTTGCTGGCTATGTATTTAATATGAATTCCCAAGCCCTGCTGCTCAGTCATTTCCTGGGACCATAATAGCGATAGCTGTGATACTTAAGTTGTAGGTTAGGAACAACTAATATTTGGGTAAGCCCTGGCACCCTGTAACTTCTTAGGGAAAAAAACAGGCTTTTTGTAGGTTTATTTGAACTGTGACAATTAAATTGAGCAGGAATTGGTTGTTTAATTAACAGTACAATAAGCAGAAATGATAAAAAGCTATTTTAAAAGAAGCTCTTTAATGATTTGCAGCCTATCTTTCACATTGTGGGTCAGCACCCCCCCCCTTTTTTTTTTTTTTAAAAATGGACTTGTGAAAAAACCACCATTACTGTTATTTTATTGTCTGTTTTCAATTTTGATGCAAAGACACACCATGGATATATTTTAGACTTTCATACATATAAAACTGTCCACCATTAAGAGTATCTAAACAGGTGATAAGTGGTATCTGTCATTATTTCCAGTATATGTAATAATGTTATCTGGAACACGTGGTGATGTGGGTCATCTTGATGCATGCTACATAATGGCCAAAAAGAAAACACCACATCACTAAAGCAGATTTGCCAGGGTGCAAGATATATTACGTATGTATGCACGTGACTATATTTACACAGAGTTTATACTTATGAAGAGTAAGACACCAGCAAGGCTGGAAGTCATTCTATTTATGACAGTTCTATTAAAGTTCAAACTCCTCTTTAACAACGATGCCCTAGAAAAGTCTGCTGTCTCTTGTGGTGAGAATAAGTTTGGTTTCCATGCCAACTCAGTCCTGGTCTCTTCAGAGTAGAAACTAATGTTCTATTTAAAGATATGGTTATACTGTATATCCAATTAAGCTAGATATATCAGTGTTTTGATTCTGTAGCATGTAATAGGACACAACACTGAGGGACTGAAACAAATTTCTGAATCACCCTATTAAAGTCTTTAAGACTAATTGCATTATGTTTAGCCTGATTAAAGTTCTTCAGTGATTACTGAAAACTGTAAAGGTTCAGAAGGATTTTATATATATTTGCATTCTGGAGCAAACTGAGAACTATTGTAAGAAATGTTATTGCTAAATGGAGCTATGCATACTTGGACCCAGTATGAATTTGGCTCAGAACATATTAAAAAAAAAAACAACCTTGTGAACCTTCAAATAATTATGATCTGGCAGCATAATAGAGAGGAGGTTACCAAGTTGTGCTTGGAGAGGACTCTGACTTTAAAACTCACTCCAACTTCATCTGAAAGGGTCTGGATTTGATGAGTTTTGGAGTACCCTGCAAAGCCCATCAATTTCCCCTGCCATTTGGAAAGTAGGACGAAAGAGGAGGATGGTGAGTGGGGGTGAGGATTTTTCATTGCTTGCTTTTTGCCTAACTATTGTCAGCTACGGGGTTAGGTGAAACCGGTGGGAGTACTTTTATAAATAAGTATGGCCAAGGGCAGACACGTGCTCTTTTATATAAATAAAAATAATTCCGAGTACCTTACCTGTTGCTTTCTTTCTTCTTTCATCCTTTTTGTCTTTTTTGTTAGCAGATGAATTTTCTAAAATAGAAGCCTCTTTCAGGTCCTCTTCGGTGACTAAATTAACAGGGTTATTTTTCATTTCCTGGAATGAAGATAATTCATTTAATATCAAAATATAAATGCAGAATGTGACTAAAAGCACCATTCATGCAGTCTAGACATTTTAAAACATATTGTCTTAAACACAGAATGTGTTCTACATACAGCACAGGAAAAAGATACTTATTTTCCTCCTCCAAACCCAACAACCTGTCCTGCAAGCTTAATGTGACAAAGGTAGTCAATGAATAACAGAACTGTAAAATAAATCCAGTAAAAAGTTACATTAATTTTACAGTAATGTATTCAATCAAGAAACTTAAAGACAGTGTGTGTCTCAAATATTTTAATAAATCCTGAAGTCTAAACAGTGTTTAAGTATGTCACCAGCAATTATTTAAAATAGATTGGGTAGAATTACAACACTGAATTTTGTAACCCAATTCTATTACCAACCTTATCTTCCAAAACATAGTTCTCCAAAGAATCTGGTGTTCACGGGGTCCCAGTCACCAGAGGTTTGTGTGTGCATTTTACTGAATTTAAGGTAATAGTGCACATGAATATCTCAGGCTGGGTCTACACTACAGCGGGGTTCCGACCTAAGATACGCAACTTCAGCTACGTGAATACCGTAGCTGAAGTTGCGTATTTTAGGTCGGCTTACCTGGCGGTGAGGACGGGGGAAAGTCGACCGCTGCCGCTGACTCCGCTGCCGCCTCTTGCCGAGGTGGATTTCCGGAGTCGATGGCAGAGCGATCAGGGATCGATTTTACCGTGTCCTCACGAGACGCGGTAAGTCGATCCCCGATAGACCGATTGCTACCCGCCGGATCGGCGGGTAGTGAAGACATACCCTTAGATAAACAATGCCTCAAATATGAATACGTTTAGGCTGTTCCTGAGCTTTTTAGATCTGCCTAACAGGCGAGGCCGGTTCCTCATCACATCTTCACACCATGTTAAAAAACACATGACATTTCTCTGCCTCCCTAATTTCTCTCTTTTTGTGGTGGGGAAAACTGGCCTCCTAAACCCTCTCGGTTCAGCTATCCTGCTTTCCACTGCGTTAAGATGGGGATCTGATACTGCTTGGCACCAGCTGCTCTAAGATTTGCTATGAGACACTAGTGAAAGCAGACAGCAGTCCAAGGCACTGAGAGCAGGTGGAGGGAACAAGCAGCCATCCAGCCCAGCAGCTGGGAGGGAGGGCCCCCAGAAGTAGGAGACTAGTGGGGGGGAGGGAGGCAGAGGGAGTGGAGGGAAGAAGTATATGCTGGTCCAACAGAGGAGCTGGGTCACTGTTTGGGACTCTTTTACTCAGACTGATTTAAGAATATTGGGATAGTCCTGGACAAAATCAGGATGGCTGGAAGGGTTTTAATTTACTCTTGCTTTTCTCTGTGTGGTTAAAATTGCTTATGGAAAAATAAGAGCTTACACAGGCAAAACTGAGAATAAACACACTTTTGAAAAATCAGTCAATAAATAGCATGGGCAAATACAACAAGTTTTTCATAAAGTGAAACTTTTTATTAAACAAACTGGAGTGCTGAAATAACATGGCAAAAATTCACTTAAAATTAGGGCTGTCGATTAATTTCAGTTAACTCATACGATTATCTAAAAAAAATTAATCACAATTAATCGCACTGTTAAACAATATAATACCAATTGAAATTTATTAATTAATTTGGATGTTTTTCGACATTTTCAAATATATTGATTTCAATTACAACAAAGAATACCAAGTGTAAGTGTTCACTTTATATTATTTTTGACTACAAATATTTGCACTGTAAAATGATAAACAAAAGAAATAGTATTTTTCAATTCACCCACACAAGTACTGTACTACAATTTCTTTATCATGAAAGTGCAACTTACAAATATAGTATTTTTTGTTACATAACTATACTCAAAAACAAAATAATGTAAAACTTTAGAGCCTACAATTCCACTTAGTCCTACTTCTTGTGCAGCCAATTGCTAAGAGAAACAAGTTTGTTTACGTTTACGAGAGATAATGCTGCCCACTTCTTAATTACAATGTCACCTGAAAGTGAGAACAGGCATTTGCATGGCACTTTTGTAGCTGGCGTCGCAAGATATTTATGTGCCAGATGTGCTAAAGATTCGTACGCCTCTTCATGCTTCGGCCATCGTTCCAAAGGACGTGTCCATGTTGATGATGCTCGTTAAAAAATGCGCGTTAATTAAATTTGAGACTGAATTCCTTGGGGGAGAACTGTATGTCTCCTGCTCTGTTTCACCTGCATTCTGCCATATATTTCATGTTATAGCAGTCTCAGATGACGACCCAGCACATGTTGTTTGTTTTAAGAACACTTTCGCTTGAAATTTGACAAAATGCAAAGAAGATACCAATGTGAAATTTCTAAAGATAGCTACAGCACTCGACCCAAGATTTAAGAATCTGGTAGCATCTGCACTGCTTTGGATCGTTATTGAGCAGAACCTGTCACCAGCATGGACGCATGTCCCCTGGAATGGTGGTTGAAGCAACAAGGGACATATGAATCTTTAGCGCATCTGTCATGTAAATATTTTGCGATGCTGGCTACAACAGTGCCATGCAAACGCCTGTTCTCACTTTCAGGTGACATTGTAAACAAGAAGAGGGCAGCATTATCTTCTGCAAATGTAAACAAACTTGTTTGTCTGAGCGATTGGCTGAGCAAGAAGTAGGCCTGATTTTTAAAAACAGTTTTTTGTACATAATTCTACATTTGTAAGTTCAACTTTCATGATAAAGAGATTGCACTACAGTACCTGTATTAGGTGAATTGAAAAAATAATATTTCTTTTGTTTTTTTACAGTGCACATATTTGTAATAAAAAATAAATATAAAGTGAGAACTGTACACTTTGTATTCTGTGTTGTAATTGAAATCAATATATGTGAAAATGTAGAAAACATCCAAAAATATTTAAATGGTATTCTATTGTTTAATTGCACGATTAATCGCATGATTAATTTTTGTAATTGCTTGACAGCCCTACTTAAAATTATCTCTTTATTTTGCATGAGATACTTAGAAAGCTCCCAGACAAATCATTCAATAAAGCATTCTTGGTCAACACCTTTTGATTTCCCTTATCTTACCTAGATTCCTAGTTCTGCTAGGAATAATAATAATAATCTGATATGTTAAGTGTGCATGGAAGTACATCTCAACTTTGTTGTAGTAAAAACAAGTCAATTACTGACCCTGAAACATTGTGAAAATATAAACATAGTTTTCAGGTTCTTCTTGTATTTCCTCAACTTATTAATAAGGACACACTTGAATTTCTAAACATAGGAAGTGGTCATTTTTCTTTATTTATAATTCACATAAATTTCAACAATAACTAAAATAGGGCCTGATCCCACACATACCAGTTTTATGCCAGCGATTTCAAGTTCTCATTTACTTTGGATGTAGGTGATATCAGAATAAGACTGAGGCTGTAAAACATGCTGAGATGTACAGTGCAGCTGTGCAACTTTGATGTCCATGGATTGATCTGATAGAATCTTTAAATCAGGTTGAGTAACAGATCTTTCCACTCACCCTTACGAAACGTTCAATAATGAATAATAAATATAAAATTATCTAGTGCTTTACGAACATTATATGGTCAAGATCAGAAAACTGACTATGTAAAAATGGCACCTTCAGTTGCTGAGATTTCCCCCAGCGTGTATTCTTAATCATATCCCCTTAATTTACCACTTAGGACTTCAGGGAGAGCTGCACAAATGCATCCAACAACAGAACATGGTCCTAAAATAAATTTTCCTTGTGTCATTACTTCAGATCTCAAAATTAGCCAGATGCTTTACTGACGACATCAACAGAACTTAATTAAATTCTTTATACTGGTGATGATACGTTAGATAGAAAGAACACACTCAGATCTGAAGCTTGAGAGATAGCATTGGAGAAAACATTTTTACTTTAAACAAGATTTGCTTTGAAAGACAATGACACACACATGGAATCAGATGACGCTATTTTTACATGAATAAGTTTTCAGACCTAAATCACAAGAAATATAAAGGATAAAAAATTGCAGACTATTAAATTCAAATATGGTTAAAAACAGAAACACATATACACACATCCAGATATACATGACAACATACCTTTTCGGCTTTGTGGTGCATCAACTCCCTGAACAGATCAGTACAACTGTTTATAAATTTCTCACTGACTACAATAGTATCACTGAAGATTATAGTTGACAAATGTTTGTTGAAAGATCTCATCACTTGCTGAAGCAAAATTCCAGAATCTTCTATGGATAATGAACTGGGCAGAAGAGTCTAATATTAAAAAACAAAATCATTTATATATACTGCACATTATAAAGAACAGAAAAGGCCACTTTTACATGTATTAAGAGGACCTACAATATATGGTAACTGTTTAAAATATACTGTGCTACATCTGAGCTAGATTTGTCCTTATATTTTAAATGGATCTTTAATCATGAAAGATCCCAAAGTGGTTTAGGAACACTAATTAATTTCATCCAGGAATGATATACAGCTGCCTCTGTAATGGAAGACGGCAGCTTAAAAGTGCATCCCAATAGACTAGGACAGAAAATAAGGCAGCATATTATTGCTAAAATTAGACATTGTGTCCTAGCTAAATTCTAACATCCCCCTATTTTGGTGAAAAGTATAACAGACAGTCTGTTTTAAAATTCTCATCTCACAAACGGCATTTCCAGAAGTAAAGTGTTCCCTAACACAATACTGGAGCAATGATTCTGTACTGATTCAGAAGAATGAGTTTGCCTTAGAAGTCAACCAACAAAGCCTGCCCAAGCTTCAGGCAAGTTTAAGGTGGTGAAGCAGCAGTCGTTTGTTTCACTGGTTACTAGAGCTAAGTAAATTGAAAATTCTGCTTTAAAGTAACATTATTGGATGACATCTAACAAAAAGGGGAATAAATACATCCCACTGAAAAAAAGAGCATACCGCTATATCCACCCACGTTCCAGAGCTGATGGCTTCATCTACTGAAGCCTCCACCTGATCCACAATTTCCTGACCAACACAGGCTGCTTTCAGAAATAAGAGCTTTGTGGACTTGTATCTTTTCTTTATGTAGTTCACAGGGTCTGGGATGCCAAGTCTGGACAACGCATCAAATTCTGTAAAATTGTAAAAAGTTTGTTAAGTTTTAGCCATTCATTGGACCTTCAAGAAATCAACATTTCCAAGAACAAATACACACACAGGGAAGATACTAAAACTCTTGAAGAGACAACGGTGCCTCATGAAAAAAACATTGTATTTAGAAACCATCCCACTGATTGCATGCCCATGAACCCCAGTAATACAATTTCAAACCTTACTTTTTACATGCAAGGAGAGGATCTGAGAAATTTAACCTAAACATAAGTAGTACATAGGCTAAGTCTACTCTGCCAGGGTGAAAAATACCCATGCTGCCACAACTCATTCAATTTAAAGGAATAAAAGCTGGTCAGTTTTCATTCTGCAGCTTCTTTTTCAAGCTGCAGCAGAGGCATTGGGGTGATCCTTCTGCAGACCTAGATGCATTGGTTAACACTTGATCCACATTTGGAAGGTCATATGGAGGTTTTTTTAATGTAAGCTTAGATTCTGAAAAAGTTATGGCACGCACATAGGAAAGCTTCCTGTTTATTCACCATAGGCCGGAGTGGGGAAACTACGGCCTGCGGGCCGGATCCAGCCCGCGGGATTGTCACCCCCATGGCGCCACGGGGCTAAGGCATGCTCCCTGCCTGCCCTGGCCCCACGCCGCTCCCGGAAGCGGCCGACACCACGCCCCTGCGGCTCCTGGAAGAGGGCGGGGGGCCGAAAGAGGGTTCCATGCTCTGCCCTTGCCTGCGGGTACCTCCCCTGAAGCTCCCATTGTCCGCGGTTCCCTGTTCCCGGACAATGGGAACTACGGGGGGGGGGGCGGTGCCTGCAGGCAAGGGCAGCGCACAGAGCCCTCTGCTCCCTCCTCCCCACCCCCCCCAGGGGCCGCAGGGACGTGGTGCTGGCCGTTTCCAGGTACGGCGTGGGCCAGGGCAAGCAGGGAGCCTGTCTTAGCCCCGCTGTGCGCCGCTGCCACCCCGGAGCTACTCAAGGTAAGTGGTGCCAGGCCGGAGCCCACACCCCGAACCCCTCCTGCACCCCAACCCCCTGCCCTGAGCCCCCCCGTACTCCGCACCTGTCCCTGCATCCCAATCCCCTGCCCTGAGCCCCCTTGTACACCCGGCACTCCCTCCCACAACCCAACCACCTGCCCCAACCCTACATTCATGGCCCTGCATGCAATTTCCCCACCCAGATGTGGCCCTTGGGCCAAAAAGTTTGCCCACCCCTGCATAGGCAATGCACTGAATGGATTTTTCGAACGCTGACACTTGCATGAAAAGAGTGTGTTTCTTTTTTAAAAGTTCATTCACATTTTCAGTTTATCCCTCACCAGAAGTCATAATCCTCTGTGAAATTATATGCATCTCCATAGCAATCCATCGTGATGTCATAGAGGATTAGGACTTCAGATAAGAAATAGGAACTAGGAAGATATTCAGATTCCAAGGACAGAAGGGACCATTGTGATAATCTAGTCTGACCTCCTGTACAACACCGTCCATAGAATTTCCCCAAAATAATTCCTAGAGCACATCTTTTAGAACTCCAAAGTCCTGCCAGCCCAAGTTTGGCACCCACCTGTACAATGAACGGGGAGAGCTAGGCACCTATGAAAGGCATCCTCAGAAGACAGCAAGCTGAGCAGGAAGCCACCTAAGCTAGCCAGTAGTGAAATTCAGAATGCATCCACCTCATTACAGCCAATAGACCAAAAGTTAGGGCACTCCCTTGGGAGGTGGGAAACATGAATTCAAGTCTCTGCTCCAAATCAGGTAGAGATTCAAACTTGGGTCCCCCACATCCCAGGTGAGTGCTCTAACTATGGGAATACTGGGCATGTCTTTTGTGCAGCATCGGAACAAGCTGAGAGTGCCTACCAGAGAGGGCTCTGCAGATGAGGCGATGAAAGTGAGGGGGGTTGGTAAGCTGGGGCTCTGAGCAGCTCATTAGCTATAGAGCAACATCAGTGCTTAGGTATCTTTGCACATGCTGATGTAAACTTAGGCACCAAGTTAGGCCTCAGCTGAGCAGTCGTGCCTAAATGTTAGACATAGGCACCTGAAGAAGCAGCTAGGCGCCTAATTACCTTTGTTGGTCTAGCTCCAAGTCCCCACCATCAGTCAGGCTTATGACATCTGCTCTTAAAGGGCCCAGTACACTGTGCTACACATATGTTTTCAGCATGATACATATAAAGTAACAGAATAAGTGTCAAACTATCCTCCCGATAAATAAAGATACCCTGTAAATGTATCCGTTGGCATTTAAAACATTCAGACTGTTCTCTCATCATTAAAGTAATATGCAGGACTTTAGCCCAACTGTGCTTTCTATGTGGGCAAGTACAAACACAGAACAGCTTGCAAATTTAGGCACTGCAATTATGCAGTTATATACTGTATGTATGTATTTTGGAAGGCAGTAACAAGCCTTTACCAAAGAAATACCAACTACAGTAGTAGCACTTCAATTATTCTTATAAGCCTCAGTCACACATACTGGATTCACTTGGCTCTTTTAGTTACCTAGATCAATTTCCAAAAAGACCTTTTATTCATAAAGAATAAAGATCAGTTACCTAGGTAACCATTTTGCTTGAAAAAGGAGTCCACCCAGTTGCTCTGTGTTCTGGCATAGATGTCTGGAACAAACACAGCCTTATCCTGTCTCCCACCAACCACCGTGCCTTTTAGACGTCCAGTGTTAACAAGTTCTTCTAACACAGCTGAAAGAATAAAATAAATGAAGCAACAGTTTCAGTAAGATACATACATCATCAAAAATTTGGGAATTATTTTTCCTCCTTTTTTCATTCTTTCTTCTTGTATTTCCCCCCCTCTTTTTACTACCAGCTGCTAACTGAAAGAAACCAATCACAAAACTATCAGTAGTTGTTTTAGTGAAGCAATTCTGAGCTCCCACAATTTTTAAATCTGATAATTTCCTGCCAAATGTACAGTTCCAAGGGAGAAAGCTGCTATGACAGTATCAGACTACTTTTTTATTAAAAACATAACTAGAAAGTTGGTCATAATGCTGCTCTTCTCTAGCCAGCAAACGAAATTCATGATGATTTTATTAACGTTCACATTGGGACGGGTGTTAAACTTTTCAGAACCAATACTGAAAATGTTGTGATATTAACATTTTAAAATCATGGCAAGAATGGATATCTATAACAAGTCAGATACGGAATCCTGTACCCCTGTTGGTGACGACAGCCGATCTTCAAACATTCCAATTAACCCCTGGACCCCAAGAATCAGCAACCCACTGATTGGCAACCACTAGTACTAAATTATTAAGGCCAGCTTAACACAAAACATTATTTTCAATTTATTCAAGTTGCATGGAAGGTTCAGGTACCATAATCCTTCTGCGTTCTGTCACTGCTCCCTTTACAAGCCATTGCTTATATAAAACTCTATAAATGAAGGAGGCACCAAGCTCTGCTGCTTTTTATGGTTCTACTGCAGAGGTTCTCAAAGTTAATTGCACCGCAACCTCCTTCCAACAACAAAAATTACTACACGACCCTGGGGGGAGACAGGTAAAGCCTGAACTTGCCCAAACCCCACTGCCCCGGGCCGGGGTGGGAGGTCAAAGCCGAAGCTCAAGAACTTCAGCCCCAGGCGGGGGACCTGTAACCTGAGCCCTGCCACCCAGGGCTGAAGCCCTCGGGATTTGGCTTCAGTCCCAGGCAGTGGAATTTGGGCTTTGGCTTCAGCCCCCAGCAAGTCTAACACCAGCCCTGGCGACCCCATTAAAACGAGGTTGCGACCCACTTTGGGGTCCCGACCCACAGTGTGAGAACCACTGTTCTACTGGAATTTTTTATCCTAGGTTTTGTTTTATAGGATGTGTTGAATTCTTCTTCTTTAAAGAAAGATCAGAGTAGCCATGGGTTTATACCTGGAGTAAAACATAAAGTGGGACTATATATACAGCTCCTACTTCATTAACTGTTTAACAAGAATGGGAACAGAAAGCAAGGGGAACACAACTGGAAAGAAACAGAGACCCTTCCCTATGGCAAACACCCACTGAATCTGTCAAGACTAGGGAATTTGTGACAGGAGCTCTACAACACAGAAATGGACAGGAGAGCAAACAGGTGATAAATTGCTTTTCCCCTTCCCTCAGAAAAAGGATAAACAAGTGATGTGTATCATCCCCAGGACTGAAACAGAAAAAAGGGTTGGGGGACGCACCATAGAAACTGCCATCTGAGAAAGTCATCATCATGCAAATACTCCTGGTATGCCCGGAACCCATCTCAACAGTATAAGCTAGGTGTGTGTGGCCATGCTAACTGAATCTGTCAGGATGGGACAATAAAATATTCTATGGCGGTGATAAACACTGCCAAAGTGGGAACTCAAGTGGGAATCTTGAGATTTAGGGCTTGTGTACCTGGCAAACTTGACTGGAATAGCTATTGCGGAATAAACTAGTCTGCAATAGCTATGTGGGAATAACTCTCTATGTGGACACCCTTATTCTGGAATACGAGTGTCCACATGGGATATTATTCTGAAGTAGCTACTGACTGGCCAAAACTATCTTTGTTTTTTTCTTACTAAAATTTTCCACTGTTGCTACCAGTTGCTTAGCTTTATTCGTTGCAGTCTAGCTGGTTGCGTATATTGTCTTGTCTACATGGGGAAGTTATTCCGGAATATGGTAGGGTATGAATTTAAAGTGCTATGCTGTTTAACAAACTGTTTTCCATACTGGTGCAGGGACAAACACTGCAAAAAAACATTTTCAGCAACAGTTCAATTACCTAGCCTAGACAGGGCTTAACAGGCCGCTTCGGAAGATTAAAAAAAAGTAAGTACTTAGAACTACATGGAAAAACAGAGGTTTACACTAACCACTTTTGAAAGCAAACTCTACATACTCATACTACCCAACATACAGAAACAATACAGCATATTGAAAGTGCACTGCATTGATTTTATTACTCATTTTACATTTTCAATCTTACTTCCATTCAAAGTTCACGGAAAAAAGCTTTATTTACAAGATTTTGACACAAAAATTAAAATATAGCCAAACTAGAAGTATTATTAATGGTAGAGCACTAACAGTGTGCCAGGTGCTTTACAGACAGGCGTGGAAGTGAAGCTCTCAAAATAGATGTAAAAATTACTGGTTAAAAATGATATTTCTTAAATTATAAGATTCCTACAGGACAAGGACTGCCCCTTTCTAAGAGATTTTACAGCACAAAAGAGCCTTCATCCTGTTTGGATCTATTAGATCAGAGATGGGCAAACTACAGCCCGTGGGCCACATCCGGCATGCGGGACCGTCCTGCCCGGCCCCTGAGCTCCTGGCCCGGGAGGCTAGCCCCGGCCCCTCCCCTGCTGTTCCCCCTCTCCCAGAGCCTCAGCTCGCTTGCTCCGCTGCCGGCACACTGCTCTGGGCGGCGGGGCTGTGAGCTCCTGGGGCAGCGTAGCTGCAGAGTCAGGCCTGACCTGGTGCTCTGAGCTGCGTGGTGGCAACGGCGGCGTGGCCCGGCTGTAACGCCACCAGCCACCAGTGCTCCAAGTAGCAAGGTAAGGGGGCAGGGAGCAGAAGGGGGGTGGATAGAGGGCAGAGGAGTTCGAGGTGGTGGTCAGGGGGCCGGGATGTGGATAGCGGTCGGGGGGGAGGGGGAAGAACAGGGAGTTGAATGGGGGCAGCGGTCCTGGGGGGGCAGTCAGGGGCAGGGGTTCCAGGGGCAGTCAGGGGACAGGGAGCAGGGGGGTGGATGGGGCAGGGGTCCCGGGGGGGCCGTCAGGGAACAGGGGGGTTGGATGGGGCAGGAGTCCCGGAGGGGGGGCCAGATAGGAAGTCGGGGCTGGGCCACGACCCCCTCCCCTAACCGGCCCTCCAAACAATTTACGAAACCCGATGCGGCCCTCAGGCCAAAAAGTTTGCCCGCCCCTGCTTTAAATGCTAGAACAACAAAAACAATAAAATATTTTAAAAAGAGTTTTAAATAAAAGTGAAAATAATTTATGTCCCATAAGGTCTTATCCAAAGACCACTGATGTTAATGAGAGTTTTTCCATTGACTGAAATGGGCTTTCGATTAGGGCTATATGCTCAGAAGTGAGGGAACCTGATGCTGTCTATTAAGCTTTGTAAATTTATTACTCCTTAACTGAAACTATTTTACATTTCAAAATATAAGCATTCCTTATTATAAATAGCCTGATGTCATCTTAAGGCGAACAATGGCATGGCAATATTATAGGATCAAAGATGGTTATTTTCTTAATACTTCAATATCTGCTGGAATAATTATTAAATGGGGAATTAGTTAATAGCTTGTTTATACAACTTATTCACCAGACATGAAAGAAATTTCTAAAGGATTTTTAATGAAAGAAGCCAGGAAATTTAAAAACATCAAGCTTTTAAAGTTTATATTACTACAGGTACTATATATAAATAAAATTTAACAAATTATACATAATTATATCTATTTTAATTAATATAAGTATAATTAATTATGATATATAGTCATTTAGGGCTGTCAAGCTATTAAAAATAATTGCGATTAATACACAATTTAAAAAATAATCTCGATTAATCACTATGTTAAACATTAATAGAATATAATTTATTTAAAATTTGTTGATGTTTTCTACATTTTAAAATATATTGATTTCAATTACAACACAGAATACAAAGCGTACAGAACTCACTTTATATTTATTTTTGATTACAAGCATTTGCACTGTAAAAACGAAAGAAATAGTATTTTTCAATTCACATAATACAAGTATTGTAGTGCAATCTCTTTATCATGAAAGCAGAATTTACAAATATAGAATTATGTACCAAAAAACCTGCATTCAAAAATAAAACAAAGTAAAATTTTAGAGCTTGCAAGTCCACTCAGTCCTACTTCTTGTTCAGGCAATCATTCAGACAAACAAGTTTGTTTACATTTTCAGGAGATAATGCTGCCCACTTCTTGTTTACAATGTCACCTGAAAGTGAGAAGCAACAGAGGGTCCTGTGGCACCTTTAAGACTAAGGCCTGGTCTACACTAACCCTCCAAGTCGAAGTAAGGTACGCAACTTCAGCTACGTGAATAACGTAGCTGAAGTCGACATACCTTACTTCGAACTTACCGTGGTTCAGACGCGGTCCACACGGGGCAGGCAGGCTCCCCCGTCGACTCCGCGGTACTCCTCTCATTGAGACGGAGTACCGCAGTCGACGGCGAGCACTTCCTGGTTCGATTTATCGAGTCCAGACCAGACGCGATAAATCGAACCAGGAAGTTCGATTTCCAGCCGCCGAACTAGCGGCTAAGTATAGACCAGCCCTTACAGAAGTACTGGGAGCATAAGCTTTAGTGGGCAAGAACCTCACTTCTTCAGATGCAAGTAATGGAAATTTCCAGAGGCAGGTATAAATCAGTATGGAGATAACGAGGTTAGTTCAATCAGGGAGGGTGAGGTGCTCTGCTAGCAGTTGAGGTGTGAACACCAAGGGAGGAGAAACTGCTTCTGTAGTTGGATAGCCATTCACAGTCTTTGTTTAATCCTGATCTGATGGTGTCAAATTTGCAAATGAACTAGAGCTCAGCAGTTTCTCTTTAGAGTCTGGTCCTGAAGTTTTTTTGCTGTAAGATGGCTACCTTTACATCTGCTATTGTGTGGCCAGGGAGGTTGAAGTGTTCTCCTACAAGTTTTTGTATATTGCCATTCCTGATATCTGACTTGTGTCCATTTATCCTCTTGCGTAGTGACTGTCCAGTTTGGCCAATGTACATAGCAGAGGGGCATTGCTGGCACATGATGGCATATATAACATTGGTGGACGTGCAGGTGAATGAGCCGGTGATGTTGTAGCTGATCTGGTTAGGTCCTGTGATGGTGTTGCTGGTGTAGATATGTGGGCAGAGTTGGCATCAAGGTTTGTTGCATGGGTTGGTTCCTGAGTTAGAGTTGTTATGGTGCGGTGCGTGGTTGCTGGTGAAAATATGCTTAAGGTTGGCGGGTTGTCTGTGGGCGAGGACTGGCCTGCCTCCCAAGGTCTGTGAAAGTGAGGGATCATTGTCCAGGATGGGTTGTGGATCACTGATGATGCGTTGGAGAGGTTTAAGCTGAGGACTGTAGGTGATGGCCAGTGGAGTTCTGTTGGTTTCTTTTTTGGGCCTGTCTTGTAGCAGGAGGCTTCTGGGTACACGTCTGGCTCTGTTGATTTGTTTCTTTATTTCCTTGTGTGGGTATCGTCGTTTTGAGAATGCTTGGTGAAGATCTTGTAGGTGTTGGTCTCTGTCTGAGGGGTTGGAGCAGATGCGGTTGTACCTCAGCGCTTGGCTGTAGACGATGGATCGTGTGGTGTGTCCGGGGTGGAAGCTGGAGGCATGAAGGTAGGCATAGCGGTCGATCCATCCAACATGGCTACCCCTCTGATACTTGAAAGTGAGAACAGGCTTTCTCACGGCATTGTTGTAGCCGGCGCCGCAAGAAATTTACATGCCCGATGCGCTAAAGGTTCATATGTCCCTTCATGCTTCAACTACCATTCCACAGGACATGCGTCCATGCTGACGATGGGTTCTGCTTCATAACCATCCAAAGCAGTGAGGACCGACGCATGTTCATTTTCATCATCTGAGTCAGATGCCCCCAGCAGAAGGTTGATTTTCTTTTTTGGTGGTTTGGGTTCTGTAGTTTCCGCATCAGAGTGTTGCTCTTTTAAGACTTCTGAAAGCATGCTCCCTATCTCATCCCTCTGAGATTTTGTAAGGCCCTTCAGATTCTTAAACCTTGGGTTGAGTGCTGTAGCTATCTTTAGAAATCTCACATTGGTACCTTCTTTGCGTTTTGTCAAATCTGCAGTGAAAGTGTTCTTAAAATGAACATGTGCTGGGTCATCATCGGAGACTGCTATAACATGAAATATATGGCAGAATGCAGGTAAAACAGAACAGGGGACATACAATTCTCCCCCAAGGAGTGCAGTCCCAAATTTAGTTAATATATTATTTTTTTAATGCGTGTCATCAGCATGGAAGCATGTCCTCTGGAATGGTGGCCGAAGCTTGAAGGGGCATATGAACGTTTAGCATATCTGGCACGTAAATACCTTGCAATGCCGGCTACAGAAGTGCCAGGCAAATGCCTGTTCTTATTTACGTCACCAGAAAGTGAGAAGAGAGCAGCATTATCTCCTGTAAATATAAACAAACTTGTTTGTTTTAGTGAATGGCTGAACAAGAAGTAGGACTGAGTGAACTTGTAAGCTCTGAAGTTTTACATTGTTTTGTTTTTGAGTGCAGTTATGTAACAAAAAAACCCTACATTTGTAAACTGCACTTTCATGATAAAGAGATTGCACTACAGCACTTGTATGAGGTGGACTGAAAAATACTATTTCTTTTGTTTATTATTTTTACAGTGCAAATATTTGTAATCAAAATACACACTTTGATTTCAATTACAACACAGAATACAAGATATATATGAAAATGTAGAAAAACATCCAAAATATTTAATAAATTTCAATTGGTATTCTATTGTTTAACAGTGCAATTAAAACTGCGATTAAGTTTTTTGAGGTTAATCGCGTGAGTTAACTGAGATTAATTGATAGCCCTAATCATATTATATATCTAAGAAACTTTGATAAGGCCTATATTTATACTAATTTGGAAAATGTTTTCCAGTACTCAAACATTTGTGAAACTGAAATTATATTCAGAAAATGGACAAAATTAAAGAAAAAGCTTTTACTTTTAAAATTTACAAGAAATTATCAAAGTGAATAAAACGCTCTTTGAAATTCATGAAAATGAGCCGAGAAACGGAGTATAGGAAGGAACATTGGAACGACATGAAGAACAAAAGCTGCTTACTGAACAAAGAGAGAAGCATCAACAAACTCGATTAGCCCCAGTGTTGATCTGCAGGAGGCTGTCACAACCAAAATTCAAACTTTAGTAGCTAAAAAGACTTGCATAATAACGGCTAAGCATTACATGAACAATTGCTGTAATCAATTTTAACTACACAATGAAATTGCATTGGACAAAAATATTATTGCAACATAAGGTTTAACAGATTTTCCTGTTTAATTCTGCATAGCTGGACAATGCATTCCTGGACAGCATATATACATTGACTATGTTAAAACAGAGACTGTGGAGTTTAATTTGAATTTAAGATTTTTAATTTTTATTAATGTGCCTGCTTCAAGCCCTTTGGGTCAGTTGGTGGGCTAAAAAGCCACATAGATTTAGAGTGAATAATAGCTGAGTGGCTTCTTTAAGCAACTGAACTAAAGGTCTCTTCCAGTTATTGAAGTACACAGAATTTGTAAGATCACTTACACCTTTTTCCAATTATAAATTTTTCCCTCACTATGATAATCTAAATAGGATTTACCTGCCACAGTTCAGGGAAACTGCACCTGTATTCCCACACTATGCTCCACCAAAAGCACCTACTCTCAGGCTCCCAGCTCCTCAACCATCATCTCTTATGGGCAGAGACACGTATCTCACTCCCTTCTGACTAAGGTGTTTCCAGGCTGCACAGTTCCCTGCCTATAATGTGAATTCCCCAGCAAGTCAAACTGCTTAAGCAGGCCTGCTTTGCTTTTCTCCACAGTGGCTACAACAGTGTAATTGCTCACAGTTTTTCCTAAATAAACACATTTATTCTTAAGGTGAATGCGTTACAGAGAAAACATACTAAAACAATAAAAGAACCTACACACACGCCAATACGTTTACCAGAGATCACCCTAACTCTAACAAGGACTCTGGTGCAGATGTCTGGGCTAGGGGGGCACCCCACAGCAGGGCGCTGGGGGATAGGGGATGTGGGTGAATGGGCTAGGGGGACACTCCACGGATGTAGTGTTGGGGGTTGCCCCGCAGCTGGGCTCTGGAGGGCCCCGGCTGGGCTCGGGGGTTAGGAGATTGCAGGTGTCTGGGCTAAGGGGGGCGCCCCACGGCTAGGGTCTGGTGGGGAGGGGTGTGGGTGTCTGAGACCAAAGGGGCAGAGTTTTCCCCCCAAGATGTGCTTAGTTGACACGTGTGACACACCCATACTTTTGTTGGGAACCTCAGTCTAACAGAGAAACAGGAATTGGATTGTCCTAGCAGTTTCTTTAACTCTCTACTCCTGGGGGAAAACTTTTGTTGTCTGTGTTGTTACTGACATACTTGCTGACAAGTATTTTGAAATAAATTACTAAAATAATTGAAACTGGTGTAATTATATTGTGTTATTTTGACAAATAAAATATGCAGAATTTTAAAATATTGTGCACAGAATTTTTAGGCACAGAATTCCCTCAGAAATACCTTATACGTGATAAGAATCCTTATGTGGCAACACTGTTTGTCAAATTTCTGAATTATGTCACAAGAAACAATGATTAATTCAGCTTATCTTTCTTTCTCAGTCTAGACAGAAGCCTTAGCAATTTGGGGATAAAATTACTTGGGCTCGGTACCCTAATTCCTGCATTAAGATACCACTTTGATCTCCACACAGGTATGAAGACAAAGTCCCTGCTTCAAACCTGCAAAGGGAACTACGCAGGTCGAGCTCTGGGCCTACAGATTCTCATTGCAGAACTGGGGCCTAAAAAGACAGCATTCAAAGTAAAAGGAAATGGAAGGCAATGAACAAGTAGAATAACTAAATGAAGTTAAGCTCATGCCTTTCTAATGCTATTTATAAACAACCCCCCCCCCCATTTTTTTAGTACATTTAGTGTTTATCACTAGAGTTAGAGCTGCTCATTTTCTGTTGTGGCTGGGCTAATGTTATTTGGCTTGTTTGAGGAAAGAGGGTGGAGGAATCCTGGGGTCAGGGTCAGCGAGAGGATTGCGGGCATAAGGGAATTAGACTCGGATGTCAGTGGGAGAGCCTAAAGGGGCAGTTAGCCATGTAGAATGAAAGAAGAAAGGGAAGACAGGAACATTAACAGAACAAAGTCATGTGAGGCCCTGAAGGCAAACAAAAGGAGATTAACTTTTATATAAGAAGGGATGAGAAGCCCGCAAATGAAGATAGCAGGATGTGCTCAGTCCACAGACAAGACAGATCTTTGAGGGAGCATTTTGTATAGAATAGAGGAGACATGAGAGCTGGATAGTCGAAGTGTTGCAATAGTTGAGGTGAGATCAAATCAAGGACTACAAAAGGAAATCTTCATGGATTGTAATTTTGTGAGGCTCTTTTTTAAATAAAAGAAAAAACAAACAAACAAGAGTGCGATTTATCTCCCTGCTTATTAAGACCTCTAGTTGTGAGCATAACAAAAGCTCTGCCTCAGCTATCGCAAAATAAAGTCAATAAATAAAAATCCTGTGCAGTTAATGTCATTCAGCTATGTGAAATCTGTCCCTTTTGTGTGCTCCATTGATAAAAATACCAGTAGCTGAGCGCACATAATGAAATAGAAGACAAAAATGAATATTGCACTTCTTGCATCATTCCACTCCCTTAGAGGTATTCCATCAATGAGCTTTCATTGCTGTAGATATAGAGACACTTCTTTGAGCTGTGGACAGCACAAGAAGTCTATTACTTATTAAACTGGAAAGGAGACCAATTGCTATTTATTGCAAAAACAATACTAAATACTAAAAGGTTTATTTGAAATGATTAATTCCAACAATAAAGAATCTAAATACATGAAACAAAATCTGAAAGAAACTCACAGTAAAGCAGTTGTTCCTGAAATCCATACCGAGTGATCAAGTTAGTTACAGGAGTAGGCCTATAAAGAATAAAAAGAATAAACATGAAACAGGCCTGGAGACTCTCAAATTGAAGTAGAATCTACAAACAATACAAGTACCTCGGGACTTTTCCCTCAAGAAAGGTATTTTCTGCAAAACTGATCAAGTGTTTTAGCCAGACTGTTACTGCCAGGTTGTTTAATTTATGAAATTTATAAATTCATACTGGTTTAAAACTGTATTACTACTACTGTAAATATCATATATACACACACAAACTTCTGCTAACTAAGTTCCTGCTCAAGATAGAGCATTAAGATGGCTATTGAACTGATACCCAAATTTCTGAAAAATGAAGTGTGGTTGCTGGGTATCAATCTGTAATTATGTCAATGAGGGTGACACTTTCCAGAAAATTAAGAATTCACAGTGTATTCATGACCAGTTTTAGCCAGTTTTTCAAAATATTTTCCCATTGTAATTTAGCTCATTTTAGCTAACTAGTTTTCCCTTTTCTAGGAATAAGCCTTTCCTGCTGCTCAAGTACCTTCGTACATCAGCAGAGGACTGGGCTCACATTACATGTTGTGCCAAAAAAGTACACAAAATTCTCTCTCACAGTAAAATGAATTGTAATTGAAAAGGTCTCATACATATGCCTTTATTTTCTTTTTTGTATATTACAAATAAATCAGATGCATAAAGAATGCTGTAAAACACATTTCTACATACAGATATTTGTGTCAGGGCTTACCTAGTAATGGCACTGAACAGACCACGAATGCGTGCCCGATGCCGGGCTACAAATGCCTCTGTAAAAATCACTCCTTTGTTGTCCTGATCTATCTGGCCATGGATAATCCTACCCAGACGGGGGGACAATGTCTGTGAACAGAAGTTATGATAAATGCTGGTACGACAGTTTACAGTTACACAGCATAGAAGAAAATGTATTTAAGCTGTAGATTAGAAAGTTAATTTGTCTAAATAATCAATGTATTGAGAAATAAGAATGCATTTTAAATGGTAATTATTACTGGAGAATATTGAGAAGATACTATAAAAAACACACAGATTGTGTGTGTGAGTTCGTGTTATTTTGACCCAACTGCAATCGCCAGGTTAAAGTAGCTTTCTTAATAATACATACAATGACCTGAATTATGTAATGACTATTCCCTCTCCCACACATATTACAATCTTTACAGGTGAATGAAGAACGAACACATTGTGAAAGAAACCCATCTGGTCTTGGATTTCTGAGGCTGCACATTCATGTTAAATCCTTTGTGTCTGTGACAAAGGAAGTCCCTGACCCACTCTTCTGAGATGTCAGAGTAGAAATTAACAGCAAGAAATTAAAAATAAAATAAAAAAACCCAGACAAAAGGAAAAAGATTGGAATCGGCGTTCAAATTAGTGACTTAAAACATTCAGATTATCTGAGACAAAAAAAGAAACTGTATGTGTATATATTCTGGACAATGTGTTTAGAAGATGACTAAAGCCAGAAGGGACCATTGCGATCATCTAGTTTGAATACCTGCATAACACAGGCCATAGGACTTCCCTTTCAATGAGGACTTTGAAAAAGAGCTTCTCTCATTGAAAGGGAAGTCCTATGGCTTGTTTTGGAAAAACATTCATTCTTAATTTAAAAATTTCCAGTGATAGAGGATCTCCTGCACAACCCTTGGTAAGTTGTTCCAATGCTGAATTACTCTTACAGTTAAAAATGTGGACCTTTATAGTCTAAATTTGTCTAGTTTCAACTTCCAGCCCATGGATATTGTTATACATTTCTCCTCTAGATTGAAGAGCACTCCTATTATCAAATTTCTGTTCCCCAGGTAGGTACTTATAGATTGTGATCAAGTTCAGCCCTGAACCTTCTCTTTGATAAGCTAACGAGACTGAGCCCCTTAAGTCTTTCACCCAAAGGCAGTTTTTCAAATCCTTTGATCACACTCTTAAAGTATGTTCATTCCTTTTTCCTAAAGGATCACAATGGCTGAGAGGAAACCTAGCTCAGTTCAGATACTGGAATTCTGTACTGGCAAATTTTAACCTAAATCAGTTCATAGCCGCTAAAATGCAAACCTGAGAGATTTAATATTGACCTGCTTAGGACACTACCCAAGACTTCATATAACTATCATCTTTGTTTCCTGGATAATAAAGTTGCTATAAGAGGGAAATATTTCTTCAAATCAGAATTCAACGTTTCTATATGAAAGGGTAGATAACATGCAGTAACCTGTATCAAGAAGTCTCCTGGAAGGTCGTATGCCTTGCAGAGTTCAGATATTGTCACCTGACCAGTTTCCTGTAGTTTATCGTTTATTTCTTCTGCTAATTGGTCTAGGTAACTCCTTATGTAAAACCAGGAAGAAAAGACATTAGTGTGACGTTCCCAATTCAACTTGCATCTTTTTACGTATAGTTATCCTGCCTCATTATTAATTTATTTGTTCAGAGTAAACATTTTTCCAGAGTATGCATAAATATACTGGAACTTACTGTAAAATAGAAATAGATGGGCTGTGGGAATTCATCTTGCTCAGTACAACTATTACAGGGAAAAGGTTGTATTTTTAAAATTCTGCTAACCAACCCACTAGTCTGCAACCTGTTCCTTTATTTCCTTATATGGAACAATAAGAATTAACTTCACAACCCCCTCATAAAAACACACCCAGTTTTTCCTCTCAAAGGGACCTGAACATGGATTTTTATAGGAGACGAGGGTGCTCAGCACGTCACTGGTTCTGGTCCACGAAAGTCTATTCTCTGCCTCAAGAATAAGCTCTGAAGCATAATTAATAATAGAAGACTATAGTTATACTGCACCTATAACATCTAAAGTCATACCTCTGGACCACTGTATACATTTCTCCTGAAGATACTCACTCATTTATAAACTGTCCCAGCACCAGCTGAATAGTTCTGTCTGATTTAACAATGTCATTAGCTCGGCTTTCAATATGGACCAGGTCTACATTTATTATCTGGAAAAAAATAAATCCATCAGTCCCTTAAATTCAAATGAATTTTCAGACATTAAGACACTATACTTTGAAAAGGATATCTGCTTTTTATTTGCTCTATCATATTTATGTGCAAGAAAGTCTGGGGCTTGGAACAGAAGTGTTTGTGCTTTTAAAAAAATCTCTTGCAATTACGACTAGGTTAAAGGGTCCAAGAAAATTAAGATTTTTGTAAAGCTCTGAACAGAAACATTCATTGTCTTATAGAAAGTTTTCTGATTTCAAGCAATTTTGCTCGAGACAGAAGGAAAAATTACTCACAGAAGATTACTGGGGGATAGAGGTTAGTGGAAACAAGAGATTAATGAAGGAAGAGAGAGGACCCATGCAAAATTTATTATATTTCACTGTATGACCCCATCGCTCTAAATTTTAGCAAAGGCAGACATTTCTTATCCACCTGTACTTCTCAATTTAAGAAAGCAGAGCTATTCAAATCATCAAGAAAGCCCTGCTTCTTTTTTTAGGGGCAATTTTAAAGAGTGTCACAGTACTACAGAGTATAGTAATATTTATCTCAAAATCAGAATAAGCATGAATACAACATTTGTGAAGTGATACACAAATGGACAAAGTAGTCAAAGTTAGTGAGAAGTGCCACCAATTTTGCAACTGCTGCTATACAGTACTTCAATATCAGCACTTACTTGGAGACTGACTGATGCATTATAAATGGAGAAACAGAGAAACAAAGTATATGCATTTTTTTATAACAAAAAATTACCTGTTGTAAGTCAACAATGTTTACTCGACCTTTGAAAAAATACAAATATAATTTAAGTATTTAGTACATCAAATAGCTTTGAACAGGTTTATAATGCAGCACAGCCAATCAAGTATGAACTTTATTTCATTATTTTTTTAGTGATCACAAGGAGTGTGATTGACAGCATTTTAAGCTGAAATCTGTTTAATCAGAGGAAAATATCCACACAATGGCAGCCACAGTGCAAGATTCCCCATGACACCCTACCCTATGTGCCTAAAGACAACATTAACACAGTTTCTCTAAAGGTAGAAGAATTGTTGAGACTCTTCCCCCTTTACCTCTGTGCTGAAACTGTCAAGTTATGATGCCAACAAAACATGAAGAAGTGGTTACTCACCCTGTGCAGTAACTGTGGTTCTTCAAGATGTGTCCTGTCCCCCTAAGGGTGCTCCACTCTAGATGCACTTGCACTCCCTGCGCTTTTGATAGGAGATTGCTCATAGCAATGTCCATTAGGCCTGCACTTGCGTGTTACTCAGCCTCGTGCCCCACACTGTTGCTATATAGCATTGCACAGGCTAACCTCCACAAAGCCCCATGACAGAAGGAAAGGAGAGCGGGTAGTGGAGAACACATGGGAACACACACCTCAAAGAACCACAGTTACTGCACAGGGTGAATGACCATTTCTTCTTCAAGTAGTGTCCCCATGAATGCCCCACTCTAGCTGACTACCAAGCAGTTCCCCTTTAAGGAGGAGGGAGCTTCAGAGTCCAGTTCAGTATGGAAGAAAGTACAGCTGAGCCAAACATGGTATCAGAAGCAGTGTCGTGAATTATTACAGCAAATGTATGGATAGAAGTCCAAGTTGTGCCTTTACATACTACAATGATAGGATCATCACTGCAAGTGTCACCATTCTGAATTTTTGTGCCTTCACAAATGTGTTGAGGAGTCTTAAATCTAGGATGGGTCTCCAACCATCATTTTTTTTTATCGGAACCAGGAAATACCTGGAATAAAACCCCTTCACTCTGAGCTGTGTGGAACTTGATTCTATAGTACACAGGTGTAGAAAAGAGTCTATTTCCTGCCATAGCAGGTTCTCGTGGGAGGAGTCCCTGAAGAGGGAAGGAGGGTTGGTGAGCAGAAGAGAATTGAAGTGGATAGAGTACCCTGTGTAAATGATCTCTAAAACCCATTTGTCCGTAGTTATGGTGAAGGCAGTTGCCGAATGGAGGAAGGCATGTGAAGCATTACAGCTGGTAAGAAAGAGGATGGCAGCTCAGGACCCCAACCATCCCATCAAAATTGATCCTTTGAAGAGCAAAGTTGTGAAGTTGAAGGCTGGGAGATGGGTAGGTTCCTCCTCTGAAACCTCTGCTCTTGTGGTGAGGTTTGTACAGGATGGGAATCTGTGCTTTCTGGGACCTACTAAATTTTCTCTTCAGAGCACGTGTGTAGCTCCCCAGAGATTGTAAAGTGGCTCTTCAAACTTTTAATGTATGCAGGGATTCATGTGTATTGCCAGCAAACAACTTAGTGCCATCAAAAGGAAGATCCTCTATCGTATTCTGGACCTGCTTTGGGAAGCCAGGAGGCCCTCTTCATAACTATTGCTGTAGAAATAGAATAAGTAGTAGCATTGGCAGCATTGAGAGAAGCCTGCAGAGATATCCTGTGAGGAGTTGGCTTTCTGCAATAATTGACTGGAACTGCTCTCTGTGTTCTGTCGGCAGATGGTCAATAAAGGAGTTTAGCTTGGTATAATTTGTGTAGTTGTACTTCGCCAGTAAGGCCAGGTAGTTGGCGATTCTAAACTGTAAAGTAGTTGAAGAATCAGATTTTGATGCTTATGATTTTTATCATAGAGTGTAGATTTAGTGTAGTTCTGCCTACCACGTTTGTTAACTGCCTCAACCACCAAGGAATTAAGAGATGGGTGAGAAAATAAAAATTATGACTCCTTAGAGCAGGGATCGGCAACCTTTGGCATGCGGCCTGCCAGGGTAAGCACCCTGGCGGGCCGGGCCGGTTTGTTTACCTGCCGCGTCCACAGGTTTGGCCGATCGCAGCTCCCACTGGCCACGGTTCGTCGCTCCAGGCCAATGGGGGCTACGGGAAGCGGTGCGGGCCGAGGGATATGCTGGCTGCTGCTTCCTGCACCCTCATTGGCTTGGAGCGGCGAACTGCGGCCAGTGGGAGCCGCGATCGGCTGAACCTGCAGACGCAGCAGGTAAATAAACCTGAACGGCCCGCCAGGGTGCTTATCCTGGCGGGCCGCGGGCCCAAGGTTGCCGATCCCTGCCTTAGAGGGAAATATTTTTCGGCTGTCCTTTTGCACGTGTAAGAAATTGAGGCCAGAATATGCCAGATGACCTTTGCAGGATCCAGGAGTGCCTTGTTGACTGGCAGGGCAATGCGGGCAGAAGAGGCTATATGGAGGATGTCAAACAGCTTCTGATGCGGTTCTTCAATGCAGTGACTCTCAACCTTTCCAGATTACTTTGAGGAGTCTGATTGGTCTTGTGTACCCCCAAGTTTCACCTCACTTAAAAAATAATTGCTCACAAATCCAGACAAAAATACAAAAGTATCACAGCACACAATTCCTGGAAAATTGCTTACTTTCTTATTTTTACCATATAATTATAAAATAAATCAATTGGAATATAAATATTGTACTTACATTTCAGCGTACAGTATACAGAGTAGAATAAACAAGTCATTCTCTGTATGAAATTTTAGTTTGCACTGATTTTGCTAGTGCTTTTTATGCAGCCTCTTGTAAAACTAGGCAAATCTCTAGATGAGTTGATGTACCCCCGGGAAGATCTCTGTTTAACCCCAGGGGTACACGTATCACTGGTTGAGAACTACTGCTTCAATCTTCTCAAGAGGGATCTGTAAAGAATCCACGATGCTCTTGATGAGATCCTGAAACTGCTTAAAATCGCCAGCCAGGGATAGTGCAGGTGGCATGACAGCTTCATCCAGGGGTTCCCGTATAGCCAAGAGGATGGCACATATGGCATGGATGGTGGAATCCATAGGTGCTCATCCCAGCGGAATGGTAGCTGTGGACATCTGTCATGAGTGAGCGCTGGCTCCTTAGGAAAAGGCTCCCATAGGGGCGGAGTGGAGAGCCTGGAACAGATATTTGGGAGGTTGAGGCAAAATCTTCCTCAGAATCCTTCTCCTCTAAGTCACTTGGTAATGGTGAGAGAGCAGAAGGAGCTTGAGGTATCATCATCAGTACCGGGCAGGTGTCCGGAGATCTGGAAGTTCTTGGTGCCAAAAAGATATAGGTGTTGAACAATGGTGAATCAAGAGTCTTGAACGCTCTGAGGTCTTGGAGAAACCAGATATCTTACAGTACTGACAGCATTGTTGGTATCGTGTCCAGGGCTTGTGCTGAAGTAACAGTAGCGATGGTAATGTGAGTATCAAACGCTCCGGGCAGAATCCAGACAGAGCCCAACCAATCTTTTCCGGTACCATGGTAGAGCTCTTCTTGCCGCTGCGGTCTCCTGTTAGTATCAAAGGTCTCTCAGAACCCGATGTTTTAGGGGTTCTTCACTTAGCGGAGCTCTCGGTACTTGAGAAATCAGCAGCCTCAGGGATACCATGTCTGAGACCGATGGGATCCGAGGGAGCTGATGTATTTGATTTCTTTGATGTAGGTTCCCTACCTGGAGAACTTGGAGCACGGTCACTGGAAGACTTATGAGAGGAATCTTGGGTCTTCCTCTTAGATGCCCTTGAGGAGTGCGGTTCAGAGGCAGCTGACTTACTCGGAAATTGGTGTATGCAAGGGGGAGGAGGGTGAAGAGTTCTTGATCTGCGTCAGAGCCCAGACGCAGCAAGTTCTCCATCTTAAGGAGTCAAAGTTTATCTCCCTGTTCTTTCTGGCTCTAGATTTTAACGCCAGACAGAAGTTGCACTTTTGGGAAATATGACATTCCCTAAGGCAATGGATGCAGCGGGAGTGTCCATCACTCACTGGGATTGCCTCCCAGCATGACAGGCAACACCTGAATCCGGGAGAACCAAGCATACCCTTGGAAAGGGCAAAACATCCTCAGGGGCGGGGGGGATGATCTATATCTATATATATATCTAGAGAGAGAGAGAGAAACTTTTTTTAAAAATACAACTAACTAATTACTTTAATACACTAAGTACAAAAGCTAAGAGAACACAGCTGAGCCAAAACCTGAGGTGCTGGAACAATTTGTATAATGGGAGTGCTGAGAGCCACTGAATCAAACTATCAGGGGGTAGCTGTGTTAGTCTGTATACACAAAAACAACAAGGAGTCCGGTGGCACCTTAAAGACTAACAGATTTATTTGGGCATAAGCTTTCGTGGGTAAAAAACCCACTTCTTCAAATGTCAGAATCAAACTGTAAACCCTGTATATAGTGGAAACCATTTCAAACCACTAGCACCCCTAGTTCCAGCACCTATGGCCAAAACTCAACTTCGTCGTAAGCCATGACAGTTGAGAAGGGTTAGCCCACACAGTGCCATATAGCAACGGGATGGAGCACAAGGCTGAGTAACATGTATGCACAGGCCAAACGGACACTGCTGAAGAAATCTCTAGTCAAAGGCGCAGGGGATGCAAGTGCACCTAGAGTGGAGCACCCATAAGGACACTACTAGAAGAGGAACACCAGTCTACTAGACATGGAACTGAAACCACCAATCCTTTCCTCATGTGCCAGAAAACTGCTATCAAATGGTAACAAATTTGAACTTTTGCCAAGCTGACAAGGTAATCTTAGGAAAAATCAGCTATAGTGCATGAATGTGGCAGGTGTGTGAACTTATTTTCCAAACCATATGATGATATGAACTTCACACAAGGGGGAAAGACTTCAGATTAACTAGAGGTACCATATGCTTTCTCCACATTCTAATTTAGGCCATGTCTACACTAGGAATGTTTATCCAATACAGCAGGGATCGGCAACGTTTGGCACGCGGCCCACCAGGGTAAGCACCCTGGTGGGCCGGGCCGGTTTGTTTACCTGCCGCATCAGCAGGTTCGGCCGATCACAGCTCCTGCTGGCCGTGGTTCCTGCTCCAGGCCAATGTGGGCTGTGGGAAGTGGTGGGCAGCACATCCCTCGGCCCGCGCTAGTGGGCGCTGCAATCGGCCGAACCTGCGGACACGGCAGGTAAACAAACCAGCCCAGTCCGCCAGGGTGCTTACCCTGGCGGGCCGCGTGCCAAAGGTTGCCGATCCCTGCAATACAGTAAACTATATCAGCAAAGAGCACCTAGGGTGGACGCAGCTATACTGGGAAAGCAGAGCTTTGTATTAGAATAGTAAAATGACTCCACACAGGTAAAACAAGCTATACTGTTTAAAAGTGTAGTTTTACTGGTATAACTGTGTCTGCATTAGGGGCTTATGTTGACACAGCTTTTGGGCAGGGATCATACCTCTTCGCACCTCTGACTGATAGAGTTATGTTGGTAGAAATCTGTAGGCTAAACTACCCATTTGCTATAGACAAATGGGTAGTTTAAGCCATATATGCTCCCTGTGCATCTAAACCATACCTAATACATCAAAGCTTTTACTACTGTTCACTCTGTGATATCATATAGACATGGAAGAATAGGCTGGATATTATTCTATATTTCTACATCAACAAAATTGATTCTAAATTCTGATTGAGACATTTTTATTGCTAGTGATGTTGTAAGAGGCAGAAACAAATATGATTTTCAGATTCTGAGTCAAGGTTGCAGGCCTCGTTCTCAGGCCTCATCTATTTTAGAAAAATGTAGTTTCATCAGTGCAAATTCTCTAAGTCAATTGAACATCAAATCTAGTTACACCAGTGCAAACTTCCAATACAGATGTTCTTAAATTGGTTTAAATTACAATTCCTATGGCTGTAATGCATCTATATTAGAGGTTTTCACTGGTGTAATTATATTGGTTTTAAATTGATAGTTATATTATTGTAAGTTTTCTAACAGATACACACACCTTTCAAAACTAATCTACTTGTGAAGTGAGTATTTGAGAAGTCAAACCTCATCATGGAACGTTTTAAATCCACTTTTCTGATTATAACTGCACATACATTTATTCCTCCACAGAGGAAAATGGTTGGTTAGTTGAGTGATTTGCTTGATTCAACAACCTTCTTTAACTTGTCTTTGAAAACTGTCTAAATATACCAGTCATGTTTAGATAATTTCTGACCATTAAATAACAATATTCAGTACAAAACAAAACCACCCATATACACATGCAAATGCTTATTTTGTACTACAAGATCAGGCTTTAAGTGCCCACAAAAGTACAATGAATTTTTTCAGTCTTACTCACACTTTTAATCTGATAGTGATGGAGTCATTAACAATCATTAAACACAGCGCTACATTTACTGAATTTATAAAAATCTATTTTATTTACTATACATACAAGATATGAACAATATTAATGCCCATAAGATATCAAAGTACATATTTTGGCTTATAATATATATTTTGGGATATATATATATAAAAAATAATATTAGCAATATATTAAGGGCGCTAAAAGATTTCTTTTTGTGCGTTGTAACATCCTTGTCCTATATTCTTGATACTACAAAATAAGGTAACATTGACAATTCTGGTTCACAACCAGCCAGTGGCCGGAGTTTGGAAGCGAGACAATCCTCAATGAAGCAACAGGGAAATGCAAATTTAAGTAATATTAAGTTTATTGAAGGACAAAGGCAATCTTTGAATCCCCAAATTATTTTCTATGATCTTGCTATTAATTTAACTGAAGTGAAGAAAAACAAATGTAACTCTTACCACCACAAACATGAAGCTCATCCTGTATTTCTCTGCTAATCTGTGCTGGAGTGATATACTCCTTTCCATCAAGCGTATGCACTACATCCAGCTGCTTTTCAGCAATCAGCTTAGCAACAATCTCTATGCAGTTACGTTCAGACAGCCTGTGGACGTTATAAAGAGTAACCAAGTCATTTTAAATGAGAACTTCTAATTTTGGGATAAATAACTGAAGCTTTTCAAATTTTACAAACTGAACGATTAATTTGCTATTCTCTGCACACAACTTTCAGTATGTCAATTTCATACAAAATCCTAATTCTCTTTTCATTTTAAAAACATGGTCTTAGTACCTGCAAATGTTCCTAGAAATGATTAATTTTATTCATGTGAGTAGTATCATTGAAGTCAGTTTCCTTGCTCTCATGGATAGTCAATGTTTCAATGAGACCACTCACATCAGCAAAGTTAAGCTCTTTGTCAACTTTGCAGGATGAGGCCCTATGATTATAATTTGTTACTTTGGAGTTTGATTTTGAAAATAGTTAAAACAATTAAGCAAATGACTGCCCCCACTTATACAAATTACAATTGTTTGTCAAGACAGATAAAGACAAAGCACTACCAAAAGATTAAATATTTAGCTGATCCGCTGATGTGGATAAATAGGAGGCTGGAACTGAAAAGGGCGCTATCAGTTTGAAATCCCATCAACTTTAAAATGTGAGTTGTTAGTTTCACTTGCCCATTTCTATAGTTTTACCATCACCGCTTTCCTATTTCAAAAATGGGTTTTCTCCCGTGAGGTGCCAGACCCAAACAAACACTGGCTGACTCTGCAGTGACGGCGCAGGACGCACTGGGCACGGAGCAAGGAAAGTATTTTCTACTCCAATTTCAGCCACAGTAACCTTGTTATGATCCGGGCCGCGGTGCGCTCGACACTTCACCGCCCCCAGTGCAGGGCGCTGCATACTGCCCGCCCCACACCCCACTGGGCGGAGTGCTCCTCCTTCCCCCTCCCCCCACACAGAGTCCTGGCCACCGGACCTCCCCACAGCCGTCCAACACGCAGTGCCCGGCGCTGTCCATCCCCCCCGCCCTTGGGCCCCGGGGGCCCGGGCCGGGGGGGGGGGGGGGACGGGACGCGCGCGGAGCTGGGCTCCTCCTCTCGGTCGCCAGGACTCGGCGGGGGAGGGTGTACCCCAGTCCCCTCACCTCTGCGCCGCCTCGGCGAACTGCGCCCGCTGGAAGTCGGCAGCCAGTCTGCGGATCTCCTCCCAGGCGGCCGCCATCGCTGCCCCCGCCGTAGCCACACGTCAGCCTAGCCGCCGGGCTACGGGCCGCGCGCAGGGACATACCGCTACGGCGCGTCAACGATCGCGTTCGCCTCCCCACAGCGCCCCCTAGAGAGGGGAAGCAGTAGCGCAGGGAAAGCGGCTCCGCTCCCCGCCCCGAGTGGGAGGCGGGCTCCCCAGCGCCCGCCCAGCCCTGGGCTTCGATCCCGCGTGGAGCTGAAACGGGACAGGAGCCTTGTTAAAGACCTGCCCCCACGAAACCCTCCAGCCCTCAGCCCAGGGCCGGCTCCTTTCCAGCCTGCCTGGGGTAAGTCATGGCACCAGGTGGGAGCCTCCGCCCGGCTGCCAGCTGCAGACCTGCCACGGACGTCGGTAGCTGCAGGCTGGCGCCCATCCGCCACGGGTGACACTTGTCACAGGAACGTAACAGTGGCAAGGAAACGCCGCTTGGTGGGGAAGGTTTCTCAGGTGCAGGATGGAATAAATTGGCGTCATCCAGGAATAGCTAAATTCACACCCCCACCTTAATCCGAATTACCTTTCAAGTGTAGATAAACCTTACCTAGCCCATTTAAACAAACCACTTTTTCCCCCAGTCTAGAAAAAGCCTTGGCTCAGGTTGAGTGATTGTTCGCTTGTTCAGCTTGAGCGGAGAGAGCAGCAGTCTGGGCTCAGTCGGAAGAGTATTCTACCTTCAGAGCATGGTGATGTGAGACTGGGTTGTGTGTTTGCATTTAGAAATTGACCAGCAGAACTGTCCCTTGTATCTAGAATAAAAGTATGCAGTGGTGCTGTGGCCCTGTTGGGCCCAGGATATTAGAGAGACAAGGTGGGTGAAGTAATATCATTTATTGGACCAACTTCTGTTGGTGAGAGAGACAAGATTTTGAACCTACACAGAACTGTCCTTCCCGTCTGGGAAAGTAACTTGCTTCAGTATAGCTTTGTGTCGCTATAGCTCTGCTGGTCAATTTCCCTATGCAAACAAGCCCTGTCTTGGAAAGGCAGAAGAGGAAATAAGGGGAGGGGAAGGGCAAGCAGGTAAAACTTATAAATCTCAATTTTGTAAGTACTTTAAAAAAAAATAAAACACCTAAATACCAGGTTGTACTGTTGAGTCAGCACTCAAAGATTTTTTTTTAAACAAGAAATGTCTTTCTCTTTGTGTATATGTGTGTGCAGACCTTGTGTGTAGCTGACACTCTGAGTAGGTTTCCCAGACCTGAAGAAGAACTCTGTGTAAGCTTGAAAGCGTCTGTCTCACCAACAGAAATTGGTCCAATAAAAGATATTACATCACCTACTTTGTCTTTCTAATATCCTGGGAGTAACATGGCTACAACTCTGTGTATACATAGTTTCTACATCTATGTATTATTCATATAAACATAGGTATTTCTACTATACAAGTCAGGGTGTTATTCAAATCAAATAAGACCCTTTGTGGTTAAAAGAAGTAGTAAACAATTTCTTTAATTATCTCATATATACACAGTAGAACCACAGTGAATTGAACTCTGATATTATTACAGGCTGCTTGGGAACTGAGACATATACAGTAGGTACATAGGATATAAATCATGTTTAATAGGTACACATTTCATTTCTCTCTAGTATTCTGAGCTTTACAGATTCCAGAGTCATGAATATCACAAGATTGCCTGAAACAATGTACACTCAAAATGAAGATTTATACAGGTTTAATGGAGGTAATTGATTCAAAATTCTTTATATTAATATTGTAATATGGATTGATGGTCATTTCATGATGAATGCAAGTTTGTAATGTGTTATATGATCCACATACAGTATCCTATTGATTCACTTTGGGAGCATCAAATCCCCATCTTTATTATGAACAATGAAAGAAAATGATAGGGGATATTAGTGCTGTCAAAATGAATCAATACTGGATGTGTGACATGAAATACATTAGAAAGTTTCATATTAGAATACCCAGAAAACTTCAGTGACTACTCTAAACTCCATTCTTATAGGAGTTGAAAGTTCTTCTAGTTCATCAACCAAGCATGAGTTAAAGGAACATGTTATCAATTTTGCTGCTGCTGCTCTGAGGTATGGAGGCATTAATCATCATAGGAACAATCCCTGAAGAACTGTGCAGTGTAACTGCTGTCTGCCGACCTGAAAAAGAAATTATACAATTAATGGCCAATAATAGTCCATTGAACAAAATCACATCTTGTAAAGAGCTAAAATGCTTGCTGCACTAGTTACAATACAAAAGGAATCAGGGATAGTCTAATGCCACACCCAAAATTGTCCATTGTGGTGTTCCTTAAAGGGATGCAGTGTACACATCTCTTCATGGTTGGTTGAATAGAAAGAGGAGCAGGATCATGGCCCCATATTTTCCATATTTTGACTACTAGGAGTCCTTGGATTTATGGGGGAACATTCACTATAATTCTGGCCAACCTTACATAGGAGGAAGCTACTTCTGCCTTCCACACCCATGCAGAAGCTACCCAAAATCAGATATGTTTGCATTCTTCCACTTTCCCTTCTGTTTGCTGCATTCACACACACTTTAGCTGTGTTTTTATATTCCTCAGTGTAATCCCCTTTTTTTCCATGTTCTTATTGAAAAGGACTACATGAAAATTATTAAAACAATGCAGTATATTGATGCAAACAAACCATAGGGGCTATTTGAGAATTTATGATCCAACAAGAATGTCAGTGTCCCATTCTCCACTGAGCAAACTGTTAGAAAACCAGACCAAGAGTGAGAGCTTCAGGACAGACTGTGTGTATATGGACAGTGTCTAGCAAAATGTGGGTGCTACTAAAATAATAATTTATGCAAAAAAGCTCACACACAAAACCACTTATGTTCAACTAATTTCAACCCAGCCTGCCATTCATTTGTCAAGAAATGAGAAGTAACAATAGTTACTTATGGTTATATGGAATGTAAGAAAGTAGCTTGCCCCAAGCATTGAACCTGTTACGAACAAGGGTTATTAATACTAGTGTGTAATATTTTTGGCTGTTGAACAGCTAGGAAATACAAGCTGAAATGTTTGTGTGTGACTTGACGTATCCACTGTACATCATAAAATGGATGATGACTTCATTAGCAAGAAAAAGTCCATGGGATGATAAGGAAACATTTTATCAGTAATGTCAATGTAATATGTAAAGGATGGCAGTACTGACTGTATACAGAGCATGCTACAAATGGTGTTTACATGTGCTCTGAGTAGGCTTTTAAAAATATTAATTGGGATATGCATTAAGAGCACAATACCTCCACCTAATGCAGCCATACTACACTGGCTGAGTGTGTCATGAATAGATGCAGTCCCTTTCTTTGTCACTATCCTTCATCAAGGCACAATTATAAATAATATGTTTTTCTTTTCACATCTTATGTCCTGTCTTTTCTCTTTTGTTCATGAGCTAGCAGCTGTGCTGAATGCTAATGAGACAGCACTTAGTTCAACCTCAGGCAGCCTTTTCTACATAGCTTCTTTGGTTACTAAACAGCAAACCTTCAATTAATTAGGCAGATTACCTACCTACCTGTGGATAGGGGGCGAGGGGGGGGAAACCACACCAGATTCAGTCCTTCCTTAGCAGGGAATGTGGCTTTTCTAACGATACCTTTCTAGGTCAAAGCTTTAATGATTGTACAATCCCTGCAACAGCACATACAAATACAATATCACATTTGTATGTTGTACCAGGTAAAATGCTAATTCCATGTGCAATCATCTGATTTGTGCACAAATACATGTTTTATGCATGCAATTTAGACACCTATAATGGAAAGTCTAACCTTATTTATATCACTATTATTATTTTAAATAATTAACTTATTTTTGTAGCTACATCTAATAGGGATTATTTATTCTTTTCTATCTCAAAATATTTAAGGCCAAATGATGTTTTTCTCCATTTGAATTGGAAAACTGAATATATTGAAGCATCCTGATGAGTAAACTCCCACACTGTATGTTGAATTAAGCCTCTGATCTTTCTCCAGGAAGACTGAAATATACTACCTGGGGTTTACTATAATCATTTGTTTATCTTTGAATATCATGCAAAAAATGTAAGGGGAGGAGAGATATTTTTGAACATTTTCAGCCTCTTATTCAGTTTTAAGTCAAGTTTACTGACATATTAGCAAGACAAATTGAAGAGAATCAAAGATTAGCTACTGTTGTAATAACTGGCCCTATAAATTTACTCTAATTGTGAGTACAACTGTAAAAAGTAAGTGAAAGTTCATAAAACATTACTGTAACTTACAACAAATGTTGAGGGGGAAAGTGCAAAAGGGAGACAAAGATTGAATTAGTCCCTGTAAGGAGTCAGACTCACCCCTGCGGCACCCCCTACTGGTTGCTTCAGGGAATCAGCTCATCCAGCATCTGGAGCACCCTCTGCAGGCCAGTGATCCACCTGTCTTCTTCTGGCCCCTGTGTCCCTCCCAGGACCCAGTGCCCCTATTACTGGGATGCTGCCCCCTGGCAGTACCCACACACACTGGTTCTCCCCTCCCAGGGGAACCTCCACCCACTAACCCCACCTCACCTCAGGATAAGGCCACTGCCAGTCACCAATTAGCCCCCACTCCCTGGGGCAGACTGCAGTATAGGCCACTCATCACAGGCAAGGGTGGGTTTGGACCTGCTGCCTCAGTCTAGCCGTGGGCTGCCCTCTGCAACCCCCAGTACCCCTTGGCCTTCTCCTAGGCCACAACCTGGGGCTTTCCAGGCTGGAGCTCCCTAGCTCCTCAGCCTTTCCCCAGCCCTACTCCACTCAGGTACTCTGTGTTACCTCCCTGCAGCCAGGCCCTTTTCTCTCTGAAGGCAGAGAGAGAGACTCTATCTGAGCTCCTGGCTCCCTGCCTTTATAGGGCCAGCTGAGTCTGTTTAGGGCGTGGCCCCAGCTGCAGCCACTTCCCCCAAATCAGCTCAGCCTTCCCTGCCCCAGCCTTCTCCCAGGGCTGTTTCAGGCCCTTTCAGGCAGGAGCGGGTGTCCACCCCGCTATAGCCCACCAAAAAGGCCAACTGATGTAACTCAAAGACTGTGCTAAGATCTTGCCTCATAAGCAAGAGAAGTGTGATCCCGGAAATCAATGAACCCAAACTGGTGTGTTGAAAATTAGACCTAACTGATAAAATAATGAGCGGATGGGCTATTCCATTCATCACACTCTTTTGGGGTCTTAAAAGAAAAGACATTGGAGGGAAAATCAAGAAGAAGCAACTGCTGTTTGCCAACAACTGCTGCAACAAGCTTTACCATCATGGCTACCACCTTCACCATCTCCTGGGACCCTGGGATCTACTGTAACAGAGTTAGGCCTTCATTATTCTGAACTTGAGAGATGTCCTGACCACAGCAGCCAGAGAGAGAGGAACCTAGATGATATCACTACCTCCACCTCCACTGGCTCCGGCTAAATCCCAGCCCCATCCGGGATGTGAGACTGTGTCAAACCCCATCTCCCACCTGCCAAATAATCTTTTTTCTTTCCCACTTTCTTCTCTTTCCTATCTCTCTCCTTTTGCCTTCTGTCTAATAAGAGTCTTGCTTAGCTGGCCAATGTTGTATATTTTGCAACACTGCTGTAAGCCTGTGACACGGGTTGCCAGGCATCTGGTTTTCGACCAGAATGCCTGGTCGAAAAGGGACCCTGGTGGCTCCAGTCAGCACCACTGATCGGGCCGTTAAAAGTCTGGTTGGTGGTGCAGTGGGGCTAAGGCAGGCTCCCTACCTGCCTTGGCTCTGCGCAGCTCCCGGAAGCAGCCAGCATGTCCTTGCGGCCCCTAGGGGCAGGGGCAATCAGGGAAGCTCTGCGCACTGTCCCCACCCCGAGTGCCGCATCCTCAGCTCCCCTTGGCTGGGAACCATCGACAATGGGAGCTGCGGGGGTGGTGCCTGTGGGTACGGGCAGTGTGCACCACGCAGAGCTGCCTGACAGCACCTCTGCCTGGAGCCGGACATGCCAGTCGGTTCCGGGAGCAGCGCGGAGCCAGGGCAGGCAGGAGCCTACCTTAGCCCCACTGCACCGCCAACCAGGAGCTGCCTGAGGTAAGCACTGCCCAGCCGGAGCCTGCACCCCAAACCCTCTGTCCCAGGTCAGAACCCGCTCCCGCACTCTAACTTCCTCCCAGAGCATGCACCTCCACCTGCAGCCCAACCCCCTAACCCAGGCTGGAACTCTCTTCCGCACCCAAACTCCCTCCCGGAGCCTTCACCCCACACCCCATCCCACACCCTAACCCCCTGCCCCTTCCTGGAGCCCCCTTATTTACCCTGAACCCCTCATTTCTGGCCCCATCCCAGAGCCCACACCCCCTCCTGCATCCCAACCCGCTGCCCCAGCCCAGTGAAAGTGAGAGTGGGGTGAGCGAGCGACGGAGGGAGGGGGGCTGGAGTGAGTGGGGGGCAGGGCCTCAGAGAAGGGGCGGGGCCTCTGGGCAGGGGCGAGACAAGGTTTTGTGCAATTAGAAAGTTGGCAACCCTACCTGTGACCAGAGAAGCAGTTAGAAGCAATGCCCTAAACAGCCCAACACTGGTACAAGTTTGCCAGGCCTCAGATTATTTTTTCCCATCTGTGAGGCTGCAAGTGAAAGTCAACACAAGAGACAGAAGTTGCATTTGTGCATGTTTGTCTAGTTTGGGCTTCTAGGAAACAGTATCGGACTTTAACAAGAACAGCAACAAAAACAGTTCCAGCCTCTCTTAACTAACTTTTTCTCTCTTTCCCAAAGGGACAGATATTATCATCTAAAAGGCTGCCAAACAGTAGAATTTTTTTCTTGTAAAGACTCCCTAACCTAACAGGAACAAGGGATGTTGTTAAAATGAAAGCCTTACTTAACATTTTGTATTTCAAATGCTTTTACTGTTTTTCCTTCTTTTCTGTATCTTTACTAAAAGGTTTAAAAGATTTTTAATGGTGTGTTTGCTGTGGTACTGAGCAGGCTGTGTTCTCTGTACATTGAACCCCAAGCCTTGTTTAACTCTGACTAATGTTGGACAGTGACAGGGTCATGTTAACACCTTTAACTCTTTGGGCCCTTTGTTCCATCAAAACTAATACAACACTACCCACCTTGTGCCATGCAACTGAATATTTGACTTATGTAAGAAGCAAGACCAGTCTATCATGTTGAGATACAACTTTGATTACATTACAGCAAACATCAAATATTTCTTACCCTTAGATACTAGCTGCAATGAAACAGAGCACTGAAAAATTTATAAAGGCTTTATTCACACAAAACACAAGCATTCATATAATATTACAAACAATATATATGTGCTATTGCTGAAATGAACATACATTTGTACTATGGAAGGCAATAGCTCAACTATTTAAAATGGTATATTCAGAAGTAAAAGTCACAAAATCCAACATCAAGCAAGGACTAGGGTAGCAATTAAAAAAAATAGAAATACATGCAGCTCGTAAAGATGACACAAAAGTGTGGTTCTCTTTTTTATATAATTTTATGTTGAGTTACACACACACAATGTAATTCAGACATTTCTGTTCTAAGAATATTTTCCCCCAACAGTTTTTAAATGCTGTTTCGGTTCATCGGTTTTGATTTTAAATTTGTGTTGCAGTTGAAATGTCATTTATAGTCTTAGACCAGCAGTGGACTGGGGATTTCCATAGCGTTGTAATGCCAGTCTCTGGAAAAGGGATTAGAAAGTGGATCAGATTTGTCAACTAAGGCCTTGTCTATACTACAGGGGAAATTCGATCTAAGCTACGCAATTTGAATTACGTTAATAACATAACTCAAATTGACCTAGCTTTGATCTACTTACCGCAGGGGCCACACTAGGCAATGTCAATGGGAGATGCTCTCCTGTCAACTCCCCCTACTCTTCTCAATCTGGTGGAGAACAGGAGTCGATGGGAGAGCAATCTGCAGTGGATGCATCGATTGCTGCTCGTTGATCCCCCAGTAAGCGTTGACAAAACCTGAGAAGAGCTAGCTCGATCCGGTACTGTAATTCCAAGAAGAATTACTTCTGGTGCCAGTGGTTCATTTTTTGCTTTCTCTAGTATGAAGCAGTAGATGAAATAGCTTATGGCCTTCCAATATTTTGTGGTTATTCATCCAACTAAATCCAGTATTTGTGTTTAGTATATGACATCCCCCGTGCATGTGTTTTGGTTTCATTTATATGCAGTAAGACAAGCCATGCAATATTATACACCAATCTAACATTTAACACCAGTGATGTTAGAACACATGCTACGGTCAAGTCACCAGTTTCAACAGAGGGACCCTAATTTCTCTCCAAATATGTCTCTCACTCTTCCTTCACAATAGACATTCTTAGGATTTTTTCCCATTTATTGTGTTGTAAGGCCTAGTAATACATTTATCTGTTGCTTCATAACTAGTACAGTGTAATTTTCAAAACTGAAATATCCAAGTCAATTTGTTGCCCAAATCTCTGCACCAGAAGAAAATACTAAATGAAATGTAACAATTATTCATACATTGTGGATTATTCAGGCATCTAAAACAAGGCAATGTAAGAAACCTGGGTCAAACTTTGGCTTATATAAACGCATGTAGCTTTATTAACTTCAGTAGGGCTGCACCATTTTACAACAGCCAAGAAACTGGCCCAATATTTAGGGTTGCCACCCTTCTATTTGTAGAAGACTGAACATCCTTGCCCTGCCCCCTGCCTGCCCCTTTTCTGAAGCCATGCCCACACTCACTCCATCCCTGCCCCGCTCCATTGCTTGCTCTCCCCCATCCTTGCTCACTTGCTCATTTTCACCGGGCTGCGGCAGGTTGTGAGAGGGGGTGAGGGCTCCGGCTGCAGGTTCTGGGGTGAGGCTAGAGGTTTGGGTGCGGGAGGGGGTGAGGGCTCCAGCTGGAGGTGCAGCTCTGGGGTGGGGCCAGGGATGAGGGGTTTGGGGTGCAGGAGGGGGCTCCGGGCTGGGGTGGGGGGTTGGGTGTGGGAAGGGGCTCTGGGCTGGGGCTGGGGATTGGCATGTAGGAGGGGGTACGGGCTTTGGGTAGGGGGTGCGGGCTCCGGGATGGGGCCAGAAATGCGGGGCTCAGTGTGCAGGAGGGTGCTCAGGGCTGGGGAAGGGTTGGGGCATCGGAGAGAGTTCGGGGTGAGGACTCTGGGTGGCGATTACCTCAGGCGGCTCCTGGGAAGCAGTGACATCTCCCTCCAGCTCCTAGGCAGAGGGGTGACCATGTGGTTCTGTGTGCTGCCCGTGCCTGCAGGCACCACCCCCTCAACTCCCATTGGCTGTGGTTCCTGGCCAATGGGAGCTGCTGAGCTGGTGCTGGGGGCAGTGCACAGAGGCCCCATGGCCATCTCTCCGCCTACGAGCCAGAGGGAGATGTTGGCAGCTTCCCGGGAGTCACATGGAGCCAGGCGGGAGCCTGCCTGCACTGCCAACCGGACTTTTAATGACCAGGTCAGTAGTGCTGACCTGAGCCGCCAGGGTCCCTTTTTGACTGGGTGTTCTGGTCAAAAACTGGACACTTGGCAATCCTACGAATATTTGCTGCGATATATATGCAGGGCCAGATTCTGGCCTACCCTTTTATGAGTTTGCAAGAGGGAATGGAACATGACAAGACATTTTCCCTTTACCTTGCACTCCTGGACAAGGGCTGTCAAAATCTCCTTGATGAAGGCTCTGCTCCCTGCCATTGCCCCTGTATGCTAGCTGTCTGAAGGTGGCAGGTCAGGGGTGGCAGGTTTATGGCCTTCCCTTCTGCACCATTCAGCAGAGCTGGGTGTGTAGTAGGGAACGGATTTCACTCTTCCTGTGGTGGTGATGCTACTGCTGAGGTGGGCACACCCTATTAACCCCCGGGACAAATCTGACTCCCTTTGACTGCAGCTGTAACCTTTCCATGCCATTTTCAGCACGCATCTCACATCCATAATACTGCATTTGTACCTTTCATTAGATGATTGCCCCAACAGTGCTGCAGACTTCTTCTGTGACCTTGGGCAAGTCATTTAGGGTATGTCTACACTGCAGTTAGACACCTGCAGTTGACTAGGGGTCGTGGGGTCCTGCTTCAGGGCTGTTTCATTGCAGTTAGACTTCCTAGCTCTGGCTGGAGCCCAGGCTCTAGGACCTTGCAAGATGGGAGGGTCCCAGAGCTGCAGTGAAATAGCCCGGCAGTCGGAGCCCCATGAGCCTGAGTCAGCTGGCACAGGCCAGACACGGGTTTTTAATTGCAGTATAGACATACCCTTAGGGTACATCTACACTAGCAACTGTACACATGTCCATGCATGGACTTGTGCCACAACCTCCCTATTGTCCACACTTAAACCCCTGAAACACATGTCTCAAGGGGAGGAAGGCAAGTAAGCTAGCACATCTGAGATGGTTTTGTAAGTACAGCCAGCTGTGGCATGGCCACGTACCTGTGCCAGTTTGCAGTTTGAATGGGGTTAAGGGGCGTGTACCTGGAGTTACAATAGTCCTCCACCCCCTTTTTCCCAATGCACTGAACCCTTTCCTTCCTGATTGTTACACAAGCAAGGTCGTTGTCCCCCAGTGCACCTGTAGTAGTGTGCTGCACTGACCACAGCAGAACAGCTTTCTGCTGTACTCCTTACAGGTGACAATGGATCCAGCTCCAAGCATACCCAGGTGCTGATCAATGTGTGGACTGAGTACACTGTCCTCCATGAATTTGGCCAGAACAGCAAGAACATTCACCTGCACCAGGAAATTTCACACACCTGGAAGGCATTCAGCAGTTTCTGGCAGAGTGCTGTGAATGCATGAAGCATTTGAAGCTCCTGTACAGAAATCAGCAATCAGTCTGAGAGGTCTCACACATGCCCCTTCTATAGGAGCTTGACCGGGTGCTGTCAAGGTTCCCCAGGACTGAGGCAGAAGTGGCTCATGGCCCCCTCCTAAACTCTGCCAGCCTTGTCTGACAGGACACAGAGGTGGGCCAGGACAAGCAGGCAGCAAGGACTGTGGAGGATGCCTCAGAAATGTGGAAGACAGGAGCCCACGATTCTGCACCGTTACCCAAAGCAGCAGGTTGAAGAAGCCCCCCATGACTTTTATTCCCCTCTATTTGGCACTGGTGAGGCCACACCTGGAGTATTGCATCCAGTTTGGGGCTCCCCACTATAGAAAGGGTGTGGACAAATTGGAGAGAGTCCAGAAGAGGGCAACGAAAATGATTAGGGGGCTGGGGCACATGACTTACGAGGAGAGGCTGAGGGAACTGGGCTTGTTTTGTCTGCAGAAGAGAAGAGTGAGGGGGGATTTGTTAGCTGCTTTCAACTACTTTAAGAGGGGTTCCAAAGAGGATGGAGCTCGGCTGTTCTCAGTGATGGCAGATGACAGAACAAGGAGCAATGGTCTCAAGTTGTAGTGGGGAGGTCTAGGTTGGATATTAGGAAACACTATTTCAGTAGGAGGGTGGTGAAGCACTGGAATGGGTTACCTAGGGAGATAGTGGAATCTCCATCCTTAGAGGTTTTTAAGGCCTGGCTTGACAAAGCCCTGGCTGGGATAATTTACTTGGTGTTGGTCCTGCTTTGAGCAGGGGATTGGACTAGATGACCTCCTGAGGTCTCTTCCAACCCTAATCTTCTATGATTCTAGGATTCTCTAACAAACCTGAGGAGGGCCCTGAGTCACGAGAACCTGAGGCTGATAAATTGCGATGGCTCCCCCACCTTCCCTACCAATATCCCCTTTTGCTTGGATGCTAAATTTCTGATTTTAAGACCAATGGCATTTACAGTACTGTGCACTGACTCTTCCTCTGCTTTGTGTCGTTGCAGTGCTGAATCCACTCCTCCAACTTTACCAAACTCCTCCAACTTTCCTTCCTTCATCTAGCCCCTGCTCTGCTCCACCTGAAATGGCCATCAAGCCAGACAGAGTTACATATCAATGATTTTATTGACTTCTGATGAACCACAATTATACATTTGGCTTCTAAAGATATTTTTTTCAAACACTTTATAAAGGAAAAATCAGTGTGTCCCTATGTCTCTGCATTTCTCAGCCGCAGTCAGGCAGTAATGGTCCTGGGTCTGTATGGACCAGCTGGGGCGCTCAGGATTGGGGGGGCAGTCAAAAAGTCCTGGCTGGGGAAGGGAACACAGATGTAGAGAACTTAGTTGGTTGTCTAAGGAAAAATTAGTTAGGCTTAGTCTATACTAGGAAATAAGGTTGATATAACTATGTCGCTGAGGGGTGTGAAAAATCCTGAGTGACACAGTTAAACCAACCTAACAAGTGTAGACCGCACTAAATTGAATTCTCCTGTCAACCTAGCTATTGCCTCTTGGGGAGGTGGAGTACCTACGTTGATGGGAGAAGCTAGCATAGATAGTGTCTTCACTGAAATGCTACCTGCCGCTGCATTGTTTTAGGTGTAGACAAGCCCTTACAGCAGTCTGTTCTCCCTGGGAAGATTATAGTTTCAGTGCATCTCCTACCCACTGATCTTTCTGTCCTCTTACAAACTGGAGTCACATGGAATGTGGAGGAGGGGTTTGGGGGAAGGAAGGTCTCTAATGGGGAAGGTGCCAAAACATGGTTGTAGAACATGTACAGTTGGTTGTCTAAGGAAAAGTTAGTCATAGCAGTCTGTTCTCCCTTGGAAGATTTCAAAGTCTTTACACTCTCTGTCTCTGATGTCTGCCCTCTCCCTGCACAGAGTCATGCTGCGCAAGCCAGGAGATGTCGGGGTGGGAGAAGGATCCAGTCTGGCAGTCAGATAAAAATGGCGCAGAGTCTGTTTCCATTTGCGTGAGGCGAGGGGCTTGTGGTGCTGAGCCAAATCTTCAGGAAACCTAATGAAATTACAGTGTGTCTGTTTCTTTCCCTAACCATTTCCCTGTTGTGAGACAGGCACAGGGGCAGGATTTTCTGGTGAAGCTGGGTGGTGGTGATTGGTGGTTCAGATTTCCTTTCACATGAAATCCCCTGTACAAAAGCTGAGAATATAGTAATCAAATTGCCTCCCAATCCTGTAAGCATATTTCAAAAATTTCTGTCGCAGAAAAAACTGCAGCTGGTTCTTTAAGTTCACTGGCAAATCTGCTTTGTTTACCTTCATAGCTGACCAAACCCCTCCATTCAGCAATATATAGAGGGGTGACCATTAGCAGAAACTTCTCTTTGGCATCTCCTCCACAGGACTGGAATGCCACTTCTTTTTTCTACTCTGGTACTTTGAAAACTGCAGTGTTCTCCACATTTTGGTCAGCCTTAAGGGAAAAAAAATGTAAACGGGTAACAAAGTTCCAGGCAAGAATTAACCTACTGCTCTCTGCTACCAATTAGAAAGTATGAATATTTTAAATAGCTAAAGATACTGATCTAATCTTCATACCTTTAGTAGCCTCTGCTCTTTTCTCATGGGCTACAAAATTTGTTTAAGAATCTAGAATAATAAGACAGCTACATTCCTGGAATGCTGAAAAGGATCAAAATCGTGGCCCTTTATAACAAAGTTATGTTCTGTGGGGAGATTTCTCGGCTTCTCCAAAAAGGTCCAAAATATAATGCTCTCCTTCTCTTTGAATTGGTAGGACCTATGTCTCCTGATAGTGAAATCATGACACCAAGAGGACAGGAGGAGCAGACGCCCAGAGAGGGCAGAGGTAGATAAAGAAGGACCCTGGAGGAGATACTCATAAGGATGGACAGGAGAAACCGGACACAATTTGAATTCCTCAGGGGATGGGAGGAGTGGTATGCTCTACAGAAAGAGACACTTATGAACCATTTCATGGACATGGAGACACACCATAAAGAATGGGAGCGTTTCCTAATAGAGAGGCTAATTGAACTGGTGGCTGGGTGCTGCTGAAGCCCAGAACCAGCCCATCTGCTGCCACTGCCTCCTGCTTCTCCTCCAGCTGCCACCAGTGGTGCTGCTGAGCTTGAGGATCCTGTTGCAGTGACCCTTGTCAAGCTGTCTGGAGTGACTCATGAATGTGGGTGCCCTCCTCAGGGCAAACTGCCACAAGCCAGGGCACAAACCTCAAATTGGCTGTGTGTTCTATAATTAGATTTCACCAACCAAGCATCAAGTGTGAACTCCTCAAGCACTATAACAGTCTTAACAGACAGTCCCCTTGGGCACTCCGGTTTGTCTTGCCACCCAGGCAAGCTCGCCTTTTTGCTGAATGGTCCCTTAAACCAAAAATCACAACAATATTCAGATTACTCCCAGTCCCAAAGGACCAGTCACTTAACCCCAATTGTACCCCAGGTCTCAAACCAAAGACAACACTTGTAGCCAGTTCTGTAATAAACTAACTAAAGATTTATTAACCAGAAAAAAGAAATAAAAGAGTTATTTTACAAGGCTAAAACAGGTAAACATACACACACAAATGAGATAAAGTTTTAGGTTCCAAAAGATAGTGGTAGTTGCTATAATATGTAAGTTTTATATGTCTTTTAGGGCTAACTCAAGTTAAACTGCTGGAGACCCCTTGCTTATGCTTAGAAATCATCACCCTTTAGAGTTCAAGCAGCACAGGGATACAATTTCTCCTTAACAAGGATTTTTATTCTCTTCCCCCAGAATTCAAGCTGTGATGGGAGAAGGGCTCTGTGCACTTACCCTCTTTAGGGGTATGGGGGAAGCAATTAAGGTCTTTTGTCCACTGATGTTCCACAATGGCTTTTCTGGGGTCTATATGCCTTTTTGGAGGAGTAGATAACACCTCTTGTAGTAAACTAGTATTTCACACTTGATAATGCTTCTCCCCTGACTGTGCGGGTTTCCAGTCTTAGCAAACATTTTTATACATACAGAGCAAACACTTAAATATTACCTTGTAACATGGGATACGGACATTATAAGTAAGATTAATGTATGCAGCATCTTACAAGCATTCCATAAAGTCTAAACACTAAACACATTCTTATAACTCCATTATCTATTTTAACAATACTAACATACAGACGGGCCACACTGGTTTCCAGGTAGACAAGGTGGGTGAGATAATATATTCTATTGGACCAACATTTCTTGGTGAGAGAGGCAAGCTTTCAAGCCACACAGAGCTCTTCCAGGTCTTCTTTAAGTCTTTCCAGCTATGCATTTGCCAGCGTACAGTGAGGCCGAGGGGACTTGGCATGAGCTGGCACCTGCTCTGCCAGCATCACAACTCCACTGACCAACCAGTATGAGAACATTGAGCTTGCAGGAGTCTTGGAACACCACCATATACTGGCTCCCAAAACCACTTGGAGGAGATGTGCCCGGTGGCACAGAGAGCCATTGTCTCTCATCAGTCATCCCTTCTGATAATGAGGGGAAAGAGAAATGTTATGCTTTAACTATGTGTTGGTCCTCCTTCCTAATGATGAGCTGAAGGTGGTTTTTCATTCTTGAATGGTCTGCAAGCCTCCTTCCTCCTGTAATGGAATGGTCTGTAAAAATCTGGTGCCCTCATAGTGCAAATATGTTTGAGTTTGTCCCCTAAAGTTTGAAAATATCTTAAGTCCCACAGATGCACAGAAGGGATAGGAAAACTGTATGTGTATGTGTTATATGCCTTCAAAAGCACTATTTTTCAGGACAGCAGATTGACACAAATGGGGTCAATCAGTGTCTTAATAGCTTTATTAAACATGCTGAAAATCAAAACCAAAGAACAACAACAAAGAAAGAGGGAACATACCTGCAATAACAGCGTCTGCCAGGACCCCATACAGAACACTCCCCCCCACCCCCCCGAACCTTAAGCAGTTTCAACTATACCAGGGATCAGTTTAAACCATACCACTTTTATAGTCCATTGAATCTTTGAAATTCTTCTGAGGGATACCCCTCAAACTGTGAGGTAGGTGACATGGAGTCTGGTGGTGAAGGAGGCTCCAAGCCCTGTCTTCCCCTGTTTGTCTGTGTGAGGTTTGCCTCCACCCTTTGTTAGCTTGATGGTTCTGTTTACTGCTTATATGTAAAATGAAGTAGCCACATGTTCCTTTGTTTAGTATAGCCCTGTTTAACAACTCCCCCTGCCATATCTGGTTTGAACACATTTTAGTTATCATCATATGTCCATAACTCTTAATACCCACCACATACATACATCTCACATGAATATTAATGATCAGTGAGATATTAGTTTTCAAATGATACCTCCGTCACAAGGCATATTTGAACAAAGATTATTACAGTGATATGTAGGGTGTGAATACAGAGGTGCTCAGTGTCACATAAATGAACGGCGTTTGCCACATTGGCATCCAGATGAGTGCATAGGCTCTGCCAATGAGCTGCCAGCCTACAAACCATGCATGCCATGATCATTCTGCAGCTGCTGAGCTTGTAACCGAATTCACTTTTTCCAGGGTCATTGGTGTGGGGGTACAGATCCATGAGCCAAGGCGGAAATGGGTAAGCAGGGTTCCCCAAACTAACAGTTGACACAGACATATCATACAGAACCATATCCTCTCTAGGGAATAAAGTCGTTTCTTCCCCCATACAATCCTGATCTCCTCAGCACCATGGGGTCATGAACCTGTCTGGTGTTCCCCAAGTTTGTATTCATGAATCTGCCTCTGTGGTCCACTAAGCCTTGCAGAACAATTGAATAGTAACCTTTTCGGTTCACATACTGAGTTATCCGTGTGGTGGGCAAAGCAGAGGGATGTGGGTGCCATCATGCCCATGCACAGTTCACCGTCACCTCAAATCGAGCTATTATTTCTGGAAATTTTCTTATGTCAACCATCCCTGGGTAAGCACAGTGTTAACTGCCTCACAAACCTGCACAACCCCAATCCCACGGGTGAACTTTCCAACCCTGAAGTGGTTTGCAACAGACTTATAGCTGTCTGGCGTAGCCAGCTTCCACAGGGCAATAGCAACCCGCTTCTGAACTGGTATGGTGTCCCTGGATCGAGTATTGTGATGCTGAAGGGTTGGTGCAAGCTCCTCACCCAGCTCCATGAAGGTCTGTTCCTCATTCTGAAGTTCTGAAGGCCCTGCTGGTCATCCCAGATTTCCAAAACTATGGGATCCCCCCTCACGGTGCTGGTTCTTCTGCAACAGAAGTGACGGTCCACCCAAGGGCATACTGTGGCAATATCGGCATTCACCATATCTGTACAGTGTGAGCTGAATAAATTGTCATAGACCCTCAAGGTCAGCCATCTTTGACTTGTTAGAAAATGCTGCCCAAATTCTATCCAGCATATCACTGATTGCCTACTCCACCGCATAAGCATTTGTCCTGCAATAAGGAGCAGGAGAAGAACCAGATCATCATCTCATTGTTTCATGACTTTCACCCAGTTTTCCGGGGGATAACATGAGGGTTACCGTGATTGGGAACTGCCATAGACAAATGTGTGAAGGCAGGTATAGTACGAACAAAACAAAGCAATATGATTCCTAGAACATCTTCCTATGATGCACAGAGCCCTGGGATATTGCCCCTGAAATGGAGCTCTAAGAATTGTGTACGTACAGCGGCAGTGTGGACATGGGTATATGCATGTACATGGCATTATACCCATGTCCAGCCCAGCATATGTGGACGTGTGCATGTATGGGGAGCACATGCAAGCATGAACATAATCCAGTACTCAGGTATTTGCACAAGTGTAGACATAGCCAGTGTAGATGTAGCCTTAGGGTGGAATCCATGAAGGGACTTGGGCGTTGTGTTTGCAGCATCCAATGGGCTAATGTGAGTTTTACATGGCATTCCTTGTGTAGCTGCATTTCAATCCTGTATCAACTCTCTGGGATTACACACATTCTCAAGCGGAACAATTGCTTCCTATTTTAGCCAACATATTAATCCATTCCATTCTGTATCATTTTATTAAAGGATGCCTACATGTTACACACGCTGCAAGTAGCACGGATGTGCTAGGATAAAAAAACAACTTTAGCAAGCAATTAGTTTTTAGATGGATCTTTATGGAATGCCAACTCATGATGAGAAACAAGTTAATCCTTCTGTAAAAACAAACTCACCAAATAAATCAATAAATAAATTCATGTCCTCCTCTCCCAAAATTATGATGACAAATATTAGTTTTGGGAAAGCAAAATACTTCCCGAGTGGTACTTAATCAAGCTAGTGTATCAAGTCTTTAAGTGAGAAAGATAACCATTAGAGTTTGGTCTCTATGACTGTATGCTGCACTATATTACAATATTTCTGGTGGGGAATGTTATAAGATTTGAATCTCAGAAAATTAATCTGTAGAGATCTTCATTTTACTCTCTGTTTCTCACACATAATGTCACGTCCCCCCGGGGATGTTTGGTATTACATAATTAACTCTTTCCTTATGGCATTCATCTTTTTTTAATACAGCATCAGACTAATGAAAAAGCACAGGGGAAGCTGCTGCTGGAGGTTGATATGAGGATTAAATGAACAAAATTAGCTTTAGAATGCATGCTCTTTACACCTCCTAACAGGACATGGATGATGTGAGTGAATTATGGTGCATTTTCTCGTGTCAGCCTAAGGTTTTATATTTATTTTAATCCTTTATTTAGCTCTGTGCCTTTATTGCTGGGGAAGCTTTCTTAAATTACCTTGAAAAATAAGAGAAAGGGTTTACAGACAGACCAGTTTAAGAACTGACAGTTCTTGGGGAACGTATATTTTCTTACAACAATTAGTGGTTGGGCTGCTGGTGTGCAGCATACCTCGCACGCTGATCACTATTGTCTCATTGATTCCTTGTTCTCCATCTATCAGTCTGTATCCATCTGTTTTCTCTTATCTCAGATTGTAAAGTCTTTGGGCCACGGACTGTGTTTTTGTTCTGTCTTTGTACGGCACCTAGCATAATGGGTCCTGGTCCATGACGGAGTTCCTAGGTGTTCTGATAAAACACGTAAATAAATAAATAGTAATAACAGCCATTCTTCTTTCTTTAGAGGTGGCAAGATGGTGGTATGATGGGTCTCCCCCCCCGACCTAGGTGCAACCTCTCACACGGTGTACTGCTGTGACAAGCTGCAGATCGCTCCTGATCCTGCACTTACCCAGACCTTTACACAGGCAGGGACACAGCCAGCTACACTTACATGAAGCTTCTTCTAAGCCACTCAAGGACTGACAATAGAGAGAGGCTCCAGCCAAAATACCCACAGCTCCCCAGCCTAGGACCCCAGAGCTGCCTGGTTAAAAGCCTGACCAGTATGAGAGTTATTACCCAGTTCGCCAGTTCTACAAAGGAAAGTGGATGTGCACACCGACTCTTGTTCCTGAGCTGAGATTTTTCCCCAAGCATTTACTCAAACCACACTGTTTTAGGTAAAAATTATAAAATAGATTTTATTAACTACAGAAAGATAGATTTTAAGTGATTATAAGTGATAGCAAACAGATCAAAGTAGATTACCTAGCAAATAAACAAAAATGCAAACTAAGCCTAATACGCTAGATAGGATTTGAATCAAGCAGTGTCTCATCCTGTTAGATAGTATAAACAGTCATCAAGGCTTCATACACAGGCAGGTTTTTTTCTTTCCCACCTGGGACTTCCTTCCCCAGTTCAGTCTTTGTTCCTTAGGTGTTTTCAGGTGCCATGTTGTAGGGGAGTGAGGCCCCTTGGTGATGTCACTTCCCCCTTTTATAGTTTCTTCCACATGGCGGGAACCCCTTTGTTCCAAGTTCCCAGCCCAGTTTGTATAAAAATACAAAATGGAGTTCAGTATCATGTGATCTAGTCACAAGCCCTTGCATACTTTGATGAGTCATGGCAGCCATTATCCATATGCTGACTGAAGCATTCACAGGAAGGCTCACCAGGTGGGGGATAAGCTTCTCCTAAGGCCCATTGTTTTCCCTAATGGCCCATTACCTTGAATAGACCTTTCACAATTGGCTGTCTAGACTGAAAGCATCTTGACTTGTGGCTGTCACCCAGGTGCAAACAGATTTTAAATACAGATGAATAGTCAATATTCATAACTCCAGATACAAAAATGATACATGCCTACAAATAGGATAATCATATTCAGCAAATCATAACTTTTCCATTGACTCCTCACATTACACATTTTGTTCAAGTTGCATCATAATTATGTCATAATAATATCATAATCATATCACTATGATTAATATGGGGTGCTGAGTGTCACAGGTGGATTACATTATTATCTCAAGATAGTGCCAAATGGTGCCATAAGATGTACAAGTGGAGCCATCTGCACAGAAATTGTTCCCAAATATTACCACAAGCACCTTCATCATGTGCAAATTTTACTATTGTTTCTAGGAATAATAATACTACTTTACACTTACGTATTACCTTCCATCTGAAGATCTCAAAGCCGTTTGCAAATTAATGTAATCAATTTTGTCATTACCTCCCTTGGAGGCAAGCAAGTAATATTATCTCTATTTGACACATGAGGAAAGTGAAACAGTGAGGTTGTCTGAAATCACCCAAGAAATTTGTGACAAAGCCAGGAACAGAAATCAAATTTCTCGATTCCTAATCCTGTGCCTTTGCCAAAAGATTATCTTTCCCCTACTAGTCTTCTGCAGTGGTTTGAGCATTGGCCTGCTAAACCCAGGGTTGTGAGTTCAATCCTTGAGGGGGCCATTTAGGGAACTGGGGTAAAAATATGTCTGGGGATTGGTCCTGCTTTGAGCAGGGGGTTGGACTAGATGACCTCCTGAGGTCCCTTCCAACCCTGATATTCTATTATTGTTGTTTCTCCCAGATATAGCACCACATATTTTTCTCATGTGGTATCTTTGAGCCTGCAGGGTAGTATAATCTACTGGCAACTCTGGCCCCACCCCTAGAATGAACTCCACTTAGATACAGGAATCCACATATGAAGATAGGCTAGGCCACAAAACACGATCTCTGTTGTTGTTTATTGGGGTGGATGGGTGGGTGGGGGGAGTCTAGGTCTTTAGTTTTGTTCTGATACAGAATGAAGCTGAGACCTTTTGAATTTTTTTGTGAAAAGGTGTGTGTGAGAGAGAGAGAATGTGCCCCGACCCAGAATAGCCAAAAGCCCAGGAGTTGGCACACTCACAGGGGAGATCCAAACCACCACAGTGGTTGATGCAGAGCAGAGATTTGAACATATGCCTCCTACACTACAGGCCAGTTCCCTAACCACTGAGATATACAGTCAGTCTTTCTGTCCTTTGCTCAGTGAATAATTATTTATACAAGGTGAAACAGCTTTAAGAGGAAAGGTTACCAGGGAGACTGATTTGCCAGCCTGATGGTTAGGGAACTTGCCTAGAATAAGAGAAACTCAGATTCACATCCCTCCTCTGCCTGATTCATAGTAAGTGCCCTAGGCACTGCTCTATGAGCTATTCCAGGGTGGGTCTCACTCTCTCTCATGTTTTGATCAGAGATTCTATCCTGCACATGAGAAACCATCCTGATGAAAATCTCATTGAAATGAATATCCTTTTGCAAAAAAATGTTTCACTGGAAAATTCCCAACCAGCTCTTCATGCAGAGCTCATTTTGGGATCTGTGCATTAGATTGTATGCAGCTATATTCCGGGTTTTATGCCCTGGGTAAATGGCAATTACCTAAACTGACAAAGACAAAATCTCAAACACTTGAAGAATATCAAACAGATTAAGTTTATTAGGCCTTCTAAACCAAACTTGCTCCTGGGTGGTGGGCTCAAGAAACCTTATTCCTGTTGTGCTCTGTAGGTGGGAGGTCACAATTTGAGTCTCTGTGTTCACCTGAGTGTAGGGATTGTTAGCACCCCACTGGGTAAATGCCACCTTAAATTGCTCATGAAGAGTGAGGGGCAATAGTGACCATGCCCCCATCTGCCAGCAGAGCTAGCTGGCCAGAGGGGAGCTTATGCTGCATCCTCTTAGGAGGTGTTGCAGCATGTGCGCTCCTCTCTAGCTACTCTACTTCTACGGTTAGAAAGCACATAAGAAGCCAGACAGCCATTTATTAGCAAGGTACCCTGAGGAGGCTTAGCACGGGGACTATGTTTTTAGAACACCAATCCAATAACAAGAGGTCATAACAGACAAGCCAACTGCCAAATATGCAGCCTTGAATAATGCAATTACTGAAAGGCAAAAAATATAAATAATGGCCTACGTGAGCTGATGGTGCTTCGCTCTGCTACTGTGCTCAACTTCATGTTCCCTTTGCCTATTCCTCCTCCTCCCACTTTGATGTGCATCTTTGTCGTGCTACCTACCTCCTGCAGCATTAAGTGAGCTCACTCTCCTCCTCAAAACTTCTCTCAGGGAAGAGAAGGGGAAAAGGGAGACCCAATATGAATTTCGGAAAACACCACAACCACCGTTCAAAAGCACGTGACCATAGGCAAACACCCACCCCACAGTGCATTGGGCAGTGTGTTTTGCCTCAGTTTCTCACCTTGTGGTGTGAAAGTCCTACAGACAAATGTCCCCAAACATGCCACTTCCCTCTCCTGCACCCCACTCACAGTGGCTGTCCTTGGTTAGCAAAGATCCAGCGTTCAGAGGTGCATTCACAGGGTTCCCGTCCCACCTCTGGGGAGGGAGAAGAGCAGGCAATGCATCTGCTGCCACTGCTACTGGTTTACAGCTACCGCTGTCTCTCTGCTGCCACTGGCCGCTGCTGGCCACCACTGCTTGCTGCTCCCACAATATCACATGTGGAGGTTCTGCCATTTAGCCCAGCTCTCAGATAGTGGGGAACCTCACAGCCAGTGCAAGTGTAACACCAACAGACCGTAGTCGTTGGCAGGTAGGATCGAACCTGGGATCTCTGGAGCTAAATGCATGAGCCTCTACTGCATAAGCTAAAAGCCACATGGCTCTTAGCTAAGGCTATAGCAGACTCATTAATCTCTAACTGGTCTTGGTGCCACTAGAGGGGGACAGAGCACAACACCCAGGAAGTGTGTGGGTTACATACTTCCTTTAGCTGAAGAAGCGTGTCCCGAGCTTCAGAGACTTCCCACTTGATATTCCAGACAAGCTCTCATTTGTAACACCACCAGTCTCCAGTCATCAGTGGGCAGGATCGAACCTGGGACCTCAATGCATGAGCTTCTACTGCAGTGGTGGGCAACCTGCGGCCCACATGTGGCCCATCAGTGTAATCTGATTGCGGGCCGCAAGACATTTTTCTGATGTTGACTGTCCACAGGCACGGCCCCCCCCGCAGCTCCCAATGGCCGCGGTTGACTGTTCTCAGCCAATGGGAGTTGCAGGAAGCGGCGGGCCGCAAGGACGAGCTGTATTCCTGCAGTAAAGCACTTTACCTGTAGTTCCCACTGGGACTGAAATTCACATAGATTGCACAATCCATGTCAATTTCCTCACAGCAGGTGGTACAGGTAAAGTGCTTCAATGTAGTAGCACTGCACTACTGTTCCCTAACTCTTGCATGTCCCTGAAAAAAGAGTGGAAACAGTAATGAATATAAGGCAAAAAAATAAATGAACCTGAATATCTTAGGCCCTGGACGTATCTAACATGTGGCAAAATGCACTTCAGAAGCTGTGCCCTTACTTTATTTAATGGTGAGATGTTTAATGTGCAGCTATTCCAAGCTCTGTACCCATGTACAATTCAATTATATATTATAAACTTACAAATTTTATCTAATACATAGGTTAATGATCCTTTTCATTGAACTACAACTATATCTCTCTTCTGTGGCTGCACTCCCACTCAATCAACTCTCTCCCCTCACCCAAAAACTATAGCAAATAATTAGGCCTTACATCATTCCATGAGAGGTAACTGCATGGACTTTTCTGGGTTATGAATGGGAGTACAGCTGGTCAGGAATTTTCCCACTTAACCTTTTTTGTTGGAAAATGACAATTCATCAAAACCGAAACTTTTCAGGAGAATGTATCAGTTTCAATGAAACTATCATCAGGAAGGTTTCTCAGATTCACAATGGAATTTCTGTGGTCAAAACCACAGAGGGAGTCATCCCAGAACAGCCAATGGCACTCACCTGGGATATGGGAAACCTAGATTCAAGTCCCTGCTCCAAATCAGGAAGAGCAAGGATTTAAACTAGGGTCCCCAACATGCCAGGTGAGTAAACTAACCACTGGGTTATTGGCTATTCTAGGGCCTGTCTGTCTCTCTCTCTCTTTCTGTTTTGGGGGAAATATTTCAAAAGGTCTCAAGAGCCAGTGTGAAACAGATTTTTTTTGGAAATCTTGAAAATGTTTGCAGGGCAGAAAAACCATTAACCACCAGCTCCAAGAAGGAGTAAATGTCACAGATGAGGGCTTTCCATGGAAGCCCGCTGCTCTTGCCTTCAGATAAACACATTTAGTGACTGTGAGCTTGATCTCAACAGCTAGGGTAAAACACAAGAAGAAAGACAGCTTTTAACCACAGAGGGAATCATAGATCAAAACTAACACCTGAAACTTCACTCAGAAATAAAACACCAAAGTAATTATGGAATATCTGTGTTTTAATTAAAAACCCTTTCATTCCACTGCAACACACAATGCGACAATAAAGTGGTTACTATGCAGAGTCATACACCAGTTGAAATATAGATCTGATCTATAGATCTATCATCTGATCCTGTAAAATGAATCAGGACCAATATTCTTTCATCAGTCACAAACCATCCAGGCCTCCAAGCTCAGCCACGTTCCTCTAACCTCAAAATTTCCAATCCAAACTTGAGTATATTCCCATTTAAAAAATGAAAAATCATGCCTAAATATTGTTGGAGAGAAGAACCTACTTACCCTTCTTGATCATTGCAGTCACCAGCATTTATTTCTGCCAGAGAGCTGGTACTGCTGCTGTCAACTTTTCAGTTATTACATTCTATTCCCTTCACTGCATGAATCCTTTCATATTTATCCTCCCCAAGCTTTTATTCCTGAATCAATAAAGGAAAGTGTGGAATATAGGGTAATCTTTTTAAACAAACCCTACACTAACCTGCTTGCAGAAAATCTATACATACACAGAAATGTAAAAGTGTCAGAAATGTAAAAGTAAACTCTGATTCTTGGAGTAAAATTTTCAAAAATGCCCAAATGCCCATTTTCAAAAATGACTTAGGCACTTTGAAGCCTAAGTCTCATTGAAAGTCAATGGGGTACTGAGTGCCTAAGTCACTTTGGAAAACGAGCATATACATGGTTTTGGAAAACTTACCCTTTATCTTCGGGCACTTCTTATTTGCTTTATTGCCATTGGTGGTCAGTTCAATTTCATCTCCCCCCTCTCCTCTCACTGCAACCCTTCAGCTCTCCATTCTGACTGCTCTGCTCATTAGTTGAGATTTTCAAAGCTGCCTCTGGGATTTGGATGTTCAATTCACATTAAAATTAATGCAAATTCAATGTCCAAATCCCCCAGGTGGCTTTGAAAATCCTGCCCATTGTGCTTCTGACTCTTTCCCCCTTCCTCCTTCTCCATTCCTACATTCCTCCTCCTGACTTTCCCTCTCCTTCACTTTCCCTCCTTCCTTCTCTCTGTTTATATGATCAAAATCTCTTCTCTTGCCCAACATTCCCCTTCCCCACTTCATCCCAGGGTGCACACCCAAAATAACAGCCCCCAAAATAAGGTCAGTTGCGATCTGCCCAGGCTAGGGAGTAGCATTTTGCTGGGCTACCCCGAGAGCAGCCTGAGAAGGTGATTGTATCTCAGGAGTTATATAATTTTCCTCCCTATCTCCTCACTGCTTCATGAAGGAAATAAACTGGGCTGGGTCTATACCCTGACACCATGACACAGCTACTTTGCTGGGTGGTCTGAGAAAGCAGAACTTGGGTTCTCTACCCCAATTCTATCCCTTTCTGCCCCCGTGTGTGTGGGGTGGGGGCACGTAGCAGCTGTCTGGAGCCTGCTGCTCTCCGTGTGCTGGATGAGATGGCATGGGGCACTGCCCCCCTACTCCCTTGTGCTGGTGTGCAAGTTAGGCCACAATCTGGTCCAATAAAAATAAAACAATTGCTAAAACATGCTCTAACTACTAAATACATGAAAGGGGGAAAACATCACAACCAAAACCCCATCAAGATGTGTGCATGTCTCTCTAAGCAGTCACACAATCTTGTTGCTGTTCCCCTTCTCCTCCTTTAGCCCTCCACATCCCCTTAGATTTTTATAATCCATTTGCTCTGCTATGCTGTTATTTTGACTGTCAGTTCTTTGGGGCAGCCACTCCCTCTTCTCTATGCTCTGTAACGATCTTAGCATACTTTTACATGCTCTAAAAACAACCCAGCAATAAATTATAATGTTAGTTGGCATATCATAGTTAGCATTTCTATATTCTTTAATTTTAGAAGGAATGGGATGGGACGAGTGGATAGAGGAGGGAACAGCTTCTTTTTATGGCATCATCCCTGCCCTACCTCCAAATGACAGAACTTTATCAGGTAAGTGAATGCTAACAATTTATTAATTTATATCTACTCTCCTTATTCCCGGCCACAGGAGACTTCTATATGGCAGTCAAGTGGCTCATGCATGGATTTCCTGTCAGCATGACTGTTACGGAACATATGCTGGTGCCTTATTTTCCTGTGACATGGCAAAAGAAATTGTCATTGAAGTCAATGGCAGTTACTCATAGGGCCCTCTGAAGGGAGCATGTAGGGAAAGCTGCTTTGCCTTGTTCTCACTGTCGTTTCCAGTCACCATCCCTGTGTTTCCATGGCTGTGCCTTGCTGGGTTCTGCCCTGAGCTCACTGGAAGCACGACAGCACTCAGAATTGAGTGTTCTTTGGGGTAGTCTCTGTTAAGTGCAATTTGGGTTCTTGTCCTCTCAAGCAAGGGGATGACTGAGATGCCAAAACTGAGACAACAAGCTGTATTTTCAAATCTGGGACTAAATCTGTGTTCTTTTATATAGAAAGACAGTCCATCTGAATCCAGTAAGAAGGATGGTGGGGAGAGGAGAGAAAGGGAGAGAGAACATTTTCCCATCATAACATTTTTTGCCCTTGATCCAGCCTTCTAAAACAACCATGAGAGAATTACCTTGTTATGGTTGTCACCTGCTCCTAATTGAAATCTATAATTCCATTACCAATGCATCCAGACACATTTAATCAAACCATATCCTGTTGTGCAAATTGAGATCTGAGTTCATAGCTCATCCCTAAACAAATTATACACAGTGTGAGAGTCCAGGCATTGAATAGAAGTCTTGTAATAAATGTTGCCAGCTCCTTCAGGTCAGCTGGAAAATTGGGTTGCCACTGTTTGCAATTTCTAAAGCATGGCAGGATAGCTCATTTTCCAAGCTGCCTTTTGGATTTCTAAGCAGGCTACCTCATGGGGATATTTAGTTTTCTGTATTTGTAGTGTTTTGGAGGTGGGCAGAGGCTTAAATGTATTTTCCCAAGACTTTCTTGAAAGTTTGCAGACTTCCTTCATTCAAAATGAAAACTGGGATGCTAATACAGGACAGCTGTTAGTTCCTACCTATTGGCTATTATTATTTTGGAAGCCTGTAAATTGAACAAGACAAGATTTTTGATAGTATTTTTATAATAAACAGGACATAAATATGATCTTATTTTCTTCTACTGGATTCTGCCTTGCATTTTAATGTTTGACTTTTTAAATATATTTTATAGACAGAGTTGCCTAACACTATATTATATAAATACACTATATTATATATATATGGGTAAATACTTTCAATTTAGAATTCTTGAACACACAAAAATCTTAACTTTGCTTGGAAGTTATCCTGTTTTTCTTATCATCTCTGTATTTATGTAATACTGAACTCTAGGTGGCAGTATGTAGGAATGAATATCAGATGCTTATGTTAAAGAGCTAATTCATTGCAAGCATGTTATAATTTATAGTCATGTAGCTTAATCTATTTTATAAGCATCTTTTTTTCTGTTTTCCTGTTTTTCTTTCTTTTGTGTATTGGCATTCTATCAAAATCCAATAAGTATTTATTGCATAAACTGAGTCGAATATACAACTCTGGGAGTTACTGAGTTTTGGTTATGGTGTAGGGCAAAATCCAGCTCTTACTATAAGTAGGGATGCTAAGGGATGATCTAGGGGGAATGCTGTGGAACCAGCATTGCAGAGGTTTCCTAGCCTTTGGCAGGATGGCTCAGGGCAGCCAGTAGGGTGTGCACTACATCTTTGCCGCTCCTCTAAAAGAGCAAGTGTATGCTCCCAAGCATGGATTTTCCATAGCAATACTTGGAAAACGTGATTAGCTACTGGGGTCCAGTCCCTGTTTTATGCCCATATCCATATGTAGGGGCTATAAACTGACTGGCTTACCAGGACTTCTTACATCTAGGGAGTGTGGGGAAGCTAGTACTAGAAGGCTATGGTTGCTGCATGAGTACATTGGAGGTGGTGGGGGGGGGAAGAGATAGAGAATCCTGCACCTTTTTGTGCCTACCACACATGCACAACAAAAGGTGGGATTTTGACCTTGATGTTGGGGGGCAGGGTGCGTATTTGGAGCGCTCTTATGGAAAAGTTCTATAGAATCTGATAGGGATCAAATCAGTAAAAACAGGGGTGCCATTTGCAGCAGGAGTTTGGCTCATCTTTTCCACCAAGTTTGTGTTTGCTTCCTTCAGACTTGAATTTTCCCCTTTCCTCTGAGTATCCAGCTATCTTGATGCACAACTAGCTAGAGCAGATGCAGATAGTTAGGTATCATCAGCAGACGTACAGAGTTAAACTGTGGAATTTGTGCACTGTTCCAAGTAGGGAGGTTCGAGCTTTATTGCCTCTCGTGGACTCATGGCAGGAGCTGTGCCAGTGCCTCTGATATTAATAGGTTTCAGGTGCAGCAAGCTGGGATGTAAATCTACAGCCTATCAGCTTGCCACACACCAACTGGTCATGTGGATCTTGCTACCATGCACTAAAAGTTCGGTAGTGAGCTTTGATCTGTTTGCACTACAGAGCTTTTGGTGTGCAATAACGGGATCCACAGAGCCAGTGAGCATGTGGCAGGCCGGTGAGCTATAGATTCACACTCAAGTTTGCTGTGCACTATGACTCCATGTGGCCAAGCCCTAAGTGCAGCTGTGCTCATTATACATATAAATGTCCAATCCCTGTTTGAACGTCACTAAAGTTTTGGCTTCAGTGATACCTTGTGGCATTTAATTTATTCTTTCAGATGGTTTTTAATGGTTTTTATTGCTCCTTCTTAGAACTTTACAGTTGGAGTTGCAGGAACTAAACTCAGTAGAACATTTGCAAAATTGTTTTGCTGTTACATATGTGGACAGAATACACAATTGTGTTCTGGGATAAGAAGATTTCTACTGGCACTCATTTGAGAAAGGAAGTAAACTTGTGAGTAAAGCCACCATCCCATACCCATGCTTGTAAGAGCTGGGGACACACCAAAACCTTTATACCACAACACTACATCATGTATTGTAATATATTGTGTTACTGCCTCTTTAAAATTATAGAATCATAGAAATGTAGGGCTGGAAGGGACCTCAAAAGATCATCAAGTCCAGCCCCCGGCACTGAGGCAGGACCAAGTAAACCTAGACCATCCCTGACAAGTGTTTATTCAACCTGTTCTTAAAAATCTCCAATGATGGGGATTCCACAACCTCCCTTGTAAGCCTATTCCAGAGTTTAGCTAGGCTAGGCCTACATCCTTATAGTTAGAAAGATTTTCCTAATATATAACCTAAATCTCCCTGGCTGCAGATTAAGCCCATTACTTCTTGTCCTATCTTCAGTGGACATGGAGAACAATTGATCACAGTCCTGTTTATAGCAATCCTTAACATATTTGAAGACTGTCTTCAGGTCCCCCCTCAGTCTTCTTTTCTCAAGACTAAACATGCCCAGTTTCTTTTAACCTTTCCTCATAGGTCAACCTTTTATCTTTTTTTGTTGCTTTCTCTCTTAGTCATGTGTAATGACCAGAGGGCCTCCTGTTGTTAGGGGTCTCTCACATGATGAAGGCACACTCAGAGTCTGCAGGAGCTATCTTGTTGTGTAACTAATATAGAAAGTTGTGATTTAAACTTTGTATCTCTGGTCTCATTGTGGGTTCCTGGAGTACTGCAGGTGCAGCATACACACAAGGAAGATACTCCTGGCTACCTGACTGTGTTAGAAACCATGACAATCACAGACACTCTCATCTGTATCTGTGTAGGCAGACACACACTTGGTACACACTTGCAAGTGAAACGGCACTTGTGTACGATATGCCGGTTTGCACATTTATCCTTACACTTCTTTAGTATCTTCATGAAATAATGTCCCTTCTCATCGCTTCCAGGCATACAGGGGTTTGAGTGTCTTTCAGATACTCTGTTCCTCCAGCTGTTCCCATCTGTTCACACCTTCCCTTAAGATCCTTTCTCTGGTGAAAGTCACCTCTCTGTGGCTCTGTCAGATTTACTAGGGTTACCATATGTCCGGGTTTCCCCGGACATGTCCGGCTTTTGGGTCTTTAAATAGCCGTCCGGGGGGAATTTGTAAAAAGCTAAAAATGTCCGGGATTTCCCCCCGGACGGCTATTTAAAGACCCAAAAGCGAGGACAGGGCAGCCGTGCTGGGGGAACCGCGGCAAGGCGGCGCCGCCGGCGCCACTCACCTTTCCTCCCTGGGCCCTGGGGCAGCGCGCAGCTGAGAGCTCCCAGCGCGGCGCCGCCAGCCCACGGGGCCCCCCGCCTGGCCGGCAGGAGCCTGCAGAGCGCAGCCCTCCCCCTGCCCCGGCACACAGAGAGGCAGGGAGGTCTCACTCCCCTGCGTGCTGCAGCGGGGCAGGGCCTGTAGACTCCGGCAGCAGGCAGCGGTTGCCGGGCAGAGAGCTCCCCCCGCCCCTGCCCCCCTCCCCTCCACCTGACCTAACCCTAGGAAGGGGCCAGAGGGACTGGGAGGGACCTGCCTGCTGGATGCTTCCTGGGAGCCGCTCCAGGTAAGCACTGCTGGGCTCACCTGGCCCCCTGGCAGGTCCCTCTGGGGGGGCTCCCCTCAGACCCACTGCCCTCAGGCCCCACCCTGACCCTGTTCCCTCAGCCTCCCCTGCAGTTCCCCCTGTACCTCCCACCCCGAACCCACTGCCCTCAGTCCCTGCCCCCATTCCAACAGCCTCCCCCACAGTCCCCCTGCTCCCCCCAACCCACTGCCCTCAGCCTTGCCCTACCCCAAATCTCTTCTTCAGTCTCTCCCGTCATCCCGCCCCCATCGCTCCCCCTGCTGTCCCACACCCTCAACTTCCCACCATTCCAGTATTGCTCCCCTCTGTCTCATCCCCTCCAGACCCTGTCCCTCTCCCCAAACCCCCAACCCACCCCAGCCCAGCCCCATTGTCTCCCCTGCCCCACGCCACTCTACACAGCTCTCTCTACCCTGTCCCATTCATGCTCCCCTCAGCCCCTACCCTACTCCCCCCATCCCAGTCCTGTCCCCCCCAGTTCCTCCACCCTGCTTCCCCCGGTCCATCCCCACACACCCACCGACTCCCTCGACCTCCCTCCCCCCAATCCCACTGCCTGGACCCACCCCCGTCCCACTCAGGACATGCATGAAAAAGAAGCAATGGGCTTAAATTGTAGCAAGGGAGAGTTAGGTTAGACATTAGGAAAAACTTCCTAACTGTAAAGGTAGTTAAGCACTGGACAAATTACCTAGAGAGGTTATGGAATAGCAGTCATTGGAGTTTTTTAAGAGGTTAGACAAACACCTGTCAAGGATGGTCTAGTTGTTATTACTCAGTCCTGCCTCAGTGCAGGGGTTTGACTAGATGACCTGTTGATGTCCCTTCCAGTCCTACATTTCTGTGATTCACACTGAATTGCCTTGTGCCACTGTCTAGTAGTAGTGGCACACAGTTCTCTGACATGCAGGTTTATAAAATTGTAGTTAATATACAGTTTAGAGTATAGCAGTTTTAAAGCTCTGCATGTTCAGACCAACTGAGCTGAAAATTGTGATCTTGTATTCAAAACTATTAAGATGTGGGCTGAAATAAAATCAGCATGAATTGCTCAACAATATCAATGGAATCAGCATTGAGCTGGTATATATTGTAAAACATTACAGTGAAATCTTGCAAGTATTACATAGCACGCCGCCTTGCCCAAGTGGTAACTAAGCATAACATCTTCCTGTTTCAACATTCTTAACTTGTATCCCTCCTAGAAGTTGTTTTTTTTCAAACACTGAATGCTGCTAAGTTATGAGTTTTAACAGGTTTTTTTTCTTTTAAACCACAGCACTGAATGTTATTCTAAAATTGTTTTCCAAATATTCTTAAACTCCCAGTTTATCCCCCGCTGATGTTCATTGTGAAAAGTATTGCAGGTCTAATAATACTATTTGGCACTTTTGTAATTCACTGTCCAACATGTGTTTTGTGCCCTCCTGTGGTGGATTTTTAGAGGATAACTGTATAGCTACCAGCTAAGGGAGTTATAGCTTGAACTCAAGAAGTAGAAGCTCATGCTTTTAAGTCTGGATGGCTCGGGTTCAATCTTTGGTGACTAGTTATGATGGAGGTTGCTACACTTATAATCCCTTTAATCAGAGGTTCTGAATATGCTTTGTTGTAGGCAGAACTAGCTTATAGTTAAGCAACCGAAAATTTAGAATGGGAAGTGTTGAAATGTTGGGAAGCCTTATAATTTTGCCAGTCTGGAACGAACATCCCATCTGAGGGATGGGGGCGGGGAGAGAGGAGAGTGAGACAGGACCAGGAAACTGGGACAAGGAATCCAGAGCGGTAGTGGGGGGCAGTTGAAATCAGATGAGGAGCTGGGGCGGGTTAGACAGCAATAGGATAGACATAGACTGGAGGGGACGGGGAAGAAGGGTCTTTGACTACTAGAGACCACTCCGTTCTCTGAACATTTGATTCGCGGGAATCAGGGTAGGGGGAAGAGTAGGGGGCGGAGCGTTCAGGAGAGGGGGCAGAGTCGGGGCAGGGACTTTGGGGAAGGGGCGGAGTTGGGGCGGGGAAGGGGCGGAGTTGGGGCAGGGCCGGGGGCAGAGTTGGGGCAGAGCCAGGGCCCCTTGGAGTGTCCTCTTTTTCCAGGACTGCAATATGGTAACCCTAGATTTACAGATAGATAAATCCTCACTATCTCTGCGTTAGAGCACATCCCCTATGCAGCAGGTTCCAAATGCCGCACACACCAGATTTATTGCCCTGCCAGCTGCTTCAGTCTTGTGCTGTAGGCAAATACAACCTAGAATCAATCTCAAACACGTGCTTGAGCTGCATCTTTATAAATGATCTTGGAAACTCTACAATGTCATCTAGTAGAATGCCCCAAGGTTAGAATTTCTAATTCTATCACGTCTTTGACATAATTAATGATTTATTAAATAAAAGGAAAGCCAGTGGCAATGGGATATTTGGCTTCTATAAGGGGATTTGATTTGGTAGCACATAATATATGTGACAGTGTACCCCATAAGGCTTTATGGGGAGGGGGTGCTTATAAATGTATGTATGACATAACTGGAATATGTTTTGTGCTGCCTGTGCCAGGTAACATATCTCCGTAAAGGTTATGGTCTACTATATCTATTCATCCTATTTGTACATATATATCATTTTCTACTTGAGGTTAAGAATATGGGCTGTATGCTTGCTTGGTTTCTAAGCAAGCTTTGGGAGGCATTTGGTCAGCTTCTTTAGGAAGGAATTAGCCAGGTTAAGTACCTGATCAGGAAACACTTGGAGAACAATGCATCTTGGAATGCTCCAATCCACATAAGGAGTCTTCCTGGAGACATGCAAGATACCATGTGGACAATGGCATCGGCCTGTAAAGACTGAGTCGTGCAGGGGCATGTGACTTGCCCAGGTGACTCCAAAACTCCATCTTGGAGCTGGACTTTGCATAGGAGGGAGGAGGGGGGGGTCTCCATCCACAAGAGAGAGTCTATTTAAACCTGTGGGAGACCCCTCCATTTTGTCTTCAGCTGGCTAAAGAAGGAGCCTCTCCACCCCCCCAGGATACTTGAAGGAGACTGAAACAAAGGACAGTAACTACAGGGGGTGTGAGTGATTGCTGGACCCAGGCTAAAAGGAGATTAGCCTGTAAAAGGGAGTGCTCTGGAACTGGTGAGAAAATCATCTGTATTTAGTTTGATTAGACATAGATTTGCGCATTTTATTTTATTTTGCTTGGTGACTTACTTTGTTCTGTCTGTTACTACTTGGAACCACTTAAATCCTACTGTCTGTATTTAATAAAATCACTTTTTATTTAGTAATTTACTCAGAGTATGTATTAATACCTGGGGGAGCAAACAACTGTGCATATCTCTCTATCAGTGTTATAGAGGGCGAACAATTTATGAGTTTGCCCTGCATAAGCTTTATGCAGGGTAAAATGGATTTATCCGGGTTTAGACCCCATTGGGAGTTGGGCATCTGAGTGCTAAAGACAAGCACATTTCTGGGAGCTGTTTTCAGGTAAACTTGCAGCTTTGGGACAAGTGATTCAGACCCTGGGTCTGTGTTGGAGCAGACTGGAGTGTCTCGCTCAGCAAGACAAGGTGCTGGAGTCCTGAGCTGGCAGGGAAAACAGAAGCAGGGGTAGTCTTGGCACATCAGGTGGCAGCTCCCAAGGGGGTTTCTGTGATCCAACCCATCACAATATACATATTATACATATTAAAATAGTAGAATAAAAATATTGCATGGATCTGAAATTGGTTGATAAACAGGAAAAAGACAACAATTAACAATACAACCTTCAAGTGAATACCTCAGAGGTCTGTATTTGGGACCCATATTTTTATTAATAATCTGGATTCTAAAAGAATGTTTTAACTGATCTGGTTTGCCAATCACCAAATAGTTCACAAGCACAGGGGAGGAAAGCACTAATCTGGAGAGTTATCTGGAGACAGTACAATAGTGGTCTGCATTCTGATTCAATAGATGGATGTCTAGGAAACAGATTAAATCAGCAACACAGGTACAAACTGCGGGCAGCTACCTGGAAAGTAGCATGTACAAGAAAGCAAACCAAATATGAGGAGGCAGTCCAATCTAGTTAAGGGGAAAAAAGACATGGTCCACCCTCATCTATATCAGACCCATTTTACATAGGGGTTTCTTCTGTAGTCACATGGGTTGGTTCATCCCTAGATAAGAATCGGACCTGGGTCTGAATCAAAATTCCAAATCTGAACATGCTCAACTATGGTGAAGTTTGGATGTGGGTCTTCACGTAACTGGCTCTGTTGCTATAATGTGCTATAATGAGCTGAACCAAAATTCAGGATCCAAACACCCCTGAACTGTGACAAGTTCAGAGCTGGCTCTACATCCTTATATAGATTCTCAAGATCTTCTGTAATAAATACCTAGGGTACCATAACAATCTTAATGAAGGAAGGGAATTATTCACAGTCCAAGAAGATGGTAGGATAATGACCTGAAGGCATGGAAGGAGGAGTACAGACTAGCTGTGCAGATGTGACTTTTTCACGCTGCTCCAAAACACAGTCCACACATGCTCTGTAGAGTCAAATTTCAGGAATGGACAAACATATAACAAGCCTAGGGTTACCATATCTATTAAATAAAAAAAGAGGACCCTCCATGGGCCCTGGCCCCGCCCATTTCCCCACCCCA
>NW_020664393.1:15334096-15336065 GCF_002925995.2 Terrapene triunguis
TTCACTAAAATGATCAGTGGTTAAACAGTTAATGTTGAAACTGCAGTGTCACCATTGAGCTTTACATCTGATATTCTAATCATCTTAATAGGGGACAGGTGAGTTCACCTAAGTGATTTTTCAAGCTGCATGCACACTCAAACAAAACTGCATCGGCTATCCTCAGTTCATTTTTGGAAGGTTATCACTGCAGCCATGATGGATAGAAACTTCCTTTTAAAAAAAGGAGAGTTTATGTTCTAGAGAATATAAATATAATGTTGACTGATTCACCTTTTGGGCCCTATACTTGACACCCTTAACCTAGAGAGTCACACGTACTTATGTACCTAGATACTTTGGTGATGGATACCTTAGAAAAGCATATATAAAAGACAAAGTAATATAAAATAATAATAAGACACTAGTCACAATGATATAGGGCCTCATTTAAAGCCTGCTGAAAGTCAATAGAGAAAGTTCCATTGATTTCCACTGGGTTTTGTATGAGGCCCATGAGTAGCCCTACAAAATGCAGCAGCAGTGCAGACTGGACAACCCAGGTATGGTTGTTTGGGTGGTTTGAGTTACTGGTGGGTCCTGCTGCTGGCCAGATCCCAGAGTGGGGAGGTCCAGTGGCTGACGATGGGGGTGGGTGTGCAAGGCTAGTGGTGGGGGCTGGTCTGTTAGCGCAGCCCCTGCTGCATGCCAGCTCTCGGACAGCAGGGCCCTGTCCCCCCATCCCGTTTCCAGCTGGCACTAGCTGTGAGCTGTGGTGGCTGGTGTGTGGGCAGGCAGTGGCCGGTTACATGTCACCTCTGCTGCCCATCCATCAGCCCTTTACGTGCTCCCCCTCTCACTGTCCTCTCCCTACTTTGTTCCTTCACACCTCCCCCCCCCAGTCCCACTGCTCCTCTATATCCCCCTAGGCAGGGCATGTCCCGCTCTCAGAGCTGTGCGGAAAACCAGCCCCTGGTCAGAGCACTGAGCTCACCAACAGCCTGGCCAGCAGGCTCCTTCCTTCCTCCACTGCCTCTGGCTGGCCAGGAAGAGCTGAGCCCTGCATGTGCCAAAGCCCCACACAGTGCTGGCATGGGGAAGCCTTTCCACCCCTCTGCTAAGCTCTGGAGTGGTGGCGGCAGGGCCGGCTCTAGGCACCAGCAAAGCAAGCAGGTGCTTGGAGCGGCACATTTGCAGAGGCGGCATTCGGGCCATCCTTTTTTTTTTGTTTTGTTGTTGTTGTTTGGGGGCCGGCCCTGCGGGCGCTCACCCAGGTAGAGGCTGTCCCGGCCCCCAAGCTGACGTCGAAGTCCAGGTGGAAGAGCCGCAGCGGGTGGCCAAAGCTGGTCCCGAGACTGGGGTCCAGCAGCAGCAGCGCGTCGTGCACAGGGGGCGCCCTGGGGCCTCTGTGGTTTGTGCCGCCGGGCCCGGGCGGGCCATCCGGCGGGCTCTGACACATGGAGCACGGGACACTTGGGCTGGGGGCTGCCCCGCGGGGCGCACGGAGCTGCCTGCAAGTGCCGCGGGGCAGCCGCCCCCCAGCGCTGCAGCCGGGGATGGGCGAAGCAGCCTGAGCCGCCCAGGGGCTGCAGCAGGGTGGCCAGGAGCAGCAGCGGGGCCATAGAGGGGACCGGTGTCCGGAGCGCTGCTGTGCGGGGCCCACGTCCTGCTCTCCGGGGCTCTGTTTCCCGCCGGCCGCTCCCTCTGAGGCTGCCCTGCCCCGGCTCCTCAGCCCCCAGCCGGGGCAGTCCCCCCGGCTCTGCCCTCCCAATTCCTGGCCAGTCCTGGAGGCAGGAGTCCCACTGGTGGGGGGAACCCAGAGCTGGGGCGGCAGGAGGTGCGGGTGTGGGGGGAAGAGCCCAGGACTGGGGCAGCAGGGGGGTGCCGGGGGGGGAGCCCAGGGCTGGGGTGGGGGGCAGCCAAAATGTTTTTTGCTTGGGGCGGCAAAAAACCTAGGGCCGGCCCTGGGCGCGGGGGGGGGGGGGGGGGG
>NW_020664393.1:15336165-15346816 GCF_002925995.2 Terrapene triunguis
GGGGGGGGGGGGTGAGGATCTAGTAACTTAAAAGTGAAAAAGCCTTCCGGCCTGCCAGACCTATTACCACAACATTGAAACTGTTAAAGAGCCATTCAAGTGGTAATGAAGCCATTTAACAGGCATTTGCCAACCCCTAGGTATATACTGTCAGTTTCTGAATTTACTGACAAAAACAATTGTGCATTACTATAACATTTACTCAGAACATGTTAGTCTACAGGACCTTAGTTTAAAATTTGCTTTAAATATATTTAATTAGAAGATTGCTAAAGATTATAAAATTACATCTCTAAAAAATCCTTGCATAGATTTTTAGATGCACAATCTGAATATTCATCTTTAGCCTTAAATGCTTGGATCTTCAGACTTACAGTTTTTTAAAATAAATCCTTCAGAAGACCACCCTTATCTAAAATACACATTTTAATTTTAATTACTATAGTACAAATAACTTGCTTCCAAAGTCTTCCTGTCCTTTCTGTCCATCCCTTTCACCCGACTGTTGAAGAGAGCCCTTAAAGGGACAACACCCCTTTCCTTCCAGATAGCTGGACAAATGAGTTTCCCTTTCTTTACTTCTGACTATTTGATGAACTAGTTTTAAGAGAACCCTCCAGCAAAATCAGTACCTTAATAAGATATAAAATCCTTTGTTATGCCTAAAATCTTTGGAAACATATTTTTTAAAGTTGGTGAATTTTTATAAACATGTCTATAGAAGTAAATCAGTGTTCCCTTTTTCTAAAAGCAGTGAATATTGTTATGAACACACTGAACCTCTGTTACTGATTAATTTAAAATAAATATTTCCAAATAAATTAAGATAAAGAATTCTACTTCTCTGAGTGCGATCATTGCTTATTAAAACAGCTTAGAGTTTTATACTTTAGGCACTGGAAGTAATATATATTGTAAATCTTTGATATCAAGTTAATAAATGTGTCACTCCCCGAACCTGCAGGCTCCACAGCAGCCCACTGGGCAGGGACTTAAGCACCCTCTTCACCTGCCCCACCGCCTGGGTCCTGGGTCCTGCCACTGAGTGTGGGGCTGCTCCCTCACCTAGGCACCTTCCTTTGCTGAGCCACCTCTCTGGCCGGGTTCACTGAAGCCCCTGCAGTCAGGTTCCCTGGGCCCTGGTGCACAATGCCACTCCAGGCCATGGGGGCTGCGGGAAGTGGTGGCCAGCACATCCCTCAGCCATCCTGAGGGCTTAACCTCTTCCTGCCCACGCTGTAGCCAGTGGACAGGAGGCAGCTGGGTTATGTCAGTGGCCAGCAGCAACCTGGAGGTGTTGACACTGCTGTGCGGGCAGGAAGGGACAAGCTACTTCCAGCCACATGGGTGCAGTGGGTTGGGGGGGAGATGAGCTCCGCAAAGACGCAAGTCAGGACATCCCTTCCCCCCTCCCTCCCCTGCAGCTGGAAGCAGCTCCTGTCCCTTCCCGCCAGCACAGTGCCGAAAGGCTGCTGCTGGACACATTCTGGTGTTAACCCTGGTGGCAGAAATCTGGGGATGGGGGGCATGTGACCCTGTGTGCACCCCCGCACCTGTTTCCTCAGGAAGAAGCAGTGCCAGGTACCAGGAGAGGCGGATCCGTCCCAGGAGCCCAGCCAGGCATGGAGGGTGGAGAGTGCCAGGTTGGGAGGGTCAGTCGCCGCCCCCCCCCCCCCCCGCCCCCCCCAATGTGAGAGAGGTGAATGGGAGTGCGTGTGTCACCCCTCCCCATGTGTATGTGGGGGTAGGAGTGTGTGTCTTACCCCTCCCTGTGTGAACCCTAAAGCCTTAAAGATAAGAAGGTAAATAAAAAGAATCCAACTACGCAGTATTTCTTTTTAACAGGGGATCAGTCAACTTGATGTTAATTTGAACATTTGTACGACTGATTGCCATTGAACTCACTTGAATATGAGTAATTTTACCAGGTGTCCCGTATTCAGCATAGGGAAATATGGTCACCCTAACTTGGATTGTAAGATCCTTGGGGAAGGCACCATCTATTTGTTCTGTGTTTGTACACTACCACAATAGGGTCCTGGTCCATAACTAGGACTCCTAGGTGCTTCTACAGTACTAATAATACATAAAATAATAATACATAAAAATAAATTCTGGTGTGTACAGAAGAAATGTGAGTCCATCCAGGTATGTCCTGAAGAATCTTTAGCACTTGGACACTTTCATTTAGCTCAGGGACCTGTGACAAGAGCAGCCTGACCCATTGCCAGCTCAAACTGGGAGTGAAAAATATGTTTTACCTTCTGTTGTCTTTCACCAAATTTAAACATTTAAATATTTGGGGATTTTCAAGGAGAGACTGAAGCAAGCCTGGCACAAAGCAAACTTTGGTGGCTTTCATAGACTCTTATTATTGGGTGGATCAGACCCTTGAGAAATCTGCAGGAAAAACAGATGCTTTCACCAAAATAACTTTAGCTTTGACTCTTTGGATATTAGTTGTCATTTTATAGCAAAAATAGCTTTTAATTTTTATCTGTGGTTGCTGTCACAGATTACACAAAGCAAAACTTGCTAGATATTGACTCATCAGTTATGAAAGTAAACTGTAATTGTATTTTGTTTTGCTTTATAAGATACATTTCAGTCTTTTTATTAATATTCTCTATCACTGTGACACATTTATTAACTTGATATCAAAGATTTACAATATATATTACTTCCAGTGCCTAAAGTATAAAACTCTAAGCTGTTTTAATAAACAATGATTGCACTCAGAGAAGTAGAATTCTTTATCTTAATTTATTTGGAAATATTTATGAAATGTTTTTACAAAGGTTTTTTTTTTTTAGGATGAAGGGTAGCATGAGTAGCCTTACAGCTTCTCCATAATTAAATCTTGATCTAAGGCAGGGATCGGCAACCTTTGGCACGCAGCCCGCCAGGGTCAGCACCCTGGCATGCTGGGCTGGTTTGTTTACCTGCCGCGTCCACAGGTTCGGCCGATCGCGGCTCTCACTGGCCGCGGTTTGACGCTCCAGGCCATGGTGGCTGCGGGAAGCGGTGGCCAGCACATCCCTCGGCCCACGCCGCTTCCCGCAGCCCCCATTGGCTTGAAGCGACGAACCACGGCCAGTGGGAGCCGCGATTGGCCGAACCTGCGGACGCAGCAGGTAAACAAACAGGCCCGGCCTGCCAGGGTGCTTACCCCGGTGGGCCGCGTGCCAAAGGTTGCCGATCCCTGATCTAAGGTTTTTCCAAAGATCAATCTATATTTAAAAAATAGAAGAATTTCATATATTCTATCATTTCTGTTTATAGTATAAAAATCTTGGAAATCAAAATGGATGTAAATTCCTAATTTCTAACATATCATGGTGAATAATTATCATATTAATTATGTTTTTCTATTAATATATACCTGATATGTTATTACTTTATCATGGCATTAGAAATTAATTTGAGATCTTATTTCCAGAATGAAATTTCAGACATAGATCTCCTTCTCTTCTCCCACTACACCATATCCCTGGGTAAACTCATCCACAAACACAAATTCAATTATCATCTCTATGCTGGCGACTCACAGATCTACCTCTCTAGCTCCAGACCAGAGTCTGTCTGTCCAAACTAAAAGCTCAGCCTGTTTCTCTGACATCTCTTTGTGGATGTCTGGTCTTCTGCTCAAGCTAAACTTGGCTAAAGCAGAGATGTTAATCTTGCCCCTCCAACTCTACCCCCCACTTCCTTTCTCAATCATCGTGAACACCACCATCATCCTCTCTGTTCCTCAGGCCTGTAACCTGGATATCTTCTTTGACTTGGACCTCTGTCTGGGTCCTCACATCCAGGCTATGTCTAAATTTTGCAGATTCTTTCTGCATAACATCTCTAAGATATGACTATCCTATCCAGACATATAGCTAAAACACTCATTCATCTTTTGTATCTCAATTAGTGCATCATCTTTTCTCTGGCTTTGACAAAAATGCAGCCTTGCACTGCTCATATCCATTCTACTACTGCAAAGTTCATTTTTCTAGGCCAGAGGTGGGCAAACTACGGCCTGCGGGGACCCTCCTGCCCGGCCCCTGAGCTCCTGGCCCGGGAGGCTAGCCCCCGGCCCCTCCCCTGCTGTGCCCCCTCAGCTCACTGCACCGCCAGCGCAATGCTCTTGGCGGCAGGGCTGCGAGCTCTTGCTGGGCAGCACAGCTGCAAAGCTGAGGCCTGATCCGGTGCTCTGTGCTGCGCAGTGGTGTGGCTGGCTCCCGCCGGGCAGCACAGCTGCCTGTCCTGGTGCTCTGGGCGGCGCGGCTGTAGCGCCGCCAGCCACCGGTGCTCCAGGGAGTGGAGGAGGGGGGGGGGGGGGGGGGGGGGGGGGGGTTGGATAGAGGGCAGGAGAGTTTGGGGGTGGTGGTCAGGGGGCGGGGGTGTGGATAGGGGTCGGGGCGGTCAGAGGGCAGGGAACAGGGGGGGTTGAATGGGGGCAGGGGTCCTGGGGGGGCAGTCAGAAAGGAGACGGAGGGTTGGATGGGGCGGGGGGGGCAGTCAGGGGTAGGGGTTCTGGAGGCGGTCAGGGAGAAGGGGTGGGTGGATGGGGCAGGGGTCCCAGGGGGCAGTCAGGAATGAGAGGAGAGGTTGGATGGGGCAGCAGGGGCAGTCAGGGGCGGGGGGTCTGGGGGCGGTCAGGGGAGAGGGAGGGGTGGATGGGGCAGGGGTCCCGGGGGGGCCATCAGGGGACAGGGGACATGGAACAGGGGGGCCATCAGGTGGCAAGAAGCAGGGAGGGTCGAATAGGGGAGCGGGGGCCAGGCCATGCCTGGCTGTTTGGGGAGGCACAGCCTCCCCTAACTGGCCCTCCATACAATTTCAGAAACCCGATGTGGCCCTCAGGCCAAAAAGTTTGTCGGCCCCAGTTCTAGGCCATTGCTTTGACCATGTCAACCGACTCTTTACCAACTCTTTATCAACTATCAGCTGCTTATCTTCACTTTTAAGGCCCTTGAAGGCCTGTAAGGCCTCACAGGTCTAGAACCCAAGCCTGCAGCTGACATCTCATGCTGTCACCATAACCAACTTGCACTTCATTTTCCATGACCGGTTGTGGACACTGACCATGGGAGGTTCTGCTTCAAGAGTTTGACAGACAGCAGCATCATGGCTCCTGATTGGCTGTCTGCCCTATACAAATGCAAGGGGCCTTCCAGGAAGTGTCCAGGCAACAGCTTGGCTCTTTTGTAGCTGACATGATCATTCCTGCTCCCAAATTCCTGACTTTGACCTTGGCTTGTTTAGGACTTTGCCTCCTGACTTGGACCCTGAAACTTGACTCAGACTCTGACCCTTGATATTGACCCTGGCCTGGAACCTGACTATAAACTCCTCTGCTACTCTCAGCCACTGGTTTGCCCCCACTCTGACCTTGGCCTTGACTGGCCTTGTTGGGATCCTGATGGGGCCTATCCTCACCCTACCTATCCTCTCTTATTCACTACTGAGATGTTGAGTCCTGCCTCCGATCAGCCAAGGATGCCTGTCTCCATCCTCTACTTGAGAAATTTTCAAACAAGCACATTCCTGCTTTCTCCCATGTTGCCCCTCATACTTATCTGCCTTCAAATCCCTCTTTTAAGACTCTTCTGTGCTGTGATGCCTACAAAAAACTTAACAACGGTTAGGCTATTGGTGTGCAGAGACCACTGCCTATCATGCTGACCAATATTGTCTCACTGTTGCCTCATATTCCCCTGTCTATCTGTATCCATCGGTTATCTCTTTTCTTAGACAGTAGGCTCTTTGGGGCAGGGCTGTCTTTTTATTTATATAGTGCCTAGCATCAGGACCGGCTCCAGGCACCAGCGAAGGAAGCATGTGCCTGGGGCAGCCAATAGAAAAGGGCGGCACATCTGGGTCTTTGGCGGCAACTCAAGCGCTCCGCTTTAGTCTTCGGCGGGAATTCGGCGGCGGGTCCTTCACTCTGTCTCTTCCTCTTTGGCAGCAGATCAATCGGCGTTTTCTTTTTCTTTTTTTTCCTTCGCCGCTTGGGGCAGCAAAAAAGCTGGAGCCGGCCCTGCCTAGCATAATGGGGCCCCGGATCATGACTAGGGCTTCTAGGAACTATGTAAATACAAATAAATAATAATACTGAAACTCTTTAATGTCTTCAGCTACAGAGAATATAGTAAATAATATAATAAAAGTGGAGCAGGTGTTTCAAAAGTCAAGAGCGTGTGCTGCAGAGAATCTATGTATAGATTAGTTCTGACAAGATATTTGTGAAAATTCACATCTTTTGTTGTGTGTGTGTGTAGACATATTACATACATGCACAGATATATTTGAGTAATATTTGATTTACCTTTGTATACTTGAGTTATTTCAAATTAAGAGCTTATGATCTACTGTACCCATTGCTAAAGATGACCATGGAAAAACTCTGTAAATCTGTGATCCACATTCATTGTACTGTGTGCCAGTTGTGGTCAATACTAAAACTAATTCTCATAGATTAGGCTAGCACTGCTTAAGCATATGAAAAGATTGTCACCTTCTGTCCCTTGAACTCAGTCTTGTCCATGGTCATTAAGTGTTTCCTGTTTCCCTGACAACAACACACTTTTTACTGTTTTAATCTTTCATTCACTTGCAAATGTTGCTCTTCTACAAACTCCCTCTGGTTTGTCAATATCTCTTTTAGTAATGTGTCTGGAGATGAACATAGCATACCAGGTGCTGTCAAATCAGGGCCATAGAGAGAGGAACTATTACCTCCTTGTTCCCTGATGAGATGTGCTTGTGAATGCAGCCCCAAACTGCATTGATCTGTTTTGCAGCCACATCACATTGCAAACTCATGTCTAATTTGCAGTCAACTATCACCGTTGGGCCTCTTCCAGCATTAATGCTTCCCAGATCTCTCCTTCACACTGCGTGTTCTGTGCAATTTTTAATTGGATTTCCCCAGATATATTCATTTGCATTTTTCTAAGATGAAACTCATTTTCCTATTTTCTGCCCATGTTTCTAATCTTTCTGGAGATTGTATCATGTCTCTATGCTCCTCCCTATATATTACCACCTTCAAATTTCATTAATGTTTTGTTCACTTTGTCTTCTTGATCATTAATGAAGATGCTAAATAAAACTAATCCTAACAATGTGGTAGCTGTGGTAGCTCACTAGACACTATTCCCAAATCAGTACTGTGCCATTGCCTTTAGCCTTTGTTTAGGATCTTTCCATCCATAGAGCAGCATTCCTACCTAATCCAATTGTAATTATTTTTTCAAATGAATTTCAGTGTAACACACTTTACTTTATTCTCTGGCACTTCCACATACGGCTCCAGCCACGGCATGCAGTTCTGCTAAAACCTCAGGATCGTCCGTATAATCACGGTTGGAAGATGAACTTGGGATAATATGAAGTACATATCATTCTCAATGCATGAAGATTGATACACGTGCCTCCTTCTAATGCTAACTTCCAGATATTTCTCAGATGATTACTTTTCATCTACAGTCTGAGCCTGGCATTAAAATGAAGTGGAAATAATAGAATCTGACAAAAATTTATCAGTTATGATGTTATTGTCATCATTAGTACTTTATGACCACAAGTGATGACAAAATTGCACCCAGACGTTCTTTGTGACTGGAGTATACAGTGTTCTATACCTAGAGTGCTACTCCTGGATGGATAAAGTACAGATGGGGAGGGGGGACACTTATCTGATTTACATAATAACCTAAATAACTGTTACTTAGGTAGTTTTGGTTATTAATATATACATATATAACAAATTCAATTTATTTTTACTGACATTTGACTCAGACAATGGTTGAATGCAGATGGCTCTTGTGCTTTTCAATTGTAACACCTACAGTATGAATGATTATTAAAATAACCTGTGAAACATTTATTTAGGAAAATTATTCAGATCTTTAAGCTGATTAATATTAATTGTTCATATTACAGTATTTTAATTAGACGGATAAATATGACTGCAGAAAATCAGCTGAGATTTCTACCGATAAAAAGCACCTGACTTGTAGAGTCTAATTTTAATTACCCTTTTAGCATGCTAACCTATACATTATTGTGTTCTTGAGGCTAGCAGCTATTCATTTTATACAGAAGCCATATGGGCTATTTTTAACTCTGTAGATGGTTCAAGTCTTTGACAGAGCTTTCTGCATTGACTATCTTCATCATCATTCCTGTGTTGGAGTGAAAAATCTACAAAATGCAGTATTTTGCTGTAAAATGATGTGTAAATTTTATATTTTTATATATATAATATAAAATTAGATGCATGGTTTAGGTCTTGACCTGCTTTAGTGTTGTTCGGTGCCTTGTTGTCAAGCAGAGAGTGATTATTGTGAAGATGGGCTGCAATTACAGTGAATCAGATGGCCCAAATTCACTTTTAGTTATTATCAGTAGAAGAAGTGTTTTCATTAGCTGTCCACTGAAATAAACATCTTCTGCTATTTGATTGTGTGTGTGTGTGTGTGTGTGTGTGAGAGAGAGAGAGAGAAGATGACTGCAGTGGTTAGAGGAATGCTGGAACTGCTGAATGTGATTTCAGTTCGGCAAAATTACATATTGCCAAAGAAATCAGTTTTCTGCAAAACCTTCTAATTGCTAAGTAGTCGATGAGAAGCCATCGGAACAGCCATAGCAACCAAGGCCAGGGTGAATGACCAAGCCAAAGGGTCTGATGTGAGCTCTGTTACTGTGGATATATACAAAATAAATGCAGTAGCTCATTGGTAAAGTTTCATTTCTTTTAAATATTAAGACCCCTGCTTATTGCTTCTAGTCAAAATTGAGAGCCAGATCCTTGGCCTGGGTTCTGCCTGTGTTCCCTCAGCAGCACAAAGCCACCCTAGAGGAGCAGCTGAGGAGGACAGAGGAGAATCCTTGGATGGCAAAGATCTAGCATAGCTGCCTCCACACCACTTGTGCCCTCACCTCCACATAGGGTGCATGGTAGGGTCAGGGGGAAATGGAGATGAAGTGTGTCAAGAGTGGGAGGGAGTGAGGCCAAACTGAGGGACCATTACAACTGGAGTAATATAAAGTTTCTATACCCAGTTTTTGCCCCCAGCAGGCTCAGGGACCCAACCCCTCCCCATCCTCCCCAAGAATCTGTCCCTCATTACCTTAATTTACTAGGAGATATTCCTAAAATAAAGCTGGTGAGTTGCAAATAATCTAGTTAGTCTGGTTCCTGTAGACTATTCAGCATCTTTTGTAATTTCACAAGGCACAAGACCTGTTAATAACTATGTTAAATAAGCACAGCAGTTGGGTTTATCATCATATTAACAAAACCCTAATGGAACCATAGGGTTATCCACAGCTACCTGACAACATTAAGCATGATGTGTCCCCATCTACACTGACTGCAAAACTGTGTTAGTTAACACGACTCCTCAAGGTCCTGTTTTAATGTGACCTTTATTAATTTATGTTGCAGTAGAGCCTGGGAGCCAGTAGAGACCAGCACCCGAAGGTGCTAGGCATTACACAAACACAGAACAAAACACAGCCCCTACCCCAAAGAGCTCACAAGTCAGTGGTTTGTCTTCACTGAAGTATTAACTCATGGTTTTCCCTGAAACTTGACCCCTATCCATACATACAAATTTCTAGCTCAAATTAAGTGGGGCTTTAAACTGGAGCTATTTAGGCCAGGTCTCCACTAAAAAGTTGGTTGACCCAGGGGTGTGAAAATCCACCTCCCCAAGAGGCAGAAAAATCCACACACCCCAAGAGAAGTAGTTAAGCCCACCTAACCCTGGTCATGACAATGCTATGTCAACAGAAAAATCCTTCTGTCAACCTAGCTACTGCCTCTTGGGGAGGTGGATTAACTACAGTGACAGCAGAACCCCTCCCCATAGGTGCCAATTCCGTGAGTGCTTCTGGGCTGGAAAAATTAGTGGGTGCTTTGCACCCATGGGCAGCCAAGCTCCCCTCCTCCCCTACTTCCTCCGCCTCCTCCCCCTCCCCTGAGTGTGCCACATCCTCGCTCCTCCGCCTACCTCCCAGCGCTTCCCGCATGGCCGCCGCCAAACAGCTGTTTGGCCGCTCTGGGAAAGGGGGGAGGAGCGGGAAGGTGGCGCGCTCAGCGGAGGAGGCGTGGAAGAGGTGGGGCCGGGCGAGGTTTGGGGAAGAGGTTGGAATAGGGGCAGGGAGGGGGTGGAATTGGGGTGGGGACTTTGGGGAAGGGGTTGGAATGGGGGCGGGGCAGGGGTGGGAGGAGGCAGGATGGGGCAGGGCCTCATAGAAGGGGTGGAGTCGGGGCGGGGCCAGGGGCAGAGGGGGTTGAGCACCCACCAGCAGGAGCAGAAGTCCGCGCCCATGCCCCTTCCGTTGCTGTAAGGACTGTCTACCCTGAAGTGCTACAGCGGTGCAGCTGCAATGTTTGCTAGTGAAGTCATAGCCTAAGCCAGCTAGCTCCAGTTTGGGCTGCCACTAGAGAGACAGCCAGGATCCAGCAGCTGAAGTTACCAACTGCTAATCCAATTGCTCTGTGTAGTTGGATTGTTGGTTGATTGTTGGTGTGGTTACTCCCTGTGCTCTAGAGGCACCACCTGTTGCATTATCAGTTGAGTTGATGCTTTACATTTTCTCACCCCTCAACTTGATGGATAACTCACAGATGTACTTATGAATTATA
>NW_020664393.1:15346826-15360181 GCF_002925995.2 Terrapene triunguis
ATTATAATAAATAAGATTTAATTAGAGATACTCGCTTGTGTAGTAGGAAGAGAATCTGAGACATACGCCCTTGTATCAGAGGCCTGGTATGAGGCATGACCTGCTCACAGAATCTGGGAAGAACAGGGCTGATATTGCAAAAATACACATTCCTAAGACGTGCTAGTCACAGAATACTCACGCAAACACATCCCAATATCAAGTGGTACCAGAACATCCCGATATCAAGGATGGTACAAAAACGTTCCCCAAGGATAAGAGGAACACACTGAACCCTCATAAAAGATAAGGTCAGGATGACAATACGTAATAGAGATGTTTTAATTGAACCAACATGTACAAGGTGATAACTAGCCACGTCAGGGGGCAGTGACTAACTATGTCAGAGGCAGTACTAACTTGTTTGTATTAGGGTATAAAAATGTATCTCAGAGGGAGTATCTTTGTCCAGCCAAGGGGGAAATGGAAAGTCCCACCATTCACTGAGCTGCATCCATTGTCATGGGCATACATGTCTTAGGGTACGTCTATACTTACCTCCGGGTTCGGCGGTAAGCAATCAATCTTCTGGGATCGATTTATCGCGTCTTGTCTAGACGCAATAAATCGATCCCGGAAGTGCTCGCCATCGATGCCGGTACTCCTGCTCCGCGAGAGGAGTATGCGGAGTCGACGGGGGAGCCTGCCTGCCGTGTGTGGACCCACGGTAAGTACCTTGTAGTTCAAACTAAGGTACTTCGACTTCAGCTACGTTATTCACGTAGCTGAAGTTGCGTATCTGAGTTCGAACTGGGGGGTTAGTGTGGACCAGCCCTTAGTATCCTTGTAGAGTCTACTACTGTGCTTTGTTGACAATAAACCTGGTTTTGCGCCTTCATACCTTAATGGATCTTGTGGTCATTGGGCAGTTTCCTCTAGGTCTGCTGTGCCAGCTGTCTGCACAGAGCTGAGGCAGCCAACAGGGAGAACACACACACGCAGCCAAACATCTAACCACAGCTTGAAATCACCACTGAAGAGTTTCTCTTTTTAGGAGTTGCCTTATTTACAAGAGTAAAGTGCCAAAAGTTTTGTATTTCCATGGAGAACCCGTAACCATTTAGACAGATACCAGGGGCTTAATTAATTCACCACTGCTGGTATTATCCACTGTTGGCACTGGATTGCAATCGCACTATTGGGATATCATAGGCGTGCGCAAGGGGTGTGCCACGTGTGCCCATGCACACTCTAATGCAGGGCAGTCAGAGCTGTGGGGGGCAGGGCTGCATGCTACCTCGGGGCTGTGTGTATGGCGCCGTGCTTAGCCAGATGCTGCTAGGAGCCTGAGGGGGGTTGGACAAGGGGTGGGGGCAGTCGGGGGACAGGGAGCAGGGTGGGTTGGGCCGGGGGGTGGGGTGCGCTCACCTCGGGGGCAGCTCCCCCCTCCCCAGCGTCCCTGCGTGCAGGGAGAGTCTGGGCAGAGGCAACGCTGCCCGCTAACTCCCTCCCACCTGTGCTGACCCGGTTCCCAGCCCATTGTCCAGGAACCCCGACCAATGGGAGCTGTGGGGGGGCGGTGCTAGAGCTCCCTGACCGCGCCTCCCCAGCAGGGAGGGGGAGGGAGCTGCTCCAGCTCCTCTTGCTCAGCCTGCCCCGCCTCCCGGGGCTGAGCCGCCTGGGACCAGTGCAGGGGCCGGGTCATTCTCGGCCAGCATGGGGGGGAGGGCTCGTCTGGGCCCCAGGCAAGGGGGTTATGAGGGGAGCAGGCCCCCTCCCACTCTGATTCCCCCACCAACCTCAGCTGTGATGCTGGCTCAGCCCAGGCAAGGCAAATAGCCCCCGCCCAGCAGGCCGGTGAGTGTGGCTGGGGGGCAGGCAGGCGGGGGCGCTGAGTCTCTGGGGATGGTGCTGGGCAGTGGGGGTCTGTGTGGGGTACTCCTGGGCCCCAGGGGGAATGAAAACAGCCCAGGTCCCTCTCCTGCAGCGTTCTTTGCTTCCCTGCAGAAAATGAAGGAGAAACAGGGGTGTGTGATTGGGAATGTTCATGGCATAGTTTGGGGGCATTACCCCCCAAATAGAGGTGAGGGGTGGGGGGCCACATGGGATGCAAGGTCACGCCACTGCCCCCCCCCATTTCTGTGAACACAGAGTTGCTGCAGCCCCGCTGAAAAAAGAAGGTGCTGCTCAGCTTTCTGGACTTTGCAGCTGGACACCACCTTCTGGGTCCTAGTGCTGGTTGAGCTCCCTCGTGTGTGCTGGGAGCCATCCTTCATTTTGTACAACAGTGAGTTGTGGGGCGGGGCAGGGCAGGGGGGAAAGAGGAAAAGAGGCAGGGGGGAAAGAAGGGGGTGGGATGGGGAGGAGATGGAGTGGTGGGGAAGGGGCATAGGATGGGAAAGAGAAGGGGATGGGGAAGTGGGGGCAGGAGGGAAGGAAGGTGGTGCGATGGGGAGGAGATGGAGTGGTGGGGAAGGGGCATGGGATGGGGAAGAGGATAGGAGAAGTGGGGGTAGGGGAAAAGAGGCAGTTTGGGAAGGAAGGGGATGGGATGAGGAAGAGATGGAACGGTGAGGAAGGGGCATGGGATGGAGAAGAGAAGGGGATAGGGGAAGCGGGGGCAGGGGGAAAGAGGCAGTTTGGGAAGGAAGGGGATGGGATGAGGAAGAGATGGAACGGTGGGGAAGGGGCATGGGATGGAGAAGAGAAGGGGATAGGGGAAGTGGGGGCCCGGCGTGCAGATCCCCTTGGCAGCAGCTGGGGCTCCCCTGTTAAGCAGGCCCCTCAAACCCTCACTCTGACAAGCCCCACCTCCCCTGCATCTGTACCACCCTGATGAGCCCCCCCAGACACCCTCCCCACTGAGCCCCAACCACCTACACCCAGACCCCCACCCAAATGAACCCCACCTCCCCTGCACCCAGACCCCCCCCCCACTGAGTTCCAACCACTTTCACTTGGTCCCCCCTGCAGACTCCCTGTGACGTTGTGCAGTCTATATGGTTTTATAAAAACTTGATAATAAGTCAATATAATGTAACTGGGATAGTTTTAGAGAAAATATGGTAATAAGTGAATATAACGTAACTGGGATATGCTTCATGCAAAAGGTCTCTTGTAAGGTATTATTACAAAGCTTATAATCTACTGAGTATGATCATCTGATTTGTATAAATGTACCACTCTTGTATCTAAAACTAGAAATATGAAATGTAACTCTGAGGGTCTATTGTAATTATGTAAAGTGTGGGCCATTAATGATGGTTTGGAATCTTGACGACGCCCATTAACCAGGACCATTGTCTGCAGATGGTTGTGTTTACCTGTTAGTCTTCCTGTATATGTGTGTGCTGGCAAGTGGGCAATGAAGTCTTGCAGTGACATGTGATCATGTCACCTGAACTGGAATCCATCTTTAACCTGGTGCTTTTCCAGTGAGGGGGGGTGGAAACCCAGAGGGACAAAGGGTTCCCGCCTTATGCAAAAGATATATAAGGGGGTGGAAGAGAACAGAGAGGGAGAGAAGCCATCATGAAGAATCCCCTAGCTATCACCTGAGCTGGAACAAGGGCTGTACCAGGGGAAAGAATTGTGCCCAGGCCTGGAAGGTGTCCAGTCTGAGAAAAACTTATTGAAGCATCTCTGAGGGTGAGATTATCTATATTTAGTTTGATTAGACATAGATTTGCGCATTTTATTTTATTTTGCTTAGTGACTTACTTTGTTCTGTCTGTTACTACTTTGAACCACTTAAATCCTACTGTCTGTATTTAATAAAATCACTTTTTATTTAATAATTTACTCAGAGTATGTATTAATACCTGGGGGAGCAAACAACTGTGCATATCTCTCTATCAGTGTTATAGAGGGTGAACAATTTATGAGTTTGCCCTGCATAAGCTTTATGCAGGGTAAAACGGATTTATTTGGGTTTAGACCCCATTGGGAGTTGGGCATCTGAGTGCTAAAGACAAGCACACTACTGTGAGCTGTTTTCAGGTAAACTTGCAGCTTTGGAACAAGTGATTCAGACCCTGGGTCTGTGTTAGAGCAGACTGGAGTGTCTGGCTCAGCAAGACAGGGTGCTGGAGTCCTGAGCTGGCAGGGAAAACAGGAGCAGAAGTAGTCTTGGTACATTGGGTGGCAGCTCCCAAGGGGGTTTCTGTGATCCAACTCGTCACACTCCCATTACCCCTGCACCTGGAATCTCCCTGTACATCCAGATCCCCCACTGAGCTGCCTGCACGCAGACTGCCCCACACAGAACCCTCTTACCTCCACCCAGCCAATCACCGCCTCCCCAGCGCTACACATGACCTTTGTTGACTTACATCAGTCATAGCGCTCTTCCACCACTGCGCTCCAGCTTGGTTGGCTCTCTCTGCGCCCGCCCTGTAAGTGCCATCACACCATTGGTCAAGGGGATGTCCAGGGGGTGGGATTTGGTGGGGACTCTGTTCTGAGCTGCGGCGTGGTAAGGGGGCTGGGCCGGGCGTGTTGGATATGGGCCAGAGGGTCTCGGGGGCAGTCAGGGGATGGGGAGCGGTTGGATAGGCATGGAAGTCCTGGGGGGTCTGTCTGGGGGCAGGGGTGTGGTTAAGGATCGGGGCAGTCAGGGGACAGGTAGGGGGTAGGGTCCTAGGAAGGCAGTTACAGTGGGGGGGCGGGTCTCAGGAGGGGGCAGTCATGGGACAAGGAGCAGGGGGAGTTGGGGGTTTTGAGGGGGGCAGTCGGGGGCAGGAAGTAGGAGGGAGTGGATGGGGGCGGGGCTATGGCAGGGCGGGGATGGGGCTAGGGTGGGGCTCCCTGGGTGCACACCCTAATGAAATGTGCTGTGCATGCCTATGTGGGATATGGATGGGAAAGTTTATCTGACTTCAGAAATGATAATAAACAGACTCCTCTCCAGAAAAGATGAGTTTATGTGTCAAAGTCTCTGAAAGATCAAATGGAAGTGGCTACTACTGCTCCTCTTGCATTTGGAGTCTCAAGATGAGAAGCTGGGTGCCTGAGCCTCAAAAGTGCAAACAGTAGAACTGGTTAAATAGCAATACATAATAAATAAAATAAAGAGTCCCAAATATTTCAGAGAATAACAGTGCCAAATGTGGTTTATATGGTTTGTAGGATCATGTATTACATTTTTGTATGTAGATCTGGCAGGTACGTGTGAAAATGTCTGCAAATCTCAAAAGTTTCACGAATTTTAGCACAAATGATAATTAGTTCAAAAATTCATCCCAGCCATGTGCTGCTCATTAATAGACATTCTCTTGTTTGTTATAAGCAGGTGTGCAAATTCACCAGTTGAGAAAATCCTAACTACTGGTCACTTCCCGTCTCTTTCTTCAGGCTTGTTTTATTTCCAAAAACAAAGCAAACATGTAATAACTACCCAATGTCTAACCAGCTTTAGACAGGTGGGAGGAAAGAGGAAACACACTTCCTCTCTGATAGGCTCCTTTGTATCAGCTTCTCTTCCTTTTGTAATTCCACCTCCCAGATCACCAAGTTAATAGGCAGGAACCCACTATTACATGCCATAGTGCCGTTACAACTTGACACATATAGAAAGCTTTAGGGAACAGAAACAATACCAAGTGACTTGGGTGATCAACAATACAACATACAACAAATAGTAATTTTCAAAGCAAACAGTTTGCAAACAACACATTCTGAAAACTATTTGTCCAAAATATTTCATGAATCCTGATGAATAACAAATATATTCCCAGAAACTGGGAATGACTTGCTAACCAAAACTGGGGAAATAATCTATGCAGTATCACATGCATATTTTGTTCAGCTGTTACACACACAGAGTCTGAATCTCCCCAGACTTGCATCATATATAGTCATTTACACCAGTGCTAAATGAGTGCAAAATGTGTGTTTGACATTACCAAACCAGAATGATTGTATGCTACACCCATTTTGCACAGGTATAAATGATCACACATAGAGCAAAACAATGGTGAATCAGGCCCAAAATAATCTACTCCTGGCATGATTTTTTGAGTCTTACTCTCATTTATCTTAAGTCCCTGTTAGAAATGCTGTGCTAGAAATGAAAAGGTGCCTTAAAGATTTGCACCTGCTTTAATGTGCCTTTACACAGCCAACATATGTAAAGGGACCCTTATTTAAAGGAGACACAAGCCCAGTAATTGCAATTAAAATAAAGAGACGAATCTGTCTCTGAGACTATAGATTTGCAAAGACAAAGTGTTTAATATGAAAAAATTCTTGCTGCATTCAGTAAATTCTCAAGCAATTCTAAAAGATAACAAAACTCTTCAAAACGAAGTCAGCAAAATGGTCCATCAATCATGAGTAAGGCATCTGACAGTATTCAAACTACTTGAGAATTCTGAGTATGAAAACTTACCACCTTTGTTAAAAGATCATTTCTCTTGGGAAGAAGATATAGGACAGATAGATTTTACAGCCATAAGGATAAGGAGACTTCCTAGGGAAAAAAGAAGACAGATCTATCATTAGCAATCCATGTTTGTGATCTGAGAGTCCCTGAAGGTAAAAGCAATATTTTAAGAAAGATAAATACTGTGACAATTTTATGATAAAAAATTGTGTGAAGAAAAACAGAACAAACAAATAATATATCTCAATTGTCTTCTAGATGCAATAGCTCAGACTCCATTTCTATTACCACTGCTAATATGTTTGGTGGCCACTCTTGAACAAAGGTCACTCTTGCTGTTTCACTCAAAGAACAAAAGGCATACATTTGGCTAGCAAAACCAAAGGGAATACAGAAAGAAAGAACAAATAGAGGAGGAAGAGTGTGACCCCTCTTTGGCCTGCCCAATCTCCAATTGGAAAGGTGTATAAAGACAGAAAATGAGAGAAAGAAGAAAAAATAAAACCTTTGTAACATATAGTTTTCTGGGAGTGGAGAATTTCAGGACTCCCTGTCTTACTCTATGAAACAGTGGATCAGATCCTCAGCTTGTGTAAATCAGTGTACCTCCATCAATACCCAGGATTTTCAGTGGAGCTGAGGAGCTGGCTCATTATTTGTCTGAGTGAAAATTTTAAGTGAGATACCAAATTTATGTTTGCCAATTTCATTGTGCCCAAAGGCCTCATACATGTCAGAACAGCAAACATAGTATCTATCTTTAAAAAGGGGAACAAAGAGGACCTGGAGAATTATAGGCTAATTTTGATGCCCTGAAAGATACTGGAACAAATTACTAAATAATTAATTTGTAAGCATCTAGTAGATAATAGAGTTCTAAGGAATAGCTAACATGGATTTGTCAAGAAAAAAATCATGCCAAACCTACCCAATTTTCTTCTTTGACTGGGTTACTGTCCTAGTGAGTTTGGGGGTGGGGGAAACAGCATACATGATATATCTTGATTTTATATCACAGTCCCACATGATAGTCTTATAAGCAACTGAGGGAAATGTGGGCTAGATGAAATTACTATAAGGTGGGTACACAACTTGTTGAAAAAACGGTAGAAAGTATATCTAGTGGGGTTTCACAGGGGTGAATCCTGGGTCCAATACTGTTCAATATTTTCATTAATGACTTGGATAATGGGATAGAGAGTATGCTTACAAATTTGGGGATGACACCAAGCTGGAAGGGGTTGCAAACACTTTGGAGGATATGATTAGAATTCAAAACAACCTTCACAAATTGAAGAATTGGTCTGAAATCAAAGAGATGAAATTCAGTAAAGACAAATACAAAGTACTTCACTTAGGAAGGAAAAATCAAATGCACATCTACAAAAGGGGGAAACACTGACTATGTGATAGTACTTCCGCAAAGGATCTGGGGGTTACAGTGGATCACAGATTGAATATGAGTCAACAATGTGATGAAGCTGTGAAAAAGAGTAACATAATTCTGGAGTGCATTAACAGCATTGTCATATGTAAGACAGGGAAGGTAATTATACCACTCTGCTCAGCACTAGGGAGTCCTCAGTTGGAATACTGTCTCCAGTTCCAGGTGCCACACTTTAGGAAAGATATGGATAAACTGGAGAGAATCTGAGCAGAGCAACAAAAATGATAAAAGGTTTAGCAAACTTGACTTATAAGGAAAGGTTAAAAAACTGGACATGTTTAGTTTGAGAAAAGAAGACTAAGGGGGATGTGATAATAGTTTTCAAATATGTTAGGAGCTGTTATGAAGAAGACAATGATCAATTGTTCTCCATGTCCACTGAAGGTAGGACAAGAAGTAATGGACTTAATCTGTAGCAAGGGATATTTAGGTTAGATAGTAGGAAAAACTTTTTAACTACAAGGGCAGTTAAGTTCTAGAATAGGCTTCCAAGGCAAGTGGTGGAATCCCCATCCGTGGAGGTTTTTAGGAACAGATTGGATAAACACCTTTCAGGGATGGTCTACGTTTATTTGGTTCTGCCTCAGTGGATGAGCTAAAAACTTGATGACCTCTCTTAAGCCTTACATTTTTGTGATTCTATGAGAGACGAGGTGGGTGAGGTGGTATCTTTTACTGGACCACCTTCTGCTGGAGAGAGACAAGCATTTGAGCCACACAGAGCTTTTCTTCAGGTCTGGGAAGGGTACTTCCAGCATTAAAGCAAAATGCAAGGTGGAATAGATTGTTTAGCATAAGTAGTTAGCACATATTGTAAGGCACAATTCAAGGTAGAGTGGCCTGTTAACACCTCTGTGGTCAAAGGACAAAAAGAGGGGGTTAGTGGGTTGCAGATTGTTGTAATAAGCCATAAATCCAGTATCTCTGTTCAGTCCATGATTTTTCGGGGTGAATAAAACACACCCCTGAGCAACATAAGTTTCGCTGGCATAAGCAGTAGTGTAGAGCTTCTCCCACCAACAGAGCTATTGCCATTGGAAGTGGTTTAATTATGTTGATGGGAGAGCTCTCTCCTGTTGGCATAAAGCGGCTACATGAGAGATCTTATAGTGGCACAGTTGCATCGGTACAGCTATGCCACTGTAAGCTCTTAAGTGTAGGCACAGCCTTAGTGTCTAGCAGAGTCATGAAGATGCCAGGCTCATCTTTTGAAGGTGTTGTGCAGGTTTAAAAAAGTGTTCACCCACAGGTGATAGGGTGTTTTTGTCTTTTATCATTTTCCCAGGCATCCAAACTGAGCATTGGTAGACAAAGAACTGGCATCTGCAGTTAGTCTATATCTACAAAAACAACAAGGAGTCTGGTGGCACCTTAAAGACTAACAGATCTTTAAAGTGCTGCCAGACTCCTTGTTGTTTTTGCATGTATATAGTAACCATTTGTATACATCAATTGCCCATTTTCACTCATTCCAATTGTGTGCACAAATTTTCTGAGTGTAAATTAGGTGCCAAACTTTGAACAAATTGACACTGTATTTCTAGGCAGCACTTAGGTACTCAGTGCTTTACTTTTCTCATTCTCTTTAAGATTGTGGCCCAGATCACCACACCCTCCCTTGAGGATTATGTCTTACTTACACTACCTTAAATTTATGCTGCCATCCTTTTTTCTACGTGTCTGAAGTCTGCACTACATTATAAGCTTGGGGCAGAGTCTACGTCTTCTTAACTGACTGTACAGCACAGAGCACTCAGTCAGGACTCAAATAATATTTTGCACTTATAGAGTGCCTCAAGGTGCTTTACAAACATTGATTAATATTAACAAGATTGAAGTTACAAAGTGATGGCAGTTTCAAACTCTGTCACAATAATTAACTAACTAATACATAACAACATGACACTTTTTTGTAACCAGTTATTGTTTTCCTCCATTCTCTTGTACTAATTTTACAAGAGATGAAGCGCTCTTATTCATTCATTAATCTTTACAGGCCAAACTCAGACGTACTAGGACAGGGTATAAATTCCATTGACCTGTGTTTGTATGTTAGAGACTGACTTTCTGTTAGTCTCTCATATTGCTTGAATTCTCATTAACATCTTATGGAGAACTCTGAAAAATGTCCTCTTTAGAAAGAATTTTTCCATTTTTCTTTGCTTCGTTTTCATTTAACATTTGTAGGAGCATAGGTGTAGCAACTGCATACTGCAAGGAACTTGGAGGGAGGAACACAGGTTGCAGAAGTAAACAATTTGGAGGATAAATCAGGGAGTCAGTCTGTGTGTACCCACGGTTTGAATGCCAGGTTCAGTGAAAGCATCTCTGTAAATAGTTCTCATAATAAAAGGCAGTTTAGTTTTAGAAACATGGACTCTTTTCATTCTATTACCCAGCACGTGTACATGAAATAATAAGTCCCTCAAATTTGCTTTCACAGAAGAAAAAGAAAAACATTTCCATTGACTTCTGTGGAAGCAGTATTGGGCCTCAGATCATGGTCACTGCTTATGCTCCAAATTCCCAATTTGTTGTCATAATCTGATGTTTGTGATATAACAGCAGAAGAGGATGATTAGGAAGCTACAAACAAAGGATTATGAATTCGGTTGAGGAACAAGATGCAAGAGAGGATAAAGTCCTTAGCAACAGAAACCTCTTTTTCATGCATAAATTCCTGGTGATTAAAAAATGAGGGAAGAAAAAATCCATCAAGTATATTATTTTCCAAAGAGATTGCTATTGAAAGTTTTCCCCAAACAGCTGCCCTTTGCAAAATAAATTGGAAAACATATCAAACAGCACAAAAATCCATATTAAGAGAAGAAACAGAAGAGAAGTATATTTGGGAGCTAAGGGGTTGGTTGGGTGCTGCCCTAGGCTTTCTCCCTATATAGCACAACAAGCAAAGAATGGCCCTTGATCACTCTAATACAAACAAAAGGAGTACTTGTGGCACCTTAGAGACTAACAAATTTATTAGAGCATAAGCTTTCGTGGGCTACAACCCACTTCTTGCACTTATATGCATCCGAAGAAGTGGGTTGTAGCCCACGAAAGCTTATGCTCTAATAAATTTGTTAGTCTCTAAGGTGCCACAAGTACTCCTGTTCTTTTTGCGGATACAGACTAACACGGCTGCTACTCTGAAATCTAATACAAACATTAGAGATGAGTAGCCGGATTGTTGGCTGGTGTAAATCACCATAGCTCCCCAGAAATCAACTGAGCCATGCCAATTTACACCAGGAAAGGATCTGGCCTGAGGTGGGCTATTCCAGAGCATAGCATTCTCAGGACATCAGAACACTCCACGCCTTCTCACGTTCGGGCATGCACTTGTGTCAGGAATGAGGGCCTGCAGCAGAGCCAGTCTCCAGGCAGTCTCCTCAGTAGAGCTAGCCTGTAGCAGGCTGCCTGATTAGCCATGCCGCCTGATGGGCTGCAGAGCCAGCAGCAGCAGCTTGCTGCGTTCTTGATGCTCATACCCACCACTGTGTCTGCTCCTGTGTTACCTTGTTCCTGCTACTCCTGCCTTGCCTCTGTTCTGCCCCTGCCATGTACGCCTTGTTGCCTGATACCTGTTTGCTCCAGTTTCTGCCCTCCAGTTTGACTCTCGGTTGTGGCTCTGGGCTTGTCCCTCAGCTCTAGTATACAGTTCCTACCTTCAGGTTTTTCCCTTGGCTTTGGCTCCTGACTATGTCTCTGACCCTAGCCACAAGGCATGATGCCTGCTCTGACCACTAGGGTAGACTACCCTTGCCCTGGTCAGCTGGCAACATGTTACCAATATTAACGCTCGCTCATCCCGGGCTTGGCTGAAACACATACTGCACCAGGACCTGCTGTGAAGGCAGCACAGAGATATTCCCTGGCAAGGCTACAAGGCAATGATGAATCATATCTCTTAGCTCATCAGAGCTCTTCTGGTATCCCCCACTTACTTGAATACTCTTAAAATAGCAGTTTGCAACACAATTAGAGTTGGTCAGGAATTTTCTGTCAAGATCATTTTCAATGGAAAATGCACTTTCCACAACATTGAAAATTTCTGTGGGAAAATTGCAATTTTGATAACTTTCAGTTTGTTTTTCACTGGAAAACATCAAAATATTTCTGTTTCTTGAACTGAAATGAACTGTTTTGTTTTGAGTCAGTTCGACATTAAACTGCATCTCCTGATGGTGCAGCAGAGCTTCGTGAGAGCTGTAGTTTGGGTGCTTCTTGCCCCCATTGTAAGACAGCTTTCTTGGCCATATTACATCTCCATGATGCACATTGGTATCACCTCTGACTGTGCCATGTGGTGCATCATGGCAGTCATATGACTACAATGCATCATGGGAGATGTAGTCTAGATGGGGAGTCCAGCTCTTTGGGAAGAATAAGGGCATGAGGTGCTATAAGGAAATGCAATTTGAATGTTGAACTGACTCAAAACAAAACATTTCAACCATTTCTGAATCAATTTTTTTCTGATATTTTAAATTAATGAAAAAGTCAATATTTTGACTCTTTAACCTGATTTGGGATGAAAAAACTGTTGCAACCTCAACATTTCCCATGGAACGGGAATTCTGATGTCTACTCAGCTCACCAATGTTTTGGTGGAATGTGAGAACTGAAAGTTGCAAAAGTAATGTTGAAAAAGCGCATCTTAGCTCATAACAGTAATTAACTTAATCGTTTTTCCTTTAAATTACTCCAACTCCATCCTAGTCTTCCACTTCCTGCCCAGTTGATGCATTTTGCAGGTAATTAGGGTGCTTCAAAAGTTTAAATTTCACCTAAGAAACTGAAGAAGAACAAATGGATGATCTTCCAATTCAGATTTATAAGTGAAAGTAAAACTTAGGTAACTTTAGTGGAGCCACTTCTGAAAGACTGCTGAGGGCAGTTACCGGACTGGAGTGAGAACATCATGTTTTTCCTTTGAAATTTGCCTATATGAGAAACATACTTGTGACCAAACTTCATAAGAAACCACTGCTTCCATATTACATACTTTCCACTAGGCTTTAGAGGGAACTGCCTCTGAATTTGTACGTTTACTTGAAATGATAAATGATCTCCTGTGGTATATAAAAATGATGTAAGCAACCTTGCTACAGGACAGTGTGTGACAAATAATTATTATTATATTATTACCAGTAGCAAACAAAAGTTAACAAACATCTATAACAAACAGCACCATAAGTTGGAATGGTACACTGCCGAAGTTAAAAAACAGACAGTTCCTACACCAAAGAATTTACAATCTAAAGCTCCAAACCTGCAATTGGACCCACTCAAGAAGAACTTTGCAGATCCGATTGCAGGATCAGGGTCTAAATAGAAAAGAGTGAATGTTCTGACAAGTTTGATTTTTTTTTTTTATGATTTAGAACAGGGATTGGCAACCTTTGGCACACGGCCCGCCAGGGTCAGTACTCTGGCAGGCCGGGCCGGTTTGTTTACCTGCCGCATCCGCAGGTTCGGCTGATCGCGGCTCCCACTGGCCATGGTTCGCCGCTCCAGGCCAATGGGGGCTATGGGAAGCGGTGC
>NW_020664393.1:15360581-15508463 GCF_002925995.2 Terrapene triunguis
AGGTTGCCGATCCCTGATTTAGAATCAAATGAAAAATAAACTCCAAAAAGAACTTGATATCATCTCACTCAAAAGCCTCAGATATAAAGCAAACGAACTGAAGTTATACTATGAAACAAGGGACTATTGTGGGGTTATTACAATATTATCTAGAGAAATCAGAAAAGAGATTATGGCTTATATTGTATATATTAAGCTTATTAGGGTTTAGAGTTACTGAGACTGTTCTTCTGTCAGACTATAGAAGATAGGTCTGGTATACAGTCGCAGTTAGGGAGATGTCTCTGATTGGTAAAAGTCAGTCTCTCTGACTTGCAGGATATAACTGGCAACTGAATGTAGGGCGTTATAAAAGTTCCTCTTTCACAGTGCTCAAAAGCTGAGAAGCAGGATAGAAAGTGTTTACCAGCCTTTTATAATCAACAATTGGCTATAACCCAGAAGGGAAAAAAAAAAAGATGAATGAATCACTAAGGCATTAACTGAGGAACAGCTACCACACTGCAAGGGGTCCCCCAAATTATAAAAGTTTCTCATGCCTGTCCTTTTAAAAGAGCGATTCGTTTCAGTACTTTTTGGCTTCTTCTAGGTAACTCTTTCACTTTAATTTTACTTTAAAGAAGGAGGGGAAAGGCCATTTGGCGCCAGCCAATTTGTTTTACTCCAGCTGTCTGAGAGGATCACAGTTGCTTGGCAACTAAAGTCTCAGGCTTTCTCTCTGCCTGCACCAGGCTATGAAACTTAAGAGTTTTTGAGGCTTTGACTAGTGGTGTCAGCATAAAACTGAAATGACTTCAGGGTTTTTTAACTTGTCTATCCTATCTCATTAATTGTTTTTACATAACGCACAAATTCATGGGATCTAGGTGTAGGTAATTTGTTGCTGTATTGTTGACCACAAGTGTAATTTGTGGAAAAATTAAAGATTTCTGCCAAAAATGTCAAGTCTCCTCAGATGCTCCCCACAATGGGGAGGAAAAGAGGAGGAGCATTTCTCCCTTGTGCCAAAACCCTCACTGTTTCACATGTGATAAATTCTCCCAGACTCCTCCCCATGTCTTCCCAGGTCAAAAGTAAAGTACTGTTTATTAAACCTTCCTCTTCAGTATTTTTTGTAAAATATTTAGGACCCAATCTGGTGAGAGGTTGACATCAATGGGAGTTGTAGGCACTCAGCACCTCACAGGATCAACTCCTTAGTTTGCTTTGCCTGCATTTTTCCCAAGCAAAGTGAATTAGGAAAGTCCCGTCATTTCAATTCTTTAAAAGGGAAGAATTGGAAACTAGAATTACCATTAAATATAATTCTTTTATTCCCACTCATTCTCACTTTGTTTCTCTGTGGAATGAAATAGGATCTATAGCATAGAGACAGGAATCGTTATCTATTTTTTTCCCCCATTCAGTATTACATTAAGCTGGAAAAGTCTCTTAGAGTTTGTTTACAGTTTGGCTGGGTACTAATTTATTACTTTCTCCTGATTCCTTTTCCTTCTCCTTTGTGTTATTTACAGTCCCTCGATTCCTTCTCTTTATGTGAGAAGAAAGATCTGTAGACACCTGCAGAGTCTGCCAATTTGTTTCTATTGCCAGCTAAGAGAAAGTCCTGATGCACAGGGAAACAACTCTACATCTATTTGCACACTCTCTAGAGACTATCAAGCTTGGGGTCAAATAGCTCACGCCACTTTCGGCACTTCTGTTTCTTAGACACACAATGGAGCACCTTCTAAGTGACATTCATGGGTAATATTCTTTTATGTTTTAATACTTCAAAGATAGTTTCATGGAGAGGTATTTAATTTGAATAAAGAGGAAATGCATGTTCCTCTCCTTGCTCGCCTCCATTCTTTAGTGACTGAGCAAATGATGCATAGAGAAAGTTGCAATAAATTAGTTTTGTCATGTGGGCTTTCATCTTAGGGAAAGACCTCAGTACTCTGTCAGAAACACAGCTGAGTATGGGTTTGGAGAATCTACCATGAAATAAATAAAATAAGGGACATAAGGGGCTGTCTTATTCTTTTTCATTGCAATAAAATTTCACTAGCCCCTTTGGAAACTTAGGCCATTATCCTCATACCTGTCCACCCCCTCTGCTCCCCATCCACTTATTTGCTGCAGGAAGTAGCCCCTTCTCTCACCACAGTGTCTGGAGTCACAAGCAGAGCTGAGTAAGGGCTGGGACAATCTAGCACAAAATAAATAACACATGGGGCTGTTTTGTTCTTTTTCACTGCACTCACACATAAATTTTTTTAAAATGTACCTGAAGCTGCCACATGAATGCAGCATGCCATAGAATTCAGCATGTGTGTGCTGCAGAAACATGAGGGCCTTGCATCAAAATTCAGGTTCAGCTTGCTATAGAGTAGGCAGGGTTTTGATTTCTGAGTATACTCAAGGCAAGTTGGCCAGTGTGCACACCTCGAGAGGTAATGCAGTTCCTGACTACCCATTAGAGCTGGGTAAATAATGCAAAAAACATATATGTGAATAATGTATTTGACAAACTAATAACAAAATAAAAAAAATACAAGGAATAATGTGACTAGCTTTATGTTTTGTGCCAAAATTGCTGAGGACCAGATATTGCCATCCTTAGTTTTTGTAGAATCTTACTACTCAGACAGTCCACCTGAAATCAGTGGGATTACTTGCAGAGTAAGGTAGGACTCAGCATGAGGAATGATATCAGAGCAAGATCCTAAATTAGAACTACATAGCTTAATAGAACATAGCTAACGGCTCTTTAGAATCCTGTAAATGTCCAAGGATAACATTTATGGACACAAGCTAATATACATAGGGTATTCTGCTCCACTAAGGTATGATCATGTTTGGGAATGTTTCACTCTTCTCTTCAGATATTTTTTAGGATATCTCATCCTGTCCCTTTAATCTCCCATGATGCACCACAGCCATGGAGTCCCTTCTCTAAGAGGTGAGAGACAGTGGGGTATCATGGGAGATGTAGTCTGACCCGGAAGTCCAGCCTATAGAAGAGAATGGGAGCATGAGGCACTAAACTACAACTCCCATATGGCACGGTGGCAGAGTTTCTGAACTGAAATATTTCAGTTTTCAGCCAAAATATTTGCATTTGAATTTTTACTAAAAAATACTAAATTTGCTGTGAAAAATTTAGTCAAAAACAAACACCATTTTCTGACCCACTATAGCTGGTGCACCTTGATCCTGGGGGATTGGGCATGTGCTATTCTTGTTTTCCCAGTCATTTCATGGAGAAGGATTGCTGGGATGCTGGGGTAACCATCCCACACCCTGGCAGATAAAATGACAGATAGTTAATGGGAAGAGGATAAGGCGGTGACAAATGGAACACCTAGGACTCAGTGATAAGCGGCAAGGGTACACATTCATGTGCATGAGGCCTCCATCTTTTCAACGGAATTAATCAAAGAAAATCTTTAAAAGATGCGACATAGGAAACCTAAGCACAGGTCAGTTTCTTGCAAATCTATTGGGACAAACATTCTGAATAATTCAAAACTCTTTTCATTTCATAGAGTCTCTGGATTGTTAATGCCGTTTACAGAATGGTCATCTCCAGAGGCAAGTCCCCTGAATCATTACGTTGACATGCCTCTTAAAATAAATCAAATAGCTCCTTTTTTTCTTGACAAACTCTTCATCTTATCAGAGTGATCTGCTTTTGCTGCAGAGATTTCTCTGGCAGATCAGCTAGACAATGAGAACCCTTATACTGGATGCATTTTGTTGAAGTATGTCATGGAAATACAAACATAAGGAGATATGCTCCCTTTTCTTTCCCCTGAGGAGAGAGACAATGCTGTTTTCCTAGTTACTGTCGTATCAAGCCATCTCACTCTGTGTGTGTGTGTGTGTGTGCGCGCGCGCACGCACAAAATGATGATTAATAGCAACAAGAACATGTTGCCTTATTCTCTTTTAAGATAAGATGTTTGATGTGCTGCAAAATGTTAGTTTGACCTTTATTGAATTAGTCCTTGTAATACCAAAAAGATTCAATCAAATTTTAAAGGATACATTTAATAATACAGTGAATATACAAAAATAAGTGCTAAAGAGTCTGACTTTGTAATCTACACCAAACCACATGAATTCTAGAGATCAAGAATTAGTACTGAAGCAAGCAAAACACTTGATTTGCTATCCACAATCAGGGAAATATTATTCTGGAGTGAGTCAGGGGTGTGCTGAATCTGTATCCCTAATATATTCATTGCAAGTTGCATTTCTTCATTTGGATTCTATTTAGGTTTCTTGCAAGCAGCTTTCCAGATGTTTAAACAGATGAGCATCTATAACTCTAGGGACATAGAAGGCGAAATTTAACAAGGTTTGTGATACTGTAGTTTGACAAGAGCTAGTGAGATGGACTCAATATGCCTTATATATAAGCATAGATCTCACTGGCAGTAGTATATAAATTTAGCTGCTTATCCAAACGTTTAGAGATTTTCTCCCTCCCTTTTCTCTCTCTAGTTTATTTTCCACCCTTTCCCCTCTGCCTAACTCAACCAGATCATTGTCCCTTTGAGCCTCACTCCATCCTTCCCTTTCTGCTCAACTTCCTTGACTTTGATCCCATAGTCACTCCCTAGTGTCAGGTGATCCCCCTGACTCCCATAATTTTCTGCCTTTCATTCTTTTTTCAATGTAACTCTTCTGCCAGATGCTTACCGAAAGTAAAAAAAGGCCAGGTTCAATATTAAAGTTGGTCAAAAAAATTCTGAAGAAAAAACTGGTTCGATGGGAACTTGCCAATTCAGTGAGATCAACATGTTTTGCAGAAATGGAACCCAGGGAAAATTCAGAAAGAACCTCACCTGCTAGGTATGTTTCACTCGTAAACATCATTATACACCAGTTCTCCTGCCCAGCTCCCGGTCAGACTGCCTAATTGGCCCTGCTACGGACCCCAGGGCTTCTAGGGGGTCACAGCTCAGGGCAGACCTACCATGCAGACTGTGTTTGGTTCAGGGCTCTATTCCCTTTTGCAGATAATTTCAAAAATTTTGATTTTTGTTCTTATTTGGAACAAAAACAGATTTTTGAAATATTGAAATTCTCTACGACATGGAATTACTTTTCTCCACCCAGCTCTACTGAATATATCTAGGGTCTGTTGGGTTCAGATTAACTGCAGTATTCAAACCTCAGCAGTGCTCAAGAAGGTCTGAAGTTTCAGAGGTATTAATAAAGCTTCTGACCCAACTTGTACCCAGTAGAGAATGCTAGGCTTGCTTAAAAAAAAAAATCACTGTTTTCCTCAACGTGAATATCACCAACAGGTCAGCCTGTTAGAAACCAAGAAAGGGGAACAAGAGTACTTAGTAACTCTGCAGGGAATAGTCTTGCAATAGCAGGGGGGTGGACATGTCAATCACACTTACAGTGTGGTTCTCTGTCCCACTCCAGTGGCTGAACTACACAGAAGTATATGAGTCTGCTACTGGTTCTGACCTACCAGCTCAGACAGCAGAGGCTCATGGTTTTAGATCCAGAGGTCCTGGGCTCAGTCCTTGCCAATGACCTATCCAGTGGTGTCACATTACAAATGGTGGTGGCCTGTATGGGGATTTAAGCTGTGGTGAACATCTAAAGCTCTATTAAGCTTCCTGGGCTAAAGGAAGTGCATAACCCATGCTTACACAATGTGGCTCTCTGTCTTCCTCTAGTGGCTAATCCACCTATAGAATTTTATGAATATGCTTGATATAGACTACAATATTTAAACTATGGAACCTGGTTTCTTTAGCTCAAGCTGCAGAGGTCATGTTTTTAGATCCAGAGGTCAATCCCTAAAGATAACAACCCATACAGGGGTGTGGCATTGCAGATAGTGGCTAACTGACCTTTTCCATCTTTTTCTAATTTATCCATACCAGTCCAATATTTATGAGTTTGACACAGGGATAGGGCAAAGATTTCAGCCAGTTCGATTATTATAGGAACTGGCTTACCTATACTTATGTGTAACCTATGAATTTATTAATGGATCCCAAAGTAGCCAATGACCTTCTGTGACAGATGGTGAATCACATCTGATTTCCAATGCATATATTAACATTTTAAAACACTTTTGGCTTTAACCAGTGAAACATAACAACAAGGATTTGTAGAAATCTGATGCTGTGAGTTTGGAAAGGCTTAAAATTCATTGTCTGAGGAATAATCTAGTACTAGTATGCTATTAGCAAGGGCATAACAAGCTTCTGTTTGTTTTAGAATGATGTATGGTTCGTGATGTTGAAATTGCAGTCACAGACAAGTTACAATGATTTGCCTTGAGGATGATTTATGATTCACACTCTGGCAGGAATCATTTATCTCTTGCACATCTTGCTAGAAATCATATCCCTTGGCTTATACTTCCACCAGAAAAGATATTCTAGAGGTCGTCAAAACTTTGATCTGGAAAGATGGAACTTTACTCCCCACATCTTGTTCCTTTGTTGTGATAAAGGATTTTGCTTTTCACATTCATGTGCACAGAAGAGGAGCTATTACTCTTTTCCACAGTCTAGGGTTCTTTTTTTTTTTTTTTGCAGAGCTTAAGCAGCCTTTCCAAACTGCAGCACTAATACTCAGAGGTAATAGACAAAAGCCTAAATTATCCATCCCAAGCCAAAGGAGAGATTCAAACAGGCAAATCAAAATTAAGTTCCATGCAGCACTTTGCCCCAAATACAGATTCTATTGAAATTAGATCAGAACAATAAACAATAATTAAGCAATTTAGAAACTCTTCAAGCTACAGGATACAAGTACTCTGTACTGTTTAATTATGTCATTACTTCAGTTAGATCATGCACTATAGTGTCTAAGTGCTATAATGCATAACATGGTAGCCTGCTAAATTTGCACACAAGAGGGAACTGAGGAGAGGGGGAGATTCAACTCCAGCCAAATCTCCAATTGCTGCTCTTCCTGCACCTGTGTCATAGGAGTGTGGATTTAAATTGTCTTGGGCCCTGAGCCTGCTACCTGACAAGACTTGGATGCCATTTCTTTGACTTAATCAGCTATTTCTTTGTATGAATCATGAGTGGCCTTCAAGTCTTGGGGCTGCCAGGAAACTACATCCCTGGATTGCCACGGACTTTGCTCAAATTCCCCCTTGTGCACTGGGGTTCGGGGAATCCAAATGGAATAGAACTATATAGTACCCCTATAGTGGAACCCCTGAGTGGTGTTGCTCAGTTCTGCCCCTCACTTTCTTGTGCAGCGGAACTGCAGCAGTTCTGATGTGTCAGGAGCCTGCAGAGGAAGGGACAGGGTTTGGCCTATGGTGACTTAGTGATTTTACCAGTAAACACCAACCAATAACAGAGTATTTATAGGCTTTTGTAGATTACTGTGTAATTACACTAAGCAAATCTAAAAGTAATTAACAAGTAAGCTTCAGCACTGTTTAGAAGACAGAAAAGTCATATATTGGTCTTGTAATCACCCAGCTACCACATGAAAATTAATTACCCTGTAACTATGTGATCAGTATTTACCACATTTAAATAGTATTTGTGCTCCTTTAATTTGAAGTGCCACTTTAATTTTAAAATATTAAATTACTAAATCTCTCACAACAGTGGCTTGAATTTAAAGTAGTTACAGTAGTGCAGTAAAGCTGTTTAGAAAACACTGAAGTTACTGAACATTGAATATCCTGGTTAATTTTTTTTTCACATACATAAGAAAAAAAACCCAGCTGATGGAATATCACTGAGTGATCCTGACTGATGCCACCAATTACTTACTAGAAGCCCCAATCATTGGTGAAAATCCCTCTGTGCTATATCGTGTACAAACATAAAACAAAAAGACAGCCTCTTCCCTTAAGTACTTAAAACCTAAGTATAAGATCAGAGACTTTGGGGGTGTCTGAAATCCAGATCTGGATCAAAATTTTGTGGCCCACCTCTAGTTTCTATAACTACAAAATTAAATGACACTCAAGGTCTTTTTCTCCCACGCTGGCTAATAGTCATGCCTTCACTCAAGCCCATCCTCAGTCTATTTTCTTATTCTGTGTTTTCTCTTGAATTTCTCTCGTCATTGTGTATATTCTAGTATATGGAAAGAGCTATATGAATGGTATTATTCATTGTCTCCTTTTGAGCAGCTCATGAAGACGTCTATTCAAGTACATGTGCAAGGCCATAGTTTTTGTGCCCAAGGCATGAAAGGCGTTACAGTGCTGGGCAAGAAAGCCGAACTTTGTATGACTATCCCTGGCTTGGGATATAATGCAACAATCTTGAATACAGAATGATTGGCTGTAGTTCTGTAGCATGTGGAGCTGCAGAGTCTGAAATGAAACCTTTTCTCTCCCTGCCATCTTCATTTTTTTTCTATTCACTGTTCTACACACTCCACAGATTCCTGCCAAACAAGTTGCAGTGTTGGCGCTGCCAACTAAACAAGCATGTTGGGTCAAATAAAGTAATTTGTGTTAAATTAAAGATGTAATGGCATTACATCAGAGATTAGCTCATCTTGGTTAACTCCTTCCAGTCCCAAAACTTGTGAGGATTTCAATGGGAGTTTTACTTAAGTGGGATTGCTGTGTGAAGCCCCTTTATTTAAACTGTATGTGAAATTAACAGACCCCTGCTCTGAAAACCTGAGTTACAACAGTCATCAGTTTCTCAGCCTACCTTTCAAAGCTGGATTGCAGAACCTTGCTCCGTGAAAGCAAAACGTCATTCATTAACCATCACTATCGTAAGGAAGTGGGTTAAAATTACCTCTAAAACATGAAAAATAAATGGGATAGGGAATAATTCACTGAAGTGCAATCGTGGCTTTTAAATATAAACACTTTTGTTTTCTTGAAGTGTCGCTTGAAATTAGTCAGGCTGAAAGTTTGTGTAGCGATTTGAACACTTGGAAAATCATTTTGTTTGCCTAATTCTAGTTGACATAAACTGAATAAATAAGAGAAGGAGATTGGCCACAGTTTTGATTTTGAAATTTTGATTTCAAATGAAGGGATTTAGAATGCTATATGGAATGCTAAACTATGAGGACCAGATTCTACCCTGGTGTAAATCCAGGGTCACTCTCTTGGGCTTACAGTATTATGCAGAGCAAAATTTGACCTAAGATGCCACACAAATATATCTGTGTGTATGTGCACTCGTGTGTGTGTGCACCAACATATACATGTGCGTTTAGGGGGAGGCATACAGCATGTGATATTGGATATTAAACAGCATATTCACACAATGAGAATGTGACAACAGATGTGGAGCTCTCTCTCCTTTAAGGCCTCAGCTTATCTGCTAATTGATGTTTATCATAGCTCAGCTCAGTTGCTAATTTTTTAGCATGAAAAATGTGAAGGTTTTTGTGCCATATTTCACAGGGTCAAAATTCCCGTAACAAAATCAATTTGGTTGAGATTACAGGATATAGAGTGAACCAGTAGGGGATGGAGGAGAGAAAAAAAGCATACATAATGGTAATCTTGGTTGATGAAACTCCCATCTGTGAAGATGAAATAATCTGAAATGATTTGTTGTCCATAGATTAGAAAAAGCACACTACTTAGAATGTATGATTAATGTAAAGAATGTTGAAAACCAGTCTTTTAAAAGCAGGCAGAAAGAATATATGGCTTTTTCAGATTTCTGTGCACAAATGTTTAGTCCCTTTATTTTGCAGTAAGACAGTATTTAGATGGCTAACCTTATACTTAGGCACTTAAATGAGTGGCCTGATTTCCAGAGGTGAGGCTGAGTCCCTACAACTTATTGATTCTAAGTGCAGCCATCAAAGCTCAGCAACTCTGAAAATCAGGAAACTTATTTAGCTGCCTAACTATGAATTTAGGTACCTAACATTAGGAGCTATGTTTGAAAATTTGGGTCATAGTCTTTGGAATTCTTTGTATAGAAGAAAGGGTTAGGGTTAATTTCACTTAGTCCCCACTCTGTCTTCTATGTCTTCTGGACACGAGAACAGTGGGTAATAAAAGTGACATCTGCTAGTAGATGCAAGGAGAAATCATACACCATATGTAATGTGAGGAGATTACTCAGCTACATTGCCAATAATGTAACTGCTTCTAATATCTTCCAGCTCTGCAGGTGTACTATAATGTGTTGAATTTATGGGTATGTGTATGAAGGTGCTATATTGCCCTCTAAAGGCTAGTCTATAGGCAGGATAAAGGAACTGCTGCTGCTTGCAGTTGTAGAACATTCTCCATCAGCTAAAGAGTTTTTTGGAGCTGAAGGACTAGGGAGAGTCCCAGGTCTCAATAGGTGTGATTTACATACTAACCATATACCTTCTGTGCACCACATATATTCGTTACATATATCAGGACAGATAATCCTCTCTTTCTTTCATCAATTCATGCAAGCTTTCTGTTACAGAGATATCACATCTCCAAGCAAACTGGCAGGGGTGGTTTTATTCCTAATCCCTACAAACCAAAACCTTCAGGTTACAGAAACAAAACCCTGGAGGGTTTTGAACTGTCCTATGACAGTGAACACACAGTCCTATGACAGTACTTGTGCTGGTAGATCTGCAATGTCAATAAAAAAGGTTAGTTTGGAAAAGACAGCAATGAGAAATGTAGCAGTAGCCAATGGAAGTGGTAAATACTCTGTGTCACATTTGAGTAATGTCACCCTCACATATTGTGTAATTTCCTATACTCCAGACTCATGTCACAGTAGACGAGCTAGGGTCTCACAAGAAAGTTTTTGGTGGCCTCAGGGTGTGACCACCAACTCTTGCTAAAATACTTAATTAACTTTAGGAAAAACAAATAAATATGCACATATACGTGTCCAAATCATTGTAATTTATTTATATAGGGTTTTATTGCAGACTCAATAATAAAAATAATGTACAGTTGTCTCTATTCTTTAGAATTCTTTATCATAGAATCATAGACTATCAGGGTTGGAAGGGATCTCAGGAGGTCATCTAGTCCAACCCCCTGCTCAAAGCAGGACCAATCCCCAACTAAATCATCCCAGCCAGGGCTTTGTCAAGCTGGGCCTTAAAAACCTCTAAGGAAGGAGATTCCACCACCTCCCTAGGTAACCCATTCCAGTGCTTCACCACCCTCCTAGTGAAAAAGCTTTTCCTAATATCCAACCTAAATCTCTCCCACTGCAACTTGAGACCATTACTCCTTGTTCTGTCATCAGGTACCACTGAGAACAGTCTAGATCCATCCTCTTTGGAACCCCCTTTCAGGTAGTTGAAAGCAGCTATCAAATCCCCCCTCAGGGCTGGCTTTAGGCCGATTCAGCCGATTCGGCTGAATTGGGCCCCACGCTAAGAGGGCCCCACGCCGCAGCTCTCCACCCCACCCCCAGCTCACTTCCCCCTCCTTCCCTCCCCTGAACACTCCGCCCCCTGCTCCTCCCTCTCCCCTGCTTCCCACGAATTAGAGCTTCGCGGGAAGTCTGAAAAGAAGCAGGGGCGGGCAGGCAGCACCAGGTAAGCTGGGGTGGCGGGGGGCGCGAGAAGGGCTTCGGGAAGGCGCAGCCCAGTCCGGCCCCGGTTCCGGCCGAGCGCGCCGGCCCCAGCGGCTCTGGCCCGGCTCGGCTCCAGCCCGGCCCCCATGGCACGGCTCGGGTCCAGCTCAGCTCGGGTCTGGCCCGGCCCGGCCCCCGTGGCGCGGCACGGGTCCAGCCTGTCCCGGCCCCCGCGGCGCGGCGCAGCTCCGGCCCCCCGGCCCGGCCCCCGCAGCTCAGCTCGGCTCCGGCCGCCGAGCGGCTCCGGGCCGGACCCAAGCCTGGTGACCCCGGCCGGAGCGCGGCTCGATTCCTGGGGGCGGGGCTTGCGGCAAGCCCCGCCCCCAGGAATCGGGCCCCGCTCTTGCTAAAGCCGGCCCTGTCCCCCCTCATTCTTCTCTTCTGCAGACTAAATAATCCCGGTTCCCTCAGCCTCTCCTCATAAGTCATGTGCTCCAGCCCCCTAATAATTTTTGTTGCTCTCCACTGCACTCTTTCCAATTTTTCCACATCCTTCTTGTAGTGTAGGAGATACTGGGCCTATTTGTTTCTATTCTGTTTAGGTCATCTCTTTACTGGACCTAAACAGAATAGAAACAAATAATGTGTGTTGCATGTTCTTGTCTTTTTGTTGTTGTTGTTTCTTTTGCATTTTGGTTTTTTTTAGACTTGCTAGATAGTAAGTCTGTTTCTGTGAGTTTTGTATGCTTGTTTACACTGTTTTGCCCCCCTCCTCCAATCTCCGCCCAGGAGACTGTGGCCACACAAAAAGCCCTTGGTGGCCGCATGCAGCTACGGTGGCCGCATTTGAGAAACGCTCTTGCCCTCAGGTCACTCATCAGCCAACTAGGATTGGCTCTGATATGGTAATGCATGTACTTGATCTCCTTGTTGGAGCTTGTGTGGTGAAATTCTGGGGAAAATGGGCTAAATTGGAATTTCTTGCTTACAGAGCACTGCATCACTTAATAAACTTTTTTAATAAGTCAAGATTGTTTTTTTAATTTATCTCTTTGGCACTTTAGTCCAAATACAGCAGCAAATAAGTATTTTCACCATTTTACCAATGGGGAACCAAAGCAGAGGCTAGATTAGCTCAAGACCACAAAGGGAGAGAATGACAAGATTTAAACTCAGAATATATAGCTGACTATTAACCTGTAATTTGTACACAATTTAAGCTTCTCTTCTATACACCCATCAAAAAAGTGTCCCTCCTCTGGGATTCTGGCCACAGGAAAAGACAAACATGAAGCCGCCATGCCAAATAAAAGTGGTATATTGGGAAGGGTTGGGATGTTTTTGCACATTGATCTTTCTCCCTCAGCCCAGACACTTATCATGGGGAGGCCCACTGTGATCCATCATCTCACAATGCTTTCTTGAGGTCATCTTCCAAATCCTGGCAGAGGGGAAAGTATCAATGACTCCATAGCATGACACCCCAAGTAGGTTGTTTGGCAGTGGGAATTGAACCTGGGACCCTTCAAATATTAAAGCCTAAGTTTCTGCTGCCTGAGCTGAAAGACACAGGTCTTATGGTTGTAGCAGGCTTATCAAGCTGTCTGTGTGGCCCAGCCATCACTAGAGGGGAACAGAGTGCCACACGAGTGGATATGGTTTACAACTCTGCACTTATGAAATCGGATGAGGTTGGGTGACTGCACAGTGCTAACTCTCCTTCTCCCAGGGTATAGATACAGCTGCGGCAGTACTGAACTCAGTCATACTGTATAGTTCAAGATGATTTCTGTTATAGATGCATGAGATCCTGGGCTTAGTCCATTATCCACAAGTTTTTCCTTCCCTCCCCCCAAATCTTCAATGGCTGTTTTATAATTAGTACAGTTTCTAAGGCTTGGTCTACACTTACCCCCCAAGTCGAAGTAAGGTACGCAAATTCAGCTATGTGAATAACGTAGCTGAATTCGACATACCTTACTTCGAACTTACCGCGGTTCAGACGCGGTCCACACGCGGCAGGCAGGCTCCCCGTCGACTCCGCGGTACTCCTCTCGTTGAGCTGGAGTACCGCAGTCGACGGCGATCACTTCCTGGTTCGATTTATCGCGTCCAGACCAGACGCGATAAATCGAACTCGGAACTTAGATCCCCAGCCGCCGAACTAGCGCGGCAGTGTAGACCAGCCCTAAGTTAGTAGGCTGGTAAGCCTAACTTCAGTACCGGGCAAACTGGTTGAAACTATAGTTAAGAACAGAATTATCAGACACATAGATGAGCATGATTTGTTGGGGAAGAGTCAACATGTTTTTTGTAAAGGGAAATCATGCCTTACAAATCTACTAGTATTCTTCGAGGGGGTCAACAAGCATGTGGACAAGGGGGATCCTGTGGATATAGTGTACTTAGATTTTCAGAAAGCCTTTGACAAGCTCCCTCACCAAAGTCTCTTAAGCAAAGTAAGCTGTCATGGGATAAGAGGGAAGGTCCTCTCATGGATCAGTAACTGGTTAAAATACAGGAAGCAAGAGGTAGGAATAAATGGTCAGTTTTCAGAATGGAGAGAAGTAAATAGTGGAGTCCCACCAAGGGCAACAAAAATTATTAGTGGTATGGAACAGCTTCCGTATGAGGAGAGATTAATAAAACTTGGACTTTTCAGCTTGGAAAAGAGACAACTAAGGGGGGATATGATAGAAGTTTATAAAATCATGACTGGTGTGGAGAAAGTAAATAAGGAAGTGTTATTTACTCCTTCTCATAACACAAGATCTATGGGGTCACCAAATGAAATTAATAGGCAGCAGATTTAAAACAAACAAAAGGAAGTATTTCTTCACACAGCACTCAGTCAACCTGTGGAACTCTTTGCCAAAGGATGTTGTGAAGGTCAAGACTATAACAGGGTTCAAAAAAGAGCTAAATAAATTCATGGGGGATAGGTCCATCAATGGCTGTTAGACAGGTTGGGCAGGGAAAGTGTCCCTAGCCTTGGTTTTGCCAGAAACTGGGAATGGGCGACAGGGGATGGATCACTTGATGATTACCTGTTCTGTTCATTCACTCTGGGGCACCTGGCATTGGCCACTGTCAGAAGACAGGATACTGGGCTAGATGGACCTTTGGTCTGACCCAGTATGGCCATTCTTATGTTTGTTACATTTCTAAGCACAGCCAACAATGACATGGAGCATGTTAACTTATGGAAACTCGTTATTATAATAATTTTGTGGAGCTTAGCCATTTCTTAACTTTTTTATAACAAAAGGGAGCTTGTGATGGTTGTCTTGTTATATTTAAACAAAGAAATATCAACCAAATTAAATTACAACAGTCCACTCCGTACCAATCTGTTGAGAAATTCATGGTAATTTTGTTACCAATCATTGTGTTCCTGTTTGCATAGTAACACACCCACACCCACACTTACTAATCTAATAACATTACTTAGCACTTTCATTTTCAAAGCACCTTTACAAATAACTACTGTAACACCCTTGTGAAGAAAGTACCACTTTACAGATAGAGAGGCTACAGCAGAGAACTTAGGTTTCTTTCACACAGTTGCAGGAGGAGTCACTTGGAGACATATTTTTAGTCTTCAAAGCACTTTACAAACAATAACACACTAAATATCACTACTCCCATTTTTGTAGATGCGGAGAATTTAGCTGACTTTCACACAGTCATATAATGAGTCTGTACAGGTTCCAAGAAGGGGGAGGCTAAAACCAAATAAACAGATAAATAATACCTCTTTAAGACAGCTTCCAAACTAGCCCTGATCAGCAGAGTTCCTAGTTCTCTTAGGGTACATCTACACAACAAAAAACACCCCAGGTCAACAAGTCTCAAAGCCCGGCTCTACAGACTTGGGCTTGTGCTACGGCACTAAATATAGCCATGTAGCTGTTCCAGTTCAGGCTGGAGCTTGGGCTCTGAACCTCACCCCATTCCCTGGGCTTCAGAACCTGAATTGCACCATCCACACAGCTATTTCTAGTGCCATAATGTTAGTCTGTACAGTCCGAATGGCCATCACAAGTAATTGAAAAAAGAGAACCAGTCCTTCTGACTGCTTCTAAAAATGAGAAAAATCAATTTAAAAATTCATAGCAAGCATACACCAACCATAACTTATTGTCTATGTGTTGTATTTTTATCCCTGACAGCTTCTTGTTGTTGATGAATTCTGGAAACACATCCTTGCATTTGGCATTTTCAAAATTGCAGCAAATCTGTAGTTCATTTTTCACTGTGTCCACTTCCAAATGATTTCTTTCATCTCACCATGTGGACTTCATTCATGAAAAAACTTTCATTGTGTGCATTGCTATATGAAACGGAAAGTATGTGAGAAGCTATTTTTTCAAATTCTTGAAGTTTCCACTTCCACTTGGATTTATCATCTTGAAAAATTGTGAGGTATTTCTCTTCAATACTTGTGTAGTCTTGAAATTCAGGAGACAAAATTACTTCTTTTGATTGCACAAAATTCTTCATATAACACGTCCATGTCAATAACATCATCAATTTTGCATGTTTCAACAGCTTCTGTAAATGCTTCAAAAGAACACTCTTTTGCCTATAAGAGACAGTTTCTTGTGCACACTATTTTCTTTGGTGTCAGATCTGTTTCATAAATACTTTTAAATTCACTGATAAACTAGAATGCAGAATAAATTACAAATTTTATGCTTATGTTGTGAACACCAGATTGAAGTGTATCAGTGAAAGTAAACAAAAAGTGTAAAATGGATTTTTCTATTTATCTAGATTGGACATCAGTTCCAAAAGTGAAATTACTGTGAACGAGTTTTACGCCAGAGCTTCACTACTGTCTGTGAATATTTTTAGAGCATCATTCAAGAAGTAGAATTCATCAATTTCATTTGTGTTTCTTCATCTCTGAAACCATCCCATCTTGCTGTAAGGATTCCATCTTCCCCTACAGATTGAAAGTAACTTGTAAGCCCTTTCCAACATATTTCCAGTTGGTGAATAGCAGGTACAAGTGGCAGCCATGATGTAGAATTTTACTGTATTCTACCCCGACAAATTTGCCAGACTCTAAGTTGTTGAACTCTCTTTGGGTGAATGCTAAAGTGGCTGTAAACTTTTAAAGTTGAGTTTTCTAAATCAATGTTTAGTTTGGTCACTGCAAATCGTGTGCTGTTGTGTATGGCATGAACAACTGGCAGCAAGAAGGTCACTGTTTCTCTCTTAGTTTTTGGAAAACACTGTTAAATTTAGAATAATTAACACTCGCACTGTCTCCTATGTATGCTGATACATACCATAATTTTAAGTCAAAACTTGTCTCCTGTTGACTATGTTGGTAGCAGTCTTCATAAAAATCTAACAAACAGTATTGAACACCTGTAAACACAACGGAAATCTTAAAACAAGTGGAAAGCATTTCATGGAATCTTTGTTGGAGGCATCTGTGGCTATCAAATAATAAATGTCTTTCTCTTTAAAATAGTCTGTATCCTTAGAAGGAGAATGTGGGGCTAGCACATTTTTGCAAAATGCCTGTGATTTATTTTTTCCACAGAATACACTCTTAGCAATCTCATCCTTGGCAACAACTGAGGTCAGATCTCAGACTTCTAAACCACATCCTTCTGCCAGCTATCTATCTAGCCACACATCAGCAATATGAGAGATCCTTATTCTAATGGCTGATAAAATGTTGCAACACATGTGGTGTGACATTAATGCAAAAAGGGTAATATGTTAGATTTATACCTATTCTAAATTTGGCTCATAGTGGCAGCTCTAAGCTTAAATCTCCTAGTGTTGGGTTGTTGAGGTCAAAATCCTAAATGTGATTTGAATGTATTTGTTGTATTTAACTCAATATTGCTGTAGTGAATTACAGGAAAAGGTAATAAATACCATGTAGATTATAGTCTGTTTATGCTAATAGGCACAATACACCTGGCTGTAGCTTTTTAAGTTAGGTCTTAGCCATTAGAATGTGTATTTTACTTTTATTTGCTTGTAACTATTTGGTCTTTATCCCTTGTATTTGAACTCGCTCAAAACCTCTCTTTTCTGTTAATAAACGTTTTACTGCTAATCTAAACCAACCCAGTGCTATGTTTGAATTGAAGTAATTAACTCCAGTTAAAGTAATAACCTGTACTTTTGTCTTTTAAAGGAGCAACAAACCTTGTTAACACATTAGCACTACTGCAAAATAACAAATGTATCACCTCAGAAAGTCCTGGCTCCTGCAAAACAACAAAGGATGAACAAATACCTTTTGTGTACTGTGCATGACCTCTAACAGCTTTGTCTTTCTGGAATACAATGAACACAGCATGTATTCCATAAATGACAATACATTTGTTATGGAAAAAAGCTGGACAGGCAATATAATACTAATGTGATTACTGCATATGATAATTACTGCAAGGTTACCAGTAATGAGTAGTGCAAGCTTTATTAGTTGGATTTAACAATATCATTAGGTGAACGCATTGAGCTGTGCAATCACAAAAGTAGATGGCAGAAGCCTGATGTGGTACAGTATCTTTATTTCTTTCAGATCCATGCAAATTATGATAATACAAAGTTAACCTTGAAAAATCTGAATGACTGACTTTTCTGAAGCAGCTATACAACGGTTATTGTTAGTCTGGTTTCCAGAAATTGGAGGTGGTTTTTTGTTTTGTTTTGGGGGCGGTGAAGGGAAGGCAAGCATGTTCTCTCTGCTTTGTTTGGACTCAGCTGTAAAGGTTGAAAGGACTTTTAAGATTTTGTAATTTGTTTCAGTAGAAAGCTTAACAAGCGGTCAGTGTATTTTGAATGAGAAGACAAATGCCTGACAAAACATTTAAGCTGCGCTCAACAGGACTAAGTATTTTTGCTAGCTGAGCTCTTCATAAGCAGGCAACGCAGAGAATAATTTCATTTGAGCCACATTTAAAATTCATGACAGGTTCACTTTAAAACACCAGATCTTGGATGGCAGTGCTGGCCTCAAGCCTCTTTTAACAAGACAAAATATCTGCCATTGCTTGGTGAGAAAAGAACAAGTTTTACCACCACCTCCGGTTTTACATAGCTAAAAGTGAAGAGATGTTGCATAGAATTCTTTGAAGGGTATTTTATTACATGTAGATTAGAACATATTATGTAGGGAGAATAAATAGTGGTGATGAAGCATACATGTTTTATTGACCTCAATTTGGGAAGGCTATATTACTCAAGAGGAAGAAAGTCACAAGTCAGTGATGTAGGTCATCTCAAGTGAGTGCCAATAAAACATTTATATCACACCTTGCCATCATGTGCTTTGAAATGCCACAGTCTTACAGGGAAAAAAAGCCATTTTGAAAGGTTTTAGAGTTTTTAAAATTTTAATTAGTTCTATTTTTCATATCCATCTATCATCAAATCCAAGTTCTTTGGTTGGTCAAAGTCAAAATGTGATGGACTCAGAAGGGAAACTGGAAAATAATCTAAAATAGTATTTCTATACCTAAAAAGGTGACACTTTTTATTAGTGAAATGTAACAATATAACGAAGTAAAGTCACATACCGGTTTGTGCATTAATGATATTCATAAATTTCAGGGTCAGAGGAGACCACTGTTACCATCTCCTCTGAACTCCTGTATAAAAAGAGAATTATGGGGAAAGAAATATGTTTTATTGTCACCAAGAAGCAAATGTGTGTCTACTTAGGTATTGAAAAGTATTTTAAGTTGTTTTAAAAGTTTTTTCTGGATCCCCCTGAGCTCCTGGTAACTAAGGCCCAGCTCCTCTAAGATATTTCAGCACCTGAATCTCATTGACATCAAAGTGGTTTTAATGGTGGTAGGATATGAAAAAAAGTAATACCACTAAAATCTCTATAGCAGTGGGAGCACATGCACACATCCAAAGGTATAATTTGAGTGTTAGTCTTGCATAGCTTTCAGATTCATAGGAAATCCTGAATAGCCATTGAGGCATTTTCCTCAGAGTGGGACCTTCATTTTAGCAGAGGTGTTGTGCAATCCATGGGTGCGTATGTACACAGACACACCACACATGTTGTAACCAGAGCAATGACATACATTAGAATGATTTAGTGTAAACTAATAGACATTGGGAGCACATGCAATAGTGCAGAGCCCTGGTTTAAAAATATCTAAAAAGAATGTCTAACACTGCCAGATTTGATGTTGAATGACAGATGTTGAATGATTTTTTTCCCCATTTCTTATCCATACCATTCACCAGACACTCTTGTACCATGGGCTAGATCCTGAGCCCTTACTCAAACAAAACTCTCACCGGAGTGAGTTTTTCCTGGGTAGATCAGACCACTAGGACATACTGAGGTGGAGATGGACATAGGAGACGGAAGTGTTGAGAGTCTCTGGATTAGGCTAAAAGGGGTAAAAAACAAGGGTGATGTCATGCTAGAAGTCTACTACAGGCCACCTAACCAGGTGGAAGAGGTGGATGAGGCTTTTTTTAAACAACTAACAAAATCATCCAAAGCCCAAGATTTGGTGGTGATGGGGGACTTCAACTATCCGGATATATGTTGGGAAAATAACACAGCGGGGCACAGACTATCCAACAAATTCTTGGACTGCATTGCAGACAACTTTTTATTTCAGAGGGTTGAAAAAGCTACTGGGGGGAAGCTGTTCTGGACTTGATTTTAACAAATAGGGAGGAACTCATTGAGAATTTGAAAGTAGAAGGCAGCTTGGGTGAAAGTGATCATGAAATCATAGAGTTTGTAATTCTAAGGAAGGGTAGAAGGGAGTACAGCAAAATAGAGACAATAGATTTCAGGAAGGCGGATTTTGGTAAGTTCAGAGCGCTGATAGGTAAGGTCCCATGGGAATCAAGACTGAGGGGAAAAACAACTGAGGAGAGTTGGCAGTTTTTCAAAGGGACACTATTAAGGGCCCAAAAGCAAGCTATTCCGCTGGGTAGGAAAGATAGAAAATGTGGCAAAAGACCACCTTGGCTTAACCACGAGATCTTGCATGATCTAAAAAATAAAAAGGAGTCATATAAAAAAAGGAAACTAGGACAAATTACAAATGATGAATATAGGCAAACAACACAGAAATGCAGGGGCAAGATTAGAAAAGCAAAGGCACAAAATGAGCTCAAACTAGCTACAGGAATAAAGGGAAACAAGAGGACTTTTTATCAATACATTAGAAGCAAGAGGAAGACCAAGGACAGGGTAGGCCCACTGCTCAGTGAGGAGGGAGAAACAGTAACAGGAAACTTGGAAATGGCAGAGATGCTTAATGACTTCTTTGTTTCGGTCTTCACCGAGAAGTCTGAAGGAATGCCTAACATAGTGAATGCTAATGGGAAGGGGGTAGGTTTAGCAGATAAAATAAAAAAAGAACAAGTTAAAAATCACTTAGAAAAGTTAGATGCCTGCAAGTCACCAGGGCCTGATGAAATGCATCCTAGAATACTCAAGGAGCTAATAGAGGAGGTATCTGAGCCTCTAGCTATTATCTTTTGAAAATCATGGGAGACAGGAGAGATTCCAGAAGACTGGAAAAGGGCAAATATAGTGCCCATCAATAAAAAGGGGAATAAAAACAACCCAGGAAACTACAGACCAGTTAGTTTAACTTCTGTGCCAGGGAAGATAATGGAGCAAGTAATTAAGGAAATCATCTGCAAACACTTGGAAGGTGGTAAGGTGATAGGGAATAGCCAGCATGGATTTGTAAAGAACAAATCGTGTCAAACCAATCTGATAGCTTTCTTTGATAGGATAACGAGTCTTGTGGATAAGGGAGAAGCGGTGGATGTGGTATACCTAGACTTTAGTAAGGCATTTGATACGGTCTCACATGATATTCTTATCGATAAACTAGGCAAATACAATTTAGATGGGGCTACTATAAGGTGGGTGCATAACTGGCTGGATAACCATACTCAGAGAGTTGTTATTAATGATTCCCAATCCTGCTGGAAAGGTATAACGAGTGGGGTTCCGCAGGGGTCTGTTTTGGGACTAGCTCTGTTCAATATCTTCATAAACGACTTAGATATTGGCATAGAAAGTACGCTTATTAAGTTTGCGGATGATACCAAACTGGGAGGGATTGCAACTGCTTTGGAGGACAGGGTCATAATTCAAAATGATCTGGACAAATTGGAGAAATGGTCTGAGTTAAACAGGATGAAGTTTAACAAAGACAAATGCAAAGTGCTCCACTTAGGAAGGAACAATCAGTTTCACACATACAGAATGGGAAGAGACTGTCTAGGAAGGAGTACGGCAGAAAGGGATCTAGGGGTTATAGTGGACCACAAGCTAAATATGAGTCAACAGTGCGATGCTGTTGCAAAAAAAGCGAACATGATTCTGGGATGCATTAACAGGTGTGTTGTGAGCAAGACATGAGAAGTCATTCTTCCGCTCTACTCTGCGCTGGTTAGGCCTCAACTGGAGTATTGTGTCCAGTTCTGGGCACCGCATTTCAAGAAAGATGTGGAGAAACTGGAGAGGGTCCAGAGAAGAGCAACGAGAATGATTAAAGGTCTTGAGAACATGACCTATGAAGGAAGTCTGAAAGAATTGGATTTGTTTAGTTTGGAAAAGAGAAGACTGAGAGGGGACATGATAGCAGTTTTCAGGTATCTAAAAGGGTGTCATAAGGAGGAGGGAGAAAACTTGTTCACCTTAGCCTCTAAGGATAGAACAAGAAGCAATGGGCTTAAACTGCAGCAAGGGAGGTTTAGGTTGGACATTAGGAAAAAGTTCCTAACTGTCAGGGTGGTTAAACACTGGAATAAATTGCCTAGGGAGGTTGTGGAATCTCCATCTCTGGAGATATTTAAGAGTAGGTTAGATAAATGTCTATCAGGGATGGTCTAGACAGTATTTGGTGCTGCCATGAGGGCAGGGGACTGGACTCGATGACCTCTCGAGGTCCCTTCCAGTCCTAGAATCTATGAATCTATGAATCTATACCTCTTACTGTTTTCTGCAATGGCTTATAATTTTCATATACTGAATGCAGACTTTGTGTCAGATTGTGACTTGCTGTTCAGGGGGAAAAGGGGACACAGGTAGGTGCGAAGGGGGCAGGGAAAAGGTAGAACATTGACTCCATATGTCCCCCGGTGTGCTAGCCAGGGCATCTGAGCTGCTGTAGAATGGGAAGTTATCCATGCCAGGTAGAGGTGAAGCAGATTACTTCTCTTGATAGCAAGGGAGGAATGAGGGATTTAATTCTCATTCTCTGAGTGCTCCTGGGGCAGTACAAATGCATGTTGCCTGTTAGTCAAGACTAGTGGTAAATCCACAATCTAGCCCTGAGGAAATATTCTTTCCTTAAAGCAAGCAGAAGTCCATGGAGAGAAGTAGACCAAATTCAGAAATGGTGTAAACTCATAGAATATCAGGGTTGGAAGGGGCCTCAGGAGGTCATCTAGTCCAACCCCCTGCTCAAAGCAGGACCAATCCCCAGACAGATTTTTACCCCAGTTCTCTAAATGGCCCCCTCAAGGATGGAACTCACAACCCTGGGTTTAGCAGGCCAATGCTCAAACCACTGAGCTAGCCCTCCCCTCTCACCACCATTAAACTCAGTGGACTTGGATTAGTAACACCAATTCAGAATTGATGATATTTTGTCAGAAATTAACATTCAATTTCAGCCACAGGGAGTTCATTGTTACTGTTTTTTTCCTCTTACATGTCACAGCAGGAAGATGTGAGATAAAGGTGAAATCTTGTTAGCTATCTGAAGACCATCTGTATTTCCTTAATGAATGCTACACTCCTTTTGGACCCATGAAATATTCAATATATTACATTGATTCTAAAACAGTGTGCAGAATTCAAACTTTACATATGCTCTGAACATTCTTTTATTTATCAAATTCTCTTGTGAAAAATTTATCAATGTGGTATTGCTCATTCAGCAGCTGCTACAAGAAAGAACTCTCAGAAGACTTGGATTAATGTATAGTACTGGAATAATTACTTGGTGATATTGGAGACACTTGATTTTACCCAATTAGGGACTTTGAATTTTTGCTCATTACTTTTCTGCTGCCTATGTGCTTTGGTATGTACCTTTCATGGCTTATAAACAACCCATATGTGCTGCAGTTTGGGGGGGGGAGGGAGGAGGAGGGAGGAAATGAGTTATATGTGCATCCTATTAGAAAGGATCTTTCCCCTATGAAATCCTTTGAGGAAGTCTTCAAATAGTACCAAATGTTAGTGCAGAGTAACAGTAAAATATCCAGCAGAATTTCACAAATGAAGATGAGTAGTTCATCTGTATCCCTGCAGACCTCTGAAATGTCAACTCTTATAAGCCATTAAGTATTATGCTACTTAGATTCTGAATACAGAATTGGCCTTGCTTAACTTTGCATCGTCATTAACATAACGATGTAGTGTATTGAGGTTTCACAAAACCTTTTAAAAGCAAAAGATTCCATTAAATGCATTTGATGAAAACAAAATTAAAATGCTGATTATATCAGAGGTTCACCACCATTGTCAATCATCTTTAAGAAGACACATAGACAATTGAAAATGGCCTAAAGGTCAATATGATGAAACTTGGGGGTGAAGAGGCAAAGAGCTTTTTGATTTAAGAAGTCTAGTTGTTCATCATATCAGTAATGGCAGGACCTATTTATTCTTTATTGAATGAAAGAGTATTGTCCAGTTTGGCTTTATAATCTGAAAACTGATATGCATGTATGGAAACCTTGTTAGGGGTTGGGTTAAATTCCATTGAGGTTGAAAGGTATGAACTCTCCCTTCAATTAACCTAACCATTAGCATAAGCCCCACCTGAGACAAAAGTTGTGTGTGAATACCCCTAGGAGCTTTGGGCTGAGTATTGTTTTGGGTAGATGCATGTGGGAGTCTCAGACAAACACAGATACTGAAGTCACAGACAAGCATAGCGGGAGAGGCAGAGCAAACAAGGCAAACACAATCAAGCAGGAGCCTGTAAGCACAATGTGACCCTGGTAAAAGTTAGGGAGAAAGCTTTTGGGTCTAGTGTTAGTTAAAGGGGTATGGGGGCCGGTAAGCTAAGAACAAAACAGAGCAGTTTCTTGGTTCCTTCTGTGTTCAGAGACACAGGACTCTGTACATGCCTTGTAAACACGATTGAATCAGAGAAATACCTGGCTACCACCAATTCCTACTCCCAACTGGAATGCACACAGACCCCTGAACTTTGATTAGTCACCGATAGGGTGACCAGATCACCCAGGTCAAATATCGGGACGTGGGGCGGGGAAACAAAAAACAAAACAAGACGGCGGCAGAGCAAAAAAACACCCCCCCCCTTCCTCCTCCCTCCGCAAGCGCTGGAGGGAGGCCCCGGAGACTCAGGAGGAGCGCGGGGCCGGGGTGAGTGAGAGTCCAGCCTGGCCCTGAGCGCAGGCAGGACTCAGTCGGCCGGTACCTGGAGGGAGAGTAGGGGGGCCGCCCGCGGGGCCAGGCGGCGGCTGTTCTCCCCCCCTGGGCAGCGGGACTTGGGAGCAGCCGCTGCTGCAGCTCCCACTGCTGCGGGGGGAGGAAGCAGCCGCTGGCCAAGCTCGGCGGCTGTGGCTCTGGCGCCCGCAAACCCCCTGAGCCCGGGCCTGTTGCAGGGACCCAGCAGCGCGCACGCAGTCGCGTCTGGGCTGGCTGCCCAGCTGGTGCAATCCCGCGGGCGGCCCCGGAGTGGGGGCAGCAGGCCCCAGCCCCCCCAGCCCGCTTGGGTCCCGCAGGGGAACGAACGGGGCTGGGCTGCCGATGCCTCCGCCCCGGGGACGCCGCGGGATAGCACCAGCTGGGCAGCAGCCCAGACGCGACTGGCCAGGGGCTGGGCGCAGCGTGCGCGCTGCTGGGTCCCCGCAACAGGCCCGGGCTCGGGGGGTTCGGGCCCGGGCGCCAGAGCCGCAGCTGCTGAGCGCCATGGCCGCTTCCTCCCCCCGCAACAGTGGGAGCTGCAGCAGCGGCTGCTCCCGAGTCCCAGTGCCCAGGGGGGGGAGAACAGCTGCCGCCTGGCCCCGCGGGCCGCCCCCCTACTCTCCCTCCAGGTACTGGCCGACTGAGTCCTGCCTGCGCTTGGGGCCAGGCCGGACTCTCACTCACCCCGGCCCCGTGTTCCCCCTGCGTCTCCAGGGCCTCCCTCCAGCGCTTGTTGAGGGAGGAGGAATAGCATGCTTGGGGAAGAGGTGGGGATTTGGGGAGGGAGCCAATGGGGGAAGGAGGAGGCAGAGTCGGGGCGGGGGGGGCGGGGGTGCGAGCCCTTCCGGGCTCCGGAGCCTTTGCTTGTTTGTCCAGTGTCCCGACCTAACATTGGTCGGGACGTGGGACAAACAAGCAAATATCGGGACAGTCCCGATAAAATCGGGACGTCTGGTCACCCTAGTCACCGAGATCCAAAAAGGGGTAACATACACCTATATAAAACAGGGGGATTAGAATGAAAAGCGTTAGGCAACATTAACTATAGGCATTGCTCCTGCTCTGCCTGTGACCCCAGTTCAGCACAGCAATTAAGCACATGCTTACTTTTGTGCCCTTAAGCATTCCTAGTCGAAGCTGATGGATTGCTCACATACTCAAAGCTAAGCATGCACGTAAGTATTTGCAGAAGTGGTGCTTTTGCTTTGAATTTAGATTGCCTATATAAGCCAGCAACTGTTCACTGTAATTCCATGTTGTATACTTAATATTCAGTAATGTATGGCTTACTGTTTATTTTTCATAAACATTACTTTCATGCATACACTGTGCTATGCAATGCTGTGGGCACATCCAAGGTTTCAGAGAGAAATGCATATTATAGGACGTTTGAAAAAAAATGTGCTATGTCATTAATAGTATTTTCATTCATACACACAAGAAAGAAGAGTTATGGTTGAATGAACAATCTTATCTATGGCAATTCCAGACCGTTGAGTGCTTAACTGTGCAACCTTAATGATACTTTAAAAATAATCTTTGTATGATGTTTCCTAGATGTTGTTTGTTTGTTTTTTAAAGAAAAGGGGTAGGGGGAAAATATTTTAAAAACACAAAGAAAGTCATTCTCCTAGATTTCAAAGCTCTGCTGGCTTGCGCCCCCCCCCCCAAAAAAAAGCAATAGCTTCTGTAGATTCAACAATTTATTGGAATTAATTGGATAGAGGTCACCAAAATGCATCTTTGGCAAAGTGCCTCTCCTGCGAAGCACAGGGCCAGACTGTGAACCCCTTGCTCACACTGGTGGGCATTTACTCACATGCCTACTCAGAAATCCACAGCTTCTCTCCTGAGAACCTTAGGGCTGGTCTACACCACAAAGTTAGGTGGGCGTAACTACATCACTCAGGGCTGTGAAAAGTTTCATGCCCTGTGCAATGTAATTAAACCAACCCAAGCCCTGAAGTAGACACCGTTAGGTCTATGGAAGAATTCTTTCATCGATTTAGCTTCATCTCTCACAGAGGTAGATTTACTCCAGTGATGCAAGAATCCCTTCTGTCGCTATAGTAAATGTCTATACCCGGGAGGCGGTGCTACAGCTGTAGCATTTCTAGTGTAGGCATACCTTTAGAATCTTCATACTAGAAGAGTTTCTTTGTACCGTGCCTACTTAGAACTCCAAAGGCTTCTTCTTGCAAACTTTCCAAAGTTTGCAACAACTTTCATTAATCCTTTTATGTCTGCAGTACTATTTTCACTGCACAGCTAAGTTAATCAAGCATGAATACATAGCACAGCATTTCTTAGCTGTGCAATTTATGAGCTTGGTGAAAAAAATCGACTTACAAAATTGTACTGCATATGCCTCCTATGCAATATTCAAAGGGTCACAACTCACTCAAACCAAAACAAATCTCACTGCCATACTTGAAAGACAAGGGCTAGGAAGGAGGGTCCAGTGGATGGGGCACTGGATTGCAACTCAAGAGACCTGGTTTCCATTCTTGGACGAGCCACCAATTTCCTACATGATTTTGGTCAAGTCAGTTAATCTACCCAGTCTGTAAAATGCAGATAATGCTTCCCTACTTCAAAGGATGTTGTGAAGATAAATGATTGTGAGGTGCTGAGATATTATAGTAATAAGAGCCATATACAGATCTAGATAGACATCTATCCAACAGCCGGAGAAGAAAGGTACATTTAGAATTGATCACTAGCTGTCGGACAGCATGGTTTCATCAAAATTGAAATTTTCTGTGGGGAAATTTTGATGAAATTTTCGGATTGGAAGACACAGCTAAGGAGAGGAAGGATGCACCAGTGGCTAGGGTGCTAGTCTGGAACTTAGGAGATGTAGGTTCAAGTCCTTGCTTCACCATGAACTTCTTTTGTGATCTAAGTGACTTTTGAAAATGAGACTTAGCTGTGTAAGTCACTTGAGCCTTGCAGAGCACCACCTAAATATCATTACAAATCAGGGCCTTAGTCTCTGTGCCTCTGTTCTCCACTTGTAAAATGGGGATGATAGTACTTCCCTAGTACAGCTTGTGGGGAGGATAAACATGTTTAAAGATTGTGAGGTGCTCAAATAAGACAGTGGTGGGGGCCATATTAGTAGTGGCGCTGGAACACTTTTTATAGTGGGGGTGCTGAAAGCCAGCTAAAGAAACTGTAAAGCAGTGTTCCCCAAACTTTTTACCTCACCCCCCCTTTATCCTGGTCCATGCCTCTCCACCCCCCAGAACCGTGTCTCTGGGAGTGGGGACATGGACAAGTTAAGGGGGCCAAGTTGGGGCCACAGCTGCAAGGTGAGTGTGGGGCCAGCAACTGGGACCCCAGACGCGGGGCTGGGAGCTGGGACCCTGGACATGGGGCCAGGAGCGGAGCCCTGGGCGCGGTGCTGGGATCCAGGACTGTGAGGCCAGGATGATCGCTGGTGCCGGGGGTCGCCGGGACCCCCAGTGTGGGGCTGACATCCAGGACCCTGGACATGGGCCAGGAGCAGAGCCCCATGTGTTGGGGCCAGGTGCCGAGGCCGGGAGTTGGGGCCGAGAGCAGAGCCCCTGGCATGGGACTAGGAGCTGGGGCCGGGAGCAGAGCCCCGGGCACGGGGCCGGCAGCTGGGACCCTGGGCACGGGCTGGGGGTGCTGCAGCATCCCCTGAATCTCTAGTTCCTATGCTTATGCATATTAGTACCTAAGATAGATAAGATTTCCAGAAGCTGGGAATGGATGACAGGGGATGAATCAATTGATGATTACCTGTTCTATTCATTCCCTCTGTGGAACCTGGCATTGGCCACTGTCAGAAGACAGGATACTGGGCTAGATGGACCTTTGGTCTGACCCAGTAGGCCGTTCTTATGTAAAATCATCACAAAATGTCATGAGTCAAAATGAAAAAAATGTTGTCAACACGTTGAAATTACATTTTCCAAACAGCTTTAAATATCAAATATGTAAAGTGTGCTATGCATATTCATTTATTATAATTCGATAACATCACATCTCCATCCACCCTTCAATCTAGTCATCGCTGATTGGCTGATTTATTGTTCACATTGCAGAGGTGAGTTTTAAGGAGGGGTTTGAAGAAGGAGAGGGTAGTATCTTTATGGATCAAGTCACTGCAGGGGTTCCATGACACTTCCACACAGTGTAGTTCCGCAAGAACAGACAAGGCAAATAAGTGTGTTCTACCCTGCTGTATAATATTGTTTTTTATCATACAGTAGTAAAAGGGAAAAAAAACTGTTGGAAGAAATGCATAGTGCTTAATTTGTTTTCATCATCATATATCCTTGTTTTTATGTCCCAGAAGCCAAATGCTACCTTTACTGTAATAGAATATTGATTTTTTGTTTTAACTAAGCAGAGTATAGGTAAGTATAAACAGGTATTTTTCATGTCAGACAGATTTTAGAAGCACTTGGATTTCATAGTTTCCAGGAAAGACTTTGGTACTTGTTTGCACAATAAAGGGTTTTGTTAGATGTTTGCTTGCACAAGATTTGTATTCCAGGATTATCTTCAATTTGGACCTGTCCCTAGTGTCCTCACCACCAGGCTATACCAAAATCATGCCAATTCTTCATAATATGTCTCAGATGCAGCCTTTCCTATCCATCTGCACACAGCTAAAACTCTAGTCCAAGCCCTCACATCTTTGTTACTACTACATCCTTCTCTCTGGCCTTGACAAATGCAATCTTGCCCCCACTCATATCCACTTAGAATGCTTCTGCAAAGATCATTTTCCTAGCCCGTCACTTTGACCATGTTACCACTTGTTGTTTATTGTATTATACTTAGATTGTAAGCTGTTTGGTGCAGGGACTGTTTTCTTCTTCTATGTTTGTACAACGCCAAACACAATAGGGTCCTGGTCCATGACTAGGGTTTCCTGGTGCTATGGTAAGACAAATAATACATAACAACCGGCAAAGGGTTAATGAATTCGGAAATGTGTGCATGGAAGCTGGAGTTCAAATGAACTTCTATTTGGTTAGTTAAGGCATTTCTAATGGACTCTCTACTGTAATCTGAGCTCATATTACCTTGAAGCACCTGTAAATGCACTGGTACAGCCATGGCTGAGGGCAACATTGCATGTGAATCTGGGAACAGCTGTAAACAGTGTGGCTGTATGGATGCAGTGACTCACTGTGAGGATAACTGGTTTCATTGTTTAGTGTAGCTGCAGCCATGTGCCTCTTTTAGGGGCAACTTGTGCATGCTTGCAGCTGTGCATGTTTAATGTGGCTTGTCTAGAAACAGAATTGCCGTGTTGGTCTAAGGCAGGTTAGTCTGGTGGTTAGTTGTTGTGCTGGTCAGGCTCAGTTTATCTGTTGGTTAGCAGCAGCTATACAGTTCTGACAGCCTGTTACTCCATCAGTGATCTGTGGTGTTGGCCTGAGAAGTGCAAGATATTTTGCTCTCTAATTTCCTGGAATCTCCTTTCTGTTTTTAAAGAGCATTTGCTTAAAGAAAGGGAGTAAGTCAAAGTGCTTTCTGAGTGAGGCTTGAATATTCACAACATGCCCTAATCTGCATGGATTAATCTTTTTAGAGAAATCTTATGTAGAGAGAAATCCCATTTACAGCTACTTAAAATGCATATAGTAGCTCTTCCTTTTGATGGAGATAACATTGAGAGATGTGATGTAAATGGCATTATGTGACAAATCTGTTTTATGTAACTTATGCATTATGAAGAGGAGTATGATATTAGAGGCAGTTGCTGCTGGGCAGGTAGGATTGGCACCAGACCCTGTTTGCAGAATGAACAAAGTTCCACATAGGCTACATCTACACAACAAGCTAAGGGTGTGATGCCCCTGCTCATGTACACAAACCTGCACTAGCAGTCATTGAGCTGGAGTGAGTATAAATAGCAATGTAGCTGCAATAGCACAGATAGCAGCAATGGAGGTCTGACTGAACTGGGCTGAGTACAAACCTGCCTGAAACTGGTGGGATACTTGGCATGGCTCAGCCGTGCCTCCATGGCTCATGCTAGCTCAATGAGAGTTAGCACAAGTATGTGTACCCGAGCAGGGGAATTACACCCCTAGCGTGTAGTGTAGATGTAAGCTTAGAGGGTTAGTGGGGGAGGGAAAGAGAGAAAACTAAATGAAATAAAAAGCAACAATAGGGTGATTTGAGTGTTCTTGACGCAGATGGAAGCCAGCACAAGGCTAAATATTTTGGGTCAGGATCTTCCTTTCATTGTCTACATGAACACTGGCCAATGGAGCCACACCTAGGATCCACTGGTGCTGCACCCTTCTTGCTCCAACACACTCCACACATGACCATGCAGGGAGTTGCCACAAAGATGGGCTTTATGTCATGTATTGGGTATACACTCCCTGTGCAGCCTTCTGAAATCCTGAGCTTTCTGTACAGCATAGCTATTAGATCTGGGACCTGCCCTACCCATACATGTGTGGGCAGGGCAGGGTCATGGAAGGATTTGCTTCTATACAACTAATGGAGGATTTCTTCCTGCAAGATGCTAAGATCGAGAACCCCAGTGAAATCAAAGGGAGTTACACCTAACTGCTGTTAGATGCCTAAATACCTTTGATGATGTGGGCCTGAATGCAACAATGCCTTTTAAAGTCAATGGGCGTTGAGAGCCCTCAGCCTCTCACAGGACCTATTAATAGATGCCAGAATCTCATTTTCCCAGCTCTCAGGGAAGGTGCGGGGGGGAGTTAATAGCCACAATCTGTTCTGTTTTTTGATTCTGTGCATTGCAAGTTTTTGATGTCATAACTGTTTAAGTTGCTGATTGAGATTATTTTATTATGTTCTCATAATGCTTCATTTTCCTTTGAGTCATATTTGGCATTGCAAGTTACAACAGATATATTTGTAACTACTCCTGCCAACAATATATAATATTGAAAAACTGTTGGGCCAACAAAAGTCATTTCCGTTCAAAATAATTTCCATACCAGTAACACAGAAGCTAGGAATTAAATTAGGCCAATTCAAAAATATTTATCTGGCTCCCATGGCCACTTTTACAGATAAACCGATTTAAGTGTTAAACCACTTGCCACGTTTCACTCCATAAAACATCAGGTGAAATTTCAATATTAGAGGAAACATGTTGATTGATCTGTTGTTTTTTTGCTGTGAATTCTCAGAAGCTCAACACCAGACTGTTATTGAACACAAGATGTTTTATTTATAAATTCAGTTTAAAAAGAAAAAAAATATGGCTAAAGCAAAAATCATTTAAATGGAAACTGGGCATAACAAACTCATTTCAGCCAAAATACCGGAATAAAATATAATATTGCAGTATGAGAACTAAATAGGAATTATTATTAGTTGCCCTAGTCTAACAGGTAAGTCCATTGCATAGTGTTATGATTTTCCTTGCACAAACAGACTTTCACTATGAATTAATTTTACTTTAAGATAAATTATAGCAAGAAAGAACAAAAGTCAAGCACCCATGAGGGAGCACAGTATGTGCCTCCTCTGTCTAGGCTCCAGCAGCACAGAGAACAAAATGGCGGCCAATGCTGCACACAGGCAGAGTTTTTCATAATTGAAAGGTGCAGTACACAGAAATCAAAGGTGTTATATGTAGAGTTGTGTGAATAACCCATTTCAGTTGAACTGGCTGAACAAAACATAAGGGGGAGTGGGACTGACCTAAGCCATACATTCTTGAATTTTTTGGCAAACCAGAAATTTCAGATTGAAACTAAATGCTTTGTTTCATTTTTGAGTTTTTAAAATCTTTTTAAAAACAAAATTGAAGTAAAATTCAAAGCAGTCATTTTGAACAAAATAATTCCAAACCTTGATTTTTTTCAATGTTTTCTCCCCCACATTTTGCAAATTCAGCACAGGTTCACAAAATGTTTCATTTGTCCCAAAATCTGCATTTTTCAGAGAAGTTTCAGCTGCAAAATTTTGCCCAACTCTAGCTCTATGTTCATGGCTACATATATCACATTCAGAGCACTAGAAAACGTATATTTGTAAAGATTTTTTCAAAACAAATGTGTTTTTAGAAGCTGTTCAAATTTTTATGTTTTTGTAGAAAATGGTGGCTGGAGCCGTACCCATTGGAATTACATATCTAAAAAGTCGAATTACAGACAGGGCCTGCATATGAGTCATATCAGATCACTTTAGGAAGAAAAATAAGCTTTAACTGATTCTGCTGAATTGGAACATTAACTCTTCTTACCTCTGCAGGGACAACACAGGTAAGACCGAGGCAGCTGGATTCTATTCCTTCCTGCCCATCAACATCACTGCTTACTACATTTGGCCAGTTACATCTGTGAAAATTCATTGGTGTCAATAAAGACATAATCTAAATGCATTGGTGTTGCACATGTGGCAGTGAGGGCCAAATTTGGCTTGCAGAACTGGGATAGCTCAGTGGTTTGAGCATTGGCCTGCTAAACCCAGGGTCGTGAGTTTAATCCTTGAGGGGGCCATTTAAGGATCTGGGACAAAAATCTGTCTGGGGATTGGGCTTTCTTTGAGCAGGGGGTTAGAATAGATGACCTCCTGAGGTCCCTTCCAGCCCTGGTATTCTATGATATGTGAGAAGGAAAGAATCCAATTTGACTCTCAGATCCCAGGAAGAGTTTGCAGTCCTGGCAGTTGGAAAAACAACTTTTCACTTGCAAACAGTGCACATTTGGAGTTGGAGAGAGACAATAAGCTTGGAATCCCCCAAAGACATTTGTACAGTCACTTTACAGAGCCAAAGCTCATTTGAATACTACAGCATTACACGTGTATTAATAGCTGCATTAAGAATCATGACATTTCCTAGTTTTTAATTAGTTTTCAGGTTTGCATGCATTAAATTCCTTCTCCACAGCAACCAATCACTTCCCTTCTGACCTCCAAAACAAACAAGGAAAAAGTCATTTCCAGACCAATTCCATCCCTCACTCCAGAAAATGAAAAATCCTTCAAGACCAGCCTCCCACCCGTTTACTTCAGGCCACAATCATTTCTCCGGACTTTATGCACTGACTCGCTCTGTCCTGTGCAACTATCTTCTGATCATTTCACCAGTAGTGTGATTCTCTCTTGCCCTGTACCCTGTGCAGTGATAATCAGAACAGTGTGTGAATATCATCCTTGGAGAGTATAAAGTAAAGTGCAGGGCAATGGGGGAAAAGGCCCCCTGCCTTTTATTAAACAGCCTTTCCAACAGACCACTTTGCCCTGAACCATTTCCTCTGCTTCTCCCCCTCCTCCCAGGGGACCACCTCATCCCAATCCACTTTCACTCTGCTTACCTCCCTGAGTTTAAGTTCCATTGCTTTTCTTCACATTAGGCTAGTTTCTGGGGATTGGTATAGCCAGCCAGCCATCTCCATCTCCAGGAGCCAGGATCAGAAACAGTCAAACTCCCCATTGGGTTACATGTTGGGGGTGTGGCAGTCAGCTGCTTCCCTTCTGGGAAGGGACCTCAGGAGGAGTAACCCTTCCAGATACAATGATCCGGTTCTGGCCTGCAGATCTGCTCAGTCTTTCAGTCTTCACACTGATTAGTACCTAAGGCTTATTGTAAATTTGTAGCCCCAGTTATCACCCTAATAGTGAGCTCAACTGTGGGTAAGTGAATAGAAAATGTTCTAATCACATATTACAATAAATGTTGATGGGAAGGGGTGAAAAAGGGAGACAGACTGAATTAGCCAAATCGAAAAGGCCTGCTGATATAATCCAAGGACTGTGATAAGATCATGACAGGTCAACAAGATAAATGTAGGACTGGAAATCAATCAACCAAAATTGGTGTTGGAAATTAAGCCTAATTGATTAAGAAAATAATAAAGGGATGGTCTATTCCACCCACCATTCCCTTTTGGGGTTCTCCAAAAGAGACTGGGGCGGGGAGGAAGCTGGCTACCGTGACACTGGCTGAGTGAAAAAAAGGAAAGGTGCAAATTTCGCCATCTTGTCTGTCACCCCCTTTATCTCCTGGCACCCCAGACCCTCTTCATCCTGAGAAATGTCCTGACCAGCAGGGCCGGCTCCAGGGTTTTTGCCGCCCCAAGCGGCGCCAAAAAAAAAAAAAGATCTGCAGCGGCACTTCAGCGGGAGGTCCTTCGCTCCGAGCGGGAGTGAGGGACCGTCCGCCAAATTGCCGCCGAATAGCTGGACGTGCCACCCCTCTCTGGAGTGGCTGCCCCAAGCACCTGCTTGGCAAGCTTGTGCCTGGAGCCGGCCCTGCTGACCAAACCGTGCCAGAGAGTGGGAGCCAGATGCCTACACCACCACCTCCACCGGCTCTGGCTAAATCCAGATTACCACTGGGATGTGAGACTTTGGAGCCTCCCCTCAACCTCCCCCCTCCCCCATGTCCTTTTCCTTCTTTACCTTTTTCTTCTCTTTCCCTATTTGTCTCTTTTTTCCTCCTATCCAATAAAGAGCCTGGCTTAACTTGCCACAACTGTATATTTTGCAACATTGCTCTAGGCCTGTCACCAGGCAAAAAGAGGCAGCTAAATGCAGTGCTCTAAACATCCCGATGCGGGTGTGAGTTTGCCACGTCTCTGAGACACTGATAAGACTGTGTGCTGTGCCTGTGTTTTTCCAGCAGTGAGGTTGTGTGTGTCAACACCAGAGATAGAAGCTGCATTTTCTATCTTTGCTATTCTTTTCTTCCCCCTTTTGTGTTTGTCTTGTCTTCTAGGAAATGGGATTGGACTTTAACAGCAGCAGCTCCAACCAATCTCAACTAATTTTTTCTCTTTTTCCCAAAAAGGACAGTTATTACCCTCTAAGAGACTGTCAAACAAGGGGGTTTTCCTTCTAAAGACTCCCTGTGGCTAAGGGGAAGGGAAAGAAGGGATGCTGTTAGAATAAAATCCTTACTTAATGTTGTACATTTCAAATGCGTTAACGTTTTCTTCTTGTTTTGTATCTTTAATAAAAAATCTAAAAAAATTTAATGAGGTGTTTGCCATGGTACTAAGCAGGCTGAGGCCTCTATACTGAACCTTATTTAGAACTGTTTAATGTTGGACAGGGACAGTGTCATGTGAATACCTTTGACTCTTTGGGCTTTATAGTCCATCTAAATTAACACAATAGGCCCAGATCCTCAAGAGTATTTAGGTCAGGGAGTTAGGCGCCTAAATGCCTTTGAGGATCTGAGCCTAAGTACAAAAGAGATATTGATAGTAAATTGACTTCAGGATCCATTTTAAGAGGGAATGAGAATGAAGAGGGGGGTGTCTGTCTGGTATCCATAGTGTTGTATTTCATCCTGAAATGGAATCGTCAGCCTGGTATATCTATAGGTATATTTTTATATTATTTTTTTTTTAGAAATATTTATGTTCGGATAGGGATTGTATCTTCCTCTTTTGTTTGTATAGTGCTCAATAAATAGTAACAGTGCTTTGGCTTGTAATATAAGTATAGCAAATACTCTGGATCAGGGCTGGCCCTAGACCAAATGGTGCCTCAGGTGAGTTGCATCTTCGATGCCCCCCTCCATTGGTTAAACTTTTGAATACCTTATTTTTTATTGCATTTGTAGCCCATTTCACAACTTTTATGCATGATTTATCTCTATCATATAAGATGATAAATTTGCACACTCTGATCTGTAAATCTGTATTTATTCATGCCATATATAAACAAATAAAAAATTAATTTCCTCTAAGCTTATAGAAACTTTTTAATTTTAAGGATAATTGAAATGTACTAACATCAAGAAATTGAACTGTGCACCAATATTGGGTGGACCAGTATTAAATAGTGTTAAATAGTGTTATAGTAGGTTAACACTTCTCCCTTAGTTCTAAAGGTCTCTTTTCTTGCCTCTGCCCTCGCGAACTGAAGCACAGCATCAGAGACATAGGCGCCAACTCCGTGGGTGCTCCAGCCGTGGAGCACTCACTGAAAAAAAATAGTGGGTGCTCAGCACCCCTGGGAGCCCCGTGAATCAGCTCCTCCCCCTACCCCCCAGCTCTCCTGCCCCCTGGCGGGCCCTGCTGATCAGCTCCTCTCCCTCCCCCCAGTGCCTCCCACTTACTGGTGATCAGCTGTTCAGTGGCATGCAAAAGGTGCTGGAGTGGGAGGGGGAGGATCAGAGGCAGGAAGAGGTGGGGGGAAGGGGCGGAACAGGGCAGGAAGAGGCGGGGGGCTGAACGGGGGCAGGAAGAGGCGGGGTGGGGGGTTGGGAGAAGGGGTGGAGTGGGGGGCAGGGCCTGGGGCAGAGCGGGGGTTGAGCACCCCCAGGAACTCAGGAAGTTGGCGCCTCAGGTCAGAGAGCTCCAAAGACTGGCCAGTAGCATTTTCAAGCGATAAAATAGCAAGTGATGTCAGTCTCTTGTCAGCCATCATCAATTGAAGATATGTTTTAATGAGCCTGAGCTTTGAAAAGCTGCGGTCACCACTCTCAACTGTGACTGGCAGTATGAGCAGAATCTTCAAAGCAATCTACACATTAGGAAAAGTATCCTTCAGCTCTGCATCATGAATGAACTGGAGAACTTGGAGTGGAGAGTGCTTCCTGTGTGGCAAAACATGATGGATGTTGTCCAATTCAACATAGAGGTCTTTATCATTGACGCCCAAACATTTCCCAGGTGTCAGCATCAGTACAATTGTTCAAGATAGTAAGCTGTCGGCAGACAGGTAAACAAAGGTCATACAAAAAAACCCAGGTCTTTTTGTCATGCTTCATTTGTCTGAACCTTTCTTCGATGGACACTCGAGCAGCGTCAAGGAGCGAGCAAAAAAACTCCCCCTTGAATTTGTCTTCCGAGCTTCCTATCACCTCATCTTTGCCCTTGTAACCAAAAAGAACGAGGAGTACTTGTGGAACCTTAATTTATTTGAGCATAAGCTTTTGTGGGCTAAAGATGAAGTGGGCTTTCGCCCACGAAAGCTTATGCTCAAATAAATGTGTTAGTCTCTAAGGTGCCACAAGTACTCCTCATTCTTTTTGCTGATACAGACTAACACAGCTACCATTCTGAAACTTGTAACCAAACTCTCTCTTCTTCCGATGAATCCAAGTTTCCTTGAAGACAGGCTCAATTCCTAAGTTTTCCGCCATTTCTTTGGCAGCAGTGATGGCATCTTCAAATCCATTGTCTCTGTAGGCCACAACAAAATCAAGGCAGCTTCTCATCAAAGTAGTAGCAGTCACAATGTCCATCAACTGAGTTTGTAATGCATTGTTTACAACTTTTACTTGGATTAAGATATCGTGCCAAATCACAATTGAGACCAGAAATTTGAAGCCAGTGATCTGGTCTGCCAGGCTTTATGCCTCGTGTCGGATTCTGGCCTTGGCTTTACTTGACTGAGCCAGTTTCATCAAAGTGTCATAAATCACAGTCAATTAGTACCTCACTGGCCTTATGCTGTCAATGCGGCTCTCCCAGCAAGTGTCACTTAGTGGCTTCAGAGTCAGATTTGTAACATTGTCCATGAGGATGTTAAAAACAGGACATATATCCTTTGTAGTATTCTGAAGAGAGATACTGAATCTAAAGAAGATGACGCTGCATTTGACACAACTAGGTTGTTAGACTAGTCACCACTAGGCCCAAAGAAAGCTCTTGGATTCAGCACAAGGATCCTTGTCTGGACCCCACTGTTTCTTCCATTCATGTTCGCACCATTGTTGTAGCCTTGGCCACAGCAGTCCTGAAGCTTTATTTTATTCTAATTCAAAATGTTCATAAACAGTTCTGCTAGGCCTTTTCCAGTCAGGGCATCCACATACCAGAAACAGATAAAGTGTTCCTTTACTTGAATACAGCCATTCTTGTTGTCAACAATTCTTACTGTAAATGAGATCTTTTCACGGCGACTACTGTTGGGAGTGCAGTCCTTTATTATAGCTGCGTACTCTGCTTTGCTGAGCCGCATCAATATGTTATCAAACACCTTCCTTGCCATAAGATCAATCAATTCGTTTTGAATGGTTTTGATGCAGCAATGGTCCATGGCTTCTTTACAAACTACTCGATGTAGGTGCTCATGCATGACATCGCTGTATTTCCCAAGGAGCTCTACCAAACTGAGGAAATTACAGTTACGTTCAGTGAACAATTTATCCAATGAGCCCTGGAAAGCCAAATTATTCTTTGCAAGGAAGAGGGTAAATAAGATCAGACTATCGAGCATGTTCCTCCAATGCTCGGTTACCACATCAATAATACGCTGGTTTTCTGCGTCTATGCATTTATTCAGCTTGAGTCTGGATTCGAACTCCATCCATTTGGAGCAGGCCGTAAAGTTGCCAGATGACTTTTCATGTTGCTTCAGAGCATCAGCTAAGTTATGCCACTAATTGTACCCAGGCAAGCAATGATTAGGCATTCTTGTCAAATATTTTGCAACAAAAACAGAAAACACTTTGTCAATCAATTTTGAGTAAACTAGCCAACTCCAATTCAGTTTCTTACCATTCTCAAGCACTCTTTTGCAGTGTGACTTTGAGGAGTGTTGTGTTGCTCATTTACTTGAAACATCATATCCTCAATTTTGCCCGGCCTGTTCAAAATTGTACAATCAATATTGGCAGAGTTTAGGATCGCCAGCCATAAAGCAGGATCCGAAGTACCAATTTTTAGTGTGCAATTTTTCTCACTGCTGTTTTTATTATCATGCGAGGCTGATTCTTCTTTATGGTTTCTCTTATTTTCATGTAAACCAGATTTTTCTTTGTCATTTTCATTTGAGCCATATTCTTCTTTATTGTCACTCTTCTTTACACTGCCAGGAAAACTGGATGATTCTCCATCACTTTTCTCACATTTCCATTCCTCATCTTCAGGTAAATCTGCTAATTCCTTAGTAATAGGACTTCCATAATTTATGCTTCACTCAGTTTCTTCTGCACTGGGATGATTGCTACTACCTAAATCGCCTACCTATGTTGTTCTGTTTCAGATATTTTCCCATCAAATTTTCCCCTTGCTGCAAACTATACTGAGCTTCCTATACTGAGCTCCTGAAGGCTTCTTCAGGAACACCTTTTATTTTCTACTGGGGGGGAAACAGACTGCATTAGGGAGAGAAAAAGTCTATGTTCCACAGTCTTAGAAAGTCATCAAACATTATATGTTAAGCAGGGCAAAAGAAATAACAGTATTCTTTTATATTGTTGCATAGGTAAGGGTTCAATAGATATCTCTGGCATCTCATTAAATATGTCCTTTATTAGCCGCTACTTACCCTCTTCAAGTCTTAAAACACAAGTACACTTTTACAATTACACAATAAGTCAGGGTTCACAATATCACAGCTGGGATCTACTTCTTTCTTCTGTCTCACTGACTGACTGGTGATGCCCCAGCCCTTATTTACCCGCGAGGGCATGGGCTGACAACATTCTAGGAAGTTCAAGGAAAATGTAGTTCTCAGAAAGTCTGGAAGGTTCCACGAGATTCTACAAAGGTCCAGAACATCCTAGGAGATTAGTGAAAAATGAATCCACATACAGAATACTTAGAACAGGGATCGGCAACTTTTGGCACGCAGCCTGTCAGGGAAATCTGCTGGCGGGCTGGGACGGTTTGTTTACCTGCCGCGTCCACAGGTTCGGCTGATCGCAGCTCCCACTGGCCACGGTTCGCCATTCCAGGCCAATGGGGGCTGCGGGAAGCAGCGTGGGCCGAGGGATATGCTGGCCACCACTTCCCACAGCCCCCATTGGCCTGGAACGGCGAACCATGGTCAGTGGGAGCTGCGATCGGCCGAGCCTGCGGACGCTGCAGGTAAACAAACCGTCCCAGCCCGCCAGCGGATTTCCCTGATGGGCCGCATGCCAAAGGTTGCCGATCCCTGACCTAGAACATGTTACTTCAAATATTCTATTTTCCCTTTTGTCGCTAACAACAAAAACAACACCCTGAGTCTGGCCTACCCCATGTGGAATTTCTGAGGCCCACAAGCCACTGGGGCTGAACACAGCCATTGAGGTGCTCCCACAAAAGACTTATAGCGGAGTTTCATCCACTTTACTCTAAATGACACTTGATTGAATTTGATCTCCAGTGTCAAACCTTCCCTTGCACTAGGAAATTTTAGTAATGGAGGACCACATTTGGACTTCAATAAACTTTTTTTTGTTACCACCAGCAGTGAATTTGGCCCAGAGACTTTGCTGTGTGGTTTACTAGTGACATAGGGTGCATGAAAAATCCAACTTGAGATACGTGAAATAATGGGTGCTCTATCATCTTTTCAACTAGGATTATATGTTCATTAGCTGGCTAGATATTTTAAGTACAATTTAATCTGTTATGTTCTGTGATTCTTTTAAGGTCCAATATTTTAACTTTTTAGCTCATCTATTCAAGAGTTTAATAAGCTTTTAATGTCATTTGAAAGGTTGTCCATAGTTTAGTTAATTACATCGCTATGCTCTAGATACCATCAGTGTATGCAGTAGAAAACTGCAGCTTCAGCCATGCATTTTCCTCTTTTGTAAGATTCTGGAGCTGTAATTCATAGGAAACACACCAGGAGCAGTCAGTTAATCTCCCAGATTCTAAACATCAGCTAGAACATGCTTACATTCATTACATCCTCCAGCAATACCTTTTACAAGAATCAATTGCTGTTTTATAGCAGTACAAACTTAACCTGAAGGACATTGCAGGTTTGTTTGTTGATAAGGTTGGTTTCTAACAGGATTTCTTATCAAGCCAGCACATATTGGTGCACAGGGGATATAGGTGAGATAGTCTTCGTGGCCTTTATGGCCCCCAAACTGCTTTTTGCAGCACTCAAAAGCAACTTGACTCTCACAGCAAATGACTCCCGTGCTGAGTTTGCAGTGTCACACTCCCAGCAAGGTGCAGAAAGAAGCTGGATTGTCAATGGCACTTGCTTTTACAGCTTTCTCATGATGTTAGAGCAGAGCCCAGCTTGGATTGTCTGTACATGTACAGGTACATAAAGGGTTGAGAGAGAAATAAAAGCTCTTGATGCAAGTGAATTGACATCATCCATTATACAAGCAGCTAAACAGTGGCAAGCATGTAGAACATTAAAAACCTCAGTTGATTTATCCAGGCTTAATCATCTGCCTGCATGCTTTTCCGCCCTTATGTTATTTAAATTCATTTAAGGGAGGGCCTACTGGGAGAATTTAACTCTTTCTTCATTTTTGCTTCTTTGAAAGGTGGCAATGTCTATGTCACCTCTACAGCTGATGTAAATCTAAATAGTTCCTTTGCATTGGATTTACACCAGTGGAAGATCTGGTCATTCTAGTTCTTTTTTAAAGGAGTTAAAGCCTTAGTAATGTACTTTGGTGTCCAAAATGACTGGCTCAAAAGTTCAGTCAGAGTGAAATTCATTCCAGTACCAAGCCACCACAATATGAGTAATCTAATGGAAGATAAAATCTGACCCACACAAGGCTCTGTGTATTAAACCTTATTTAAGCCTTTAGGGGCAAATTTTGCCACTACCTTTGCAAACTCAGAATGTCCCCTGGCACTATCAGCAGAACTAATGTAGTTTTGTTGCACAAAGCATGGAGGGACTTAGGGGGACTTTTGGGATGGTGCATCCCTGCCAATGTGGGACCCTGCTCCAAGGAGATTCTCCACATACCGCATAGAGGTGGGAACAGATGAACTATGAATTATCAAATCTTCTATTCAGTGGGATGGCTGTGTGAAGGACCATGAAGGCCGCTGATCCAAAGAGCAGCTCCACAGCTCCCAACTACGGTTCCGGCCAGTACACAGCCCACCTGGTGTGTAGGGTTATAGAATTTAAGATGAAGTTCAAATGCATACAGGGCCTCCTATGCCAGTGTAGTCAATTGGCTCAAGATTTGGCTCTAAATGCTGAAATGGGAGTGGGCATGTCTTATATGGACCAAGAAGGCAATGATCATGCTCAAAACTGTCTCCAAGATGCTGTACCAATTTGATATAATTTTGGATGCAGGATGGTTTTTAATTCCATGCTTCCATTGGGACCAATCTAATCTCTTGTTTCTCTGAAGAAAAGGCCACGCACTAGAGAATAGGCCCCTCTGACAAATGGATCACTACCAGAGTACCTGAATCATAAATAAATTCAACACTCATAAGTAGAAACTATTTTCTATATTTGAAAGTGGGTTAATTGTTAGAAGTGACATGGACTTAGCAAACATGGCAGAGTGAAAAATTGTCACTATCATCCTCTTCACAAACCATTGCTACTCCCTGCAATCACACAGACCTTCCCAGTTACAAGTAAAGGTTTATGAGCAAAAGCGTAATTGAAAGTAAAAAAATATGGAGATATGCCTATCTCATAGAACTGGAAAGTCATTGAGTCCAGCCCCCTGCCTTCACTAGCAGGACCAAGTACTGATTTTGCCCCAGATCCCTCTAAGTGGCCCCCTCAAGGATTGAACTCACAACCCTGGGTTTAGCAGGCCAATGCTCAAACCACTGAGCTATCCCTCCCCTCAAAGTAGAGTCAAGTCCTGTCCTTAACTATGAGTGCACAGCCCCCATTGACTTCAAGAGGAATTGTCTGCAAAAAACTCTACATATATTTGATGGAAAAAATTATCCTTAAAAGTGAGGAGGTAAAGAATTTGACAAACAGAGGCCCAAACTCTTCCCTTGCAGGCCCACTCACTGGTCTTCAATACTTCAGTGGGAATCCCCCATTTCCATGCTCCTGCATGTATCCTAGACAAAAATTAACTCAAATACTGTCAGAGCAGGGCCAGATACTGCACCTAGACGTGCTTATGACTCACACATAAGTCAATAGTTCAAATCACTATGGCGATAGGACCTAATTGCATTGCACCATCCACTTATATCAGCAATGAAATTTGCTCAGTGCCGTAGGGCTTGTTTACATGGAGCAGCAATGCACGGTAGAGGGATGTGATTTCTAAAGCACATAAACATGTCACACACTAACTGGCTCAGGTAGACACTACTGGTATGAAAGAAAAGTTCCCTAGTGCATATAACGTAATATACACCAGCAGGGTCTTCACTGGCCCATTAGCGTGCAACACGGTGCACCAAAGTGCATGCCTCTAGTGCATATTGCTTCTCAGTGTAGATAAGCCCCTATACTTCTGCAGTGTGGGCCAAGCTGTGTGTAAGCTGCATTGTCCCCTTTGCCACTTTACTTGCAATCATTAAAATAGGCTAGCAGGAAGGGTGGAATTGAGGTTTTGGCAATGCATGAATTTTAGAGAGTCTGTCACACTCACTACGGCTAAGGGTGCAAAACAGTTTCCCTTATAACGTTGCTCATAACGTTCTGAAACATTCCCTTTTTGGGTTAATCTAGATGTCTTCTTCACCTGTGAAGATACAGGGCTAGATTGCGACTCACGCAGAAAACTAAGTAAGAATCCTTATGCTGGCTACCCAGACCTTGGATCCTGGCATATAGGAGTAAATGAGGATACAGGCAAGTCTCATCTTACGCGGGGGTTCCGTTCCGCGGTTAGCGCGTAAAGGGAAAACCGCATACAGTGAAACACTCATTGAGTTCAATGGCGGGCAGAATCGCCTGCACTACAGATGCAGTTTTTATATTGTTGTTTTATTTTTTTTCCCCCGTTTTTGCCGACCGCGCAAAGCTGAATTCGCGCATATTAAATGCGCCTAAGATGCGACTTGCCTGTACTTATCTGCTTACTGCTTCCTTGGAGCTGGTGGGCAGGGAATGCACAAAGCCTTGGCTTCACCCCACCCTCCCTCCTTCTCTCAGGAGCTGGCTCACTGTCAGCGTACTCAGCACTTGCAGGATTGAGCCCCGATGTATGTGCACATGAAATACTGTGGTCACTTCTGGTTGCCACATTACCAGAAAAACTGATCAACTGAAAGTTGTTTGGAGAAGCTTCTGTACGTTGGGCTTTTCATTTCCAGTTTAAAGAGGTCTATAGTTTTGTCAGGTGAAAAATCTGCCAAAGCTAAGGTCTGAATTAACGACATAGCAGTAGATATTTATTTAAACAAAGAGAAGCCATGAAGTGTTCATCTCCATTTTTCCTGGCTGTTAAATTTGTGCTACAGCTTGTTAATTTCATACTGTGAAGCAGTGCATAGTTAATAGGCAAGAGTTTACAGCAGAGAGAGACATACAGAAACATAGCTAAAAGAATGGCATTTATAACAACACATTATCCTCCATTTCTTGCAAATCCCTACTTACCGTGAATATATATTTCTCTCTCTCTCTCTCTCTCTCTCTGTATATATATATAATTTTAAGATAAGAATTAAGCCATTCTAGTTTATGAGAAAATATATTGGCACAGGTGGCATGGAGTAAAGAAAATCCATGGGAGTTTATATTCCTCATAATTTACTGTGGGATCATACCAAGGTGAATTATGCCCTTGTAGAATTTGTAATGAGAAGATGGAACAGATGGTCAGGGTTTTTTTATGTAAAGCTACATGTGTATTAAATTATAACTTGTGTTTATCAAATGAGTGTTCATTACAACAGGATCTGTGCAGATATAAGGTTCATTGCTGCTCACACTGGCAGATTACCTTTTGACTTCAATAGATGCAGGATTGAGTCCTAATATAGTTTTAAATAAAAGAACATTGCGATCAGGTCACCCTCTCCAGAGCACCACCTTGCGGCACGGGGTAGACCAGCAGCACCCCAACCTTGGTTCCCTCCAGGGTCTCCCAGTATTTTAAACAAGATTCCTCTTCTGTGGTCTAATTTAGTGAGGCTATGTACACAGTACAGCTTACATCGGTATAAGTTATGTCACTCAGGGGTGTGAATAAGCCACCCCGCTGAGCAACGTAAGTTACACCGACTTAAGTGCCGGTGTGGACAGTGCTTTGTTGGCGGGAGAGCTTCTCTTGTCGACATAGCTACCGCCACTCACGGGGGCTGGAGTAATTAAGTTGACAGGAGAGCTCTCTCCCATTGGCTTAGAGCGCTGAAGTGTAGCCATAACCTAAGTCTATATATGCAGTTTCCAATGGCCTTCCAGGCCCAAGCCCTTCCTTCTTGGGATTCCACAACCTTCCTTTTGGGGCTTGCACTACGCTTCTCCCTGGTCCCTTTAAACTGCCCTCCACTGGTTCCACCTGGGCTGGCAACAAACAAGAATCAGAACTCAAATCAAACTCTTCCAAACAACAGTCCTTCCTCTCTGCTGAGGTTCAGGATTCCACAGTCCCTCTACACCCTGGAAGCCAGGTCGTACCAGCAGGCAGCAGACAACCAACCTTCCCCGGTATATTGAGGATTCCTGCAGAAACATTCCTGCTCCCTGCAGCAATTCTCATTATGAGAAAAGAGGCAGTTTATATACTCTTCTCTTTCACCAGAACTTACCCTGGTTGGCTGATCCTTGCCCCACCATATACAACAGGACTCCTGGTCCCAGGCCCTGAAAGAGTATGTCTGCACTGTAATAAAACACCCATCGGTGGCCAGTGTCAGCTGAGTCGGGCTCGCAGGCCTATAAAATTGCAGTGTAGACATTCCAGCTTGGTCTGTGAAACCCATCCTCCTTGCAGGGCCTCAGAGCCTGGGTTGCAGCCCAAGCCCCTCTAGTCCATGTCTGCTGACACAGGCCAGCCATGAGTGTTTTGCTGCAGTGTAGACATACCCATAGTTAGCTGGGTTTCCCCAGACTCTAACTGTTACCTCAGGACCACTTCCTCTCCCTCAGCATTTGCTCCAGAACTACTGGAACAGGGATTGGCTGACAGTAGTCCCTTCTACCTCTTAAGGAAGTTCGACCAACCTGTTACAAAGATCAATTTTTTAAAAGAAGTTTTTAAAAGATAAAACCAAAGACTATATAAAATAAAAATATTCCCAGTTTGGAAACAATATTTCAATAGAAACAGTTTTGTAAAACCCCACACAAATTGAAATTCTCCTGCCATTTTTAGAAGCCAAACAGTGTAGCCCTGTGCTGTAGCACAATAATCCATATAGGGTAGTCAGCAATCCTTTCAGAGGTTCTCAACCTTTTTTTTTCTGCAGACCACTCGAAAATTGCTGAGGGTCTCGGCGGACCACTTAATGATCTTTCCAAATGTCATTTGTACCATTAGCTAACTATTGTAAAGCGCTTTAGATAAAAGCCCTATATAAAAAAATCCTTAATAATAATTAATGATTTTTTGTTCTACAAATAAAAGCACACAACTCATATTTTAATATCAGTAGTCTTACCTTTCTAATGCGATGGATGTGCCCTCTCTGCCCCGCCGCAGCAGCCCCCAAGCAGGGGCTGGGAAGGAAGGGCGGGTCTTTCCCCCGCCGTGACAGCCCCTGAGCTGGGGAAAGTCGCCTCTTTTTCTCTGGCCGCTGCAGCCCTGGAGTTGGGGAAAGTCGCCTCTTTCTCTGGCTGCCGCAGCCCCGCACGTCCCAAATTCCCCCCATCCCTCTTCTCACCCCGCTGCCCCCTATTTCTCCCAAGGCCACCACTTCACCTTATATTTGCATCTTCTCCAGGGTCCAGGCACCTAATTAGTGGAGCCTGCGCAGCTCCACTAATTAGGTGGGTGGACCTTTATTCTTTTGTGTGCGGCCGCCCAGGCGCACACCTTAGAGGGAACTATCCGTGGACCAACTGAATGGAGCTTGCAGATCACAGTTTGAGAACCTCTGCTTTACACGATTGGTTATTCTATGTCAGAGCTAGATTAGACTGATTGTGTGGTAACAGCGTGCAGCACAAACTGAGTTCCCCTGGCTGTGAACTAGAGAATCAAGAAGAATAAGGTCCAGGTGTTCCTAGCAACCTGAATTCCCTTTGTGCTCACTACAATAGGGTCCTGTCACTTTACTGCCAGGAGGAAGGGCTACAACTACAGACGCTTCCCGAGTTACGCAAACCCGACTTACGCAAATCTGGATTTACGGAAAAAGTTCTGTAAATTCCGTAAGCTTTTTTTTTTTTTTTTTTTTTTGCGTAATTGTCAGGTATATGTTCCCGATTTATGCAACATTTGCCTTGCGTAAGTCGGGGAGCATCTGTAGAAAATGAAATTGACTAGGGAAAAAAAATGGAACTGAGTCTATTTTCCTTCTCAAAGCTGAGAGAAAATAACAATGTACACAAACCACACAGGACAGTAAATTTGGCCCCAATCCTGTTAATAGTTGCTTAACTTTATGCACAAGAGTAATCCCTTTGCAGTCAATAGGGCTTTTCATGTGCATAAAGTTAAACTAATGTGTAGGTTTTGTAGGATCAATTATATTATAATTATTTTAGTTTTAACAAATTAAGAATTTGTTTGTACCTTAAACAAATAAATATATTTTTGTAAAGATATATTTTAGCTTCACAGAGTCCCTTGATATTAGTGAGTGTAGTGGGGCAGCTGCCCCACGCTGTCATGGAAGGGGTTAGAGCAATGGTGGGCAACTTGCTGCCCGCGGGCCGCATGCAGCATGTCAGGATAATCCACCGGCGGGCTGCAAGACAGTTTGTTTACATCGACCGTTCAAGTGGCTGCGGTTCGCCATTCCCAGCCAATTTATTCTCGGGTGGCCGTGCTTGTGGACAGTCGATGTAAACAAAGCATCTCGCGGCCCACCAGTGGATTATCCTGACAGGCCGCATGCGGCCCACGAGCCACAGGTTGTCCACCACTGGGTTAGAGCAAGCCAGAGAGACTGCGCAGAGCCCCAGCCAATCATGGAAGGGCTTATTGGGAGCCAAATAAGTGGGGGCTTGAAAGCAGCCAGTCAGGGCCGGCTGGGCCCTATAAGAAGGCTGCAGGGCAGAGAGGAGCAGTCTCTCCATGGAGGGTAAAGGGAGAAGAACTAGCTCATAGAGAGAGAAGCACCTAAGACAGAGAAGGGCTGGGCAGGGTCAGCAGAGGCTGGGAGAGCTCTAGGCTGATGACTGCCATACTGGGGCCCTGACACAAAGGGGCAGAGAAGGTGCTGGGGCTACGGAGAAGTGGCCCAGGGAAGTAGACAGTGGAAGAGAGTTGGAGGAGGGCAGTAAGTGGCTCCTGCAAAAGGGTCCCTGGGTTGGGGCCCAGAGTAGTGGGTGGGCCGGGCCCCCCCTTTTCCCCTCCACTTGCCAGTGATGAGAGTGGCTAAGCCAGACTGCAGTTTGCCCTTGGAGGAAGGGGCTAGACTGAGACAAGTGATAGAACCAGAAGCTGCCGGTCCCCCGGAAGGTGAGGAGAGCCAGCGCAGCGGGCACAGCCGGAGGGCAGTGTCCAGAAGCGTATGCTGCGGTCCGAGAGTGATGTGGGTCCGACTGTGAGGATGGTGGAGACCAAGAAAGTAATGGAGGGCGAGACACCACTAGCGAAGGCGCGCCGCTGAAAGCTAATTCCCAAACCAATCAGCAGGAGGTGCTGCTATGCTGAGTCCGACCCCGTTACAGTGAGTAACGTCCTCCACTGAAGCAAATTGGGGCAGCTTCACTGAGCAATGCCAAGTTATACCAGCTGAAGATCCAATCCAATGTAATTTTAACTTTTAAAAGTAGTTAGCCCTCTTCTAACATGTTTGCTCAGCTGATTATCAAACCTATCTATGTGGCTGGGCTCTGCTGGCGATTGTGTTGGGATGTAGATTAATTTTTGTTATATTTAGATTTGAGGAGGTTTGGGGTAATTGAGAGATCTATTTATTTATTAGTGCTTTTTTAGAAGATTGTCAAGGCCCTCAAGGCAGTCATTGGATGGGCTTTATTTTATTTTAGTTTAATAATAATGTGAATGAATAAATAAATAGTAAGATATACATTTACACAGCAATTCTTCACCAAGATATTTTAGCACCTAGCTTTCACATTGTTTACTACAAATTAAAGATGTCATTACATTTCTGGAAAGGCATTTTAATCTGCTGGTTTTTAGGACATTCCTATAGAATTGCAGTGCCCTTTAAAAAAATTAGATTATTTTCTCTAGCTGAAGTATTCTTTTCCTAACTGGCCTTTTCCTGCTGACCCTGCCCAGCCCTTCTATGTCTTAGGTGCTTGTAAGAGGTCCGGACTCACCCCTGCGGCGCCTCCTGCTGGTCGTCCAGGGAATTAGCTCACCAGCCTCTGGAGGCGCCCTCTGCAGGCCGGTGATCCACCTTGTCCTCTGCACTGGCCCCCGTGTCCCTCCCAGGACCCCGGTGCCCCTTGCTCTGGGTGCTGCCCCCGGCAATACCCACACACACGCTAGGTCTCCCCTCCCAGGGGAACCCCCACCCACTAACCCCACCTCGCCTCAGGATAAGGCCACTGCCAGTCCCCATCTAGCCCCCACTCTCTGGGGCAGACTGCAGTATAGGCCACTCATCATCGGCAAGGTTGGGTTTGGACCTGCTGCCTTGGCCTAGTCCTGGGCTGCCCTCTGCAACCCCCAGCCTTTCCCCAGCCCTGCTCCACTACAGGTACCCTGTCTAGCTCCCTGCAGCCAGGCCATTCTCTCTCTGAAGGCAGAGAGAGACTCTACTGAGCTCCTGGCTCCTAGCCTCTTATATAGGCCAGCTGAAGCCTGATTGGGGCATGGCCCCAGCTGCAGCCACTTCCCCCAATCAGCTCAGCTTTCACTCTGCCTGCTCCCTGGGCTATCCCAGGCCCTTCCAGGCAGGAGCAGGTATCCACCCTGCTACAGTGCTTTTCAAAATTAAAAGTGAAATATGAAATAATAGGTAAATTTCAAAGGGCTTGGAGGTTCCATTTGGTTCAATGTCCAAATACGTTAATGTTCCTTTGATTTTTTTCAAAGTCTTTGAGGTCTTTCTCTCTTGCTTCTTCAGCCTTTCATGACCCATTCTTCTGCTTTCCTTTCAACCTTATGAAGTCTTCATTTTATCAATTTTTTTTAGATTAACACCTATAGAGTCAAGGAATTTCAGCAGATGCCTATCAAAGGAGCAGAAGTTTTTCTGCTTGCTTTCATCATTTCCCTCCCATATCAGAGTAAGTTCTATCCAGCCCACAATTTGAAATATGAACCGCATTTCTCCTTCCTTTTTTAATTATATTGAGATTCTCCTTTGTGAGCAGGAAAAATTCTACCTCGAATAGATATGTGGCAGGGAATAATAAGTGAACTCCTTTATCAGGGGATTCCATATATCTAAAAGATTGAATTCACTGTTATATTGTTGAGTCATGGAGGAGGACTTTGATAGCAATCTAGGGAGGAAAGATGATCTGTCCACTTTGAAATTTAAACATAAAGTAAAGTCACCTGTTATATAGTATGGTTCAGGGAATTCAGCTTCAGTCAAAAAGAAATCAACACTATAAAACGTGAGTAAATCTACATTAGGAGTGGGTACATTAGTTATCATCTGAATGTTGTCAGTGGGATGCACTGAACCATAAAATCATAAGATATTTCTTGAATGGATTTATAGCTCACTAGGGGCTAATTATTGTTACTACCCAGCTTATGGAAAGAGGATGATGGATGGTAGGGTGAGATTATTTTATTTCATATAATTAATTTTTCTTAATTTTATAGGTCAAAGACTTCAGAAAAATGGTGCCAAGTTAGGCATATAAATCCATTCTTGGGTGTATAGAAGAATATTTTCCAAAATACCTAAAATTTTGGAGCCTAAATCCCATTTTCAAAAGTGACTTAGCACTTGTCTACACTTAAAATGCTACAGGGGCATTGCTGTAGCGCTTCAGTGAAGACACTACCTACACAGATACGAGAGAATCTCCAGTTGGCATAGGTAATCCACCGCCTTGAAAGGAGGTAGCTGGGTCTACAGATGAATTCTTCCATCAGCCTAGCACTGTCTACACAGGGGTGTAGTTTGGCTTAACTACACTGCTCAGGTGTGTTGATTTTTCAGTTATGTTGAACTAATTTTCTCATGTGGACCAGGCCTTATGCACTTAGTGGCATATTTTCAAGGGTATTAAGGCATCAAAAGATGAATACATGTGCCTAAATAACTTTAAAAATCCAACACTAGGAGCCCAATTCCACTGAAAGCCAACAAAAGGCTCCTAAGTGCCTAGTCACTTTTGAAAATGGGACTTAGGCTCTTTGTAAAATTTTACCTCCAGTTTAGTATCTCCTGAGAGACTATTGGGAGTAGCTCCTGATTTTGCCAGTATACTATTCATAGATTATTTTCCAAATTGGTAGATGACTACTTTTGAGCCTAAGGGCTCTTTGTGACAGTTTCCTGTCACTATTCACTGTCTGTGGTATGTTTGGTCACCTAAGCCTCGCTCTAAATAGCACCCAAATAGCTTCCATTGAGAACTATTTGTTTCCATCACTATGTGAGCAGCATTTTGTTTGTATGAAGGCTTGGGTGGAATGGATTGGGTGTTCTTCATACAATTCCCTTATTTGCCATTCTCGTGTTTCAAAAATGTCCGTTACCCAATCAGGGAATGGAGAGGGAAATAAATGATGTGTGGAAGGATACTGATATGGTTTATATGAAGCAAATGTGGTTTGTGGGGGGAAGAGGGGAGCTGGAAAAGAGGTGCCAGTGCAATGAGAACTTTTTGTCCCCAGAGAAGTTACAGCTGCTGTAGAGAGGAGTTTAGGGAGGGAATGAGCATGGGGTGGATGCAAACCACCTACGGGAAGGAGAGAATCAGGGCTCTGGATGATTTTTCAGCCCCAAGCTAGGTTTTTTCTCCTTCTCTCCGGGGATCTGAGGAACATCTCTCTCGATCTGTGTGGGAAATGGCTTTCCCATCCCATGAAAAATTTGAGATTTCAAAGATTTTCCCATTCCAGAACAGGACAAAACCAAGACCTTATGAATGTTTGCATGACCAAAGTTTTGTTGAACCTGACCCTTCCTAGAAAAAGTTTGGGTTTCAGTGGATCAACATTTTCCAACAAAAAAAGTTTCTTTGAAAAATTCCCAACCAGTTCCCCTCTCTTCCCTTTCTCTCCCGCTTTTCTCCCTCTTCTGCTTCCTTCCATTCAGTACCTTTTTTCCTCTCCTCTCTTTTCCTTTTGCAGAAGCAACAGGAGGGCTGGCTGCAGTCACCATTATTCTCCAGCGAGGGTACTGGGGTGTAGCTGGTCCATGGGGTTATGTGAGTAACAGTCTGTTTTTATCTGCTTCATCTTTGGAGGTGGCGCTGTAGAAAGTGGTGGGATGTTTTTTTATTAATAGGATGGGACCGATGACAGACTTGACATTGAATTGGTAACAAGTTGAAAGATTACTAGGGAGGGGCTTGGATGTTTGGTAAAATGAGGGAGAACTGTGCAAGAAAATATTGTCTAGGGGACAATAGGTTGGGGAGTGGGATATTTTCAAGAACGTTTTAAAAATTGGATGCATTGTCAGGCAGAAACACCAACAAAAGTAATTAACTTCGAATGAGATAACAGAGCTTATTAAGAATTTATTCATCTCTCCTGGGGGATGTAGTGTCATTCAATGGAGATATCACTGCAGCATTAGGACAATGCAATCAACAATGCATTGAAATTCATGTTTCTGGACGTCACAAGGAATTTTAATTAAATTATGCTAATATGTTACATTAGGAAAATACAAGTCACGTAAGGCTTTGAGATGGTGTTAGTGTGCTGCTGGGCCAGAAAATGTGAGAAAGGAACTGTCTTGTGGTAGGAATAAGGGATTAGAAGACAAAATAAATAAGAAGAAACAGGAGCTGCCCTCAGGGTGAAGCTAGCAGCTGCCAGTCAGTATTGGGAATCTCCTGGGAGTGGAGCCAGGAATTGCTATAGGGAGCATGACAAGGAATCACTAACAGAGCCTGAGGTACCAGCAGAAAAAGACTCTTCAGGGGGCCAGGCAAGTAGGAGGGCAGGCAACATGTGCAGACAAGACAAGAGGTCTAGGGATCAGGAAAGCAATTGCAGGGGAGCATGGAACCAAGAGCCACGGGAAGACAGGGTGATTCACCTCTTTCAAAAAGAGCTAAATATTTATCATGGTTATCTCATAAATATTTTCCTAATGAGTTTTCCATGTAAACAATTGCTATAGGTCCCCCTGGGATCAGGGACGCCCAGAGGATTCAGGGGGCCTGGGGCAAAGCAATTTCGGGGGCCCCTTCCATAAAAAAAAGTTGCAATACTATAGAATACTATATTCTCGTGAGGGCCCCTGCGAGGCCCGGCACCTGGGGCAAATTGCCCCATTTGCTCCCCCACCCCCCCGGGCGGCCCTGCCTGGGATTTGCGTGCTTACAAATGGGATTATGATTGGAGTTTGGGAGACGTGTCCTTGAGACAACCTCTCTATTAAGATGTGGTCCACAGTGTTTTCAACTGCATCACAAAGGTGGTCATTAGCATACTATCTAGGCACTGCCTTGTGACCAGTTTCACAAGCTTAATTATGAAGTCAAGAAACTCAAGCCCCAATTCAGGAAAGCATCACATTCCATGAAAGCTCCTAAGCATGTGCTTTGACTTCCAGGGGACAATGATTAACACTAAACATGTGTTTATAGACTTTCAAGAATAGAGATGATTTATGGTTGTCTTGTGAAAGATTCACAAGACATCTGGGTTCTGCTGCTGGCTATGCTACTGACTTGCCCTGTGACAAGAAGTAACCTCTCTCTACTTTGGAAATAGGAGAGAAATACACTTACCTAACACAGAAGTGTTTTGAAGGATAAGGCTCTGGTCCTGCAAATGCTTATACATGTACTTAATTTAAGCATGGGAGTGCTCCCACTGACTGCAGCTTGACCACTCATTAAGCACCTGCATAAGTGTTTGCAGGATCAGAGCTTAAATCACTAATGCTGTGAGATGCTTGGTTGAAAGGTGTTGTATGTGCCAAGTATTATTATAATAGTGCACACTTCGGCATATTTTTGCTAAAAAGATCTCCTGCAGCGTGTTCCACGTTTGTACACATATATATTTCATCCTAAAAAAAAGTGTTTCTTTGTGGCTCCATAGTATGTTTAGCTGAAAACCCAGTGTATATCCTGAAACCCTGCTAAACTGCAATGCACAAATGACATGCTCAGAGTGGAAAATCTCTGCAAAGATTAAGGTTTTGGTTCTGTAATTTTTTTAAAGAGGGTCTGAGCTTGTGCGAAAGAGAATGTTTTTGAAATCAAATGAAAGATAAAAGAATTTTTCAAACATGCAGCGTGAAATGTGTTTTGACAGAGGAAGCTGCAGTTGAGAATTCACTGTCTGGAAGACTGAACTGGTAAAAGTAGTGCTGCAGGAACAAAAGCAGGGGTGTATTAAATCCAAATATTTACCTTTAATAAAAATGAGTGAGTAAGGGTAGGATTCACAAAGGTGTTTAGGGACCTAGCACCCATTGATTTAAATGGCAGTTAGGCTCCTAAATACCTTTGTGAATCCTATCCTAAATATTTTTCTTAATGTTCTCGTTTTGAGCAATATCTGGTTGAATTTCTAAGCAACAGTTGTTCTGCACTTGGGGCCCAGTCCTGCACCTAGAAGACAGTGGGAGTTTTGCCATGATTCCTGTGAGTGAAGGACTGGGCCTTGTACAATAATCTGATATCTTGAGGCACTTCTAAATAAATGGTTTTGAGGGTAAAACAGCTACTGTGGATTTAATCAATGCATTAAATTGATTACATTGCAATATATTTGTTTGACAAATAATTATAGATCTAATGAAAAGGCACCTGGTTGCCCATGTTTCTCAGTATGACTTCATTTCAGTGTACCTGAGGATTTATTAGATTTGATTTGGAGACAATGAATGGATAACAGTGCAAAGCTTTTGGGCTCACTAGTTCAAGAATGAAATGACTGCAACCAGCATAGTTGAAAATAAGAGTAAACTTTTCCATGTATGCCAATATCAATACTGATAAATGTAAAAAAAACCCCCAAAAAATACAAAAAAAAACCCCTAAACCACTCTGGTGCAGAAGGAAGGGGATGGTAAGGCTTGGAAAAGTAACTTAGCATAAGGAGGAGAGCCAGGATACCAGGAACTCTAATGGTGCAACACATCAGGTCTGACCAGTTTAGAAAATGAAGTGATTGTAATAACTTGAAACAATGTGCCTGAAAAATGTGAATCAGATATTAGCAGGGCCGGCTCCAGGTTTTCTTCCGCCCCAAGCGGCAAAAAAAAACAGAAAAAAGCCGATCGGCGGCATTTCGGAAGCAGCTCAATCGGGCTGCTCCATTCTTCGGCGGCAGTTCGGCGGTGGGTTCTTCACTCCCTCTCTTTCTCTTCGGCGGCAGCTCAAAGAGGATGAGAGGGACTGAGGGACCCGCCGCCGAATTCCCGCCGAAGACCCAGACGTACCGCCCCAATAGCGGATGGAGTGCCGCCCCTTTGTGTTGGCCGCCCCAAGCACCTGCTTCCTTTGCTGGTGCCTGGAGCTGGCCCTAGATATTAGGGGATAGCTTCTTTTTGCCGGTGCAGTCTGCTAGGTATGCACGACTGGTGGGAGAAAGGAATAGTAAAAAGTTAGTGAAATGTGCACATTTGTGTCTGTATGGAAATGATTCTGAAACCCTTTGTAACCATTCTCGTCTGAGTTAACTACATCCTTCTTGCCCTCCAGTGTTGGAGACCTAGTTCTTTCAAAATAAATGATTTTTGTGTATAGGAGAATGGAAGATGTAGAGGCTGGGAGGGAGAGGGCATGGATGATTTCAGAGTATCTCTGTCCCTAGGACAGCAGGATTTATGCTGTGTCCTAGATTTGGTTTATTGTCCAACATGGTATTTGAAGGTGAGGAGGAAAAAGGGTGTCATCTTTCTTATACGCAGCACTGAGAAAGGGAAGGGCATTTGTCCAGCCCCTGGGGTGCCATTGGAAACTGCGGTGAGGGAGTGTGCCTGCCTTGGGAAAGCAGAACTCCGCTGAAACACCTCAAACACATCCTGTAGAATGGTAACCAAGTCTCATGTGACAGTGAACAGAGATTTCTTTTATCAGAGGGGTAGCCATGTTAGTCTGAATCTGTAAAAAGCAACAGAGGGTCCTGTGGCACCTTTAAGACTAACAGAAGTATTGGGAGCATAAGCTTTCGTGGGTAAGAACCTCACTTCTTCAGATGCAAGAGATTTCTTTGTCACAGATATAAGTGGAGCAGTAGTTAACCAATACCTGACATTTTTCTCTCTGAAGATTTTTTTAAAGTCATTTTTGCTTCTTATTTGAGAAACATGCCTGCAAAAAGCACAGCGTGACAACAGAGTTTTGGCCAACGTAGGGGACTGAATCAGGGATACTGAGTTAAAAAAATGACTCTCTACAGTTTGAGCTAAAGAGCCAGCCACTAGCACCAGGGCCTGTAACGTATTCACATCCTCTAGGAATTGTGCACTGACCACTTGTTACACTTGCACAAACGAGGTACAGCAGAACCTATTGTAACAGGTGCTCTCTATTGTTTCAGGGACAAATCCTGCTTGTTTTACTCATGTGAGTGTGTTCAATGGGACTTCTTGTGGGAGTAAGGCTGGGAGGCATTTCACCCTTATTGTTTTCAAATGTGTGATCTGTGTATATATATATACACACACACACACACACACACACACACACACACACACACACACACACACACACACACACACACACACAAACACACACACTTTAAACAATAACTTTTGGTTTGGATTTTCAAATGTTCTCAGCATAGGCCCTGTCTGTCCCAGGCCCTGCCCCCACTCCGCCCCGCCTCTTCCCACCCCCCACCCTGAGTGTGCCCCATCCTCGCTCCTCCCCCTCCCTCCCAGCGCTTCCTACACACTGCTGAACAGCTGATCCGTGGTGGGTGGGAGGTGCTGGGAGGGAGGGGGAGGAGCTGATCGGCTGGGCTGCCAGCAGGCTGGAGATACTGGGGGGAGTAAGAGGCATAGGTGCTGGGGATGCTGCCACACCCCCTGGCTTGAAGTGGTTTCCATCATGTATAGGGTTTAGTTTGGTTCAATGGCTCTCAGTATTCCCACTATACAAATTGTTCCTGCACCACTGGTGGGAGGAGCTGATTGCAGGGGGCTGCCAGTGGGTCCTGAGCACTTACTATTTTTTTTGGAGCACCCCTGGAGTTGGCACCTATGGTTCTCAGCATTGGATTAAGTCTGCTTCCAGTGCAGTCAAGGACAGTTTAGGCCAATGCTGACAGCTTTTGACAAGTGCACCCATAATGGATAGACAAGCAATAGAATAGCAGAAGTTGTGTTTATTGGCCCTGATCCAAAGTTGGAGTCAATGAAAAAACTCCCATTGATTTCAGTGGTCTTTGGATCAGGCCTTTGAGGAGAAATCTTGTGAGAATAAAAACAGAGAAAACAGACATCCAAAATCAAGAACTTTAATACACTTAGAATGTTTCCTTTTATTTTTAATATACCTATTACAATAATTTGTTAGGCATATATAGAGCACTATTATTTACATATCCAGTGTTTATCCTTTGGGGTGAATTCCAGTGCTAAATAAATAAGTCAGTGAGCTGCTTATTAACCATGTAGAAAACAAACTTCCAATAGAATGATTTCACATAATGACATCCTTGATATGGTTACAGTTGCCTGTAGTTTCATAGAGTAGATCTCTTCAGATTGCAGTCAAATGGTGTATAAAATTATAAACATAATTACAGATAATCAGAAGAAAATTATAACAATACAGCAAATTAAAAACAGTACTGAAAAACCATCAGTGGATAAGCCTCTACATTTTTCATAGTCATTTCAGTATGATACTATAGTCCAGGGATCGGCAACCTTTGGCACGCGGCCCACCAGGGTAAGCACACTGGCGGGCCTGGCCAGTTTGTTTAGCTGCCGCGTCCGCAGGTTCGGCTGATCGCGGCTCCCACTGGCTGCGGTTCTCCGCTCCAGGCCAATGGGGGCTGCTGGAAGCAGCGCGGGCCGAGGAATGTGCTGACCGCTGCTTCCCACAGCCCCTGCGGACATTAGCAGCCTGGCCTGCCAGGGTGCTAACCCTGGTGGGCCGCATGCCAAAGGTTGCCGATCCCTGCCATAGTCCAAGGGCAGCAAAGAGATATGATTTGGTAAAATCCCAATCATGGAATGTGTAGCGCCATTTAAGATGTAACCTTTGGGGAAAATGAAGGTACTTCAGTTAGTAATTATTAAAAATAAAGCACATTTTACCAGGCCTTATTTCTGTCATAGCTTCTTTAAAAATGTCTGCATCTCAGGATTATTATTATTTTTACTGAAGTTCCTCTTAATTCAGTTATCACAATTTTATTTATGTATATACATATAATAGATCATACCATCAACACAAGGAACACAATTATCTGGGATCACAAAGCAAGGGTCCAAATCAAATCCCGTTCAATGTTATGCATGTAAGCTCAAATATCCAAGAACTGGACTTTGGCCCAATCTTGCACCAGGGCCTGCAAGCTCAGAGCCCTGCACCCATATAGAGTCCTATTATCTTCCCTGGGATGGTACTACTAGTGTATGGGTGCAGGGTCCGATGCTGATATGTCCTAATGAAGGGTCAGAGCTTTAACTCACACAAATAATGGTAGGTTATTTCTCATAATTCTTGTCAATAATATTTTGGAGGCCAATCCTATGACATGTCATTAAATTGTTGAACATCTGGGACATTCAACTATGGCACAAAGCAGTGGATTCTCCAAGATACATAAAAAGACAGAGGATTGAGTTCATAATTGTCAACTATTTTTCCTTACAATTTTAACATTCCCACCTTTATGCTGGTAAAGAACTGGCCTTCTTTACTTGTAGTATCATTTCTTATTAGACAAGACATTTTAGATTTTTAACTGCACTGTAGTTTGGCAAATGAATTGTTTGGGATTTTAGAAGCACATTTTGCTATAGATTTCAACATCTGGCCTTTTTAAGACACATGTCCAACTATTCAAAAGAATATTTTAAAGCAAAAGTGATGTTTGATATAAAGTAACAGTTCTGTTGTTGTAAACATGGAAAAATATTCTACAAAAAACAAGTAGAAAAGTGATTTCTGATTTGTGAATATGGTTTATATAAAAATGCAAGTGACTAATCTGTATGCTAAGAAGGGCCCTTGCTGGGCAGTGTTGTGATGGTACATCACATTTTCACAGCTTACATTGACACAGTCAGAACCATAATGTGATGACATCCTCAGATCAGAAAAATATTATTTTACAAACTGTACATTTGGCATCTCTTTTTGATTTTATACATACATATAAAATAGTGCAAAATACAATATGTTAATACAATGTTTTTCAAATCCTATTTAAAACTTCTGAATTTTTAACCTTTCTGCTCATTCACTGGAAACAGTTTGGCACACTAGGACTTTTGTTTAGACAGAAAACATCTCACTTTGTTGCTGTCACTATCTTCACTGCATCTTTAAACCATTAAATTACTCCAAAGGAATTAACCTTTCCATATTTCCTTTCCCTACCTGTAACGCTTGTATGATTAAAACATATCAGTAAAAAAAATCATAGACACTAGGGTAATTTATTCACTCAGCAGTATAGAATAGATCGTGTGTGACTGCTGATTTCATCCATTGTCAGAGGACAGTGACTATACAGCATGTTCTCCAAATACTGACTGCCAGAGTGGTTGGTTGGATGTGGTCTCCAGAATCCCTTAGAACTTTATCCTAACTTCAGATGTGCAAGTGCTGGTTAACCCATATATCTTTAAAATTCTGCTATTCGGCATGCCCATGTATTTGAGATTAAATCTAAATCCCAGAAGAGAAATCTGGGTTCCATTAAATAAATAGCCAAACTCCCATAGACTTCACTGGGGACAGGATTTCACCCAGGTCACTTTCCATTGGGTTGGATTCATGGAAACAATAACGGGTACATATTTTGACTACCAAATGACAACAAATAAAGTGTAAACTTATTAATTATTTAGCAATATTAGAAAAGTAATGAATAATTCCAATAATGATGGACACTTAATTTGTGCAGACTGGCACCATACTTTATAATACTGGATTGGCTACACTGCAGACTGAAATGCCCTATTTAATCATAAAACCGTCACAGGTAGAAGTAATGCAAATGATACCATCTTTCTAGTGAGACTGTGCTCTGATCTGGAGGAAAAGTTCTAGGGGAGTCTCCATTCAGTCCTTGGTTTCTTAGGCTAATGGTGCTAATTGTATAAAGATTGTTGTGACACATCCATGGATGCAGTAGGAACTGGACTGATGTCACCATATAATGTACTGGAGGTTATCAACCAGTTGTCAGAATAAAAAAAAATATATGAAAAATAAAAAAAAATTAGCAGGCATAACATAATTCTGAGTGTTTATATTGTCCCAACAAATTTTTCTTAAACAAATAGTTTTCTCTGGCTTTTCTAAATTACCACAATTAATAAAAATCTATTATTATTTTTCCCCCAATTTTCCATGTCTTGTCCGCAACTCAGCCGCAATTACTTGACAATCATCCCGCAATTCAAGTAGGGGGCCTTACTAATGAGGTTCCTATATTTCCAATGAAGTTAGAGCATTATAACATGCGTCTTTCTGTGGCAATTATGCCATAAACTCAAACCATCACTGAATATATTTATTTAATCCATTTACAGGCATTTCTATAGCTCTTACAAACACATCTAACAAACTTCCTTTTCATGCTGATTTTTCTAAAGCTAGAATCAGGAATTAGCTCTGGAACTGTTTGTTCCAACACAAATAACAAATAGGAAGGCTATTTATTGGTAACAGTCATATAACGGTCATCCAGTCCTGAATTCCCTGCTTAGCTAAAACTCCTATTGGAGTCAACAGGCGATTTGGCTATGAAAGCCATGAAAGATAATGCTGAAATAACTACTTTCTGTGAAACCTACCTGCTCTCTTAGCATTCATCCTACCAAAATCATTATTATTTAAAATCAGTCATATTAAAACACAGCCACAACTGTTAGTCTTAACAGTAACTAACAATCTGCAATAGGATAAGATCCTGATCCACAAAGCACTTGAGTATGTCATTAAATATAAGCATGTGAGTAGTCTCATTGAAGTCAGTTAGAGGGTCCCAATTCAGCAAAGCACTTAAGAATGCACTTAACTTTAAGCACATGCTTGAGTCTCTTTTGGAGTCAACAGGGCTTAAGCCTATACTTAGGTTTTTTGCTGAATGGAGTCCACAGTGCTTTGTTAGATCGGGTCCTAAATCAGGAGTACCCCTTCAATGAAGTCACAACTTTTGAAGTAAGACTAGAATTAGAGTTGATCATGTCAAAAATGAAATATGCATCAGTTAAAGTGTTACACAGTTCCCTCCCCACCGCCCAAAAAAGAAGCATAAATGACTTTTTGTCGCTTAATCCAACAAAAGACACAATACGAGCATTATTAGCTAATCATCGGCAACATTTAGTTCCTTAACTGATGCTCGTCAATTTGCCTTTCACACGTGAGCCATCTGCTCCAGGTAAAGGAAAAGCTGGAAAGGAATTACATACTAACTTTTTCTAAAGATCTTGCTTTTAGAAACCAATGCTTGTACTCAGTGATACTGACTAACTTTTCACTATGTATTAAATAACACAGCCAGTTTTATGTATTCTCTTCACACATTACATACCACGCCTGAAAACCAGGAATTCATACTCCATCAGCACAGTACTCACTTGTCTCATTTGTTCTAAAAAAAAAAAAAAAAAATGTCCCTAGCAATATCATGCTTAAATTTAATGTACCTCACCCAAGCTGCTTGTTCATTGTGACTGTGATCCTCTCAGATGACAAGAAAAGGGCATTCAAAGAACTGGCAACCCTGGGTCTCTTAGGAATGGGGATGCCTTATGGCATATGAGCTGTAGTGACTGGGAAATGAAAGAAAGAAACTACTTTTTAAGAACAACAAGGAGCCCGGTGGCACCTTAAAGACTAACAGATTTATTTGGGTATAAGCTTTTGTGGGTAAAAAAAACACACTTCTTCAGATGCATCCCATTGTTTTTGTGGATACAGACTAACACGGCTACCCCTGATACTTTTTAAGAAGGATCTGGTGAGTGTTTGCACTGACTGGACTGATAAAGCATCCCACTAAGTAATGTTTTCCACATTGATGAAGGGGAGATAGCTCATGATAAGATAGGAAGTCTAGAAATGTCCAAAAGACAGCCTTGTAAAGAAATGAATGAGTAAGGTGTGCAGGGATATGGTTTGAAAATGAAGCAAAGTAAAGGATGTGCTTACACTATATAATATTGTGTGAAAAGCACAGGTTTTGCCTCCTCTCTCTCTTTTAAGCAGGTATACTGAAAAATGTATTCTCAGTGCACAGAAAATAAATGATTAACTGTTGCGGTAACTGGAAACTACTGAGCATACACCCAGGTTATGGATGACTGAAAGATAAAAGATGCCTGAATGCTTGAATTAAAATCATTGATAAAAATGTGGAGAGTTATCTGGCCAGTCATTTTTCACTTCTCTTTTCCTCTAACACTACCTCCTTCCACCAAATCCTCTAAAGGCATACAAGTCCCTTACTTCTCTCCTTTTAGTAACTCCAGATAACCCTCCATCCATGATTAGTTCTACCATAATTGGTTTTTGTCCATACTCTCTTCCACTGATTTGCTATTTGATTCTTCCATTGTGGATTGTGTATGTAAGATAGATCACTAAGGGGTCGCAGATATAATGATCAATATCATGTACAGCTTCAAAATAGTCTTCCAGCAGTAGAAATACAATTTTTTAGGATACTTATGACATGATCTCTATGGGGGAGACTTTTAAAGGCACAAAGGGCAGCTAATAAACTAACTTCCATTGACTTTCAAAGGGAGTTGAGAGTCTAGCTGACCTGTGGGCCTTTGAAAATTAGAGTTGAGCAAGATTTTTCATACTAAATTTTTGTGGTGGAAAAAAGATGCAGATTCAGCAACACTGAAATGTTTTGTGAATTCATGCTGATTTTACCAAATTATCTCTGTTGTAAAGCAAACAGAAAAAAATCCAAAAAAGTAAAAATGTTTTGTTTTAACATTTTTTAAATGAAAAGTTTCCGTTTTTTGGTTCAAAAGGATTTTTTGTTTCAAAATTTCCTTCAATATTTTAAAAATTTCAAAAAATATTAAAAATGCTCAAAATTTAAACATTTTTAAACACACTACACAATTTATTTCAACTTTTTGATTCGCTGAACATTTTAATTTTTGGTTCAACCTGAATCTATTTTTTTCAATATTTCAGACTCACCAGCAAACCAAAAAATCCATTATTCACAAAACTCTATTGAAAAACTCCCTTTGGTTTTCTACAGCACTGTTCTGTGGAAAGCATTAATTATAGCATTAATTGACTGATTTCTTGGAAGCAATTCTTTAGAGTAATCAAGTTTGCATCTAAAGAAAAAAACTTTCACTTCCAAAGTCAAGATCCACCACCCCAAAAATGCTGTCATTGTTCGAAAGGAGAGGCATCAACAATTACACCTGCTGCATCTGCATTTTTCCATCCAAATGGAATTGGCTGTCACCAGGCATGACATTAGGAAGAAATATTTCTGATCCCAACCTCTTAGAAGTCAATGAAAGAATTCTCATTAACTTCGATCAGGCTATGATTGAACCCTTAGACTCTTCTATTAAAGCTTAGATGTCAAGCAGTGCTAGCGGGATTGAATACAACAATGGTTATAGCAGATGTACTAGCAGCACAAGTGTGCTCCTTAGCTCATTTTAATTTGTTGACAGGTTTTTACAAAGTGGTAAACCTGATTTGAAGCTGGATTTTCATGTTTTGTGGAAGAAAGAAAACTGAGCAACAAAGAAAGAGAAAGAAAAAGATTCAGAAAATGGTAAATTAAATTTGTTGTTATTGTTATTAAATACTTTTGGTGTATGAACACATATCCTACCATGTGCTGCCAGACTAACTCTGGCCCTTTGGTATGGTAACTTGGTAGACAGAGAATTCTATAAATCTCCACAAAGGATGGAGTGTTTCTGACAGCAGTAATTCAATAAGAGAAAAAACCATTGCTTTTTAAAATAACCTGGTTAGCCAGTCCCTTGAAAAATAAGTGACCAAAAGAAATCTCCTCCACATGAGAATGATTGGATTTCATTCTATCAGATTAATGCACAACATGAGCTGTCCCTTTATATTTCATACTGAAGTGCTGGTGAATTTAGGAGATTCACAGTATGCTGTAAGTAAACCTTTTAAGACTTAGCAATAAATGGGTATAATTAAATATTTGAACCATGAAAGCAACTTTTGAACTCTTACGTAAAAGATCAATTCTAGTTCGTAGTTCTATAACCTTTTCATTCAGTGTTCCATGTTATGTTCTTAAATCTACAGTTCTTTCACACCATTCAGCATTTGTGTTCCATCTTCGATTACAAGGAGGTAACACAGATATTAACATATCATTCACATATCATATCATATCGTCCAATGTTTACCATAAAAATCAACTGCTGGCATAGGCCCCACTCCAGCAAAGCCCTTACACCCATGCTTAAAACTAAGTACGCCCTTAAGTGTGTTGCTGGATCAGGGCCTTAAATATTATTCAAGCTGTACTTTTTCCTGATGTAAGTTTTTGTATTTTTCTTCCTTTTTCTACATTTTTGGCTTCTTTCTTCATGCTTTATTTCAGCTGCTGACTACTCTTTAGATTAAACTAAATCTAGAAGGACGCTGCCATTCTGTTTAGGCATAGTCCAAAATTTCTGCCTCTGATTTACTTTCATTTAAGGATGTTAAGTTTGGACCAGATCCATAACCAGTAGCTGTCAATGGAACTATGCTGATCTACACCAGTTAAGAATCTGGGCCTTGAGTATGTTCCCTTAAAGTTCTCCTTCAACAATCATTTATTTTAGGGTTCTTATACTACAGTATATCTTATACAGTTAGTATATTCAGATGTACATATTCAAACCTGACTGAGATCATACCAAAATAAAGGGTCTTGATTCTAAGAGCTGCCTACAAGTCAGTGGGAGCTGTGGGTGATAAGCACATGTTGCCATCAAGAACTATGTACAGTGGCTTTATCTTAGTACAAAATACATCTACATTATTAAACCACCATATCTATGATTATCTATAGTATCGGGGGTTTTAATCCTAGTTGCTGAGGTTACAGGATAATGAATCCAAATAATGCACATATTAATAGACATATTAAAAACCATAATGACAAAACTGCATTTCAGAATTTGCTATGATAGCACACATAATACTATGAACATATTTATATTCAAATCTTGATTATATCCATTGTTCTGATGGGTACTTCTTTTTAAATTACATACTTTCATATTACATACTTTCAAAACAGCAAGAAACCCCCCTAAAAACAAACTGAGCCTTTGTTCTGACTAGAGCTGGTTGAATAATACTAATCTAATGTATGTAATTAATTTCACAATTTTTTTCTAATAAAATATTCAATCAATATTTCTTCACATTATTCACCCACCTCAGGATGCTATCCAGCTGTGATTAAAGTTCAATTAAAGTTGGAACAGACTTTTATAGAGTTGGGTGAATAATTCACAAATATTCAGAAATATATAAAAATTGCCAAATCTTCCAAATATTTTTTTGAATAATAGGCATATCCAATGGTGCCTGTACAGCTATATCAGTAGGATGTCTCTTGCAGTGATTGTGGATGGAAGACAACCAAAGGGGAGACTAAAGACTTGGTACACAGACCGGATATCAGCAGAGCTCACAGTGACCAATCTGCATGATAGCTTGGCATACAATCATGAGTTTTGGAAGAAGGCTATAAACATTGCTGACCCCGAATAGTGAAGTGCTAAGAAAGAAGAAGAAAAAGAGCTGAGCATCTAGTTATACAGATGAGTGTGATCAAATGAGTATGTTGCAATTTATTCAACTGTATTTAAAGTAGCATTACCTGTGACCCTGATTCAAATAAGCACATGCTTAAGTTTAAGCATGTGCTTAAATGCTTTGCCAAATCAGGACTTCAAACACTAACTTGGGAGCTTAATTTTCTCAGTTCCTCAATGCTCTATCTTAAGGAGATGAGAGCAAATCCTTATATTTCCAAGGTATCTTAGTGGAACTAACTGTAAGGGGAATACCTTTTTCCTGTTTAGAATCCAAAGGCTCTCTTATATTTGATAACTTTTTAAAGCTTATTTATAATACATTTTTTCTAAATCCATATACCTTATCAATAGGAACCACTTAAATTAATGCAGTGTATTCAATTCTATAGTGTTCTTAGAATTTAAGAGGGCAGAAATTAAACTATGACAAACATTATTGTCTTTTGAAATATTACACAAATTTCAAACTAAACCAGTAGATCATTTCATTAAAATTCTCTGAAATCTTAAGATTTGTGTCTTCATTTTCCAAGCATGTTAAATAGCTAATCTAAAGTAAAAAACACAATGTTAAAAATCACTACATCTTGTGTAAAACTGGGACAGATAATCTACTGAAAACATGAAAAAGCCTTGAATAAAAATTAAAGTAAACAATAAATTATTCTTCAGTGCACATAATTAGCTATATACAGTATAATTTAAAATTGAGTATTGATGACTGCTGATGCTGATGCTGAGCTTTTAAAATCTCTGACAAACATAAATAAGATACCCCAAGAGAGGATAGCTGATAAACAGTGACATAAAACACAGATTATTTTTTTTCCTTTCCACCTCCACTTGGGCTACAGATTATGTCAGTTTCTTTGAAAAAATGCACAAAAAGGTAAAAAGTTCAATTCCAAAACCATTTTTCTAAATTTCCAATGGACTTGTACTCCTGGTGTCTCTTTACATGGTCACAAGCAAGGCATGCATGTGATTCCCAGAACCGAGGAAGATGCACTGAGAAGTCTTTCCTCCAGTTAAAGTAGCTAAGGTACAGCTTATTATTTTTGTCAAGCATCAGAAGATACTCTGCTAGCTCTCTTGGGGAGAGGAAATCTTCCACATGAATGAAAGAATCTGCTGGAATATAATTCTCATAGTTTTCTCTGGATGGGCCCAATACAACTGGTACAGATCCAGCCAGAAGAGCATTGTAAAGTTTTTCAGTAATGTAATCTTTGTGGATTGAGTTTTCAAAGGACAGGTAAAATTTACAAGTGGAGATAGTTGGAATCAAGTTTTTATCATTCACATAGTCTCCAAATGCTTGCCCATAGGTATGGATTTCAGTATATTTGCTTAGCTCATTATAATACTTGACTCGAGCATGCTCGGGGTTCCAGTTACTTACAACCCAACATACCAACTTCTCTTTGCTCGGCACTTCAAATGCAAAGGGGCTTGTGCTAACCTTCATGAAGCCATAAGGCACTTGAATATCTGAATCACGCCGATAAGTCAGGGTCAGGTTGAACAGGTGTTCAATGCCACTCTTTTGCGGAGTGTGAGTTGGAGACTCCAAGTTCATCCAAATCCACTTCTGGAATGGTGGCCTAGCTTGCTGAGGTAAATTAGTGAGATCCCAGCTGATGTCTCTGTGGTGAATAAGGACGGCATGAGATCGGTTATATAGTGAGCGGTCAATAGTTAGATGGCACCCCTGGATGTTGAACATTGTTTGGCAGGATGTAAGATCAAATGTCTGCCCAAATGGCCAAACCCAGATCAGTATTGTTGTTTCATTAAAATAATCACTTTTGGTAGAAAAGAAGCTCTTCATTTTCAGAACTGAGCTGGCTGATTCTATGGGACCAGAGATCCAGCTGTTTGTTGGTTTGATGTAAATAAGTAAAAATGCCATGAAACAACCCAACACAATGAAGATAATTAAAAATGGCCGGAAAATTCCTTTGGATGTTGATGTCATAATTTGTTCTGAAAATAAAAACAAGAGGTGTTAATGGTGTACGAGTGTTCTATTAAAGCAATCACACATCAAAATGAATAGTATTTTCAATATCACAAAGCCATAAAACTGTGTGGATTTACCCATGAACTTCCAAAGAATTTTCAATAAAAAGGAAATAACCACACACACATGACAAACAGTGGCACACCATCTTTGCATTTTGAAAGCTAATTTAAATAAACTGAAAGAGTGTTTAGGGTTTAGATGCACATGACTACATCATTATAATTTACTCTGCCAACTGTATGCCTTCTAACTTGGTTCTGGATTCCCCTCTTGTTCCCAGGTGAAGAGTAATTAATTTACTACACTCCTTTCTGGGTGTAACATGCTCCCTACCATGTGCTCAGCTGGCTTTGCTGACGGGTATGTGCCAGGGGGTGTGGAACCATGGCTCCATGCACTCCCTAACCACTTGCTCGTGCGGGCGGGAAGGAAGGTTAGAAATTATTGCAAATGCAGCTCTTGCCTGATCTCTAGATGGGACGAACATCCACGCCTACCATTAAGTACAGCTAGAAAAAGATCCAGGAATACTGGCTCACATTCTCGTGCTCTAACCCCTTGACTCACATCATCCCTAAGTAAGGGAAAACCCATGATGATGAGATGCTGCATGGAGGCTAAATTGTGGTTTTTGTGCCACAGGCCTAGGTAGGCAGCAGTGCAGAGTTACAGTGCCATAGGAATACCAGAGAGATTGCGCCTCTGTGAGATGCCGTTTTCCTGTGCTACTCCTTAGATGAGGGGATGAGCAGTCTACTCTGTCCATTACTATGAAGTGCACTGCTCCCCATGGTGCGCCATATGGGCCCTCGTCCTCCCTGTCTGCTTTCTGGAGTCCTGTTCCCCGTGGGAGGAGTGGGGAGATGGAACAACCATTCAAGGTGGGGTAGCTTGTTGCTTCTCTCTCTGCTCCTTAATGTAGCCATAAAACTTGGAGGCATTTGTTAAAATACATTTATTTTAACAATAAATTTAGCGTGGGAGATTGATGACAGGAGAAATGGAGCAGTATCAGGTACCCAAGAGATCAGAAGGCATCCCAAATATACGTACACACTATAAACGTCTCATTCTACAAAGCAGTTTGGTTACAACAAAACATTTGCTTGGCTTTTATATATTTCTATGACTTTAAGACTTTGTTACGAGCTGCTTTCACAAAGTTTATTATGAAAAGCCCACACCAGAGTGTAAAAACCCCATTTTAAAAAAATTATTCAAAAGAATAGAAAGAATTTGAGAAACCTTCAGGCCTCTTAACCTAGTTTGAAAGCTCTCAGTACCTCACCTGTAAAATAAATATTTAAATACAGCATTAAGACATGACAGGAAGTGTTTTAGAGATCTATTAATACAACATGCCTTTGGGTGCATTGTGAGGGTAAAGAGTCGTGTGTAAGTTTGAAGTTCAGTTATAATAAAAACTACTTTTATGAATATTGTGGGTGTCCATTTAACATACATCTTCATCTCCAGCCCTACAGCCTTACTGTGGCCTGGGCACAAATAGATTTTTTTTCTTTTAAAAAGCCAGATATTTTTTTAATTCTCATGGCTGTGTTGTGACATAAGCCTGCCCATTTCACTGAATCCACTCTGCCACACTGCCTAGTATGTACCATAAATGACATGGGCTAGCATATGCTCCTCCCCTCTGCTTACATTAGCAGAAAGGACCTTAGCCAGCAAACCAGCCCTGGAGGGAGCAGAAAGGAGCAACTGCGGTCTCCATGCTATCGTCTCTTCTTCTGCTGACCCATTTATGCTCCTGTATCAGAGCTCTGCTTAGGATTCTAACAGGCTGGCACCACTTGCCTGAAACATCTTACCCTGTTAGTAGGGAGCATTTCTGTTGTGAAGGTGTTATGGGGGTTCTGTTGACTCCCGAAGGCAGGGGACTCATACCTCACTTGGTATAAAGGAAGCGGGAACGACTCTCAGAGGAGAGGTGATCTAGGGTGCAGGTTGAGCAGTTCTGAGGGAGAAACCCTAGGCAGGGGCAAGTCTGGGGAGAAGATCTGAGGTAATTTCCATGTTACTTTATTGTTGTTTTCTTTGCTAATAAATCCAACCCCCAGGAAGGGGGTTAGTATGTAAATTATGTTTGAAGAGCAGGTTGAAGAAGATGCCTGCTCCTCAGGACCTGGGAAAGGAGGAGGAAAAGAGGAACAGCCATTCTTCATGATACCATCCCTTACCGCTCCAGTAGCTTTCCAACTGAAACTCTGATTGGGAGTTAATTCTACCCTTCCACAGATAGGATGCATAGCTTTGTGTGAGTCTATCAATGACAGCATGGCTCCGGAGGAAGCCCTGCAGCAAAGAAAAAAAACGGAGAGGTCTCCAACAGGATCCCTGAAATCCTCACAGCCCTAATCTCTGCATAGTAGTGGCAGATGGAGTCTTTTGAGTCCTTTTTTTCTAAGTGAACCTAGAAGGTAATGTTGGGCCTTTGCTCATCGATGGCTCTCATATGAAAATCCACAGGATTCCATTTTGTCTTGCCTCCTGTTTAAGGTGTGGCCATTAAGGTGGTTTATGATGAAACATAGTATGCAATGTCTTTAGTATATGGATAATGCCTAGTTCTCCATCTTCATATTCTCTGATCTGGTTAGTCCAGCTGAAAAACGTACTCAGTGCAAACAGAGACTACGGCCTGTATGAGGGCTAGCTGGCTCAGAGTCAGACTAGACAAGATGAAAATCATGCTTGTAGGTCGGGAGAAGCAATTATTGACTGTGGTTATTTCAGTTTCCTTGACTGAAGGAGTTTTCCTGCCATTTCTGACAGAAATTTTGCAACTTTGGGATTCTATTAGAATTTGCTTCTAGATATTTAGGTAACACCAGTGGCCAACAATACATTTTTTTTTTAATCTGTTACTGGGTGGAAGGTTGTGATCTTTTCATTCAAATGTAGTCCATGTGGGTTACACCTGTACTGTGCTAGTCAGAATATGAGTTGCCTACTTGCTTAGCAGCGTTTCCTGAAGAAACTCATTACCTTTGTGGCTCTGTGATCTGTACTGGCTTCCAGTTTGCTTTGGGGTGGGATTCAATGTGCTGGTTTAAATGTACAAAGTCCTAAATGGTGTAGGACCTAGCTACACCTCTTCCTCCTTTTGATAAAGGCTGTTGAGATGAATTGAGGTGCTTGAGTGAATAACAACCTGCTTTAAGGGCATAAGGGGATGTATTTATTAATACAGACCGATGAAAGGGAATGAATAGAATTCATGATTTGTTTTGTAACATTTGTTAATATTTTTAATGTACATGCCCATTCTCCCTGTGCCCTTCATAGTGCAAAAGGATAGACAGACATGTTTTAGAAATCTATCTACCTAATACATGAATATTCTGTAGAGAGGCAGCTGGAGGTTATGGGGTTGAGTTCAGGGTAGCAAGGTGACCTGAGTTCTTTTCCTGACTCTGCCACTGACTGGCTTTATGAACTTGGACAAGTCACTTCATCACTATATCCTTTTCCTTCTGTAAATGGGAATAATTATGCTGATTACTCATCATTTTGAGTGAAAATCGAATAAATGCAAAGTTTTGCTACTGTTATTTATTATTATTTCTCAATTTCTTTGTGCTAAAATTGCAATCTAAGCAAATTACAGACATTATAAAACACTAGGTGAAAACCAAAGAAACACCATAATTTCCTCCCCGCCCCCTCCATTGAGAACCAATACATGTTTTTTCAAGGTGACTTATGGGGTTGCAATGCCAAATACATTATTAATACAAAGGCATAGCTACCTGATAGGAATCTTAAAACAGAAACATAAAAGGAAATGCCTTATCTTGGTTTGGCAAACATATGTTAATAAGTCACTCAATAAGCATTAACAAAGTGTTATCTATTTCCAGAAAAAAGGAAAAACTACAAGAGAACAATCAAAGTAGCATTCCTCACATGAATGAGAGCGAAGGAGCAAAATCAATTGCACTCTACCATAAGAGTTATTCACAGCTCTAAGAAAATTCAGAATGGTTTACAATGGAAAATGATGTCCAACGATTGTACAAGAACATAAATAACCAAACAGATAAAAACATGACCTAAAAAAGGACACATAAACAAGAATGAAAACTAGAACATTTTCAAACAAGTATCCTTTAAATCTTTACTACATACTGTAAAACTAGAAGAAGAAAAAAACAACCCAAAATCTATGCTCCAAGGAGAAAACTCTCAGTTGACACCCAAGGGTGGGTAATTTCTTGGAGTGTCTTTTTGTGCGCATAACAAAAGGAAGAGTAAAAGAGCAGGAATTTCCAGCATAACAAGTTGGGAAATATAAAAGCTTAACAAAAGAAGTGTAAATCACCAAGAAGTGGAAATTTTATATAGGAAAAAAGAAGCTTTTCTGCAACAAACAAGCAGAACATTCATCTACAGGTATGGGTAAGCACTGATAGTATAGTTTAAAATAGTCTGAAAGAAATGCTACAGTAGTTATACACATATACGTACTCTTACAAGGTAAAACAAAGTAGGGTGATTTTGTTTCATTATCTTTTCTTTCTGATTTTCCTTTTCTTCTGACTACATATTATCCAGCGTAACATACATTCAGGTACATCTAAGAACAACTGTCAATATCTCATTAAATGGAAGCTTTTCTACACATATTGTGGTTAATGCACTGCATGTAGAAGATTGACAGATAATATCACAGATATTATACTTAGTTTCTATGCACATGAAATACTTCCTATGGAAAATTACATTTTAATGTTAAATATTTCCTAATTTATTGGTTTCCCCCCCCCCCCAGATTTGTGGGATAACCAAGAGATATTAGTGATGTGAAATTCAAATATTCAATTTTCATTTTGGTTATTGGACTTTTACTGTTCCAGAAGTATGTTACTTTCAATATACCACAAAACTGTAATTAATTTATATTGTTCTACTGTTTTCTTAATAGGTTATGTAGAATTACTTACAGTATCTTATAATTGTAATTTGCTAAGTAGTCTTTCTCCCATCTTCAGGGATATATTCCTTTCTTGTTTTTGGTACAACTCCACTGTACTTACGAAGAAGTAGGAAGCATTTAAGAAGAAGGTAGTGGGGGGCGGGAAATTGAAGAGTTCTCACTCATTCCTACTGTAGCAGTAGGCTTGGCGGAAGCTGATTTTTTTAAAAATAATTTCGATAGATAATATCTGTTTATTTTTAAGCTTTTTTATTTTTACCTGTTTAAATTTTCAGTTGTGCAAAATTATGGGTTTAAAGCATTATGTTCAATTTTTATCTCGGACACTGGTGACTGAATGTCACAACAAAACAGTTGCATTTGAAGGGTAGAGTATCCTATCTCCAAGTGAATTTTACCTAAAAATAAAACAGAAACCACTCAGATCAGAATTCTTCAGATCACGGATACACACTTCAGCCCTAAGACAAGCTGAAAGTACATCTGTCCAGGCTTCCTTGATGGCAGTAAGTCAGTAATGGAAACTGGAAGATGTAATCAAGATTCAATCAATGCCTCCTTGATCTTGACAATATAAAAGAAACCCATTTCCTTTTTGGAGGCTAAAGTAGAAAATCTTACAGAGAACCTGAAGTTGCTGAGAAATAAGAAAATATCTGGGTGGTGAAATCTTGGTCTCATAGAAGTCAATTGCAAAACTGCCATGGACTTTAATAGGATCAGAATTTTACTCCTGGTACTGAATGCAACCACTGCATTTGTGATTAAAATTCACTTAGAAAGGCAATCCCAAGATAACCAAAGATCACGTGAGAACAAAAAGTGAGAGTACTGGGAGTCTCAGCAGGGGAAGAAGGTAGAAATCCTAAAAAAATTACAGGGAAACTACTGATTCTCCGGATAATTATATGTTCCAGGATTTTGTAGGTTAGAACATAAGAACATAAGAACGGCCCTACTGGGTCAGACCAAAGGTCCATCTAGCCCAGTATTCTGTCTTCCGACAGTGGCCAGAGCCAGGTGCCCCAGAGGGAATGAACAGAACAGGTAATCATCAAGTGATCCATCCCCTGTCACTCATTCCCAGCTTCTGGCAAACAGGCTAGGGACATCATTCCTGCCCATCCTGGCTAATAGCCATTGATGGACATATCCTCCATGAACTTATCTAATTCTTTTTTGAACCCTGTCTTGGCCTTCACAACATCCTTTGGCAAGGAGTTCTACAGGTTGACTGTGCATTGTGTGAAGAAATACTTCCTTTTGTTTGTTTTAAACCTGCTGCCTATTAATTTTATTTGGTGACCCCCTAGTTCTTGTGGTATGAGAAGTAGTAAACAACACTTCCTTATCTACTTTCTCTACACCAGTCATGATTTTACAGACCTCAAATCATATCTCCCCTTAGCCGTCTCTTTTCCAAGCTGAAAAGTCCCAGTCTTATTAATCTCTCCTCACACGGAAGCCGTTCAATTCCCCTAAGCGTTTTTGTTGCCCTTTTCTGAACCTTTTCCAATTCCAATATAACTTTTTTGAGATGGGGTGACCACATCTGCACACAGTATTCAAGATGCGGGCGTACCATGGATTTATATAGTGGCAACATGATATTTTCTGTCCTATTTTCTATCCCTTTCTTAATTATTTCCAGCATTCTGTTCACTTTTTTGACTGCTGCTGCACATTGAGTGGATGTTTTCAGAGAACTATCCACAATGACTCCAAGATCTCTTTCTTGAGTGGTAACAGCTAATTTAGACCCCATCATTTTATATGTATAGTTTGGTTTATGCTTTCCAATGTGCATTACTTTCCATTTATCAGCATTAAATTTCATCTGCCATTTTGTTGCCCAGTCACCCAGTTTTGAGAGATCCTTATGTAGCTCTTCACAGTCTGCCTAGGTCTTAACCATCTTTAGAAATTTTGTATCATCTGCAAATTTTGCCATCTCACTGTTTACCCCTTTTTCCAGATCATTTATGAATATGTTGAATAGGACTGGTCCCAGAACAGACCTCTGGGGGACACTACTATTTACCTCTCTCCATTCTGAAAACTGACCATTTATACCTACCCTTTGTTTCCTATTTTTTAACCAGTCACCAATCCATGAGGACACCTTCCCTCTTATCCCATGGCAGCTTACTTTGCATAAGAACCTTTGGTGAGGGACCTTATCAACGGCTTTCTGAAAATCTAAGTACACTATATCCACTGGATCCCCTTGTTCCACATGCTTGTTGACCCTCTCAAAGAATTCTAGTAGATTGGTGAGGCATGATTTCCCTTTACTAAAACCATGTTGACTCTTCCTCAACAAATTATGTTCATCTATATGTCTGACAATTATGTTCATCTATATGTCTTTTTTATAGTTTCAACCAGTTTGCACGATACTGAAGTCAGGATTACAGGCTTGTAATTGCCAGGATCACCTCTGGAGCCCTTTTTAAAAATTGGCGTCACATTAGCTATCCTCCAGTCATATGGTACAGAAGCTGATTTAAATGATAGGTTACAGACTACAGTTAGTAGTTCTTCAATTTCACATTTGAGTTCCTGCAGAACTCTTGGGTGAATACCATCTGGTCCTGGTGACTTATTGCTGTTTAATTTATCAATTTGTTCCAAAACCTCCTCTAATGATACCTCAATTTGGGACAGTTCCTCATATCTGTCACCTAAAAAGAATGGCTCAGGTTTGGGAATCTCCCTCACATCCTCAGCTGTGAAGACCGATGCAAAGAATTCATTTAGTTTCTCCGCACTGGCCTTATCATCCTTGAGTGCTCCTTTAGCGCCTCGATTGTCCAGTGGCCCCACTGGTTGTTTAGCAGGCTTCCTGCTTTTGATATATTTTTTTTAAAAATTGCTATTACTTTTTGAGTCTTTGGCTAACTGTTCCTCAAATTCTTTTTTGGCCTTCCTAATTGTATTTTTACATTTCATTTGCCAGTGTTTATGCTCCTTTCTATTTTCCTCACTAGGTTTTAACTTCCACTTTTTAAAGGATGCCTTTTTGCCTCTCACTGCTTCTTTTACTTTGTTGTTTAGCCATGGTGGCTCTTTTTTGGTTCCCTTACTATGTTTTTAAATTTGGGGTATACATTTAAGTTGTGCCTGTATTATGGTGTCTTTCAAAAGTTTCCACGCAGCTTGCAGAGATTTCACTTTTGGCACTGTACCCTTTAATTTCTGTTTAACTAACCTCCTCATTTTTGTGTAGTTCCCCTTTCTGAAATTAAATGCTACAGTGTTGGGCCGCTGTGGTGTTTTTCCTGCCATGGGGATATTAAATTTAATTATATTATGGTCACTATTACTGGTTGGAAAACCATTCCCAGAGAGTAGTTATCAGTGGTTCACAGTCATGTTGGAAGGGCATAATGAGTGGGGTCCCGCAGAGATCAGTTCTGTATCTGGTTCTGTTTAATATCTTCATGAATGATTTAGATAGCAGCATAGAGAGTACATTTATAAAGTTTGTGGATAATACCAAGATGGGAGGAATTGCAAGTTCTTTGGAGGATAGGATTATAATTCAAAATGATCTGGACAAACTGGAGAAATGGTCCTAGGTAAATAGGATGAAATTCAATAACAACAAATGCAAAAGAACTCCACTTAGGAAGGAACAATCAGTTGCACACATACAAAATGGTTGCCTAGGAAGGAGTACTGTGGAAAGGGATCTGGGTGTCATAGAGGACCATAAGCTACATACGAGTCAACAGTGTAACACTGTTGCAAAAAAAAAGCGAACATCATTTTGGCACGTATTAGCAGGAGTGATGTAAGAAAGACATGAGAAGTAATTCTTCTGCTCTGCTCCACGCTGATTAGGCCTTGTCATAACTATAAAGGGAAGGGTAACAGCTCTCCTGTGTACAGTACTATAAAATCCCTCCTGGCCAGAGACTCCAAAATCCTTTTACCTGTAAAGGGTTAAGAAGCTCGGGTAACCTGGCTGACACCTGACCCAAAGGACCAATAAGGGGACAAGATACTTTCAAATCTTGGGGGGGGGGAATGCTTTTGTTTGTGCTCTTTGGTTTGGGGGTTGTTCGCTCTTGGGACTGAGAGGGACCAGACATCAATTCAGGTTCTCCACATCTTTCTGAACAAGTCTCTCATATTTCAAACTTGTAAGTAAACAGCCAGGCAAGGCGTGTTAGTTTTTATCTTTGTTTTCTCAACTTGTAAATGTACCTTTTACTAGAGTGTTTATCTCTGTTTGCTGTACTTTGAACCTGAGGCTAGGGGTGGGTGGGTCCTCTGAGCACTTTAAGTTTGATTACCCTGTAAAGTTATTTTCCATCCTGATTTTACAGAGATGATTTTTACCTTTTTCTTTAATTAAAAGCCTTCTTTTTAAGAACCTGATTGATTTTTCCTTGTTTTTAGATCCAAGGGGGTTGGAACTGTATTCACCAGGAGTTGGTGGAAGGAAGGAGGGGGGATGGTTAATTTCTCCTTGTTTTAAGATCCAAGGGGTTTGGCTCTGTATTCACCAGGGAATTGGTGAAGGTCTCTCAAGGCTACCCAGGGAAGGGAATCAGCTTTGGGATGGTGGCAGCAGACCAGATCTAAGCTGGTAGTTAAGCTTAGAAGTTTTCATGCAGGCCCCCACATTTGTACCCTAAAGTTCAAAGTGGGGAAGCAGCCTTGACAGGCCTTAACTGGAGTATTGTGTCCAGTTCTGGGTGCCACATTTCAGGAAAGATGTGGACAAACTGGAGAAAGTCCAGAGAAGAGCAACAAAAATGATGAAAGATCTAGAAAACATGACCTCTGAGGGAAGATTGAAAAAAATGGGTTCATTTAGTCTGGAAAGGAAAAGACCGAGAGGGGACATTATAACAGTTTTCAAGTACATAACAGGTTGTTATAAGGAGGAGGGAGATTTTTTTTTCTTAACCACTGAGGATAGGACAAGAAGCAATAGGCTTAAATTGCAGCAAGGGAGGTTTAGGTTGGACATCAGAAAAAACTTCCTAAGGGTATGTCTTCACTAGCAACATTAAAGCGTTGCTGCAGCACTTTAACATGGCTGTGTAGTTGCGGCATAACACTGGGAGAGAGCTCTCCCAGCGCTGTAAAAACCCCCACCTCCACGAGGGGAGTAGCTATCAGCGCTGGGAGAGCGGCTCCCAGCACTGGTGCACTGTTTACACTGCGTAGTGATTGTCTGATTTCACCCATATAACTGTTATTGGGGCATTTAGTGCACTGGATGAGGAAAGTGAACAGACACATATTATTATTACAACAATCTGTTCCACCTTGCATTTAGCTGTGATGCTTGGAGTACCTTCCCCAGGACTGAAGAAGAGCTCTGTTTCGTTCAAAAGCATGTCTTACTCACCAACAGAAGTTGGTCCAATTAAACATATTACCACACTCACCATGTCTCTCTAGATAGATAGATAACACACACTGTTATTAGTACACAGTTTCCACAGATATGTCCATCCATCTTTAAATAACTGGAACAAAAAATGATTAGTTTCAAGTTACTGATGTTTTGTAATACAGCCTCAGGTCACCAATGACTAAAAGTCATACCATTTGATGGCTGCTTCTTGAGATCCTCTGTGTAGGGAGTTGGTGTTCTCAGTCACATATCTAACAGATATACTTTCACATCACCTAAACCAACCAAATAATTCACAGCACACGAGTCCTGTTTGGAGGCTTACTGGTAATGCCAAAAATTGGTGTATGTACCCAGGAGACAGAAATAACCTGTCACATCTATATTACAGAACAGGATTCAGGTCAGCTAGGGTGCCTGAGGAACCCATAGGCTGTTGCCTATGTTGTTTCTGTTCTGTGGACACACATAGGTCTGTTACTTCCAGTGGTGTCAATGTGATACCTGATAAATTACAAGATTCAATAAAAAAGGAGAAAAATATTTACAAATCAGATAATGAGCATTTCTAAAAATTGAGTTACTTTGAATTGCTAGTGGTGTAACTAAGTGCAGAAATTATCTTCTAGACTCCCAAGAATCCTGTATTGACTGGAAAATCTAGTTTTTCTGGTATCCTACAGTTCATTTTGAAAAGGCTTCACAGTTTACAGGAAACATTCCTGTGGTAAGGGGCTTTGTTTGCATATACAGAGTGAGCATTTATTCACTGTCCATAAACATTTTAACAGAAAGTAGAAGATTACTTAGGATTCCTGGAGTAATCTGTGATCAACAGATATTGTTACTTGACTGGAATTCTACATTAAGTGCATAACAAATGAAACGTGTATGCCTGACAATTTCAAATATAAGATAGATGACTCTTATTTGCTGATAAAAAATAAAATGAAATAAATTACATTTCAGCCTCTCTTGAACCAGCCTATTATAATGAACTGAACAATAAGCATTTCACCAGGAAATCTCTAATAGGATCTCAAAGATTTCAAAAACAGAATAAAATATGCTAATCTCCCAGTCTTATGGAAAGATATTTTAAAATGCCATTTGGTGTGAGTACTTAAGACAGTTTTGCACAGCTGATGAGTTGATTGTATCATTGCTCTAGCTAGACTATTCTTCTCTTGGAGAGACAAGGTGGGTGAGGTAATATCTTTTATTGGACCAACTTCTGTTGGTGAGAGAGACAAGCTTCCAGTCAACAGAGCTCTTCTTCAGGACTAGAAAAGGTACTCTGAGCCTCACAGACAAATGCAAGGTGGATCAGATTGTTCAGCATAAGTAGTTAGCGCATATTCTAAGGGACCAGGGGCGGCTCTAGCTTTTTTGCCGCCCCAAGCACAGCAGGCAGGCTGCTTTCGGCGGCATGCCTGCGGGAGGTCCCCGGTCCAGCGGATTCAGCGTACCCGCCGCCGAATTGCTGCCGAATCCACGGTACCGGCGGACCTCCCGCAGGCATGCCGCCAAAGGCTGCCTGACTGCCGCCCTTGCAGGGACCGGCAGGTCGCCCCCCGCGGCTTGCCACTCCAGGCACACGCTTGGTGCACTGGTGCCTGGAGCTGCCCCTGTAAGGGACCATTCAAAGTATTGGGATATTACATTGCCACTCCCATGGAAGGCTAATTGCTTAAAAGGGATGCTCCCACCCCAGGCAAGTTTGGTATACAATTTAGATTTTGGAATAACAAGATTTACAAAACCAGAACAATAGAAATGTTTCCATTACAATTATCTTTAAAAATTCAGTGGAAATAGTTTTGATTAAAAAAAAAAAAATCCCTGCAGCATCCAGATTGTGGTTCTGTGTTAATGCATGACAACCTGAGAGTGATATTTACTAGAAAGAACAGGAGTACTTGTGGCACCTTAGAGACTAACAAATTTATTTGAGCATAAGCTTTCGTGGGCTATCCGAAGAAGTGGGCTATAGCCCACGAAAGCTTATGCTCAAATAAATTTGTTAGTCTCTAAGGTGCCACAAGTACTCCTGTTCTTTTTGCGGATACAGACTAACACGGCTGCTACTCTGAAACCTGCCATTTACTAGAAAGTCACTATAAACAACAGTGAAATTGACTCCCAAGAGGAAAGAAATGCAAAAAGAAGATACGATTTTTTTTAATTAATTCAGTTTTAAAGTTCTGATGCACTGGGGGTCGAAGTGTTGGTTCTGGCTCTAAATAGGTCTCCAGTATCTTTGATGGCTGCAGGCTGCTTCTGTTCCAGCTACCATTTGGTCCCCTAGAGGACAGGAGAATGGAGAGCATTCCACCACCTACAACTATAGCAGCAGCCACGGTGAGGACCAGGCCTGCTAGCCACTCCCATGCCTGCCTGGATGATAGTAGTTTGGGGCATCAGACCCAAGAAGCTTGCATTCCTCTCCCCTCCCTTCCCTCCAAGACTGCATCAGCCACCCCTACCAGCAACAAGACCAGAGAGGAAACCTTCACCTTCCAGCCAACTGATACCTCCATCATGGGACAGCCTGTTCAGTCATTTCCTTTGAGCGCCTCACATACCCTGCTGGCTGCCTCACTACACTTGTTTATAATCCATCTTAATCCACTTTTTCTCTTTCCTCACCACCTCTCACCAACAGAAGTTGGACCAATAAAAGATATTACCTCACCCACCTGATCTCTCTAAAGACAGTAGAGGTGAGTTTGAGTAATATTTGTTTTGCAAGCCACACATCCATTCCACCATAAAGGATCTCAGCACCTTCACGTAATTTGTGTGGCCAATTTCACTTTCATGCACATTGCAGATATGGATACAGTATATACCACATCCACACACTCACCTGCAGCCTTGAAGTACTGTTGTGTTTTTTTTAACACTGCCAATAGTTAGGCTTGTAAGGATTAGATTTTTAATTGGTAAATGTTGGTAAACATTGATTTAATCGCACACACAGAAACTGGTGAAAAATATTTTCACTAATAAAAATAGATATGTATAGATAGGCAAAGTAAGAAAAATACTGCTTAACAACTTATTAGAGTTTGATCGAAGGATATTTATTTTGTATATTTTGAGATGTGATATTGACAATTTGTGTTTTAATAGTTATAAATCTTTTTAACTTTTTGAAAACAACATTTACTGACATTAAATAATTATTGTCTGATCTCTCGTGTTCTCTGATCTCCCCATAATTTCCCACAACTGAAAATTTAAATCACTAAAAATTGAAAAAAATGCTTAAATCCCATAATTTTGCACATAGTTTTTGTGAAAATTTAAATAGATAAAAATAAAAAATGCTTAAATGTAAACATTGATATTATACATTGAAATTATAAAAAAAAATTGAATTCTGCTAATCTTACCCGTAGTTCTTATTCAGACAAAACTTCTATTAAAGCTCATTCTTATCTCACTTACGTTTTTTTCACATGGATTTAACTCCATTGATGTCAACAGATTTACTCTAGATTTGTCCCAGTAGTAGTGAGCTCACAACGAGGGCCAATAGCTGCAGCTCATTGACTGCACACAACTCTTTAAGGTTGTCCTCCCTCTATTCAGTGACCATAACTTAAAATCTTGCTTCCTTTTGTTTCAATCATCTACAGTGTGTTAGGGGTCTGCTCTAGATGATGCTCTGATAATTAGCCTCAGCAGAAGAATGACCGTTAAGATATTAAGATCGATATTATTCAGACCACTTGCAGCCTAATCACAGAAATCTGCTAACTGAGTAATGTAATAAACAAAACCTCAATGTAAACCTCAATGAAACCTAATTGAACATGGCACAATTTTTGCAACAGTTGCACAATGGAAATTCACTTATCTATGGCCAAACGTGCAAGGCTTGGCAAATAAATGATATGGTGAAAGCAATTAATAAGCCCGTTCTTATTGGTTTGTAATGGGGCTGCTACCCAAGCTGAACACACTCCAAGGAGAGAGGTGAGGGGACATTTTTGAAGCAGTTTCTTTTAGTAAAAAGAGATACCTCACAGTTGTGAGTGATGATGGCCCTTCTCATAGGCCATCGACCCTCTTCTGTTCTTGCAGCTTTGAAAACTATTGTTTAATGCCTACTTGATATGTCCCCCTGCAATGACAATGCTAATTGTTTGTCATCTTGCATCATACATCAAAAGTTATATTTCTATTGTAAATGCAGAGTAACAAACCATTTGAATGTTATTTCGCACCTCAAATAACACTCTGTCACTGTCATTTTAGCATCCTAATTATATCAGAGTTGTCTTTTGTGACTCATATATTGCAGACTGCCAATCAAAATGTCTCTGAGGGAAGTAGCACTATGGCAAATCAAAAGACATTACAACATATTTTGCTAACACTGCATTATATAAAACAGTATAGGTGGAATCCTCAGCTGCACCGGAGAAGAACTCTGCACAGCTGAGAGTGGCAGAGAAGTAAAGAGACCCCAGAGATCCAGCTCCCAGTGCAAAGTAGAACAGCCTGAGGATTGCTCTAACTTCCACCGGTTTGTAATAGCCTGGAAGGGCAATTACACTGGTGAGGATTGCCAGAGTACAGTGCACTCCAGCCATTGGCAATCCCCTTACTCTTGGCATGTGGTGATGGAGAAATGACATGGGAAAAGGACCAGGAAAGGCTGCCGTTTCTTCCAGTGCATGTACATGCTCCCTGTACTCATTTAAGGCTACGAATATGTCACGGAGGTCACGGAATTCGTGACTTCAGAGACCTCCATGACATTTTCTGCTTCAGCCCCAGGACTGCGGGGCTGGAGCTGTCAGCCAGTGGGGGTGCCCCAGAGCTCTCAGCTGTGGGGACTCTGCAGCTCCCAACTGGAGCTCCGAGCTGTGGCGGGGGGGCCCCCCACAGCTCCCAGCCCCAGCAGGCGGTGGGAGGCCCTGCAGCTCCCAGGTGCTTTCCCAGAGCTCCAAGCCGCCAGAGTTCCAAACCGCCAGAGCAGGAGCCTCCGCAGGCCAAGTCACCATGGGCAGCCCCTGGAGTTCCCAGTCGTTGCAGGCAGCAGGTGGCATCAGAGCTCCCAGCTTCAGGGGCCCCCGGAGATCCCAGCCGCAGCGGCAGGGGGACCCCAGAGCTCTGAGCCGCAGTGACTGGGGGATCCCCACAGTTCCCAGCCATGCAGGCAACAGGCGGCCCCCAGAGCTCTGAGCAATGGCAGGGGACCACCGGAGTTCCGAGCTGGGGTGGGAGGCCCCAGAAACGCCCAGCCACCAGTCCTGGAGCTCTGAGCCTCCACAGGCAGCGGGGACCCGCAGCTCCCAGACAGTGTGAGCGGCAGCAGCAGTGAGTGCTGGACTCTTCCACTCCCCATTTTGTCAGGGTTATTTTTAGCAAAAGTCATGGACAGGTCACGGGCTTCCATGAATTTTTGTTTATTACTTGTGACCTGTCCATGACTTTTACTAAAAATTACTGAGACAAAATCTTAGCCTTACTCCTACAATTTTTGCAATTTCCATTTTGTACAATTTTATTGCAATTCTCATGATAACTTTTCCTTAAAATCCCAGCTGCAGGAGCTGTATGAATACATGAGAATCTCTGCTTTAATCTGCAAAATAAATACATTTCTAGTATGGCTGTCGATTAATCGCAGTTATCTCATGTGATTAACTCAAAAAAATTAATCGTGATTAATCACAGTTTTAATCGCACTGTTAAACAATAGAATACCAATTGAAATTTATTAAATATTTTGGATGGTTTTCTACATTTTCATACATATTGTATTCTGTGTTGTAATTGAAATCAAAGTGTATATTATTTTTGATACAAATATTTGCACTGTAAAAATGATAAACAAGAGAAATAGTATTTTTCAATTCATCTCATACAAATATTGTAGTGCAATCTTTGTCGTGAAAGTGCAACTTACAAATGTAGATTTTTTTTTGTTACATAACTGCACTCAAAAACAAAACAATGTAAAATTTCAGAGTCTACAAGTCCACACAGTCCTACTTCTTGTTCAGCCAATTGCTAAGACAAACAAGTTTGTTTACATTTACAGAAGATAATGCTGCCCTCTTCTTATTTACAGTGTCACAATAAAGTGAGAACAGACATTTGCATGGCACTTTTGTAGCCGGCATTGCAAGATATTTACGTGTTAGATCTGCTAAACATTCGTATGCCCCTTCATGCTTCGGCCACCATTCCAGAGGACATGCTTCCATGCTGATGATGCTCATTAAAAAAACAATGCATTAATTACATTTGTGACTGAACTCCTTGGGGGAGAATTGTATGTCCCCTGCTGTTTTATCCACATTCTGCCATATATTTCATGTTATAGCAATCTCGGATGATGACCCAGCACATGCTGTTCATTTTAAGAACACTTTCACTGCAGATTTCACAAAATGCAAAGAAGATACCAATGTGAGATTTCTAAAGATAACTACAGCACTCGACCTAAGGAGTCAGAATCTGAAGTGCCTTCCAAAATCTGAGAGGGACGAGGTGTGGAAAATAAGACTTTCAGAAGTCTTAAAGGAGCAACACTCCGATGTGGAAACTACAGAACCCAAACCACCAAAAAAGAAAATCAACCTTCTGCTGGTGGCATCTGACTCAGATAATGAAAATGAACATGCGTCGATCCGCACTGCTTTGGATGGTTATTGGGCAGAACCTGTCATCAGAATGGATGCATGTTTCTGGAATGGTGGTTGAAACATTAAGGGACATATGAACCTTTAGCACATCTGGCACATAAATATCTTGCAACGCCGGCTACAACAGAGCCATGAGAATGCCTGTTCTCACTTTCAGGTGACATTGTAAACAAGAAGCGGGCAGCATTATCTCCTGCAAATGTAAACAATTTGTCTGAGTGATTGGTTGAACAAGAAGTAGAACTGAGTGGACTTGCAGGCTCTAAAATTTTACATTGTTTTATTTTTAAATTAAATTAATGGAGATATCCTACCTCCTAGAACTGGAAGGGACCTTGAAAGGTCATCAAGTCCAGCCCCCTGCCTTCACTAGCAGGACCAAGTACTTATTTTGCCCCAGAACCCTAAGTGGCCCCTTCAAGGATTCAACTCACAATCCTGGGTTTAGCAAGCCAATGCTCAAACCACTGAGCTTTCCCTCCCCCTAGTTGTTAGCAAGAGTCCATTAGAGCAGTGGTTCTCAAACTTTTGTACTGGTGACCCCTTTTGAATGCATTTTTTTGTATATAATTCTACATTTGTAAGTTCAACCTTCATGATAAAGAGTTTGCACTACAGTACTTGTATTAGGTGAATTGAAAAATACTATTTTTGTTTCTTTTACCGTGCAAATACTTGTAAACAAAAATAAATATGAAGTGAGCATTGTACACTTTGTATTCTATGTTGTAATTGAAATCAATATATTTGAAAATGTAGAAAACATCCAAAAGTATTTAAATAAATGGTATTCTATTATTGTTTAACAGTGTAATTAATCACACGATTAATCACAATTCATTTTTTAATCATTTGACAGCCCTAATTTCTAGGCCTTGCGGTTGCAGAGATGAGCTGCAGTGTGCCCCAAAGGCTCACAAAACAGAAATAAAAATAAGGGCAAATAAAAAGGACACAAAATTATACATATATATTTAATAAAACCACATGATTTTTAGTCAGTCTTATATTTCTGGGGGCCTGACTCATGCTTTTTTACTATTTGGTATTGACAATATTGCATATTGGGTTCTGCTGAGCTCTCGCAGTGAAGGAACCAAGGGGATTAAGATGGTCTTAAGCCACCTTTATGCAACCCAGATCCTGAGGATGGTGGTAGACTGTTTTGGGCCTTGTTGCAAGTTAGAGCAGCCACAGGGCTGCTCTAAATGTGCCTAACTGTAAAAGCCCCCTAAGGGTTGGTCCGGCAGCTGAGGATTCTCAAAGTGGAAGGGTGCTGAAGTCATGTTCTCTATATTGTGGAGGATGAGGAGTCAAGGGTGTGGTGGGAGTCTAGAGCTAGACAGGCTGTGTGATGGTAGTGTTGCACAGTGGATAGAGCACTAGATGGATTCAGGAGACCTGGATGCTATTCCTGGCTCTCTGCTTGGTCTGCTGGGTGACCTTGGACAAGTCTCCCCTTCAGTTTCCCCATCCGTAAATTGGGGCAATGATACTAGCTTCATCTGTAAAGAGCTTTGTGATTTACTGATGACAATGGCTATGTTATTATTACAAAACCCATAATTCCCCTCCACTGGCAGAATTCTCTGCTACGCAGAGCTGGGTATGGCTCTGCGACCACTTTGGGCTGGCAGATCAATGAAAATCAGTGACAGTGGTATGGGGGAACAGGGACAAGCAGGATCTGGCCCATCAACTTTATATTTAAAAGGCCAAACAATGCCTGCGTGGGAGGTGATTTGAAGCTGCACCATGCAGTGGGAGGTGAGGAGCATCGTAATTCAATAAGACAATGCCTCCAGGAGCTCTTACAGAGCACTCATGCCGTGGCACTTCTCACAGAGATTATTTAGTATTATTACTTAACAAGACTGGGGCTTCACCCTACTAGACACTATACAAACAAACAGCAAATCACAGTCCCTGTCTCAAAGCCTGTACCATGGAAGAGACTGGCACATGCTTCCCTCCATGGACAGCTTGGCTTTTTTGGTTGGGATAGAGCAGTTCCTAGCTTATTTTGATATGGATTATACCAGGTCGGGCACTTCCAAGAAGCAATTTCTATGCTCAGGAGAGTGAAAGGACTGTAACTGTGATTGGCCTCCATGAGGAGGCCTAAGTGGGGAAGGATGAAGGCCCAATCAGACCAACACTCAGTAAGAGCAAAATGTAGAAATAAATGTTACACTGACAGGTACACATAGTGACTATTTCTGCTATGTCTGCTTTCCTGATACGTGCTGTATGTATTTAGACTCCTTGTGAAAATGGAATGAAATTATTTTTAAACAAACAAATGATAAATGAGGGTACATTTTCCAAGTGTTGTGTGGGAGCTGTACTAGAGCTGTGTTTTGTTGGAAAATGCCAATTCGTTGAACCTGAAATGCTTCATGGAAACTTTTCAGTTTCAATGAACCTTTATTGAATGACAGGCATGGTTCTCATGGAAACCTGTATGGTTTCCTGGCAGGCTGCTGGGGATCCCAGTTCTTCCAGGCTCTATTGCTGGGCCAGTCCTGCTGCACTGGACCTGGAAGTCCAGGGAGTTGGAAGACAAGGGAACTCTGACTCTAACCAGGGCTTGGCTCTAGCTTGTGTAGAGAGCTATTTTAACCACCACATGCCTAAGCCACTGTCAACTATTGGCATAGGCTATCCGTTACTTTGTTTATTGCTAGGAATAGTTATTTAGTAGATCTTTGTAGTAACTTAGCTTAGGTAAGGCAAAGCCAGAAGGGAGGAGGGGTGAACCGGATTCGCTCTGCCCCTTTCTTGATGTGCAGGGGTGAGCATCTGTGAAAAAACAGGCAGTCTGGAAATATTTACACCTGCCAGACTAACCACTGGAAACCACAAAACCGTACCCTCTTTTGACTTTCTTTAACCAGCAATTGATTCCATTTGATCATCTATGTAACACCTTTGATTGACAATATCTTTGTAACTTTGGGCTATAAAAGGGGAATGGTGGGTCTGGATTAAGTGGATCACTTTGTGGACACATTGAGAAGCTCTCCAGCTGCAGATGGAAAGCTGGCCACTGGAAATCTGTGGCTGAATCACCCCAAGTCCGCTCCAAACTCCTGAGAGGTAATCTTGAGGGGTATTTTGCTGTTTGGGGTACTCTATAACTTTATAACTCTATAACCTATTGTATTTGTGTGTGCTTGAGACTAGATAAAGCAGTAACTAAGTAGAGGCATTCTGTTGGGAGTTCAGGGAATTAATAAAGTACTGGCTTTAAGTGAAAGCATGTGGTTTTGATTTGTTTGTGTCAGCCACATAGCAGTCAGAGGTGCTGCGTCTCCCTTGGTTTGTCCTGATACCGAGTCGCAAAGAGTAAAGTTACCAAGAGCTTTGGGTTCACTGGAACCTGGGTACAGAGAGTTTTTTGTTCACTGGAATCCCGGGTAACAAGGATTACCAAGAACTTTGGGTTCACTGGAACCCCGTGTAACATCTGTGGCAGGGAGCCTGGAAGCCCTGAGTGCTCAGAGATTCCAAAATCCCTGTCATAGAGCTAGGAAACCCTGGGAGCTCTCAGAGCTTCCAGGAGACCTGCTGTGGAACGGGGAGCCTGGAAATCACGAGATGGACACCCTGGGTCTGCAGCTTTGGGGCAGCCCCACTGTGTAGAGAGTCCCAGCCTGGGGACCCCGTGGCTCTCAGACTGCCAGGCCAGCTGGCTCCCCAGGCTGCCCCACTCTGTGGTGGACAGCAATCAAATTGATAAGAATCATGTCAATTTCAGTCAGCAACTATTGGATCCAGGAGCATATTTCAGTTGGGAAAAGCCATTTGTCAGTGTTTCCAAAACAAAAATATTACAGAATTTCTGATTGGTGGGAAATTGTAATATTTTGAAATTTCCCACAAAGCAGGCATTCCAAGTTTCTGCTAGCTCTATAAATCTAGAGTTAAATCACTGGTGTGGGGGTGGGAGGAACTGAGGTTAATCAGAGTTAGCCAGACAGACCCTTTCCTTCTTCTTTTGAAAATACAGAGGTAGATGTTATCAACAGCATCTTTCTTTCTTTCCTCTCTTTTTTTTTATTAAATCAAGAGTTTACCCCACACCATCCCTCTCATAATAGAAATATGACAGTTTGAAAGCTGTGCTGTTTTGTTAAGGTATTATCTGTACTGCATCAGTAATCACAAGTAGCCCATTACCACTCTACATTGTTTTACTTGATAGTAATTTAGAAATTTTCCATTGTATATCTAAGGGAACATGTTCTCAGTGGATTCATCATATTGTTTTATGTGCTTTTTCATAATGACAATATGGAGGAGTGAAGTGTCTCTGATGAATTTCAATAAAAGAGTAATTTCCATTTCCTCCAGAATTTCTTCCATGCTGCAGCTAAAAAAGGAAAGTACTAAGAAAAAATATGATGTTGTGTCAACCACCAGATTAAATATTTAAGGTCAGCAAGTGTTTGCCTTCTACTTTGTGCAGAAGATGATACATAAAATTAAAATTTGAAAGCTGCTTATTTGGTATTTTAGAACTGTATTTTTTACAGTCTTGTAGGAAGCCATTACATTTTAGACTGGAATGTAAATAAATATAATGAATTTTAAAGTAAGTCCTCCACATCAGTAAATTGTCAAAATCTATCAATTTGCATCTCATAAGGATGCACTTATTAAACTGCTTGTTTAATATAGCATAATATTATAGAAACACAGGTCTAATTGAAACTGCAGATCCAAAACCAATCTCTCATCTAATGCTGATTTGAATAACTGAAATATGGAACATGATATCCAAGTCTGAAAGCTTCCAAGTTGAAGAGCTAGGCCAAATGAAACATAGTATGCCCTGGATAACATTTTCAAAAGTGATTTCAGCACTTGGGGCTAGATTCACAAGAGGAAGGGAGAAAGAGGGAGACAGATAGGCACCTAAGTCCAACATTTAGGCACCACTCACATTCACAAAGGAGTTTCAGGTTCAAGTCCATAGTGTAATTACTATTTCATTATTTATACAAAGTGTAACAGTTCCAAACAGGAGAGATAGAGAAAGCTCCACCTCAGGTTAGGGCACTCACCTTCCCTTGCCTCTTTAATCCAATTTATGCCCAAATTATTTTCATAAGCAGTAGAGAACAATGAAGTGCAGGTACAGATCTTTTACCTGCAGCCTGAGAATGCCGTAAAAAGAGAAGTAAAGGGTTACTTTCTGCTAACACAAGTTTAGCACAACCTAATGTAGTGGAAAACTGCCATGTTCAATTTAGTGTTTTATGCAGTATTGTAGCCATGTTGGTCCCAAGATATTTGAGAGACAAGGTAGTGAGTTAGTATCTTTTATTGGACCAACTCCTGTTGGTGGAAGGGACAAGCTTCTCTCTCACCAACAGAAGTTGGCCCAATAAAAGATACTAACTCACCCACCTTGTCTCTCTAATGTTCATCTAGGTTTAAGACTTTGTTCATGAAGACATAGCAAAAATGTTTAGACCACAGAATTGCATGGCTTCTGCTTTGTCAGGAAGGTGAAGAAAACCCTGAGTATCAAGTAAGTTAGGATATTGCCCAAGCCTTTCAATTATTTGAAAGGGTAGTAGTGAAAAAGGTGTCCAATGCTCTCAAAAAGGTGCAGGTGCCAAAAGCTATGTAGTAGATTGCTGATGAATTGCTCAAGGAAATTACAAAGAGTAATATTTCAGGTATACTTACTGTACTTCTGAATAATCCAATGATTAATTATACACATCTTTAAAAAAAGCCTCTGGATTAACTCCTTTGGAGGTACACAGTTAAGTGGTTTACTTAAATCAACACCTCTCCTGACTTCACTACTTGAACAATTAATATGAATAATCCATTCGGTGTTGGGACCTCTTAAAGACATTTATCTTCTTCAAACTGAATGCAGTTCAACCAACTACACTCCCTCTACCAATGCAGCCAAAGTAGAGTTGGTAGCATTAACTTTTTTCTGCCAATCAGTGAAAGCTGAGGCAATGTAGTTTAATCTGCAGTTGGGTGACAGATATCACCCATCTGACCACTTTTTCAAGGAGAGGTGTGCATACCAATGATTCCAGAAACAGGTTACTCCTAGTAACTGATAAAATTCATGCCATAGCCCCAGGCGAGTTCCCAGTACGAAGGTCAACTAGTTATCTACAGACTTTTCCTACTTGTATGAAATGAAGAACAATTTTAGCCATAGGGCTGAGGCTGACCTGTGGGTCCTAAAGAGCTCATGTAGGTATTTTGGAGAAAAAGGAGAAAGAGAAACTCTCTTTCTTCTTTTCTAGAGAGGCACCAAAGGAATTAGAATAGAATATAGAGAAAGATGAGGATTTTCTCCCAAACCTTTCAATCCTGCTATTCTATCTAATACTTGAAGAGGATGTGAAAAAAGAGGGATATCAACCTCATTGTCTATCATAAGATTTTCTTAAATATATTTTATCTACATCTTCAGTGAACAAGAGGTCCCTTTTGAAATGAAGGCTAATTACTTAAGCCCTGGAAAATATCCTCAGCCCTTGAGCTAAGCCTCCATATCTAGCTATGATATTACTAACATGCTACAAGCAGAGACTATCAAAGACACAGTCCCAAAAGTGTGAGATTGGATGCCAGACCAAACTCTGGTACCATAAATTATTTAAACTAAACTGTGCTTCCCAAACCATGAGCTGTGATTCATGGAGGAGCCAGGAGTGTTTGGGGAAAATGTGAATTGATGTGCCCATTTTTGTTTTTTTTCTAATTAAGAGACTATTAAACAAGGATTAAAAATCACCTGAGTCTTATCTATGGATCTGTGTCTTATGCTGCTGCTGAGGCTGGGAGCCTCTCTGAGTATGTCTACACTGCAATCAAACACCTGTGGCTGGCCCATGTCAGGGGACTGAGGCTCATGGGGCATGGTCCATGGAGCTCTAAAACTGCTGTATAGAAATTCAGGTTTGAGCTGGAGCCTGAGCCCTGGCATCCCAAGGGATGGGGCGGGGGGGGGAGAGGAATGGTCCCAGATTTCAGGCTCCAGTCTGAACCTGAACATCTACATTGCAATCTTATAGCCCCACAGCCCAAGCCCGGCGACCACATGTGTTTTATTGCCATGTGGACATACCCTTTGTGCCGTCCACTCCTGCAGGGAGCCTTCAGCACAGAGACTGGGGGAAGCATTCAGGAGGAAGTCTCACCACTAAAAGCCCCTGCTGGTCAAGAGAGGCTCCCAGTGCTGGCAGCAGCAGCACTAGTACGAGCAGATAGGGGCCGGGGGCCAATGGAGAGACAGGTGCATTTTATCTTTATAATGGAACGGTTGTTACCAAGTGCTAAACCGACACGTAGCAAACGTTCAGCTGAAGATGCTGATGATTTTAACAGTTGCAGAGGAACAGAATAATGGGCCCAGTGCAGGTTTTATTGTGGGTCCCCTCCCCTCCACCTCCTGGCTTGACATCATGGAGAGGTATTGATTTCCACACACACACACACACCCATTTTTCTAATTTTAAGATCCTTCAGATCCACTTCTCTCCCTATACAAAATATTTATGTGCCTTTCAGTTTCAAATTATTTTAAATTGAACTAGCCTTGAATCAGCCTGTAGAAAATATTGACAAAAAGGGTATATTCAACTCCTCTTAAACATTATATTTTGTTATATTACAAAATAATGAAATATCTTCGGGGGTAAGATTTTTTTCTATGTCAAGTGGAAAATGTTTTGATAAAGCCCGTTTGAGTGTATACAGCTCTGCAATGGAATGATTTAAAAAGCCCTCTATTTGTCAAAAACAATACTCAAAATAAACACTGCTTTAAAAGCCCAAACTTTCTTCATTCGTTCACACCATACCCTGGCACGAGATGAATTTACAATTCACATTTGCAAACAAACTGCAGCATAATGTTTTAATGGAAACACACATTTCAAACACTTTCAATAATAACCCAAAGCCGATTATTTTAAACACTACAATTTAGTACATATATGTGTAAAAACAGATTTCTGATGGGTGAGAACAACATTCTTCACTCACTACAAGTTGCCTTCCAAACCCTGTAATCAAAAACAAAAACAAACAAATACTATCTGAATCAAAAATAAGGCACTATTTCCATTATCTGTTTGTCACTGATTTAAAAATTCTATTATATACCACTCCTCCCAAATCTCTCTCTCTCTCTCTCTCTCACACACACACACACACACACAGACACACACACACACTGCACTAATCTATGATGACTGACCTTCCAACTTGCCAGTGTCAAAAAATTAATTTTATTTTCTGCCCTCCAACCCTTCAAATGAATATGATTCTCTGTATTTGTGGGTTTAATGAGATTAATAAGACTTGGAAGGGGGAGGAGGAGAAAATCTTCTGCAGTTTTTAAAGAGAAAATGAAACACACACTAAACAAAGGCAAATGCTAAAGAGCATTTAATGAAATGCAGGGTTTTTATAAACCCAATGCAACCAGCTTTTGACAGAATCAGAGGACCCCCCGCCCAATCCCCTTCCCAAGGATTTCATGTGGGTTTTTCATCTGCAGTTATTTCTGTCAGTCCAGCCTTTGGATGCACAGCTAGCACCGCAGCGGTGTGTGTGTGTAAATTTCAAGGAAGGTGCTGTCTGGAAAGGCATTTTGTTTGGGAATGAAATGAAGAACATGGAGAGAGTGAAGGGAATAGGGGAAGCAGCGAGGGAAGGAAAAGGAGAGAAATGAAAAGAGGAATATGGGGAGAGTGGAAGGAAGAGGGGGAGTAGAGAGTGAAGGAGAAAGGAAAGGGTAAGGAGAAGCGGAATATGGGGAGAATGGAGGGGACGGGGAGGGGGAGAGTAGAAAGGGGAAGGAGGGCATAGTCAGCCCCAGATTGCTTACCCATTTACAGTACATTGTTCACAATGCCAGTGTCCAGCAGGCAGATGCTGTGGTGTCAGCATAGCTTCTGGCTTTCTGTGGTGTGGCGCGGAGCCACCTTGGGTTCTGGCAGGAAGGCCCTGCAGGCAAAGTGGGACTTGGAGCTGGCTGAATTCCCTCCCTTCCTGTAGGACAGGATTCCTTGCCTCCCACCCACTCTGCTGGCTCCAAGCAGCAGAGAGTGGAGAGACACCACTGCGAGTTCTGGCAAGTGGGCAGGGCAGGCAGAGTGGGTAACGACTGCACTCCCAGCCATGAGCCATCTAAGATGTGCAGCCACAGGGCCGGGTTTAAAGGGAACACTGGTCACAACGCCACTCAAATTTGGCTCCACAGTTTCTCTGCTCATCTGCAGAGGGACAATGGGGCCAAATTTGAGTGGTGTTATGAGTTTTCAACCACGGGGTCACAAGCTGTTGAAATAGTGCGCCTGCACTAGCTATTCCTCTGTCAGAGGAGCTGAATAAAGTTAAACAGCAAAGACAGAAAAGTAGACGATATAATGATAGTTACACTGTGTTTAGATTTTTGCGTCTTGACAGAGTTTTGTTTGTTTTCAAGTGATAGTAAATTAAAGTATGAGGCCAGGAAAACTACAGAGACATTTAAAAAGCAAACACCCAGAATTTGTAAACAAGGGCTGTATTTTTTCCCTTCAAAAACAAGAATTAAAGCAGAAAAAAAGTCATGCCTAAAGAAGCAACCATTCCTCGAAAACCTTTACAAAGCATCACACGTTGTGGCCATGCGGATTTCAAAATGCAAACAAGTACACACCATTGATGAGTCTCTTCTGCTTCCAGCAGCAATAGGCATGTGCAGAATTATGACTAGGAACAAGCAGCTGTGGCACTGAAAACCATTCCTATTGTCAAATAATACCATCAACTGACATGCTGATGACCTTGCAGAAAACACCTAGGACCACTTGACAGAACAAGTTAAGAAGAGTCAATATTTTGCACTTCAGCTTGATGAATTCACAGACACAGCAAACATGGCTCAGCTTCTGTTATACAAGATTTGTCAAATCAAGTATAATAGTTGAAGAACTTTTATTTTGCAAAGAAACTCCAACCAAATAGTAAGGAAATATTCAAGAGCAATGATAAATTCAGTTGATAAAGGTCTGAGGTGGGCTGTGTGTGGAGGGCTGTGCACTGATGGGGCAGCGCCATTACTGGAAAGAACAGTGGGGTTGCAGCAGGAGTAAAGAAAGCAGCACCTACACCAGGGGTCGGCAACGTTTGGCACGCGGCTCGCCAGGGTAAGCACCCTGGCGGGCCGGGCCAGTTTTATTTACCTGCTGACGCGGCAGGTTCGGCCGATCGTGGCCCCCACTGGCCGCGGTTCACCGTCCCGGGCCAATGGGGGCGGCGAGAAGCGGCGCGGGCGAGCGATGTGCTGGCTGCGGCTTCTCGCCGCCCCCATTGGCCCGGGATGGCGAACCGCGGCCAGTGAGGGCCGCGATCGGCCGAACCTGCCTCGTCAGCAGGTAAATAAAACTGGCCCGGCCCGCCAGGGTGCTTACCCTGGCGAGCCGCATGCCGAACGTTGCCGACCCCTGACCTACACCAATTTGGACACACTGCATGGTTCATGACCAAGCTCTGGCATCAAAGAAGTTGCAACCTGAAGTACACGAGGCTCTCAACATTGTTATTAAAATTGTTAATTTTATAAAATCCCAGACAGTGGACACGCATTGTTTTATGTTTCACAGTGAAGTCAGGTGGTGATTGTGATGTGGGAAAGACTTACAACACTTCACTAATTGCATGATGAAAAATCCCCTTCTTCAGTGTAGCAGTCAGAACGCAGATGACTTTGGTCAGACTAAATTGTATGAATGCAAGTTAGGTAGACTTTTCAGCCCAGATTTAAGTGTCTAATTCTCAATAGGAGCTAGGAAGCTAAATACTTTTGAGGATTTGGGTCTTAGATCTTCTGCTTGAATCTTTCTTGATGCTTTGCATATTTGTACCCACATCTGGAATAGGCAACCTAGTTTGTGAATTACTGTAGGCACTATATATATCTTATCATGAAAAGTGCATTAACGCCAACAATCTGAGTGAACCTTGTATTTCATGGTCCTGATGAGCAAACTGGAGCCCTTCAGTACTACGAAATGAAGAAGCAAAGCAACAGTCCCACAGCAGCTAATGCATTCTCTACAGACTGGCTGGTCAAGAAGAGACATAATGGTGTGTTGGATAGTCAGCAAATGCACACCAAAGCTGACTGCTATGTACTGTGCGCTACTCATCCAGAGAAGGAGGAAAAAGTGAACGTGCTTTGGGCAGTTAACCCTTATTGAGCGTCATAATAGCAAGGAAATCCTCTGCTGCTCAACTAAAACAAAACAATGCAAACAAAGGTACATGGAGAGACAGAAACAAGTTCTCTGATAAGACTGTAAAAATGTCAAACCCAGTCAATTACCTTACAAGATATTAGTTACAACCTGACAGAAAACATGACAGACTGAAGAGCAAAAATTCACAGGAAAATCCCGGCTTATAATTCACTGCTTGAGAACAAAACACAAAAAGTGATGGGCAGTGAAGAGTCCTTCCTAGTGACTGCATATGTTTCTTTCTTTAGCCTTTGGGGAGAACAAGAAATCCCCTCAATCCTGATTTAGCATGAGGAGTGCTGCAATAACATATCATATCACATGGATGTCAATACAAAAGGGGAAACCAATAAAACAGGTTGGGAAATCTTTGTTACATGTGAAACCTCCACACCATGAATCAGATTCCCCATGGCCCTGCACTCTGTGGAGTCAGTTCAGATTGGGTGTGAAATACCATCAAATCACAATGACATTGTTTTGTATTTGCTTTGCACTCACACTGCACTATATGAGATGCCAGGCAATGGTGAATCAGGTCCCACAACTTCAGTAACAGTCAAGGGAATTAGTTAGGGAAGTTGAATGGATTGAAGAACTCAAGGATTTGAATGGGTAGGAAGCTGGGGATAACTTTAAGTGATAGTTTCTGCAACTATCTGGAACTGGCATCCCAAACAAGGGGCAAAAACTGGTAGGAAAGAGTTGCAGACCAAAGTGGATGAACAAGCAGCTCAAACAGGTTATTACGAGAAAGCACAAAGCCTACAGGCAATGGAAGAAGGGATGGATCATCAAGGAAAGCTACCTCTTGGAGGTCAGAAAGCACACGGAAAAAGTGACAACTGACAAAAGCCAAGCAGAGCTGGACCTTGCAAAGGAAATTTAAAACCAACAATAAAAGGTTCTTTAGCAACATAAATAAAAATAAAACAAGGGAAAAAGAAGTGGCACTGTTAACACTGAGGATGGAGTGGAGAGTAAAGATAATCTAGGTATAAACAAACACTTAAATTAATACTTTGCCTCAGATTTTAATAAGGGTAATGAGGAAATTGGGGGAAGTGGCAAGGTGGCTATTGAGAATATGGAAGTAGAAATGACCATGTCCAAGGTAGAAGCCAAACTCAAATAGCTTAATGAGACCAAATCAAGGGCCCCAAATAATCTCCATTTGAGAATATTAAAGGAACTGGCACATGAAATTGCAAGTCCAATAGTAAGGATTTTAGTGCATCCATAAACTCAGGGGTCAGACCCTATGACTGGAGAATTGCAAATATAGTATCTATGTTTAAAAAGGAAAAAAAAAGTGATCCAGAAAAGTACAGGCCCGAGTTTGACCTCAATTGTATGCAAGGTCTTAGAACACATTTTGAAAGAGAGAGTAATTAAAGACAGAGGTAAACTGAAACTGGGCTAAAATACAACATGGTTTTACAAAAGGTAAGTTATGCCAGAGCAACTGGATCTCTTTCTTTGAGAAGATAACAGATTTTCTAGACAAAGGAAATGCAGTAGATCTAACTGACTTTGATTTCAGTAAAGTATTTGATACAATTCCACATAGGAAATTATTAGTTAAATTGGAGAAGATGGGGTTAATATAAGAATCAAAATATAGATAAGGAACGGATTAAAGGGAAGACTACAGCAGGCCATGCTGAAAGGTGAACTGTCAGGCTGGAGGGAGGTTACGAGTGGAGTTCCTCAAGGATCAGTCTTGGGACTAACCTTATTTAACATTTTCATTAATGACCTTGGCACAAAAAATGGGAGTGTGCTACTAAAATTTACAGATGACACAAAGTTGGAAGGTATTTCCATTATGGAGGAGGACCAGAATATTAGACAAGAATATCTGGATGACTTTGAAAACTGGAGTAATAGGGATGCAATTGAATAGTGCAAAGGGCCAGGTCATGCACTTAGGGACTAACAACAAGAATTTTTGCTATAAACTGGGGACATATCAGTTAGAACAGGGATTGGTAACCTTTGGCACGTGGCCTGCCAGGTGCTTACCCTGGCAGGCCGGGCCGGTTGGTTTACCTGCCACATCTGCAGGTTCGGCTGATCGCGGCTCCAACTGGCCGCGGTTCGCCGCTCCAGGCCAATGGGGGCTGCGGGACGCGGAGCAGGCCGAGGGATGTGTTGGCTGCAACTTCCCGCAGCCATTGGCCTGGAGCGGCAAACTGCGGCCAGTGGGAGCCGCGATCGGCCGAACCTGCGGACGCGGTAGGTAAACAAACCGGCCCGGCCCACCAGGGTAAGCACCCTGGTGGGCCGTGGGCCAAAGGTTGCTGATCCCTGAGTTAGAAGTAACAGGGGAGGAAAAAGGCATGGGGGTATTGGTTGAATACTGGATGACTATGAGCCGCCAGTGTGATGTGGCCATGAAAAAGGTTAATGCAATCAGAGGATGTATCAGGTATTTCCAGTAGAGATTGGGAAGTGTTATTACCATTATGCAAAACACTGGTGAATCCTCTGTGTCCAAGTCTGGCCTTCCATGTTTAAGAAAAATGAATTCAAACTAGAACAGGTGCAGAAAAGGGCTACTAGGATGATCAGAGGAATGGAAAACCTGTCTTATGAAAGGAGACTCAAAGAGCTTGGCTTATTTAGCCTAACCAAATGAAGACTGCGGGGAGATGTGATTGCCCTCTGTAAATACATCAGAGGGATAAACACCAGGGAGGGAGAGGAGTTATTTAAGTTAAGGGCCAATGTTGGCACAAGAACAAATGGCAATAAACTAGGCTTGAAATTAGACAAAGGTTCCTAACCATCAGAGGACTGAAATTCTGGAACAGACATCCAAAGGGAGTAGTGGAAGCAAAAACCTATCTTGTTTCAAGTTTGGGCTTGATAAGTTTATGGAAAGGATAGTATGATGAGGTTGCGTACAATGGCATATGGCCCATCTATGACTGGTATTAGCAAATATCGCCAATGGCAAGGGATTGGGACACTAGATCAGGAGGGCTCTGAGTTACTACAGAGATTCTTTCCCAGGTGTCTGGCGGGCTTGTCTTGCCACATGCTCAGGGTCTAACTGATCGCCATATTTGGGGTTGGGAAGGAATTCTGCGCCCCTCCCCCCCCAGTAAGATTGGCAGATACCAGGGTTTTTTTTCAACCTTCCTCTGCAATGTGAGGGCACGGGTCACTTGCTGGCTTGAACTAGAGTAAATGGTGGATTCTCTGTAACTTGAAGTCTTTAAATTAGGATTTGAGGACTTCAGTAGCTCAGCCAGATATTATGGACCTACTACAAGAGTGGATGGGTGAGGTTCTGTGGTCTGTGATGTGTAGAAGGTCAGACTAGATGATCCTCATGGACCCTTCTGGCCTTAAAGCCTCTGAGTCTGTATGGTAGGTCATATAGTCTACAAAGAAATCCATACTGATGATATATCAAAACCAACCAAGGATAAGGGCTCAAGCCTCACTCATGCAAATGGTCCCATTGCAAACACAAAACATGTAAAAAGCAGAAAATGTGTAGACCCCCCCCAAAAAGATTTTCAAAATATTGTAAAAAGTCTAACATCAGAATGAAGTGACTAGCAAACATGGGAACAAATATAGTGACAAACCAATTTAAGTATCTGATACTCTGCCTGCTATCTAGTTTTAAAGGTAGTGACTAGCACAATCACTGTAATTAGAAAGCTTAACAGTAATACAGAAAAAGAATGAAATCTAGACAGAAATCCAACCTTTACTAACCAAACTCAAGGAGAATTGAGAATTTGTTAATTTGAACATTCAGAAAAACAAAACAACAGAAAGAAGAAAAAAACAGACTTGCATATTATTGAGTGACAGCTTTGCATCAGCGTTGGCCATAAGAAGCAAAATAGATGTGTGTGAGAGGTGTAGTAAATTAAAATGCAAATGTACTGAAGAAAGCAGGCATGACAAAACAAAATCTGTTTATAAGATTCACTGGTGACAAATCGAGAATGCCTTTAGGAGGACAAGAGGCAGATACATCACTCTAACATGATTGAATTTTAATATATGTCAAAGAGACTTACAGCCCTGAATACATACTGTTATATATCATATTAATCTAACTAAATAACAGTGGCAGCTATGGTTTTGAGCTACATAAGGAGACCTTGCAATCAGAAGCAGGAAAAAGCTATCTGGACCAACATATTAGCTCTTTTTGAAGTTAGGTTAAACCTAGGCATATTATTCATTTTCTTCATTTATTGTCCCCATGAACCTATTTGATGAGTTTATTTTATTGGTGGTTTCTAGAATTTCCAGACTTTGACATTATACCTTCTATTTTTTTAAACTTTTCCCAGTGTGCAAAAAAATGCAACCTCTACAAACTCCATCAGACCCTTTCAAAGATTTGTATTAGGTCACTGTCACAGATTAGTCTAACAAACATCAGGGTTAGCCACCTCTTGTTTGCAGTGATTCAGACAGATCCCCGTGGAACACTGAGGTCACACCCTTTGTTGCTACTTTCCAGCTTGTCTTGGAGTAAAACAAGGTTTCATTAAGTATTGTAGCTTGGGCTTAAAACATTCTCACTATCTGCTCTGCTTATGTTGCAGCCCAATGTATACTTCTTTCTTTATCCTCCCATACCCTGATGGTACCGGAACCTTTGTAGAAGTTGGGGGAGGGGACAATGCCAAAGTACCCCCTCCCTCTCCGTGGCTGGCTGCTCCGGTGATGAGCCAGGTGCCCTCTCTTCTGGCGCCACAGCAGCCCCTGGTGGGGAAAAAATCTGCAGGGGACAAGAATTCTGCACTTACGTTTCTTTTGTTAAAAGGGGGAGGGGGGCATGACCCCTTGGCCCCCTCGGTTCTGGCACCAGTGCCTCAGATACATAAGGTGTACATCATTTTCTGCCTTTTATGTCAGGCTTGTGCTAGTCTGTCTTGTTAATGGATTTGGCTTCTTTTTCTATTGTTCTGCATAATGGATTGCTCTAATTAGAATTTTTGGTGTTGCAAGAAACTGTTTCCAATTGACTCTGAAGATCTACAGGCATTTACTTTGGAATGAATTGATCTTCTTATCAATTTCTGTTGTAGATTTCTATTACTCTGCTCCATAAAGGAGAACAGACATGATGCTGGCATTAAAATTTTGCATTTTTGTGTCAGTGCCAATCATACTAGTTTTCTAAATCTTTTCAAGTGTATGAAAGTTGTTTGCTGCTTTTGATATTTGTTGCTTGACCTCTAGCTTGGTGTCACCATCATTGCACGTCAGACTCCCTAAATAGGTAAAATAACTAACTTCTTACTTTTGGGACATTGATAGCCATATATTTGGTCTTCCCCTTGTTGATGAACAAACCAACTTGTTTTGCTGTGTTTTCCAAAAGCTTGGTTCCCGCCCCCCCCATTAAGCAATGTGTTGAACTAAGCAGAACAGTCATCAGCAAAAACTAGGTCATCCAATTGTGCTTTATCATTTGTTCATAAAATTCCTCAATAGCCTTCTGCAGTTACTTTCCTCATGATATAGTCAATAGTGGAGACATAATACACCCTTGCTTTACTCCACTTGTCACTAGAAACCATTAACTGATGTTGTCATCATTTCTGACTGCACATTTGTCATTACCATATAACTCCTCGATTATTCTATTTTTTTTGTTGGTACTCCATAATATGTCTCCAAAGACTGGCTCTGTGTATATCGTCAAAATGCTTCTGGAAATTTATAAAAATTATCACAAGAGGTGCTTGCCGCTCCACAATTTGTTCTATAATATGCCTGAGACCAACAATATGGTCTGCAGATGATCTAAAACCTGCTTGTTACTCTCTAAGTTGAAGGTCTATTTGTTTCTTGATATGTTCCAGGATGATGTTGCATGTGATTTTCCCAGATACTCAGAGTAATGTGATTCATCACCAGTTATTGCAATTTGGCAATTTTACTATAAGGCCTCTCTTCCACTGGGCTGGGTTCTTTTCTTCATTCCATATTCTATCCAAAAAAACAAGGAAAGACTGGAGGGCTATTTCATGACTTGCTTTAAGCATCTCTGCAGTAATGTTATCGTCTCCACCTGCTTTCCCATTTTTGTGCTTACTGATGGCTTTTCTAACTTCTTCCATTGTATTATCTCTCACATTAATCACACTTATACTGAATGCAAAACAACTTTTGGTAATGTGACTCCAAGAGGCAGTGGTTATAGTACACACCCTCAAATATCATGCAGAAACTCAGAGTATTACATAGCTATTTACAAGGCAAAATCATACTGCAGGAAATGACACTAAATTAAAAAAAAGAATTAATAGTTAATTACCATACTGAGATTTCCCAGTTACAGACTGTCCTGGATACTCAGAGCCGTTTGTTTTAGAAAAATTAAAAATAGACAGCACTGTTAAAGCTCTCATCCCTCTCTGTTTACAGCTGGCATTTCTCTCAGCCCTCTCTTCTTACAGCTGTTATTTCTTTCAACCCTTTCTCCTCCATCAGGCATTTCTTTCAGTGTCTCTGTCTGTCCCCTCCAGGGAAAGCTGAAATTTGTGTGTGTCATTGTTCTCCTTCACTCCTTCTTACAACTTATCAGCACTCAGTTATCCACATTCTCACGTAGACTTAGTTTGATCCCTGCCTAGGAAACATATCCTTTAGCTCATTTAAAACAACAGCCTATACACATGCCACCAGCGTACCAGAACTGATATATAGTCAAGGCCAGTTCAGCTAGCATACTGGGCTGGCCATGTATTTTTGAGATGGAATCCTCTGCCAGTTGCCTCCATCCAATCATTTTTATATCATTGGAATGCAAAAAAGCCCTAAAATTACCCCACTAATAGCCATCTCCCAACAGAAGGTTTCCATCCCAGATGACATTTGATGACTGTCCTTCAGCCAACTTTCCATCCAGCACCACTTCACTTCTATTCATATTAATCTTTAATCTCCGATGTGAAAGTGTGTCAAAGATTTTTTTTCAATAAATCCTGCAAGTTAGATAATATGACCACTCTTCTAAGAATCCGCGCTCCAGTCACCTTCAAACCCACATGCCCCATCCCAACTAGTTTCCAGTCCCCATCTCCCTCCTCGGTCTCCTTGTCCAATTTCAGGGTATGTCTACACTATGAAATTAGGTCGATTTTATAGAAGTCGATTTTTAGAAATCGTTTTTATACAGTCGATAGCGTATGTCCACACTAAGCGCATTAAGTTGGCGGAGTGCGTCCTCAGTACCGTGGCTAGCATCGACTTACGGAGCAGTGAACTCTGGGTAGCTATCCCACAGTTCCCGCAGTCTCCACCGCCCATTCGAATTCTGCGTTAAGCTCCCAATGCCTGATGGAGCAAAAACATTGTCGCGGGTGGGTTTGGGTACATGTCGTCAGTCTCCCCTTCCTCTGTGAAAGTAACGGCAGACAATCATTTTGCACCTTTTTTCCGCGCAGACGCCATACCACGGCAAGCGTCCAGCCCGCTCAGCTCAGCTCACCAACACTGCCGTCATTGTGTCCTGGGTGCTGCTGGCAGCAGACAGTGCAGTAGGACTGCTAACCGTCATCATACACCGCTTCCGCTGCAACTCTGCTCTGCTGCTATTGCCTCGATAGCAAATTTCTTCATGTTGTCTGTCATGGGCTCCTGGGTACGTGTGTTCTTCCTCGGGAAATGTGCGCGGTGCTAACCGTCGTCCTCCACCGCTTCCGCTGAAACTCTGCTCTCCTGCTCTCCTGGTGCCATGAATCTACCTCGCAGGTCCTCTTGTCGTTCTGTATAAATATCTATTCTTGTGGTATCCGTTGTCATCCACTGATTCCGCTGCAACTCTGCTTTCCTGCTCTCCTTCAGACACCATACCACTGCAAGCATGGAGCCCGCTCAGCTCACCGCTGCTGTGAGCATTGTAAACACCTCGCGCATTATCCTGCAGTATGTGCAGAACCTGCAAAAGCAGGCGAGGAGGCAATGACAGCGCGATCACGATAGTGATGAGGACGTGGACACAGACTTCTCTCAAAGCACAGGCCCTGGCAATTTGGACATCATGGTAGTAATGGGGCAGGTTCATTCCATGGAACGCCAATTCTGGGCCCAGGAAACAAGCACAGACTGGTGGGACCGCATAGTGTTGCAGGTCTGGGATGATTCCCAGTGGCTGCGAAACTTTCGCATGCGTAAGGGCACTTTCATGGAACTTTGTGACTTGCTTTCCCCTGCCCTGAAGCACAAGAATACCAAGATGAGAGCAGCCCTCACAGTTGAGAAGTGAGTGGTGATAGCCCTCTGGAAGCTTGCAACGCCAGACAGCTACCGGTCAGTCGGAAATCAATTTGGAGTGGGTAAATCTACTGTGGGGTCTGCTGTGATCCAAGTAGCCAATGCAATCACTGAGCTGCTGCTATCAAGGGTAGTGACTCTGGGAAATGTGCAGGTCATAGTGGATGGCTTTGCTGCAATGGGATTCCCTAACTGTGGTGGGGTGATAGACAGAACGCATATCCCTATCTTGGGACTGGACCACCTTGGCAGCCAGTACGTAAACCGCAAGGGGTACTTTTCAATGGTGCTGCAAGCACTGGTGGATCACAAGGGATGTTTCACTGACATCAACGTGGGATGGCTGGGACAGGTGCATGACACTCACATCTTCAGGAACTCTGGTCTGTTTGAACAGCTCTAGTAAGGAACTTACTTCCCAGACCAGAAATTACTGTTGGGGATGATGAAATGCCTATAGTTATCCTTGGGGACCCAGCCTACCCCTTAATGCCATGGCTCATGAAGCCATACACAGGCACCCTGGACAGTAGTAAGGAGCAGTTCAACTATAGGCTGAGCAAGTGCAGAATGGTGGTAGAATGTGCATTTGGACATTTAAAAGCATGCTGGCGCAGTTTACTGACTAAATTAGACCTCAGCGAAACCTATATTCCCATTGTTATTGCTGCTTGCTGTGTGCTCCACAATATCTGTGAGAATAAGGGGGAGACGTTTATGGTGGGGTGGGAGGTTAAGGCAAATTGCTTGGCGGCCGATTACACGCAGCCAGACACCAGGGCGATTAGAAGAGCACAGCTGGGCGCCCTGCGCATCAGAGAAGCTTCGAAAACCAGTTTCATGACTGGCCAGACTACAGAGTGACAGTTCTCTTTGTTTCTCCTTGATGAAAACCCGCCCCCTTGGTTGACTCTACTTCCCTGTAAGCCAACCAACCTCCCCCCTTTGATCACCGGTTTCAGAGACAATAAAGTCATTATTGTTTCCAAATCATGCATTCTTTATTAATTCATCACACAAATAGGGGGAAAATTCGCAAGGTAGCCCGGGAGGGGTGGGTGAGGATGGAAGCACCGGGTGGGGTGGTGGATGAGAGGAGGAGGGAAGGACAAGGCCACACTACAGTTCAAAACTTACTGAATGCCAGCCTTCTGTTGCTTGGGCAATCCTCTGGGGTGGAGTGGCTGGATGCCCATAGCCTCCCCACGTTCTTGGGCATCTGGGTGAGGAGGATATGGAACTTGGGGAGGAGGGCAGGCGGTTATACAGGGGCTGCAGCAGCAGTGTGTGCTCCTGCTGCCTTTCCTGCAGCTCCACCAGATGCCTGAGCATGTCAGTTTGCTCCCCCATTAGCCTCAGCATTGCATCCTGCCTCCTCTCAGCATGCTCTTCCCCTCCTTTCATCGCGTTCATTTAACGCTTTCCTGGATTCTGCCATTGTTTGCCTCCACGCATTCTGCTGAGCTCTTTCAGTGCGGGAGGACTGCATGAGTTCTGAGAACATCTCGTTGCGAGTGCATTTTTTTAACCTTCTAATCTGCGCTAGCCTCTGGGACGGAGATGATAGGGGGAGCGTAGAAACATTTGCAGCTGCGGGAGGCAAAAAAGGGAGAGTAGTATTTAAAAAGATACATTTTAGAGAACAAAGAGAAGACTATTTCACACTGAATCAAGCAATTAACATTGCATAGCACATGTGCTTTTGCTACGAGGTTGCATTTTGCCTCTTATATTGAGTGCCTGCCGGTTTGGTGTGAGATATCACACACGCTCAGCTGGGCAACAGAATTCAGCTTGCAGGCAGCCATGGTAAGGCAAAGGGTTTCAGCTTCTTCAACCTTCATAACATGTGGGAATGGTTTCAAACAGCAGCACCCTCCTTTCCCATACCAAGCAAAGTCCATTGGGTTGGCCATTTAAAAGGAGGGCTGCGGTTTTAGGGTGAATGTTCAGCACAATCCACACCCCCCCCAATTCTCTGGGATGATCGCTTCCCCCCACCCCCACACACTGCGTGGCTAGTATCAGGGAAGATCCCTGTCAGCCAAACACGAATAGCTCAGCATGAACAGGCCTCCCCCCACCGCCTGGCTAACAGTGGGGATGATTTATTTTCAGCCAAAGGCAAACAGCCAAAGCCCAGGCCCATTCGCTGCAAGGTTTTGTTCTGCAATGATTCCAGGCTACTTGCTACTGGCTTGGCGTGGTAAATTAATAATTAAACATGCTTGCTTTTAAACACTGTATTATATTTACAAAGGTACACCCACCAGAGGTTCCTTCTCCGGCTTCATGGTCCGGGAGCCCGCCTTGGGAGGGTTGGGAGGATATTGGCTCCAGGGTGATGAACAGTTCCTGGCTGCCAGGGAGAAGGGATTCTCCGCTTGCCTGCTGTGTGCTATCCTCAACTTCCTCCTCATCATCATTTTCAAACTCCTCATCCCTGCTGCGTGAGACTCCCCCCTTGCAGGTGTCCATGGACAGTGGTGGGATAGTGGTAGGGGCCCCCCCTAGAATTGCATGCAGCTCATCATAGAACCAGCATGTATGGGGCTCTGACCCAGAGCGACCATTTGCATCCTTTGTTTTTTGGTAGGATTGCCTAAGCTCCTTAACTTTCACGCGGCACTGCTGTGTGTCCCTGTTGTAGCATCTGTCCATCATGCCCTTGGAGATTTTGGCAAATATATTGGCATTTAGTCTTTTGGAACAGAGTTCTGCCTGCATGGATTCTTCTCCCCATACAGCGATCAGATCCAGTACCTCCTGTTCGGTCCATGCTGGAGCTCTTTTACGATTCTAGAACTCCATGGTCACCTGTGCTGATGAGCTGTGCATGGTCACCTGTGCTGATCAGTTCGCCACGCTGGCCAAACAGGAAATGAAATTCAAAAGTTCCTGGGGCTTTTCTGTCTACCTGGCCAGTGCATCTGAGTTGAGAGTGCTGTCCAGAGCAGTCACAATGGAGCACTCTGGGCTCCCAGAGGCCAATATCGTCTAATTGCGTCCACACTACCCCAAATTTGACCCAGTGAGGTCGATTTTAGCGCTAAACCCCTCGCCGGAGAGGAGTATAGAAATCAATTTTAAAGAGCCCTTTAAGTCGACAAAACAGGCTTGGTCATGTGGACGGGTGCAGGGTTAAATCAACCTAACGCTGCTAAATTCGACCTAAACTCATAGTGTAGACCAGGGCTCAGTGTTCTCCCCCACGCAGTTCCTTGCTCTAGCTGATTTGCCAGTTAGTCATAGTCCTCCCCATCAGAATTGTCTCCCCTGCCTCACTCCACCTCCTTCCCCTGACTCCTTGGTAACGAGTCAGTACCCAGTACTTCATGCTCAGTCAGTCCCAACCTTTGCCAGCTCCTTTTCTGATCTCAGTCTCCAATCCCTCCCAACTGCCTCCCTGTCTCTCCCCACTTCATTTCCCTTTGTCCTATTCTCCCTTACCCAGCCTCCATACCAGTCTTCCCCATTCCCAGTCTCTTTGTTGCAAAAGCCCCTCTCCAAAGCATACGGGCACTAGAACTTCTCACAGAAATTGTCATCAGAATTTTTGAACAGGGGCAAAATAGCATAATTTCCCCTAAACCTTGTTCTTGGAAACAGCTGAAATTTTGGTGGAAAATGTACAGTAAAATTCAACTGGAGGTAGATGCCCAGCATGGAAAGTTTCAGCCCAGATGGTTAATGTTTGGCAAAGTTATAAGCAACTGAAAATAGATTCGTATAATGGTTAGAGTCAAGCAACCTTAATAATAGGCAGTGCTACCAGCGCCACCTATAATAATATACATTTTTTCCATCAATAAAATATTTGTTCTTGCCCCCAAGACTGATGGATGGTGTGACACAAGAAGAGAGTTTCATATGGGGTTAAGGAACATAATTTTCTCAATCTTTAGAGCCGCTTCTTTTTGAAAGAGGAAATTCTCCCTGGTGTGAGGGCCACCAGAAAGCCCATGCACAATAAGTCCCTTTTATGCACTCAAAATAGGGTGAAAGCCCACTGTACTACCTGAATTTCACTCACCACACCATTCCTGAAAATATGTATGCATCTTCCTAACTTAAGGTGACCAGACAGCAAATGTGAAAAATTGGGACGGGGTGGGGGGTAATAGGAGCCTATATATGAAAAAAAACCAAAAATCGGGACTGTCCCTATAAAATCAGGACATCTGGTCACCCTATCCTAACTTTAAATATGTGAGCAGTCCCACTTAAGTCAACGAGACTACTCATGTGCTTAATGTGAGTGCTTGCGGGATTAGGGCCATAGAGCCAGATTTACAAAATTAGGTGCCCAAATGGCTCATGCACATTTGTAAATCCCACTAGGCACCTATTTGCATCTTTAAGCCCCTAAATACATTTAATAACCTCTTATTAAAAATGGTTGTACTGCATCCTACACTTGCCTTTAACATGGATACAAACTACCTGAAACGTATAAAATGTTATGGTATATCAGTGCAGCATGTATATATTAAATTAATTTACAAAATTTAAATACCAAAAATGTGCACATCGAATCTTTTTATAACTGGTTCCATTATGTCTACCTGAACTAGCTTATTCTTAGCGGGCCTGAAAAACTGATTTGCAACTTGAGCAGATCTCCATACTCTTCTTTTATAAAGCCGGTAAGAAATTAAAAATATGTTTCATTCATACGCAATTCTCTATCACTTAATTTCAAATCAAATAATCATATAATTTCCTTCATCCTTGTGTACGTATCTGAAAATATCCTTATAGTTATCTAAAAAGTTTGTTTAAATGTACTGCTCACTGTTTCTTTTCGTCCTAACATTTTTTTTGCTTGTTTTCAATTTTCCCAATTTATCCTAACTCCCATTTTTTCATTTGCCAGAATTGATCTGTCTCATATTTCTCTTTGTTTAGACTGTAATTGTTCTCTCATACAATCTGTTTTTATTATAACAGATCATCATATAACAGAAAACTTCCCTACACAAACATACAAAGTACAACCAGCATTGCAATAACTCAATAGTCCTATTGAATTGCTGTTCACATGTGTATAGTTTAGCATGTTTATAAATTTTTTCAGGATTAAATCTGAAACCAACAATCATTCTATGTGGATAGTCACAATTTGGACAATCTCATTTTAACTTGTTTATCATTTCATTGTATATGACCCCAGTGGCAGTTTTGCCTGAGTAAAGTGTGTAAATAATGGCTTAGGGCAATATTATATATTGCTGTTTTGAATCCTTTGAAGACTATGTAGTTTTATATATATATGGTTAAATATAATAGATTGCTAGAACAGTCTTGATAAAAGCCAACAGCAGTTTTGCTTGAATAAGGAATGCATGATCAGGGTTATTCACTGGCAGTCGGAAAGTACCTAAGGTTACAAAGCTTTCTGTTAGGCTTTTAAATGGAAGAGGCACTACAAATAATCTGTGGGAAAGGATGGAACTATCAATACCTGAGATTTATTCAAATTATTGTTTTAGAATTTGAAAGCTTTAAAAACATATGATCCTCTGTTGACAGAATGATGGGTAGAAAATGTATATCTGCATTACAATCAGATTCTGATCTTGTGCATATATGCACAACTTACATTGGTGTCAATGGATCATATGTGAGGGCAAAATGTGTACCTCAGTGCTGTTTTCTGCTCTCTGCTTCCTTTACCTTTCCCTCTAATGTGAGATATGGCACAAATGAGTTGTCAATGCTAATGCTAACACAGGGTAAGTGACATGCTGTTGAGTACTCCTCTCTCTTGCACCTAAGAAGATTAAAAGGTGTAGAACAGATTTTATATGCAAAAACTATTTCTTGTGGAGAATTATAAAATACTTTAATCCACTGCATAAAATTTTCCCCAAAGTGAAATGCTCATAATGTGGCAAATATGCAATGCTAATCAGTCCTGCCTGATGCATTAGTGGGCTTAATCTACACTAGTGGAGATGCAGTTTATATATATATATAAAAAAAAAAAGTTTATACTCGTTCATTAGCCCGTTCGTTTATAAGCCGACCCCCCAAGATGGTTAGGTAAAAATAGCAAAAAGTGTATGATCCTTTCATAAGCTGACCCTATATTTCAGGGGTTGGCAACCTTAGGGTAAGCCCTGGCGGGTCGGGACATTTTGTTTACCTGGAGCGTCTGCGGGCATGGAGCTCCCTGTGGCCGTGGTTCGCAGCTCCCATTGGCTGGGAACGGCGAACTGCAGCCACAGGGAGCTGAGGGGCTCCATGCTTGCAGATGCTCCAAAAGTAAACAAAACGACAATGTATTAGATATTCAATTCAATGATTCCATAGAGTTTAATATCATCAAATTTTGGTGTAGACCCGTTTATAAGCCGACCCCCACTCTCTGATGCGTCATTTTTTTACCAAAAATATTCAGCTTATGAACGAGTATATAGTACTTGTGCCGGTATAATTGCGTCAACACTAGAGATCTCACTCCAAACCAATGTTATTATACTGGAAAAAGTTTCTAGGTTAGGCCTCGCCTGAGTATCAAAAGGACTCCAGAACAGTCAGGTGAACATCATCTATAGCATAGAGCACAGTTGCCTGATATTCTGCTCCAAATGCCTCCTGGAAATCAAATTGTTCAGGTGCATTTACCTACATAAACCAAGATTATCACTTAGTATTTCGGGCAAAAGTTAAGAAGATATGGTTAAATTTTAGTCCCATTGAGGTCAGTGATTATTTTCCCATTGACTTTAATCAGATCATGATGGTGTCCGTCTACCTGTAAAGCTAGTCCTCTAGGTCCTATCTTTCTTTTATATAAGTGATATACACGTATAAGTGATATACATGCCATTTTTAAACTTCCTGATAACAAGCCAGATTGAACATAAAAGTGGCCACAGTGGGTCAGACCAGTGGTCCATCTAGCCCAGTATCCTATCTTCTGACAGTGGCCAATGCTAGATACTTGAAAGGGAAAGAACAGAACAGGGCAATCATCAAGTGATCCATTCCTGTAGTCAAGTCCTAGCATCTGGCGGTCAGAGGTTTAGGGATACCCAGAGCATAGGGTTGCATCCCTGACCATCTTGGCTAATTGATGGACCTATCCACCACAAATTTATCTAATTTTTTAAATCTACTTTTGGCATTCACAGTATGAGTTCCACAGGCTGGCTATACGTTGTGTGAAGAAGTACTTCATTTTCTTTGTTTGTTTGTTTGAAACCTACTGCCTATTAATTTCATTGGGTAATTCCTGGCTCGTGTGTTATGTGAAGGGGCAAACAACACTTCCTTATTCACTTTCTCCGCACCAGTCATGATTTTATAGACCTTTATTATATCACCCCCTTAGTTGCCTCTTTTCCAAGCTCAAAAGTCCCAGTCTTTTTACTCTTGCCTCATACGGAAGCTGTTCCATCCCCTTGATAATTTTTGTTGCCTTTCTCTATATCTTTTCCATTTCTAATATATCTTTTTTGAGATGAGGTAACCAGAACCGGACACAGTATGCAAGGTGTGGGTGTACTACGGATTTATATAGTTTTTATAGATTTATATGGAAATATCATAGCCCCATATGATATTTTCTGTCTTATTATCTATCCCTTTCCTAATGATTCCTAACATTCTGTTAGCTTTTTTGACTGTTGCTGCACATGGAGCAGATATTTTCAGAGAACTATCCACGATGAGTCTAAGATCTCTTTCTTGAGTGGCAACAGTTAATTTAGACCTCGTCATTTTGAATATATAGTTGGGATTATGTTTTCCAATGTGCATTACTTTACGTTTATCAACAGTGAATTTCATTTGCCATTTTGTTGCCCCATCACCTAGTTTTGTGAGATCTCTTTGTAACTGTTTGGACTTAATGATCTTGAATACTTTTGTATCGTCTGCAAACTTTGCCACTTCATTATTTACTCCTTTTTCCAGATCGTTTATGAATATGTTGAATAATACTGGTCCCAGTACAGACCCCTGGGGGACATGACTATTTACCTCTCTCCAGTCTGAAAACATTTATTTCTATCCTTTGTTTCCTACCTTTTAACCATCTACTAATCCATAAGAGGACCTTCCCTCTTATTGCATGACTGCTTACTTTGCTTAAGAGTCTTTGGTGAGTGACCTTGTCAAAGGCTTTCTGAAAGTCCAAGTACACTATATCCACTGGATCACCCATGCCCACATATTTGCTCACGCCTTCAAAGAATTCTAGTAGATTGGTGAGGCATGATTTCCCTTTACAAAAGCCATGTTGACTCTTCCCCAACAAATCATGTTAATCTATGTCTGATAATTCTGTTCTTTACTATAGTTTCAACCAATTTGCCTAGTACTGAAGTTAAGCTTACTGGCCTGCAACTGCCAAGATTGCCTCTGGAGCCTTTTTAAAAAATTGGAGTCACATTAGCTACCCTCTAGTCATCTGGTGCAGAAGCTGATTTAAGTGATAGGTTTCAGTGGGTTGAAGCAGAATTATACATGAGCACAAAAGAGGCTAAGATCTCATCTACACTAGATAAGATCTGTCAAAATCTCCATAAAGACCATCAAAGCCTTCTTTCACAACATTTTTGGGAGTGTAATGTTTCTACGGCAAAAGAAATTTCATTTGCTGAAAACAGTAGTTGGATGAATTTACGCTCTTCAGTCAGGATCTGATCCAACGCCCATTGAAATCAAGTTGTAAGTAATTCCTCCTACAAAAGTATTCAGCTAGTGCTGTGTGAATAACTGATTTTTCAGTTCGGTGGCTGAACTGAAAAGAAAATCAGAAAACAAAATAATTTTAGGTTGACCAGAAGTTTAATTTTTTTTGAATTTTTCAACAACCAAAAAGCTAAATAAATAATAAAATAAAATAATAATTAATAATAATAACAACAATAATAATTTTGAGTTAACCCAATTTTGAGTTATTTTGTTCAACCAAAAATGAAATGAAACATTTCATTTTTGAGCTTTCTTTTACCTCTACCAAAAAAAAAAAAAAAAGGACAATTTGCAACAAAAATCTGTTTTAGATCAAAAAAGACAAAATGAATTTTTTTTTTAGAATTTTTGGTGTTTTTTTAACTGAAAGAATTCATCAAATTTGACACAAAAGGTTTCGGTCAATCCAAATCTGCACTTTAAAAAGACATCTGAAAAATTTAGCCCAGCACTACATATGGTAGTTTCTTAAATGCCTAATCCATTTCTTTATTTCAAACTGTTCTTCCCTTCTCATTTGTAATGGCTAAAATGGACAGAGATCTATGCTGACATCAAATTAACAAACACTTTTTCTTCCTTTATTCTCTTCTCTAAAACTGTATAGCACATAAAATAGGGATACTGTAGCCTATCAAGTAAAGGGTGAACTACAGGCACACCTGCTTAACATTGTTCACTGTGAGTAGTCCCATTGATTTCACAGTGAGGATATGCATTTGCATGATGAAGGCTTAGCTACTTCAAATTTCAAACAGTAATTAGAAGACATATCTACATATATCATTGCTTTTATTTCAGCAATCTGTTTTCCCACTTGCTTCAATTAAGTATTCGGCCTCTTTCTTCTACCTTCAGTAATGGAAGTAATAACCCAACTAATTCTGATTTAGCCATTTCTCAAAATAAAACTGACGTTAACTATGCCACATGTGCAATAGTGATAGAATAGCACAGAACAAATTAAGCATTTGTACTGGACGGAAAACAAGAATTCTGTTTCTTGAGGTTTCAAAATACCTTTTGTTCTGCATTGCAACAAAAACTAGATTTTTTTGTGATAAAACGAGAGAGAGAGGGAGAGACCTACCCAAGAATAGCCAATAACGTTATGGTTGGTCTCTCTCTCTCTCTCTCTCTCTCTCTCACTCGAAATTGCATCCTGGACTTGAAAAACCTTTCCAACAAAAGCTTAGTTGGAACTGATGCATTTCCACAAAAATATTCATTTCTAACAAAAATTTCCTGACCAGCTGTATTAAGCAGGTTAAAATCTCCGGAAGTCATTATAAAATCATAACAACTAACTAGGGACCAATCCAAAAAGGCTGAGATACAGTAACCCTGTAAAAATCACATACACAAGGAATGAGAATATAGAGATTGAAATAAAATAATTTTTCCCAAGGAACTCATGATCAAACATATCAGGTGCATAAACATTATATAACTCACAGAGGATAGATCCATCAATGGCTATTAGCCAAGATGGTCAGAGATGCAACCCCATGCTCTGACTGTCCCTAAACTTCTGACTGCTAGAAGCTGGGATTAGATGACAGGTGATGGATCACTTGATAAATTGTCCTGTTCTATTCACTAGCTCTGAAGCATCTGGCTCCGGCCACTGTTGGAAGACAGGATACCGGGCTGGATGGACCATTGGTCTGACCCAATACAGACATTCTTATATTCTTATGTTAACTCACTGTGTTTACCAGCCCCTTCAATTTAAGATAATATTAACTACTTTTCTAAGCCTGAATCACCTCCATGACAAGAAATATAAAGTTTCATGAAAAAAATAGTATGACAATTGATTTTCGATTTCTTATAAATCCAGGCATACACCTGGAAATCCCAACGAAAATCAAATGTCTTATGTTTCAAGCCTTACCAGATAATTTCCACGTCCTTCCCTCTGGACCTAGGGTAACGTGGTCATAGTGAACTGCATTGTTAAGCAGATAGGCTACTATGTAGACCAAGCTGGATGAGCAAGCATCTCAGAGAGGTGATTAAGAAAAAGCAGAAAGCCTACAAGAACTGGAAGATGGGAGTGATCAGGAAGGAAAGCTACCTTATTGAGGTCAGAACATGTAGGAATAAAGTGAGAAAGGTCAAAAGCCATGTAGAGTTGGACCTTGCAAAGGGAATTAAAACCAATAGTAAAAGGTTCTATAGCCATATAAATAAGAAGAAAACAAAGAAAGAAGTGGGACTGCTAAACACTGAGGATGGAGTGGAGGTTAAGGATAATCTAGGCATGGCCCAATATCTAAACAAATATTTTGCCTCAGTCTTTAATGAGGCTAATGAGGACCTAAGGGATAATGGCAGAATGACAAATGGGAATGACGATATGGAGGTAGATATTACAACATCCGAGGTAGAAGCCAAACTTGAACAGCTTAATGGGACTAAATCGGGGAGCTTAGATAAGCTTCATCCAAGAATATTAAAGGAACTGGCACATGAAATTGCAAGCCTATTAGCAAGAATTTTTAATTTTTAATGAATCTGTAAACTCAGGGGTTGTACTATCTGACTGGAGAATTGCTAACATAGTTCCTATTTTTAAGAAAGGGAAAAAAGTGATCTGGGTAACTACAGGCCTGTTAGTTTGACATCTGTGGTATGCAAGGTCTTGGTAAAAATTTTGAAGGAGAAAGTAGTTAAGGACATTGAGGTCAATGGTAATTGGGACAAAATACAACATGGTTTTACAAAAGGTAGACCGTGCCAAACCAATCTGATCTCCTTCTTTGAGAAGGTAACAGATTTCTTAGACAAAGGAAATGCAGCGGATCTAATTTGCCTCGATTTCAGTAAGGCATTTGATACGGTTCCACATGGGAAATTATTAATTAAATTGGAAAAGATGGGGATCAATATGAAAATTGAAAGATGGATAAGGAACTGGTTAAAGGGGAGACTACAACGGGTCATACTGAAAGGTGAACTGTCAGACTGGAGGGAGGTTACTAGTGGAGTTCCTCAGGGATCGATTTTGGGACCAGTCTTATTTAATCTTTTTAATACTGACCTTAGCACAAAAAGTGGGAATGTGCTAATAAAGTTTGCGGATGACACAAAGCTGGGAGGTATTGCCAATACAGAGAAGGACCGGGATATCATACAGGAAGATCTGGATGACCTTGTAAACCGGAGTAATAGTAATAGGATAAAATTTAATAGTGAAAAGTGCAAGGTCAGGCATTTAGGGATTAATAACAAGAATTTTTGTTATAAGCTGGGGACGCATCAGTTGGAAGTAACAGAGGAGGAAAAGGACCTCGGGGTATTGGTTGATCACAGGATGACTGTGAGCCGCCAATGTGATATGGCCATGAAAAAAGCTAATGCGGTCTTGGGATGCATCAGGCGAGGTATTTCCAGTAGAGATAAGGAGGTGTTAGTACCGTTATACAAGGCACTGGGTGAGATCTCATCTGGAATACTGTGTGCAGTTCTGGTTTCCCATGTTTAAGAAGGATGAATTCAAACTGGAACAGGTACAGAGAAGGGCTACTAGGATGATCCAAGGAATGGAAAACCTGTCTTATGAAAGGAGACACAAAGAGCTTGGCTTGTTTAGCCTAACCAAAAGAAGGCTGACAGGAGATATGATTGCTCTCTATATATATACCAGGGAGGGAGAGGAATTATTTAAGCTCAGTACCAATGTGGACACAAGAACAAATGGATATAAACTGGCCATCAGGAAGTTTAGACTTGAAATTAGACGAAGGTTTCTAACCATCTGAGGAGTGAAGTTCTGGAACAGCCTTCCAAGGGGAGCAGTGGGGGCAAAAGACATATCTGGCTTCAAGACTAAGCTTGATAAGTTTATGGAGGGGATGGTATGATGGGATAGCCTAATTTTGGCAATTAATTGATCTTTGACTTTTAGCAGTAAATATGCCCAATGGCCTGTGATGGGATGTTAGATGGGTTGGGATCTGAGTTACTACAGAGAATTCTTTCCTGGGTGTCTGGCTGGTGAGTCTTTCCCACATGCTCAGGGTTTAGCTGATTGCCATATTTGGGGTCAGGAAGGAATTTTCCTCCAGGGCAGATTGGCAGAGGCCCTGGGGGTTTTTCGCCTTCCTCTGCAGCGTGGGGCACAGGTCACTTGCTGGAGGATTCTCTGCACCTTGAAGTCTTTAAACCACGATTTAAGGACTTCAATAGCTCAGACATAGGTTAGGGGTTTGATACAGGAATGGGTGGGTGAGATTCTGTGGCCTGCGTTGTGCAGGAGGTCAGACTAGATTATCATAATGGTCCCTTCTGACCTTAAAGTCTATGAGTCTATGATACTATGTACCAATTGGAACTGTGGCTTTACTTGAAGATATGAGTTGCAATAATCAAACCTGGCAGTGAGCTGTATGTGGATCACTTTGGCTAGGTCTAAATCTGGCAGCATGGAGCATAACCTTCTGGTCAGTCACAGATCGAAGTGGGTATTATTTACTGCCATGGCTATTTGGGCATCTAGTAGCTCTCAGGGGGTCCAAGAAGACTCCCATGTTGCAAAGAGACTTAACACTCTGAGACAGATGACCTTTACAGTGGAGAATATCAAAGGGCAGGCAAGTTCTTTGAAGATCTTCCTTTTTCCAACCAACATCATCTTAATCAAGCCTGGGCTCAGATTCAATGAGCTGCCCTTTATCCAGGAGTTCATTTTGAGATGGTTCCCTTCCTCCCTCCCATTTTTCCCACCCCATGAGCTCACAGTCTCCATGCCCAGCCAGTCCCAAATCTCCCCCTCCACTAAAGTTCCCAGTCTCCAATAAACTTGTTTATTAAATTAAATTATTAAAGGAGGCTAGAAACTTGATGGCAATTAGTGAAGTCTCTGGAGTTAAATGACAGTTCCTTTAGTACTGGTCACACTAGTACATATAATAGAGTAGGTGGTAGATTCTCCACAACACAGGAGATGTTGACAAACTCTGTCAGAAGGAATCCTGGGTGTTCTCTTCCTTATTTTACCATCTGGAGGCATAGACAGAATCACAGGCAGTGGCACCACAATTGCTATCAGTGCTTCCAGGATTTCATCTTGAATGAATGGGCCAAATTCTTCAGCGAATGGCATTCTTTTTCTGGTCCTGCCTATTGGTTTCTTTTATTGGTGTCCTGTGGGGCACCATAGATACGGGCACCATAGATCTTCTCTGTGAAATAAGATGATAAATTCTCATATGGGGAAATACTGCATTCTGAGGTTGAGTGGATGCAAACAGGGTTTCTGCTTTTAATGCATTCCATGCTCTATATACGCCAAAGCACATGACCATCCACAATATATTTTCTTCCCCATAGCCATGGAATCTATATTTAAATCTCTTGTGCTCTATCTTCCTACCAGTGATGTTACCAGCACTTTTTTTCTGCAGCTGCTCACCTGTCTAGTTCCTTAAAGGCAATTACTCCATGCTTTGCATTTGTGGCCAGGGCAGCCTTTTCATTACTCCTCTACCCCGATATAACGCTGTCCTTGGGAGCCAAAAAATCTTACTGCGTTATAGGTGAAACCACGTTATATAAAACTTGCTTTGATCCGCCGGAGTGCACAGCCCTGCCCCTCCGGAGCGCTGCTTTACCGCGTTATATCCGAATTCGTGTTATATCAGGTCGCGTTATATCGGGGTAGAGGTGTACTTCTTTCAAACTATATATGGTAATCTTCTACCACTAAGCACAATATGGAGTAAATTTTCCTCGTGGTGCAAGGGCATTTAATTGTGCAAGTTTCATTAACATCAGCTTAATCCTTGTAAAACGCATTGAAAACTCATCCTTAAGGTTTCCAAAAACTGTTCAGAAAAGCAGCTGGTTGTGAGGCGAGGTCCTTGGTAGTCCATCGAATCCGATGATGACAAATCTGTGCAGATCATCAGTTGTTGGTCTTATGGTGTGCCCTCTGGTGACTGTACAAGCCAATTCTAGAGGTGCACATTTTGCTGCAGATGGTGCATGGGAAGTTCGCGGTCAGTGAGGCGAGGTGAACTCACAGCAAAACACTTATCAATAGTTTAGACACCTTGATGCTACTCAAGAGGATTTCTCCTTAATTCATCTGATTCTTTCCTGACAAGTGACAATCACTTACTTTCCTCTATTTCATTTTTGTGTCATTGGCCGAAAGAATCTGCCTTAGCTCCCTTTCAGTATCACACTGTCTTTCTAAAAAAACATTCTTTTTCTTTCTGCAGCCTCCTGCCTCATTCATTGCACACTTTCCAACTTCTGCACTGAATGAGGCAGGGGTTTCAGTGGAAAAATAGTATGTGATCATGTAATTAAAGACTTTAATATGTACATTAAGAAGAGGGCAGAATTAAGTTCTGACAGCAACTTTAATTCTGTTATTTCCTAACTTTGAGTATTTTTACTTTGTAAACGACATAGTTTTTGTGGGGTTTTAGGAATGAAATACTGATTTCTTTTAATGGGTTAGAATTTGTCGGAAGACAGTGGGGTTCAAGTGAGATTTAAATGAAGAAAGTAATAGTCCAGTCTAGATTTAAATGATTCAAATAATGGAGTTTGCACAACTTCCCTAGGGATATTATTGCAGACTCTACTGTCCTGGACAGGAAACTTTATTGGGAAATAAATCTGGGAAGAAGAAAAAGAATATATGTATAAATGGCTCGTAGTTTAAAAAAATTAGCATGTGGTAAAACACTCCTATGGTCCCCTACATAGGCAATATCACCTTATTTGTAAATTATTTAGTTCAAACTATAGTCAATGATTTTTTGTCCCACTCCATCACAGTTCAAAGTGCTGCTGGCATCTACCACCTAAGTCCTATAGACCATTTGGTGCAATCTGTTGCATTCCAAAGGAAAAAAAAAAAAAGCAGCTCTTCAAAAGTATCCCTCTATGACAGAGCAAAAAAGACCTCTAAAGAATGATTTGCAAAGACATGGAAATCTCCCAATTCCTCTGTCAGTTCAAATACAGGGCCTGATCTTCCTTGAGGGTTGTGAGGCCCTGTCTTATTAGAAACCATAGCTCAATTCTCACTGCAGATTCTACTAGCAGATTGTCTTCAGAGTGGATATTAGTTTAATTTCAGTTTAACTGCACTTAAACTGGCCTGCAGCAATATATACTAACACTGTTTTTCTTACTGTTAGTATTCAGAAATTACATTTGAATGTGTAATTCTTTTGTTAAAATGAAGTGTGAAAACAAAAACATGCAGCCAATTGCAAACATAAACCCATCTTATAGAGTCCTACAGTATTTGGGATTTTTTTAAATAATTACCATAATTCTGAATATAGTGTAAGAATTGCAACAACTATTGGTCTCAGCACACAAAGCTCCATCTTGATGTGAACAACTGGACCTGTAGGCTTTTAGAGCAACAATGGCATACTAAAGGCAATGGTGCCTGCCATCTGTTACTTATTGTCCTCAGACTCTTGGCATATTCCCAGTGAATGTCTCAGCAAATTTGGGGCACCCATGGGTTATCAGGTGCTCAGTATATGACCTGAAAAATATTGCATGTGACACAACTAATTCAGCACTATTGTGTAACTTTATTTGATACAGTAAAGAAACATAAAAGGATAAGATTAAAATAGAACATCAAGCAGAATACAATATTTCTTAACAGAGATGAGGGATCTTTGCTTGGTTATCAATTTCCATGTACACTGATGAGAACAGTAATCATTTAATGCAGAAAGTGATAAGAAGTAAATGTTAGGGTAGAAATTTCAACCAGGGAAGTGCCCGTGGCAATCCACTGGTCTGTATTTGCTGCAGGAGGAACTGGAACTCCTGACCACAGTTCAGCTATTCTCATGAAATTCAGGCTAAAATGCAGGCAAGTGTGACAGGCATGTTAAATTCATGTGTGTCCTACAAGGTCCACGACATTTGGCAGCCCTGAAGAGGGGATGGAAACACTTTGAAATAGGAAAACGTTATTGTAAAATCACAAAATTTGGCACAAGGTCTAATGGCAGGTTAATACTAGAGCTGGTCAGGAGTTCATCGAAGAAATGTTTACTGATTTGTGAAAACAGAAACTTGTCATGAAATATATCAGTTTCAACACAACTTTCACTGGGAAGGTGTCTCATGTTTGGAATGGAATTACTGGTCAATACCAAAGAGAATGCCCCCAGAACAGTCTAGAGATTGTGGGAGATCCAGGTTTAAGTTCTTGGTCTGATTCAGGCAGAGACTTGAACATGGGTCTCCAACAGCCAAGGAGAGTACCCTAACCCCCAGGCTACTGAGAGATGTCTGATGGGGTTTTTTGGTGTGGTGGGATTTTTTTTGTTTTTTTTTGCAAACGTTTTTGAAAGATCTTGTTTTTGTCCTGATGCAAAATGCAAATAATATTAGACATCTCAAAATTTTTCATAAGACAGGAAATTTCCCATCCAGCATTAGTTTTTAAGAGCCAAATAACAATCTTAGAATCATAGGACTGGAAGGGACCTCGAGAAGTCATCTAGTCCAGTCCCCTGCACTTAAGGCAGGACTAAGTATTATCTAGACCAGGGATTGGCAACCTTTGGCATGCGACTCATCAGGGAAATCCGCTGGTGGGCCGGGATGGTTTGTTTACTTGTAGTGTCCGCAGGTTTGGCTGATCGCAGTTCCCACTGGCCGCGGTTGGCTGTTCTAGGCCAATGGGGGCTGCGGGAAGTGGCGCGGGCCAAGGGATGTGCTGGCCACCACTTCCCACAGCCCACATTGGCCTGGAATGGCGAATTGTGGCCAGTGGGGGCTGCAATTGGCCGAACCTGTGGACGCTGCAGGTAAACAAACCATGTCGGCCCGTCAGCGGATTTCCCTGATGGGCCGCGTGCCAAAGGTTACCGATCCCTGATCTAGACCATCCCTGACAGGTGTTTGTCTAGCCTGCTCTTAAAAATCCCCAATGATGGAGATTCCACCACCTCCATAGGCAATTTATTCCAGTGCTTAACCACTCTGACAGTTAGGAAGTTTTTCCTAATGTCCAACCTAAACCGCCCTGGCTGCAATTTAAGCCCATTGCTTCTTGTCCTATCCTCAGAAGTTAAGCAGAACAATTTTTCTCCCTCCTCCTTGTAACAATCTTTTATGTACTTGAAAACTGTTATCATGTCCCCTCTCAGTCTTGTCTTCTCCAGATGAAACAAACCCAATTTTTTCTATCTTCCCTGATAGGTCATGTTTTCCTAGACCTTTAATCATTCTTGTTGCTCTTCTCTGGACTTTCTCCAATTTGTCCACATCTTTCCTGAAATGTGGCGCCCAGAACTGGACACAATACTCCAGTTGAGACCTAATCAGCACGGAGTAGAGAGGAAGAATTACTTCTCGTGTCTTGCTTACAATACTCCTGCTAATACATCCCAGAATGTTGTTTGCTTTTTTTGCAACAGTGTTACACTGTTGACTCATATTTAGTTTGTGATCCACTATAACCCTCAGATCCCTTTCCGCAGTATTCCTTCCTAGGCAGTCATTCCCCATTTTGTATGTGTGCAACTGGTTGTTCCTTCCTAAATGGAGTACTTTGCATTTGTCCTTATTGAATTTCATCCTATTTACTTCAGACCATTTCTCCAATTTGTCCAGATCATTTTGAATTTTAATCCTATCTTCCAAAGCACTTTGCAACCCCTCCCAGCTTAGTATCATACGCAAACTTTATAAGTGTACTCTCTATGCCATTATCTAAATCATTGATGAAGATATTGAACAGAACCGGACCCAGAACCGATCCCTGCAGGACCCACCTTGTTATGCCCTTCCAGCATGACTGTGAACCACTGATAACTACTCTCTGGGAACGATTTTCCAACCAGTTTTGCACCCACCTTATAGTAGCTCCATCTAGGTTGTATTATCAGTGTTTCTTACTATCATATCTATGCTTCTTTTGGTTCTGAAGCATTATTTAAATGTTACAATTAATCTAAGCAACAAATAAACAGCAACAAAGCAAATTAAGCATTTGTTTTGGTATGAAAAGAACAAATCTGTGCTGTCTTATGGGAGTATGCAAGATGTAATGAAAGTAAATTTAAATATTACTGAAGCACTAAGAAGAGATGCTGCAGTTAAGGGTTTCTATGGATGTTTTATTTGAATAGATTTCTTATTTTATATCAGGGATCGGCAACCTTTGGCACGCGGGCCGGGCCGGTTTGTTTACCTGCCGCGTCCTCAGGTTTGGCTGATCGCAGCTCCCACTGGCCGCGGTTTGCCGTCCCAGGCCAATGGGGGCGGCGGGAAGCGGCGCGGGCCGAGGGATGTGCAGGCCACCGCTTCTCGCCGCCCCCATTGCCCCGGAGTGGCGAACCGCGACCAGTAGGAGCCTTGATCGGCTGAACCTGCGGATCGGCTGAACCTGTGGAGCCTTGATCGGCTGAACCTGGCGGGCCGCGGGCCAAAGGTTGCAGATTCCTGTTTTATATTATTCTAAAAGAGTTTGGAGTAAGAAAAATGTAACATAGGGTTGCTCATGCAGAAGCATCACAGCCAAAACAGGAGAAGATAGTTACCTCTCTTTAAGGTTCTGGTTGGAATGACTTTTGCACACTTGGCAACCAGAAGGATATTGATGAAACCAAGAGATCTCAGGAAATGTCAAGAAAATTATTAGGGTGCTGGAGGGATAGATATATTCAAAAGATTAAAAGGGTAACATTTGTAGCTTTGTTAAGCATTGATTAAGGGTAGCAGAGGGCAGGGTAGAGGAAGGTGGTCGGTGAGAGGCGGCTAGGGTAAACATGTATAACCTGGAGTAATTGGATAAATAATGTATTACAAGTATCAGAAAAAAATTACTTCTGAATTATGAGATCTATTAGCAGGGGATTTGGTGGAAGACCTATTACTTTTCAATAAAGCACTGGAAATATATTGTAAGGAAAAAGCGGCAATAACAGAATGGTAGAAGGATGGACTAGTCACTAGAGGACATAAGATTTTCCGCAGCTAAATTTTATTTGTCCTGCTATGAAATAAGTATTAAATTGGGTCCAGAAGAAGATGCAGAAGATGTGCTACAGGCTCCTCACCCAGGCTGGAGTAGCAAGGATGATTTGCTATTTTCTGAATGAGTAGGGGAAGGAAAATGAACAACAGTTTTAATAGAAGTAGGCAAATAACCCTTCACTGTCATAACCACAGCCATATTATCATCAACTCAGTAAGATTTTGCTGACCTGAAACAAAAAACTGAAGGAATTTCTGGTGAGAAAATGGTGATCTCAAGATAAGGATCTGGATGTCAACCTCAGAAAGAGCTCTCCTGGGCTTATATGAAATACAGAGCTTGGGCTCTATATCTGCATGTGAGAGAACCAGAGGAAGGTATTCTCTTTCTTTATATCTTGGATGAAATGAAACTCGGAGGGTACTTCGATGAGGGTAAAGCACATCATGTTCATCTTGGCCTGTTTGCTAATGACGAGCTGGCATTGCTACCCTGGTCTTAGGATTTCTTGCCCCATCACGCTATGAGTGGGACATGGAGAGTAGGAGATGGGAGAAAAGCCTCACCACAGGATTCTGGCCAACCCAGTGGAGTTACCTTGAGATATCATGGTCCAGATCCTCAAACTCTCTTAGTTCCCTGTGCACCATTCCAGGAACAGACTGAGCTACCACAGCCTGCTCTATGCTAGCCCTTCCAAAAGATGACCATCCTAGTGTGGGCTTGGGGCTGTCTTGGGGTGGGTCTGGGGCATGACCAACCAGAGTGGTCCCATAGGGATCATCATCCACCCCTACAAGTTAGAATAGCCTAGAGCTGTTCAATTTCCACCAGGGTTGGTTCAGCCCCCAGCAGCCTCCAGATCATGGGGGGCAAAAGAGTGGCATAAAACTATCTATGTCGCTATCCCCCATTTGCTACTCTGACACACCTGGGGTATAGCCCCAGGTCTAGTATATCCAGGGTTGGAAGATGAGTGTGTCTGGGAAAAATCCTTGAGCTAATTCCCTATAAATTGTTCCTTGAGATCTCTCAATCTCTTCATCTGGAAAAGGACCTTCATCTCTGCCAGACTAGTTTGTTTTTATTTCAGCAAGGAGCAAGCAATATACATATCAGGTAAAGGGATCCCTTCACTGACTATTGAAAAGCAGCCAGTTTGGACAGGGGCTGTATCAGTGGGTTGGGGTGGGATGCAGCAGTTGTTCAATGGTGTAAACTGACATTTTGGAACAGTCTATGGGTCAAATCCTGCAATCGTCACTCAAGCCAAGTTGGCAGTGACTTCACTGGCAGTTTTAAATAGACTAAGTGATTCGACTCTATGGGAGGATGTAAATAGTGATGCTATGTCCAACTGAAACCAGAGAGGGAACTGGGATAGGCAATGTCACTATCCAAGTGGAATTTGACTAGGACATCAGAATTAATATCCCAATTCTAGCAAAATGTGCCATGGGATTTTTTAAATGTAACAGTCAGGACATAAGTCTTGCCCAAAAGATGGTGGGCTAAATTCTCTTCCCAGTTACACTGGTTCAACCCCATTGACTTCAATATGGTTTTACAGGTGTAAAGAAGTGCAGAATTTGGCTAGGATCGCCAGCCACACAGTGCCACCTAACGAAATGTATTCTAGTCTGAAATGGAGAGAAGCATGACATATACTGAATTGCCAGCATGACCTCCTGCAGCACCTCGGATATTACGATGGCTGAAAAAATATCGGTCTTATCATGAAGCAAAAACCTACATAGTTTCTAATAGCCTGTACCCCAGCAAATGATTAATCCCATTCATTTTATGTGGTGTTTAATCTAGCAATATACAATTATTGTTATGCTACTGAGCCATTTGGGAAAACGAGCTAATTGTGCTTGGGCAACTGACAATAGAGCAGCACTTTCCTCAAGCTTCATTTTGTTTCTAATTTATTTAATCCAACAAGCATAGCCATAAGGCAGGCAAAGTAAGCCTTTTCTAGTTTATGTAAAGCTAAGAAGAAAAGAAGAATTCCACATATTTTAGAGACTACCAAATTTAACATTTGCACTTGATTTGCCATCCGTAAAATTATTTTTAATACAAGGACATCAAAGTTTATCTCTCTAGTTACCTTTGTCAGGGCTGACAATTTTATTGCTAGGTGTTGCCAGCAAAGAGCTTCTGAAATTTTTTCCAGTTATCTTCTGCACTGCCCAAGTAATTACATTTGAGATGAAAGGCACTAGAGATTGTGTTGTAAAATCTAAATTTAAAATCTGTATGCACTGACAAAAATCAACATACTATAATAGTGGACAAATTGCTCTTAGACCCTACATTTATTATGGAGTGGGCTTACCTCAGTGTAACACAACAGCCTTGATTACTCATTCTTCTTCTCCTGTTATTGTTAGATACCTTTATTTACAGTGTCTTATTCCTCTCTTTTTTTCTCCAAGCATTTTGGCCACGTAGAAAAATAAAAGGATTCTTGATTCCTAGGTGAAATCCCAAGGGTGCCTTGAAAGAGTCCATATAGTTTGCTGCTCTTCCTCTAAGTCAATAAGCTCAATTCACATCATAAATATTGACAAAGATTATCCTTTCCTCTTGTGCACTCTCTTCCCTTTTCCCCTCTTTTCACCTTCCCACCTCATTCCTTTTCTGTTGTTGTCTCTTCTCCTCTTCCTTATTGCCATTCCCTTTTTGAAGCACTCCCCTCAATCATCCCTCTGATTTTACTGCAGCCTTCTCTCCATCCCACCCCTATTATTCTTCTCCCATCATTCTGTATTTCCGTCTCCTCTTCCTCCCACTTCCAATCAGTGATGACGCATCTCCCCTTCACTCCATTGACTGTGTGTGGAAACTTGCTTACATCTGATAATGCATCAGGGTCTAGGTTTCCCGAAAACGTTAATGTCTGTCTGTGGAAGAGAATACAATGGAGCAGGGAAGAAACGTAATGTATGAGAGAAGGAGAAAGACAATGCAACATGGCAGGGAAGTTGACTGAGGGGGAGAGAAACTGGAATATCCTGAACATTGCTTAAGCATCAAAAGATTCATAAACTAAGGTTGATAGAAACATGACAGTACTCTTTATGGAACAGTAATATGATGAGAGAGGCATGGAAAGATAATGTTAGGTAGAGCTCAATCAAGACAAACAGGAAGGATACAGTGTTATACATGTGTTACAATAAAAAAGTAGGAGGAGTCAAAAAGACATAAAAATCTTTTTTTCTTTTTCTTTTGGTCTTTGCGCTACCTATTTGAAAGCCAGAGACTCACTAAAATTCAGGTCTCTACTTTTTGGTTGAAGGGACCAGTCTATTCTTGTATATTTTTTGGCCATCAAAGTCTGCACAGAATAATCACTTTCTCCACAGGCATAATAATAAAGAGACTGTTGTAAACTCTCCCAAAAAGAGTGAGACAAATGCAAATTGTAAGTAAGAATTTCTAAAAAAAAATAAGTTATTTAATACTTTCCAAAAAATATGCAATTTGGAGCAAAGTCAAAGCATGTAAGTTAGCAGGCCAATACACTGATTAACATTCCCAGCAGTTTTTAGAACAATATTGTGTAACTAAGCACAAATAATACACAGAGCAGTCATGAAATTGATTCCAACTGTGTATGCTCAGAAGCCAGGTTAGTGGCATACATTGCTTTTTAACTGTCATTTAAACATATAAAGATATATGTCTTTATCAAAAGATGTAGAGGATATCATACTTATGTTTTCTGGTGAAACATGGTTCCTCTCTGTAGAAATCACCTGCATTGTAAAAGGAACAAAAACACTGTATTTCATAAACTGAAATTAATTGCACATGGCATAAAAGATAGAAACGTCTTTAAAAAAGAAGGGCAAATGACCATCACAGCCTGGGGCTTTAAAAAAAAAAACTCTGGCAAAGCAATTAATGGTAACAAGAATTACCCTCATGAGATAATATGATCATAAAATACAAAGGGAGGGCTGATATTTATTCATAAAAGGGAGTCAAAAAAGCGAACAGCATGTTGGGAATCATTAGAAAAGTGATAGATAATAAGGCAGAAAATATCATATTGCCTGTATATAAATCCATGGTACACCCACATATTGAATACTGCATGCAGATGTGGTCGCCCCACCTCAAAAAAGATATATTAGAATTGGAAAAGGTTCAGAAAAGGGCAACAAAAATGGTTAGGGGCATGGAACGGCTTCCATATGAGGACAGATTAATAAGACTGGGACTTTTCAGCTTGGAAAAGAGACAACTAAGGGGGAGATATGATTGAGGTCTGTAAAATCATGACTAGTGTGTAGAAAGTAAATAAGGAAGTGTTATTTACTCCTTCTCATAACACAAGAACTGGGGTCACCAAATAAAATTAATAGGCAGCAGGTTTAAAACAAACAAAAGGAAGTATTTCTTCACACAACGCACAGTCAACCTGTGTAACTCTTTGCCAGAGAATGTGTGAAGGCCAAGATTATAACAGGGTTCAAAAAAGAACTAGATAAATTCATGGAGGATAGGTCCATCAATGGCTATTAGCCAAGATGGACCCGGATGATGTCCCTAGCCTCTGTTTTCCAGAAGCTGGGAATGAGTAACAGGGAATGGATCACTTGATGATTACTTGTTCATTCCCTTTGGGGCACCTGATATTGGCCACTGTCAGAAGACAGGATACTGGGCTAGATGGATCTTTGGTCTGACCCAGTATGGCCATTCTTTTGTTCTTATGATAAGAAAGGTTGACTGTTCATGGATTTTCATGGTACATCACATTCAGGGATAAAGATTACATAATAGTTGTGCGTGCTGATGCAAATATTAAATAACGCCATAAAATATCAAAGTCAGGAGTGTTAGTCTAACTAAGACAGCATGTACCATTCAAGGTAATGCTTCCTTTCCTGGGGAGTTGCTATGATTTTAAACATGCAACAGGTCTCATCATTAATTTTAGATTAAAGGCACAGTGAAATACACTTTCTTTTTTGCCAGCCTGAGAGAAGTATTCAGATATTACCCTCCTGGGCCTAGCATAAAAACATAGATCTGATAATACAGATTAGATAGATATCAAGAGTAATTTTAGGATTGTGCTTCAACAAAGTTAGAAAAATAAGTTGTCTAACACATACAATGTATCTCCAAGGAAGAACTGCCACACATTAGATCTATGTTGTGTTGTACCGAGAATTCACTTGTAGACAGCAGGGATCTGATCTAGTCTTGGTAACAAATGAAATGAGGTTAGTGTTTATACATCATAAAACTACCACATCAAGGGGCATGACTAGCAGTTTCTGCTCACAAAATCCCTAGGATAAGGGGAAGTTGTAGATCAGAAGAGAGAAACATTTCAAAACTGCACAGAGAGATTGCCAAACCATTGACCCACACAAGAGATCACTATCACAGATGTTGTCAGGGTCTCATTTTTATCAGTTCTAATAACCACAGCTTTGCATTCATTAATATTTTATGAAAAAAATGTATTTTATAAGAGGAAGAAGCGACAGCAGAGTGTGCAGTAGTATGCACATTTTCTCAGATTTCTAATGACCCTTGCACAATATACCTTAGGTATTTGTGTATCTTTATGATTTCATTTTTGAAGTCTTTAGGACAACTGGTGCTAGTAGTGGCATTAAAAACTGAGCTCAACTATACACGTGCACTGAAGCAATTTTCTCATGGTGATAAAGTGATTCTTTGCGGGAGCTGAATCATGCTAAATATCTTCTGCAACTGCCTGCCTAACCCTAAAAGAAGAGGAGAGAGAGAGAGAGAGAGAGGGGAGGAAATAATAGAGAAGGGGAGACATCTCCAGTAAATAGAAGAGGGACTAAAGAGAGATTAAAATAAAGAGTAGAGGAAAGGGGACTTTTAAATGAAAGAAAACAAGAGAGCATAGAAAAAAGAAAGAAAGGAGAGACACAAAGAAGAAAGAATGAGGGGGAATAAATAGGCCAGATTATCATCTGTATTATGGTAGTGCTTAGTCTCCAGTTGACATCACGGCCCACTGTGCTAGAGATTGTACAAACTCCTAGCAGAGACCAATATTAAATAAAAATCTTTATTATAAAGGTTATGGGGCAAATCCTAAACCCAGTGACCATTGTAATTATATCAGGGAGTGGGCATGGATTTAGCAGTGGTGGTGAAAGGAGAAATCCTCTCTCCCTGGTCACAGAGCCACTGCCTTGAGGCCCAGTTTTTGGAGAAGGCTTCACGGTCTCCTGCTGTGAGAAGATGGAAGGATCTAAGCTGCAAAGACTCTGCCTCTACCCTGCCCCAAAGAGTATGAACTCTTCACTTCTTCCCTTCCCTTCCCCTCCTATCTCCTGCACTCACATAAAGCACAGTAATGCTTGTTCCAGTCCTGTCAAGGAGTCATCCATGGCTAAGGAGGCAGTGGAAGGATTTACTTCTATGTGGAGGTGGCAAACATTTAGAGGTGAACTTCCAAAAGCAGTTGGCTCTTAGCCCACAGCACTGCAAGTATAATGCTCTAAATCAGTTTGTTCAAACCTAGATTTCTTGTATTATTTAACTTCACCTTTCTTCTGTTTGCAAATTGCAGTGTGTACCCATACCCACGACACCAAGCAAACAACTAAGTATTATTATTATTATTTATTATTATTTGGATAAAAGATGATTGATTCAGATTATTTTTGTGTTTGTTTCTAGAAGCAGCAAAAGGCATAAACATCTTTCTAACTCTTGTATCTGTGCAGTTGGCTAGTTTCACCAATGGACACTGCTGCAAATTGCTCCATTGAGAGAATGTTGAGTTTGGACTCTGAGGGTATGTCTACACTACGAGAGTAGTTCGATTTTAGTTAAATCGAATATGTGCAATCGATATTAGAAAGTCGAACGTGTGTGTCTACACTAAGGACAGTAATTCGACTTTGTCAGTCCACACTACCAGGGAAAGCGTCGACATTGGAAGCAGTGCACTGTGGGCAGCTATCCCACAGTTCCCGCAGTCCCCGCTGCCCATTGGAATTCTGGGTCGAGCCCCCAATGCCTTCTGGGTAAAAAAATGTGGCGAGGGTGCTTTTGGGTAACTGTCGTCATCCGTCAGTCACTACCGCCCTGCCTCCCTCCCTGAAAGCGCCGGCGGGAAATCAGTTCGCGCACTTTTTGATCAGTGACAGCGCGGACGCCACAGCACTGCGATCATGGATCCCGCTGCGACCATCGCTGCAGTTGTGGCCGTTCTCAACGCCTCGCACCTTATCATACACCTTTCCCACAGGCAGATGCAGAGAAATCAGGCGAGGAGGCTACGGCACCGCCGTGAGGGCCTGAAGTCGGAGAGTAGCACAGAGCTGTCAGAAACCACGAGCCCCAGCGCCCAGGACATCACGGTGGCAATGGGGCATGTGGATTTTGTTGAACGGCGATTCTGGGCCCGGGAAACAAGCACGGACTGGTGGGACCGCATAGTGCTTCAGGTCTGGGATGAATCCCAGTGGCTGCGAAACTTTCGCATGCGGAAGGGGACTTTCCTGGAACTTTGTGACTTGCTGTCCCCTGCCCTGAAGCGCAAGGACACCCGCATGCGAGCAGCCCTGACTGTCCAGAAGCGAGTGGCCATAGCCCTCTGGAAGCTTGCAACGCCGGACAGCTACCGGTCAGTCGCGAACCACTTTGGCGTGGGCAAATCTACCGTGGGGGTTGTTGTCATGCAAGTAGCCAAGGCAATCGTCAAGGTACTGCTGTCAAAGGTAGTGACCCTGGGAAACGCGCAGGTCATCATAGATGGCTTCGCCGCGATGGGATTCCCAAACTGCGGTGGGGCTATAGATGGGACTCACATCCCTATCCTGGGACCGGGCCACCAGGCCAGCCAGTACATCAATAGAAAGGGCTACTTTTCAATGGTGCTGCAAGCACTGGTGGACCATCGGGGACGGTTTACAAACATCTACGTCGGATGGCCGGGCAAGGTTCATGACGCTCGCGTGTTCAGGAACTCTGGTCTGTTTAGACGGCTGCAGGAAGGTATTTACTTCCCGGACCACAAGATAACTGTTGGGGATGTGGAGATGCCTACAGTGATCCTCGGGGACCCAGCCTACCCGCTAATGCCCTGGCTCATGAAGCCCTATACTGGCGCCCTGGACACAGAAAAAGAACTGTTCAACTACCGGCTGAGCAAGTGCAGAATGGTGGTGGAGTGTGCTTTTGGCCGTCTCAAGGGGAGATGGAGAAGCTTACTCACTCGCTGTGATCTCAGCGAAACCAATATCCCCATCGTTATTGCAGCTTGCTGTGTGCTCCACAATCTGTGTGAGAGCAAGGGGGAGACCTTTATGGCGGGGTGGGAGCTAGAGGCAAATAGCCTGGCTGCTGATTACGCCCAGCCAGACAGCCAGGCGATTAGAAGAGCCCAGCGGGACGCGCTGTGCATCCGGGAGGCTTTGAAAGCCAGTTTCAAGGCTGAGCAGGGTACCCAGTGACTTTTAAGTTTGTGGACACAGAGGCAGAACTTGCCCCCGTTTCTTTACCCAGTTGCCGTCGACTATCCTCTCCACTTACATACCCCCTTCACCCCCTTCCCAAAAAATAAAATCTGTTCTGTTTTGTTAATGGACACCGTTGTCTTTATTACTGTTTTCGCGGGAATGTTTTAAACCTGGGACGCAGACTGTGGCGGGGGGCGGGTTTAGGGTTGTGATGCAAATGATGCTTCTAAACTCCAGGAATGACAGGCTCCGCGGTGGTGGACTGGTTGTTTCAACGGAGCCTGCCAGCCCTCCTGGCCGGGACTGCGTGTATGTGTCGGCTATGTGACTGTCTTGCAGGGGGAGGAGGGTTACAGATCCCCTGCTGCGCGGCTCTGTGATGCAGGGTAAGGACCACTGCATAAGATCTGTAACTGCCCTCCCCCGCCACCAAGTCACAGAGCAACACCACCGCCCCCACCACACAAAACATAAAAACCACCTCCCAGACTGACCAGGATAACTAGTCACTGCACTGTATATGTGCCCTGCTGCTGCACCTGCCCCCTGCTAAAGGTGACTGTCCTGTCCAATGACCAAGCCCCTTCCCCCCCCTTCAGACAGACTCCCCTCCAAAAGAAGAGGATGGAAACAGAAATGAACAGAAACGTATTCTTTATTAACAACCGCACATGGAACGGGGGGGTGAAACTTGGACGGGGTCTTGTGTGAGGCGGGTAGGAAAGGACTTTTCAAATTTTGGGGAATGAGAGCCTTCTAGTGGTAGAGCAGTCCGCAGGGGTGGAGTGAAATTTTTCACGGCCCCTTCCACCCCTCCGTGTTTGGACTTTGGGTGAGGGGGGTATGGGACTTGGTGGCGGGGCAGGGCAGTTACAGAGAGACTGCAGCGGGGCTCTCTCCTCCTGCCTCCGGTCCTGCAGAACATCCACAAGGCGGCGGAGCGTGTCCGTTTGCTCCCTCATTAGTCCAAGCAGCGTTTGAGTAGCCTGCCTGTCCTCCTGTCGCCACCTCTCCTCCCGTTCCATGTTTGCCCGGTGCATTTGGGACAAGTTCTCCCTCCACTGTGTCTGCTGGGCTGCCTGTGCTCGGGAGCATCCCATTAGTTCTGCAAACATGTCTTCCCGTGTCCTCTTCTTCCTCCTCCTAATGTGCGCTAGCCTCTGGGCAGATGTGGCTGTGGGAATTGGAAAAAGGGAGTGAATTCCTGAGACAGAGCAATGTATCTGTGAACAGAGAACATAGTCTTTCTCTGTCAACAAGACCATGCAGAGCACCTATCACACGCGCACTGAGGACTAGGTCGAATTTTCGGCCCTCGCCTACAGTGCCTGCGGTCTTGCTGTGGCGAGCTGAGGAGCAGGGCTGGACACCGGACTTTGTCTAGCTGGCAAACATGGTAAGCCGTAGACTTGTGGCCGCTTAAAACTTTAAGAGTGGCACTGGCCTCCTTTCACATAGAAAGCAATGCGAGTCTCTGCTGGCAGCAATCCTGCAAGCATGAACTCTGGCCCTGTCCCACCCCCTCGCGGCTGTAAACCGCGTGGCTGTAAACCGGCGGTTGCAGTTCTATAAAGGGACGGGCAAGCAGTCCCAATACTAACTTTCCCCTACCTAATTCACAGCAGGGAGTCATGCCAGACATCACCCTCCTGAAGGTCTCCGAGAGCCAGAAGGAGAAGATGCTCCGGGACAGCCTGCAGAAACCGGGGCCATTTGCTGCACTGCTCTGCAAGGCCATGATCCCGGAGTACCTGCTGGCGTTGTGGCAGGGAAACGTGTCCTACCACGGGGGGCCTAATAAGCTCTCCCTGCCCAGGAACCTGCTGATGAGGCTGGAAAAACACCTGCAGGAGGTGTATGAGGAGTTCTCCCCGGAGGATGTCGCCTCTATCCCCGGCTACATTGACCAGTTCTTGGCTTAGGTGCCCTTGGAGGGACAAATGACTGCAGGGTTTTGGGCACTATAATCATGAAGCGGACATTGTGCAATTTTTTGAAAATGGTTCGGACTATATATTGAGGCGCCCAAAGACAGACTAATCATGATACACTTTGCACTGATTCCCCTTTTGTTTGACTTTCCTGTTTACATGTTTTGAAGCACTTTACCCACTGTTCATATTTTCAATCTTCCTGTTTTGTTGCAAATAAATGTTTACATGTTTTAAAGCACTTTAGCTACTGTTAATATTTTAAATACGCCAGTTATGTTGTAAATAAATGTTTAGATATTTAAAACACTTACTGCTTGATCCTTCCCCTGAATCTGTGTCTGGGGTAACGGCTGGGGAGGGTTGGTAGGGGATCTCTGTCAGGGTGATGAAGAGCTCCTGGCTGTCGGGCAAATCAGCGTTGTAAGCGCTGTCTACTGCCTCGTCCTCCTCATCTCCTTCCTCCTCTTCCCCGTCCGCTGAGGAACCGGCCGCGGACAATATCCCATCCTCAGAGTCCACGGTCAGGGGTGGGGTGGTGGTGGCGGCCACACCTAGGATGGAATGCAGTGCCTCGTAGAAACGGGATGTGTGGGGCTGGGATCCAGAGCGTCCGTTTGCCTCTTTGGTCTTCTGGTAGCCTTGTCTCAGCTCCTTGATTTTCACGCGGCACTGCGTTGCATCCCGGCTGTAGCCTCTCTCTGCCATGGCTTTAGAGATCTTCTCATAGGTCTTTGCATTCCGTCTTTTGGAGCGCAGCTCGGAAAGCACGGACTCATCTCCCCACACAGCGATGAGATCCAAGACTTCCCGATCCGTCCATGCTGGGGCCCTCTTTCTATTGGATTGCACGGCCATCTCTGCTGGAGAGCTCTGCATCGTTGCCACTGCTGACACTGCTGCTGAGCTCGCCACGGTGTCCAAACAGAAACTACGCTTCAAACTGCCCAGACAGGAAAAGGAATTCAAATTTTCCCGGGGTGTGGCTGGTCAGAGCATCCGAGCTCGGACTGCTGTCCAGAGCGTCAACAGAGTGGTGCACTGTGGGATAGCTCCCGGAGCTATTAGCGTCGATTTCCATCCACACCTAGCCTAATTCGACATGGCCATGTCGAATTTAGCGCTACTCCTCTCGTTGGGGAGGATTACAGAAATCGATTTAAAGAGAGCTCTATGTCGAACTAAATGGCTTCCTGGTGTGGACGGGTGCAGGGTTAATTCGATATAACGGCGCTAAATTCGACATAAAAGCCTAGTGTAGACCAGGCCTGAGTCTTAAAACTCCAGACAGTGCAAAAGTCAAGGTTACATACACAGTCTTAACTCTGCCCCCTGTCACTGTTCTCTATGATACATTAATTATATGGCCACGTACCATTTCTCACTTACTATATCATACCATTTTTTCTACAACTTCAGACATATACATGTAATATATATTTTTTTCATTTTTGTATACTTACTTTCATAATGGCTTAATAGATCTTTATTTTAGTTTGACTTTTTACATGATAAATTCTATTCTTGCTAAGGTATGCATTTTAATAATTGTCTCAGCACCCATTTAGTATACCTCTAACAGGAAACGGTTAGTCCTTTGCAGACAAACATCTGAACTGTAATTCATTAACACAGGGGTAGGCAACCTATGGGCACGCGTGCCAAAGGCGGCACGCGAGCTGATTTTCAGTGGCACTCACACTGCCCGGGTCCTGGCCACCGGTTTGGGGGCTCTGCATTTTAATTTTAAATGAAGCTTCTTAAACATTTTAAAAACCTTATTTACTTTACATACAACAATAGTTTAGTTATATATTGTAGACTTATAGAAAGAGACCTTCTAAAAATGTTACAATGTATTACTGGCACGCGAAACCTTAAATTAGAGTAATAAATGAAGACTCAGCACATCACTTTTGAAAGGTTGCCGACCCCTGCATTAACGTAATATTTCATAAGCAGTCCCTTATATGTGTCTCTTATGTAGGAGTATAGCTAATCTGCATTTTCCTGTCATCTATCTTCAAAATGTCTTAATGAAGATCATATACTACTTTCTCCAAGAACGGGATGTAATTTCTTTCAAATATTGGTAAAATTATCTATATATTTCTAATTTGACAAGTACAAGTAAACAGAAAACTGATTTTCCGCAACAAGCTGAGACAAATGTCTGTTTCCAATATGAAAGAATTAATCACTGTATTAATTTAATGGTACCCAATAGTGTGCTAGATGTCTGTGCTGAGAATCAAGATCCCTACCCAAAAGGAGCTTGTAAAATAAGTTTGGACATGACACAATGAGACAGTTGGAGAAGGAGGAGAGGGGCAACATCAATAAGTTGATGCAATTTGGGCCTGATCAGAGATTTTCCATTGATGTCAATGGTTTTTGGATCAGGCCTTTCCTCAGTAAGGCAAGTGCATAGCTTGATTGGACCAAAAATTATTATTTTATTTAGATAAATGGAATGTATGGAATGTATAAACAAAGGAGTGATTGGTGAGTTTCTTGTTGGCATCATAAAATAAGTGGATCTTTAGGAGGCAATTTAAAGAAGAGAGGCTAATGGATTTGCAGTCTAGCTTAGGAAGGGTGATCCATGAATTAAGGTGACATAGAAAAAAAAAGAGGGAAGACAATTGTGGGAAACACAGACAAAAAGGATGTTGAGGCATCATCAGAATATACAGGGAGGGAGGATAGGAGTGAGTCAATAAGAGACTCCATCTAGAAGGTTGGATTTATGCATGATCTTGAAGGGTATGACAAGAAGAGTGTAACTGATATGGTAGAAAAAGGAGAGCCAGAGTTGAGGAAGTTACACTAATCAAGAATGAAGGTGATGACAGCTTGGATGAGAGTTTTACCTATATGGGCAAAAAGAGAAAGAATCTTACAGAGATTGTGATTTGAACTGTAGTAAGCCATACAAGTGTATTTACAGTTCAGTGTATTAAAGAAGCACCAATGATATTGGTAACTGAAGAAGTTAATGTTGTAATTTAATTCTAAACCTTTTCCTCTCAGTAGAATAAATGTGCAGGAACATAGATATTTAAAAGCACATTCACACTATTACTCAGTGTTATACTTCATCTACAGTATGTTTAAATACGGCTTACTGGGCACAGAATAATATACAGTACTTCAAGATGCTACACACTTCACTAAATACAAAGTTACAGAGAAAAATGGTTTGATATGGTGTGATTTGAGAAATATTATAATGCATACACAGAAGGAGCAAAGTTAAGGTCTTATATTAAACATTAATTTCAGCATTTTCTGACTTTTGTGTGCAAAGCTATGGAGTCTTAATAATTTATTAATATTGTTTATTGTATTTGGTTTCTGCTGGCATGCAAAAGATAAATTGCAAATAGAGACCTATGGGTGTGTACACTTTGCATACATCCTGAACAAGATCCTGATCCTACAAAGACTTAAGCATGTGCATAACTTTGTTGTGGAATTAACTCCACCAACACTGCTAACATGGATGAAGCTATCCACATGCTTAAGCCTTTGTGGGATCAACACCAGAGTGCACTGGGAACTCCTTCCTCCCCTGCAAAATGGGGCAATTTGCATGCTTAGGTCAGTGGTGTGAGAAAGTGTGCATCTGCTGAAAAACATGGGCCACAGCAATGAAGTTCCATAATCTCGAGTAATTTAGTTAGACAATAACAGAACACTTCCACTTTTGATCAAGACTGATGGAATCCCACCTTTCCATTGGAACAGTATTTCTGGGCCATTATACTTCAAGGGCATTAAGCATTTTATTAAGTACATAATTATTGAGAAGGCATGTACAGTGCATATTTTCTCCACTGCCAAGCTAAAACTAAATATAAATAAACAAAAAGAGATTCTGCCCAGGTTCAGCTATGAATAGGAATAGTAATTCCAATGACTTGGCCAAAATTCCACGTGGGTGAATACCTACTTAAATTCCTGCTGCAGTTTCAATTGAAAATGGTATTTTTCATTTCCCATCCTAAACCAACAGGTGATGTTGCTGTAACCAATTGCTGCATTTCAAACTGAAGGTGGGTACATTTTAGCAGCAGATTCAATTATCTCATATATAGTTACTGAGGGACTGATTCTGCATTCCCTATTCACACAAGTAATCCTTACTCATCAAAGTTACCCTAGTCATATGAGTGATGTTTTGCAAGAGTGGGCCCTACACTTTGGAATGGATCATAGGAATTGCTATATTCAAGAACCCTGCAGTAGCTAGATGTTGGATAATCTGCCCCCACATTAGGTCTCATTCTGGTCACTAATAGTTTGAGACTTGTTTAAGCACTAAAGCATGAGTCTTACTATCCCATCTAAATTTATTATAATCATTATTGTGATAATTATTAATATAAATCCATGGTACACCCACATCCTGAATACTGCATGCAGGTCTGGTCGCCCCATCTCAAAAAAGATATATTAGAACTGGAAAAGGTTCAGAAAAGAGCAACAAAAATGGCTAGAGGTATAGAACAGCTTCCATATGAGAAGAGATTAATAAGACTAGGACTTTTCAACTTGGAAAAGAGACGACTAAGGGGGAGATATGATTGAGGTCTGTAAAATCATGACTAGTGTTTAGAAAGTAAATAAGTAAGTGTTATTTGCTCCTTCTCATAACACAAGAACTAGGGGTCACCAAATGAAATTAATAGGCAGCAGTCTAAAACAAACAAAAGGAAGTAGTACTACTCAACGGGTAGTAATCAATGGCTCGATGTGTAGTTGGCAGCCGGTATCAAGCGGAGTGCCCCAGGGGTTGGTCCTGGGGCTGGTTTTGTTCAACATCTTTATTAATGATCTGGATAATGGGATTAATTGCACCCTTAGCAAGTTCGCAGATGACACTAAGATGGGGGGAGAGGTAGATATGCAGGAGGGTAAGGATAGGCTCCAGAGTGACCTAGACAAATTGGAGGATTGGGCCAAAAGAAATCTGATGAGGTTCAACAAGAACAAGTGCAGAGTCCTGCACTTAGGAAGAAAGAATCCCATGCACCGCTACAGGCTGGGGACCGACTGACTAAGCAGCAGTTCTGCAGAAAAGGACCTGGGGATTACAGTGAACGAGAAGCTGGATATGAGTTAGCAGCGTGCCCTCGTTGCCAAGAAGGCCAATGGCATATTGGGCTGTATTAGTAGGAGCACCGCCAGCAGATCGAGGGAAGTGATTATTCCCCTCTATTCGGCACTGGTGAGGCCACACCTGGAGTATTGTGTCCAGTTTTGGTCCCCCCACTACAGAAGGGATGTGGACAAATTGGAAAGAGTCCAGAAGAGGGCAACGAAAATGATTAGGGGGCTGAGGCACATGACATACGAGGAGAGGTGGGGGAACTGGGGTTATTTAGTCTGGAGAAGAGAAGAGTGAAGGGGGATTTGATAGCAGCCTTCAACTACCTGAAGGGGGTTCCAAAGAGGATGGAGCTTGGCTGTTCTCAGTGGTGGCAGATGACAGAACAAGAAGCAATAGTCTCAAGTTGCAGTGGGGAAGGTCTCGGTTGGATATTAGGAAACACTATTTCGCTAGGAGGGTGGTGAAGAACTGGAACGGGTTACCTAGGGAGGTGGTGGAATCTCCATCCTTAGAGGTTTTTAAGGCCCGGCTTGACAAAGCCTTGGCTGGGATGATTTAGTTGGTGTTAGTCCTGTTTTGAGCACGGGATTGGACTAGATGACCTCCTGAGGTCTCTTCCAACCCTAATGATTCTATGTATTCTAAGTATTTCTTCCTTCAAGGCACAGTTAATCTTTGCCAGAGGATGTTGTGAAGGCCAAGACTATAACAGGGCTCAAAAAAGAACTAGATACATTCATGGAGGATAGATCCACGGCTATTAGGCAGGATGGGCAGGGATGGTGTCCTTAGTCTCTGTTTGCCAGAAGCTGGGAATGGGTGACAGAGGATGGATCACTTGATGATTACCTGTTCTGTTCATTCCCTTTGGAGCACCTGGCATTGGCCACTGTCAGAAGACAGGATACTGGGCTAGATGGATCTTTGGTCTGACCCAGTATGGCCGTTTTTATGTTCTCGATATCCAAATAAATATCCAATACCTTTTTGATTAGTGCTATGTGGTATAAATGTAAAATATAGTTTGTTATATTGGGCCTGATTCTCTGTTGGCCTTCATCTTGTGTAATCATTTATGCTAATATAAAGTGGCTTTGAAATACTACAAACTCAGAATGGTATTGGGTTACAACCATTTTACATTCGCTTTGTACTGGTATAAGTGAGTACTCAAGGTAAGGGCAATGGAGAATCAGACCCTCTGTATTTAGATACAGTTTGATTTTGGATTATAAATTACCTTCTGACGTGAGTTAGATGCCTACTAAGCTGTGCTACTGACATGGCATTTCAGAACTTCTCTGTATTTTGTTTATAATGACTAATATACACTTATAACTTGAAAAAAATTGGGACTTTTAGCATGGAGTATTGAAAATGGTTTAGATTTTACTCTTCTTCATCAGCCTCCTTTTGCAACCCAAAATGCAATTTTCATTTTATATCGGGGGGGGGGGAGGGAGAGGAGGAGGAGGGGCAGCCCTACTTCAAAAGTGAGTGGGAAAAAAGCACATTAGAGGAACATGCCAAAGGGTAACCAACAGAGAAAGAAACCACTCATCCAGCAAAAGTAAATCTTGTTGGGTGTACTGTAATGTATTCTATATATATGATTGTTCTTTTCTGTTATTTTTGCTGTTTGATTCCAGTGCAGTGACAACTATAAACAGTTCTTAGTAAAACTGAACTCTGCAAATGTACTATATTTGACTGAATATATTTTGACAAATAAACCCTTTATTCAAATTAAATGTATCAACATCTTCATGTGCTGTGCAACATTTTACTTTTAATCATAGTTATTTTCCTGCAATATCACCAGTATATTATGAATAATTCAACTTCAGCCATCCATATAGAATACAAAAATAATGTACAGCTCAGTTTAGATATAACTTTGTGATCAATACTTCTGAGGCTGTGGAATCCTCTCTTTGTATGAATATGACATGAGGTAAGCTAGTAAACCATGACTGGATGGCTTTTATGGAAGTTTTATTCACTGTTTCATTCCAGTCTAGTTGAAATCTCTGAATCATTCTGATATCTAAGACTTGGTCTCACCCCAATTACTCCCTGATATGGAAAAGAAAATCAACTTGCTCCCAGAGAAGCCGATGGCAAATCCCATTTGCTTCAGTGGTGCAGCATCAAGTTCTAGTGGCTTTACAGTAATAAGTATCTGTTCAAAATCATTAACATTTCAGTTGACCTTAACTACGTTAAGAGAGATTCTCCATAGACATATGTGTAGTGTAACAACGTGTGCTGTTTGGATATGAAAGCAACATGTGTGTTCTGGTAATAATGTGTTGTCTGAACATGAAAAAGTATGAGGTTGGCGTTTACATTGTGTATTTGAATGTGTCTCTGGGGAATTGGGCTGTTTGTGAACTGTGGCTGATTATATTTGGGTAGCTATGATTTTAAGGTGGGAAGGCATGTAAGTTAAAACTGGTCTGGATGTGACTGTTGGTTTAAATGATGATTTTTTGAATTTTTAGTGATTGTGTGGGGATAGGTGTGCCTATGGGGATAGGTGGTATGGATTTCCAGTGGTGGGGGGGCATGAATGGTACTAGTAGGGATGAAGAAGCCAGTGCAGGTGAGAGTCATGATTCTTCTCCTGGTATCTGTTCATTTTGCCAGCACAATTTTTGAACGCAGTCAAGCAGCATGGAGGACCTAGCATTAAGTACTATGATCATGGCAGTCATTAAGACTAACAGGATGATGTATATGCGTTTTGAGCTGCGCAGCCAGAGCATGTGCAGAAGTAACTCCTGCTTCTCCTCCATCATTAACCATATTGCCACAACAGCAGCAGCATTATGAAACAGAGCCCAAATCATCTGCCTTTTCATAAGGAACTGCCATTTCCCCTTCAGCGTCATGTGGGATGGAATGTAATTAGGTTGATTGAAATGGTGGTCCCAATATGGTGTATTCTCTACATTGTGCAAGACATTGGAATGCTGCGGCACAGTACTTGACCTTTGCAGTAAATGGTGCTCTGCATAGCTGCTTGCCTCTTCAATGACCCTTTCAGAGCAATGCACTCCCTCTCAAGGGCCACGCTTTCCCTTTCAATCTTTTGAGAATGTCTCAGGAAACCTTCCCTCCACAGCTCTATCTTCATGGCCCTCTGTTGTGATGAACTGAATATTTCATGGAACAGATTATCTCAAGTCTCCCCCCCCCACCCCCGAGATTTGACAACCTCTCTGCAGGCAATAACTTCCTTCTTTGCAGTTACAGGTGCTGTGGGAAATCAGAAAACACACAAGTACTTATTGTCCCACTCCTCATCGTCTCCATGACAACCATGAGAAAATGTTTCTCTTCCCACAATTTTGGAATGCCATTTCCATCTTCTCTTCCTACTCAGTAGTTCCTTTCTGTGTGGTAAGACATTATCTAACTTATTCCAATGTATTTTTTTTTGGTGGGGCGGGGTGGGTAGGTGGGGTGACTTTATGGGTGCCTATGATTTTTTTAACATTGTTTGCAAGGTTGGATGCCTCTTCTATATGGTGGGTGGGAAAGCAGTGAGCAAGTTAGTAATTGCATTTGCACCTCTGCAGGCTGTCTAGACATTGGAGGATACAACCCTGAGACAAGTATCAGAGGGGTAGGTAGCTGTGTTAGTCTGTATCCACAAAAACAACGAGGAGTCTGGTGGCCCCACAAGTCACCAGGAGACAGAGCAGGGTCCTGTTCAAAAAGGCTGTGCACAAACCAGAAAGGTATGCAGCACTGCTATTTACCAGGATGGTTTACCCCCAACTGGTACATGAGTGGAAGGGGAACACTTATTACAGGGGCAGCACAGACAGCTGCTTTGCCATCCAATGCTCATACCAAAATTGAGCATTATCTTTGCCTTAAGTTCTCTCTTGTGAACTGCAAAATTAATAGAATTCTACATCCAAATGCATTACAAGTGTCTTAAAATATCTATGCATTCAGAAATGCCTCTGTAGTCTGATTTGGGGCATTTACATTATGAACTCTAAACTTCTGTAAAAGCTAAGTGCACTAATGAAACTGTGAGCCAATGTACCATTTCTAATGATTCTTTTAATCTTTCTGTTTCTGGAGCTACAATCAAGGTGACATATGCAATGTGTTGCTATTTTTTTTTTAACTCCCATGGTGCTGATATCCTAAGCAAGGGAGGCAGTGGGCTGGGGACCATGCTGGCTAGAGGAGGGAGGAATAGAGAGAGAAGGAAGCAGCCTGTTAAGGGGTGGGAAGAGGGCTGGGATGCAGAAAAGGTGGCTGATGATTGTGAGAGTTCACATTGCAAAGAAATTGTAAAGGTTTAATTGTCCAGCATGGATGTCATTTTGAGTAAGATGGGATGGGGGGGAGGGGGGATGCACCATCACGGCAACAGGGGGAAGGGAGCTGAGGCAGAAAGCAAATTGGTATGGGAGGGGGGGTTCAGACATGAAAAGGGTTGCTGGTGGTTGTTGGATTTGTGGGATTAGATACTGCAGCCAAATATGATGCTTTAAGTCTCTGGTGTGGACTCCATGTACAGCTTGCTGGCGGGGTAAATTCAAGCAGGTGAAGAGAGACTCAGCCCTCTGCCCAACATAGCACTGGACAGCACCTACCCAGAAAAAGTAGTTTAAATCTCCCTATACAGTTGTATACTATAGCATATGATACTTACTGGCACAGGTCCTCTCTACAGCAATGTCAGGCAGGGTGCTGGCAGAGTTGTCCTCCACGGCTGTTTCTGGATGGCTCACCACAGGGGATTCTTGTTGATTATCCACATCTGCCATGTCATAGAATTCTTGGCTGTCCTCTTGGTTGGACCCCATGGCATGTGAGGGGTCAGAGGAGCAGTCGGTGGCTTGTTAGGTGCTTGCCATGCTGTCTTGAGTGCTTGCCATTCTCTCTGCAGCACTATCTCCCACAGCCACTTTGGGTTCAGTGGTAGCATCACTTGCAAACATGAGGTCCAGTTCCTCATAATATGGGTAGGTAGTGGGAGTATTACCAGGGGTCCTGTTATGGTCTCTTGTCTTCTGGTACTTCCACTGAAGCTTCTGTATTATGACTCAGCTGCCAGGAATGTCCCTTTGCCTTCAGTTTCTTTGAAAGTACCCCATAGATGTTTGTAGTCTAATGATTCTTATCCAGATGGTACTGGGTATGCCTGTCTCTGAAGAGGGCAATCAAGTCCAGGACCTCTGCAGGGGTCCACACAGAAGCATGTGTGTGCATGGGCATAAGCACTGTTATAATGGGTATGTGAACACACTACTGCCTGGTATCAAAAAGGGATGTTCCCAGCTGCCTACCTGCATTTAAATAGACAGGCTTTATCCCTCCAGAGCAGTGGAGGGAAGACAGGTACACAGACAGGTTGACCCAGGTGTGAAGCATTGCAGTGTGGGACATTAGTTGGAGGACTGCCAGCAGCATAGTAGTTAGAAAGAACTCACCCTTATTCCTTTTCCAAGGAGGAATGCATACATTGCATGTTCTGCTAGCATGGATATAAATAACGGTGGAGATAATGAGGCCCTGCTTAGGCAAGTAAAGACATGACTGTACCCTACATGGCTTTCTACACACCCCAGCAGTGCCTCTTCCATCTACACTGCTACTTTTAGCAGTGTAGCATCCTGCTGCCTCCCCACTGCCAGAGTCTTTCCACACCGCGGAGAAAGATTCCAGAAGCGGCAAAAGGCTCTGGCAGGGGGGAGGCAACAGGGAAAGGCTCTGGCAGCTCCTTGCAGTACGGAAAGGCTCCAGCAGCAGGGAGCTGATGGAGTCTTTCTCCACTGCAGGGAAAGATTCTGGCAGCAGGGAAAGGCTCTGGCAGTGGGAGGCAGCAGGAAAAGCTCCCCTCTGCCAGAGCCTTTCACTGCTGTGTGTAACTACACAGCACCGTGAGGATACAACCTATTTTTCACTTCAAGTGGGATGCAGCGTAGACATACCTTAAGATGCAAATTAATCACTTTGAAAACAGGTTCTGACACAAGGCACTTTAAGGCAGACTAGCTACAGTTAGTGAGATGTAACATCCCCATGTAGACAAGACATGAAAAGTGTCTTTCTTTTGAGTGAAGGCCCTGTGCTTAAGTGCTTTGCTGCATTCGGACCTAAATTAGGTTATGATGACAGAAGGGAATAGCAGTTTTTATATTGGCTTGCAGAGTCTGAAAAGTAGCCTATCACTGAGATGTTATGATCCCTGAGTGTAAAGTTTGTTTGTGGTAGTTATGGTTGATTAGTTTGGAGGAGGAAGAATTGATAACCCCAAGTATTCAAAGTAATCAGCCCCCCAAATTCATAAGATTTGTTCAGATATTATGAGATTTTTTTTAAAAATCTTGTTTTTTTTATTTGCCTTCTGATTTTTGAGTGTTTAGGGTTCATGTTTTTGAGCCTTTCATCATAACCATAAGAGCTAGATTTTTATTTATTTGTAATAGAAATTGAGAATCTCACATGAGCAAGGGATTCAGGAACTAAAACTTTAGCAAAACACCAAATATTGTAAAACTAATGATAAAATCACAAGTGCTAGCAACACTGAGGAGGCCACACACACAAAAGGGATCCCATCAGAGACAAATTTCATAAGAGTAAGTATTTATTTGGCTAGGTTAGTGAATATTATTATAACTTATTATAAATTAGCAATATTAACTACATTTGACCAAAAATTATTTCTGAAAATTGAATTCTCTTCTGAAGAATGTGTTAAATTTGGTGACCAAATTTGATCATTGACGTTTGAGCTATAGATTTCAACTCCTCCTTAACCATAGAATTACAACCAGTGAGTGAACCTACATAAACATATACACAAAGTTCTGACTTATTGGTTCCCACAGCAACTGCAACTTTACATTGCACACACACACACACACATACACATATTTATATGTTTGTGTCTACAACGAGGAAGAGTTCCAGTTGCTGTGGGAAGCAACAGTCTGACCTTCTGTGTGTAAAAGCTCAACCATAAAATTGCATTAGTGAAGGGTTTGTGCATTTTATTTCCTTAGTTTTAGAAAAAAATGAACTGTGACTGATCAATCGTACATACAAATAAATCCATGATGTATTACTTAAATACATGCACATGGTATAAACTTTATCTCTGTTACCTACACACACAAAAAGATACAATCTGAGTAAATAGGATCTTGGTTAGGAAGAAATCTACCTACAACTCAAGGGTAAGGTATAGCACATATCTGCAGCTACTATGCTAGTTCCTGGATTGGAACAGGGGCCTCAGTCCTTGAACTACTTCTGCATAGGCATTTGTGCTCTCTTTTTCCTGCTTTTGACCAAGATGAGCTGCTGCAGAAACCAGCTCTGACATGTGCAGATTATTTGGAGTTCCCTATGCGCTTGCTCCACAGCTACCCATTTCCCACATATGGTAGGGTTACCATACGTCCGGATTTTCCC